>NC_142639.1:34887500-35512500 GCF_053813885.1 Theobroma cacao | reverse complement strand
ATGTTGACTGTTGCAGGGAACAAAGATCATGCCTTGTATAGAATCTCATGTTATTTTGTCAGGTTCAATCATGGACGAAAGGCACAATGGTAAAGGTCATGGAGCCATTGCTATGGATTGTGAAATGGTTGGTGGTGGTAGTGATGGATCAATTGACCTTTGTGCTAGGGTATGTCTTGTTGATGAAGATGAGAATCTAATTTTCCACACATATGTTCAACCACAAATTCCAGTCAGTAATTATAGGTACCATGCTCCGTATTTTATTTTATTTTATTTAATAAGGTCATTTTAAAGGAATAGTTCCTTTATCTCCATATATATGTTTCAGATATGAAGTAACTGGGGTAACAGAAGACCATTTGAGAGATGCCATGCCACTTAACGAAGTGCAAGATAAAATATTGAAAATTCTGTACAACGGAGAGTCTGTTGGAAGGATTCGCCTAGATGGGGAAAAGGTTAGGCTTCTTGTGGGTCATGGGATACAGCATGATTTGGACTGCTTGAGAATGAAATATCCTGGCCAGCTGCTGAGGTATATTGAACTATTTCTATCGCTGTAAACACAGCAACCCATCTAAATTTCTTCTTGAGGAATCAGTTTGTTGAAGCTGCTGTCTGTAATTTTATTGGAACCCTATGTGATGTCATTTCTTGTGTTTCCTCACTCATTCGATGGTATAACTTAGTTCACTTCTAGATGAAACATATCCAAGATATAACTACTTTAAGCGTTAACAAAATTAACTCGTTCTGTTGTGTTTTGCATCTCATTTAATCCTATACTTTGTTTATTAATCACTTTTTAACTTTATCTAAGGACTTAATTGGCTTTGTAAGGAAAGGATGCATTGCATTGTCTAGTCAAACAGAGTGGAAAAATAAAGTGTCGAAGAATTGGGATGATTTTAGATTGTCCTGCTGTTTTCACTTTCTGATTTGACATGGACTTCTTTCAACAACCCCTCCCCCCTTCCTGCCCTTTTTCTTCATTTCTTTTATCTTATTAAAGATGTTGTGCAGAAATGTCCTCCTTTACATGGGCTTTTCTATTGTGCAGGGACACTGCAAAATACCGTCCGTTGATGAAAACAAATCTTCTTAGTCACTCACTGAAGCACCTTACCAAAACATATCTAGGGTAAGCTACTATTTCACGATCTATTACAGATTTTGGAGTTATTTCTTGCTCATTAAATTTGCTGCTGCTGCTCACTGTATCTTCTTTCTTGTTACACCCTTTTCCTCTAGCATCAACGTGCATTGTTTTACAGGTATGATATCCAGTCAGGCATTCACGATCCGTATGAAGATTGTATCTCTGTGATGAGACTGTACAAGAGAATGCGTGGCCAAGACCATCAGGTGGAAGGACTTGGAAATGAAAGAGCAAATAGCGGCTTCGATTCTATTAGATCCACAGAACTAGAGAAGCTGACTCCAGATGAGCTCTATGAGATCTCTATATCTGATTACAAGTGTTGGTGTCTAGACTTGAGCAAGGAATGCAGCCTTGGCAGCTGATTTTCCTTTTTTTTGTTTTTTTTCAACTGAACATTTAGTCTTGGCAGGGCATGTTAAGAAACGTCTGCCATTTGTGCTTTGTGTCCCCTAGTGTGGGCGTCATTTGGGCTTAAAACTTTTCGAATTTGACAGGAGAGCAGTAAAAAAAAGAGAGGATAGAGGAGAGAAGTGAAAACAAGCAAGTCACAATAGAAAGTCAACTTGTAACTGCTTGGATTGTATATATAACAAGAGAAATTGTGGGGACGGTTGATGTTTTACTAGATAATGTGATTGTAGGAAATATAATCATTGAGAATAGAACATTGCAACATTTGTAAAGGTCAATTGCTGCTAATCTTCTTAATTTTTTCTGATATTTACTATTTGAAGTGGAGTAAGTTTCAAAATCCAATATCATTATTGGATGCTGAGTTCATTATTTCTGTCATTATGACCTTTGCTGTTTTCCCTCTTAAGGATGTTGGGCAACAACCTTAGACTAATGGGTGTTTTTAAGCTTTACCCATACCATCTGGACTGTGGGAGTGAGTCAGGCGTTAGTTACCTATCTCGGCCCATCAATTATTAATGATGGACAAAAAAAATTCATTAAGAAGCTTAGTGCCAGGACTTGAATGGGAACAAACGGGCGAACGACACCACCGCCTCGTCACGTGTACAAACCTTTTGCTTTACTTCCTGGGTGAAAAAAAGACATATATGTTTGATTGGTTTTGTCCAATTTGTTAGTAAAACCTATGTTAGTACGCAATCCATAAGTAATTGACTTCTAAAATTAAATATCTTTGTAATGTTAAATCAAGTACTATTACAAGTGGTGTTACTATTTCCATTCCATCTCAAAATGATAAGTGCACATGTATGCAGAAAGAAGGAAGCTAAAAAATTTGTTTGATATGACAAGCATAATCAAATTTTGACCCAACTAGCTGATCAGGTAGATGACCCAAAGCAGAGGAAAAATTAAACAGCCCGCCCCCAAAATTGACCGAGCCCTTTATCCAGTCAAAAGCAAGCACAAATCCCTTCCACGTATTTCCCAAATCGATAAGAAACCCCATAGCAAAAGAATCTCCCTTCCCCTTGTTCACCCTTTAATATTTTCTTTCAATCAAGGCGTCCCCGTAAACAACCTTGGTCCCAAGGTTAACAGAAAAACAACAAAAAACAAAGGGTCCTCGACTTGACTCGACTCTCTGCTCGACCCAGTCCGCTGTAAATACTAGTGTTAATAAAACTCCATTGGACCGCCACCTTGCGGCGGCAGTTGCAGCGGCAGCTGGCATGGCGGTGTCCATACAGGCGGCGAGTCCGGTATGGGAGTCGGTGCTAGAGCAGACTAAGTCTGCTCAGGGCAAGAACAGTGACCCACTTCTCTGGGCGGTTCAGCTCAGTTCTAGCCTTAACTCCGCTGGGGTTTCTTTGCCTTCAATTGACCTGGCTCACCTCCTTGTCTCCCACATCTGCTGGGATAATCACGTGCCCATCACGTGGAAGTACCTAGAGAAGGCCATGACTGTCAAATTCGTCCCTCCTATTCTCGTCCTCGCCCTTCTCTCTACCAGGTCCGTTTTCCTTGTTTTGTTTTAATTTGTTTATATATATATATATTTATTTGTTTATTTATACAAAATAAATAGGGTTTGATGATATTTGTCACTGTGTTGTTTGATCTTGTTATGAGGATATTTTTGTTGTTTCATTCTTTTTTATTGGTGACTATGTTGCTTGGTTTTGGGTTTTTGAGCTTATTGGATTTTGAAGTTAATAGTATCATTTATTTTGTTTGCCTTTTATTTAAGTTTTTTAACACAATAATATACTGCAGTTCATGGGAATAAGGGATGCGGTAGATTTTGTTTACTTTTTGTCTGTAAGAATTAGCCCTGTATTTGGGTGTCACACCCTACCATGGCTGCCATTTATGATTTCATTTCAAATCTGAAAGCCAGCGTATGAGATGATTGTACATATAAACATATATGTATGTATGTATGCATGTATGTGTGTCTGTGTGTATCTGGTGTTCCTGCCGTGAGGAAGTGGGGGGAGGTGCTGAGTTGTGGCCAAGTTGAGTTGTTATGGTGAATATGTGTTCGTTGTTCAAAGCACCTATTCGGAAGAACTGTTTTTTTCATTCATTCTGTCCTTCTTTGTTTTATGGCTTTCAATCAATGTATAAAATATGATAAAGGCCAATGTTCTTAAGAATGTAAACTCATTATAATGTTTCCTCATCGAAGGTTAAATATAGTATTTGGTTTTGTTTTTCTTTCTTTTAAAGCCTATTGGTGTTCCCAAAGTTATTTTAATCTACTGCTCATTTGCTATTGAGTGAACAAAAGGTCGAGGATATTTGACAATCTGTTGTGTTTTGGTTGCTTATTTCTCTGGATTGTGGTTTTTTTTGCTATGTGTCACTGCTGCTTTTGAAAGAAATTTTCTGCCTCATTGGGGATTTTTTTTTAGATTGCAATCTTAAAATAGCTATATGTTGGGTTTCCTGGGCAAAACATTAATCTTTAAGTCCTCCACCAGCACATATTGTCCAACAATGGGTGGCCTGTGCAGTCATGATTTTGTGGAAGGTACCTATTTATGTGCCATTTGTTTTACTGAAACTGATAATTTACGTTTGGTGTCTATGACAGGGTTATTCCAAATCGTAAGTTTCATCCAGCAGCATATCGGCTTTACATGGAACTCCTTAGGAGGCATACCTTTTCACTTAAATGTCAAATCAATAAGCCAAATTATCAAAAGTAAGCTCCAAATTTAAACCCCCCCTCCTTTTTTGATGGTAAATAATATTAAATAAAACTATATAGCATGTGACAAAATAATGAAACCTAGATTTATGTCAGCTGTTATTCTATGAAAAATGGTTTGATCTGATTGTATAAACTCCTCTACCTTTGACAACTTATTGCTTCATATCATTTTAGGACAGTTAACTCTGCTACTGCATTAAGTATTAACGCAAGTTTCTGGTGAAATTACAGGACTATGAAATCAATAGATGATGTTCTTCATCTTTCCCAGATATTTGGCCTTCAAGTGTCTGAACCTGGTCTGCTTCTAGTTGAATTTGTTTTTTCAATTGTATGGCAACTGCTTGATGCATCACTAGATGATGAAGGGTTGCTGGAACTTACACCAGAAAAGAGATCAATATGGCCTACTATAACCCAAGACATGGAAATAGATACTCCTGATAACTTTAATGAGAAGAGAAATGAGCAGCTTGATGTAATGTATAAAGGAAATACTACAATGGCTATTGAGATTATTGGGGAGTTTCTGGAAAACAAAGTAACTTCGAGGATTCTTTTCTTGGCACGGAGAAACATGTAAGAACTCATATCTGTTATTAATTTTCCTTCTGTTCAGGCTCTGTGGTGCTAGTTATATCTTATGAATAAGAGGGAAATGGTAAAAAGAAGTGCAGTTCATGTGGTGTCTTGTCACTTTATGTAATGCGATAATTTGTGCAAGAATTTGATTTACTGAACTTCGGATGGGTTGCTTGTTATACTTTGAGTTATTGAGTAAGATGTGACTAACACATATATTCTGTTACTTTTCTTAGGCCATCACATTGGGGAGCTTTCATTCAGCAATTAAGCATTCTTGCAGCACAGTCAGTGGCATTGAGGAATTCAAAACATTTAACTCCAGATGCCCTTCTGCAGCTGACATCTGATACACGTAAAGTTCTGTCTCGGGAATGTAAAATAAAATCACAAGAAGAGTTTCATGCTATCATAGGCTCCGGGTGTCTTACATCTTCATCTGGTCAATGTTACGGGACTAGTTCTTCTGCACATTGGCTTCCTATTGATCTTTTTCTTGAGGATGCTATGGATGGATCACAGGTGGCTGCTACTGGTGCTGTTGAAAGGCTTACTGGTACTTGTTAATAGTTATCTTCGGATGCTTGATTTATTGCTCTATTTAAAGCAGAAAGACTATTTCTTTTATCATGTTAGTAAGGCAGAGTTAATCTTGCAGGTTTAGTAAAGGCTTTACAGGCAGTCAATGGTACAACATGGCATGATACGTTTCTAGGTCTATGGATTGCAGCTTTAAGGCTTGTTCAAAGGGTAAGAATTTGTACAAACTTGATTGAACTCTTGTTAACCTACAACCATCATCTGGTCTTGTACTCTTGTCAATTTGTGAGGGAATTTAACATGATTTGTTGTGACAACCAGTTTGTAATATAGCAATTCTCTGGAAATACTGGAATATTAATATACCACTCTCTATTTTATTTAAAACTAGAAGAAAATGATATTGAGAAAAAATTAGTTCATCATCGGTGCGGTAGGTTTGTCAAAGGCTCAGTTCTGTTCCAGAGAAGCACATACATTATGATCTAGAACACATTATATTCCGGTATTTTTTTCCCACTATTTCATTTATTTAATCTGATCTGCCTTTTCTCTATTTTTTTTGTTTCATAGGAAAGGGACATTAGTGAGGGTCCTGTACCTCGCCTAGACACCTGCTTGTGCATGTTATTGTCTATTACGCCACTTGTGGTGGCTAATATTGTTGAGGAAGAGGAAAGTGAATTGATTGATGAAAGTGATTGCAGCCCAACCAATCAAACAAAAGAGAAACAAGCCCCAGGAAGATGTCGGAAGGATTTAATTTCCAGCTTACAAATGCTGAGTGATTATGAGGCTTTGTTGACTCCACCTCAATCGGTTCGTTCAGTAGCCAATCAGGCTGCTGCCAAGGCAATCATGTTTATTTCTGGTCTTACAGTTGGTAATGGATACTATGAGTGCATGAGCATTAATGACATGCCCATGAACTGCTGTAAGCACTAATATCCTTGATCTTTGATATATGAAGGTTACCAATCTATTAAGGCAGTTTTGAGATGTGTTCTTTGCATAAATCAAGTTTACTGCAGACTCTTACTGAGCAGTTCAAGAGCAACAGTGCTAGCTAATTCTTTATTATTTCAAAATTTCATGAAGTTCCCCTCAAGAATATGCCCTCGTATAAAATTCAGTCATGCAATTAATATAGGGGGATTTGATTATTTGATCTGGTTGTTTTGTCGACTGGGTTACTTTGGTTGATCATAATTCAAGAGGATTATCTTGAACCTCTTTCTCTGTCTCTCTTGATATTAGGTTTCTTTTATGAAAATTTTGTTGATTTTTTTCACTTATTCATGTATAATAGATTTTATTTGTTCTGTTTTCTAATTGTGTTCTGTCTGTTCATAGCTATTTCTTTCATTAAATTTTGGTTATTCTAGCTAATGCATTTTCCAACTTTTTCATGTTGTGGAATGTTTTCAATTTGGTTTCTTTTATAATATTATGTATTCATTGCAGCTGGAAACATGCGGCATCTGATTGTTGAGGCTTGTATTGCTAGAAATCTATTGGACACATCAGCATATATCTGGCCTGGCTATGTAAATGCACGTGCCAATATACCCTGTAGTGTTCCTAGTCAAGTGCCTGGTTGGTCATCTCTGATGAAAGGATCCCCTTTAACGCCAACGTTAATAAATGCTTTGATTGCAACTCCAGCTTCTAGGTATGCAGCAGCATATTTTTCCTTTGGATAAATTTTGTTTTTGCCTTTGCTTTACTAAAGGGGTAGTGTAAGGTGGTTTGGTTGCTTAGTTGGTACCCTTTTTCTTTTATTGTCCCAAAGACTAAGATGGGGCTGTTGACCAAAACATCAAACTCTGAACCCTGATACTATCCATGTAAGAGAGTTATCATCACCTTTTTTGCTCCAGTCATAGGGACAATAAAATTCATGGAATAGATCCATCCATTAATCTTTTATTATGTTCTGGTATCTGAAAGGAGAAGGCATGATTTTTATGAGATTTTTCATATTTGCTGTTCCTCGGCCATTAAGTTTTATAAGTTTCTTATAACACTATTTGGATTTTAGCAGAATGCCTTTCAGCAACACTGGATTCGTTATGTATTTGCTTGCCCTTTTGGTGTTCACAAATGATTATTCTGTTTGTTCATTTGTATGAGTTTGAATGATCTGTGATCCTGGTATTTAATGTTATTATAGTTAAAGATCTAATTTGGGAGCTTATGGATTGGATGGAAGAAGTATGTTGACAAGTCAATTATATCTTAACACCCTAGGGTTACTATATACAGCTCAGCAGTTGGTTGTATGGAATTTGGTTTAATATTTGCTGATTTAATATTATTTCCTGTTATTGCCCACATTTAGTATGGTTTTCATTTTGCTCCTAGGTGTTTGCTTGATGAGGCTACATTTGAAGTTTATTAGTTGTAAGGTGGCTTAGGCATAGTGTCTTTCAACTTCGAAGAATCATCTTTTTTTTTTTTTTTTTAATTTCCCTATGATTATTTTCTTTATCATACTTTAAGTTCCTACGCATGATCTGCTTAAACAAATATGCGCATACAGAAATTAGAATTATATGTCTCTGTGCCACAGATTCTGGGTGTTTTTCTCATTATTCTGTGTTGTGTCTGTATGTTGGGGTGAGGATTGCAAGTGTGTTGACTGATTAATTGTAGTATCCAAGTAATCTGCTGGATATGACCTGGTCTTCAGTTACAGCCTTCTTTTTCCTGAAGCCAGGTATATGAGATGCTCTTTTTTGTAAATTTACCCAGTGCTAAAGCAACTGAATTTAAGCTCATGGATTTGATGGAAGCTTAGCAGAGATCGAGAAAATCTATGAGATTGCAACCAAAGGTTCCGATGAGGAGAAGATATCTGCTGCTAGCATTCTTTGTGGGGCATCTCTAGTTCGTGGTTGGAATATACAGGTAATTTGACAGAAGTTCACTTCCCACAAGGTGCTTTACAGTCACATAGTCTGTCACTATCATTCTTAAGTGCTTCAGAAGTTTGTTTATCCTTTTTTGTCTATTCATACGAATTTTTTATTTTATTTTGTTCTCCTTTGTTTGCAGGAACACAACATTCTCTTCATTACAAGTTTGCTGTCACCACCAGTTCCTGCCGATTATTCTGGGAGTGATAGCCATTTGATCAATTATGCTCCATTGTTGAATGTTCTTCTTGTTGGAATATCATCCGTAGACTGCGTCCAGATCTTCTCTTTACATGGCATGGTAGGTTTTATTTTTCATGATCCATGTTTTCTGCTGGCTTATATGTGAATATTTATGTGTGTCATACAAACCGAAGAAAGGTCAATGGAGCTAGTTTTTAAAAAAGTTTGCTGAAAAGATCGTCTCCTATATTGCAAATAAATGATATATAGGTTTTCCCCAATTGTATAGAACTGAGGGCAGTCCCTTTCTTAATGTCTTTGTAATTTTGGACCATTAAAAAATTTAGTCAGCTGTTCCGTTCTGCATTGACAGAGACTATATGTTGCATGAATAATGAGGCATGCCTAGTGGCAAACGTTCACATAAGAAAAGAGAGGATAGCAAAGGGTGGTCTGTTGGAAGGAGAAAATCCTATGTGCTCTACACCCTGATGTTCTTTGATTTTCTTGTCAGGTTCCTCTACTTGCTGGTACATTGATGCCGCTTTGTGAGGTTTTCGGGTCAACTGCTCCCACTGTTTCATGGACTCTTCCCACAGGGGAAGAGCTGACTAGTCATGCGGTGTTCACCAATGCATTTACTCTTCTACTGAGATTATGGAGGTTTGATCACCCACCTCTTGAACGTGTGATGGGAGATGCAACACCAGTGGGTTCCCAACTAAGTCCTGATTATCTGTTGCTGGTTCGAAACTCTAAATTATTAGCTTTTGGAAAATCACCAAAGGATCGTTTGAAAATTAAAAGACTGTCAAAAAATTTAAATTTCTCTTTGGATATCATATTTATGGATTCCTTTCCCAAGTTAAAATGCTGGTACCGGCAGCATCAAGAATGTATTGCTTCCACCCTGTCAGGACTTGTGCAAGGGACCACTGTTCATCAGATTGTTGATGCACTTCTCAATATGATGTTCAGGAAGATAAGCAGGGGTGGTCAGTCTTTCACTTCTACAACTTCTGGAAGTAGTAGTTCTTCTGCATCTGGAGCCGAGGATGCTCATACAAGACTAAAAGTGCCTGCATGGGATATCCTGGAAGGAACTCCCTATGTGCTTGATGCTGCTCTGACTGCCTGTGCCCATGGAAGACTCTCACCCCGTGAACTGGCTACAGGTTTATCCTTTTTCTTTCTCTTGTTTAAAAGCAGGCATATACATGGAACATATATTGGTAGGATATGAAGAGCTTATTGAGGGAGAGAGTTATAGATCTTATTGTCAAGTTAAAGTGGGGTCAATCTCATAACATGAATACTGGGGCTGACATTTTAGGCATAATTTTTTAATATGACTTTTAGATGCTTCTTCTTGATCTATTGGGGCTACTTGATGGTATTTTGCAGAAGTTTAATTTCAGTGCGTACTATTGTTTCCAAAACATGATATTACATTTAGGCTGACAATCTATGTTAATTTCTGAAAACTAAGTAATGTGAATGCAATATAGTGCATAGTTGTTGCAAACTGTTTACCTTGCGTAATCTAAACAATCACACATAGGATTTATGGAAATAGTCTTTATAAGTTGCTGAAAGGTATCCTGTATCTTTCATAAACACAACTAGTGATGTTTCTGCACTAACCAATTTACTAAGAAAATGGCATATCCTGTTCTTCCAGATATCTATGTTTCCTTGCAACATAATTTTTTTGCCTGCAATATCTCAGGACTCAAAGATCTTGCTGATTTCCTTCCGGCAACCCTGGGGACCATTGTCAGCTACTTTTCTGCTGAAGTAACACGAGGTATATGGAAGCCAGCTTTTATGAATGGAACAGATTGGCCAAGTCCTGCAGCAAATTTATCCATGGTTGAGCAGCATATCAAAAAAATTTTAGCTGCCACTGGTGTTGATGTCCCTAGCCTTGCCGTAGGTATTACTTTGTACCATTATATTTGTTCCTTGCCCTAGTATTAGTTTCTGGAGAAATGATAATTTTTTATTGACCTGCATCTCCGGAAGTGGTTTTTGAGCAAAAGTTGCATCAGTTGTACTGGCCACTGTACAGCTTTTCTGTATCTTTAAATGTAATTAAGAAGAAAATAGGAAGGAAAGGATTGGAAGTTCTTTGTGTGTTAATGTTTTTCCTCTCTGAATGGCAACAAGAATTGAAGGTGAATCTAATAAAATTAGGATCGTGTACTTTAGACACAGATCCGCAACCAGTGGTTTAGCGGGATCCTTGCAATTTTAAAAATGTTGGAAAAATGAATTCTACTCCAAGTTTATGTAGGGAATGATATCATTTGACAGATCTGTCAGCTAATTCTGTTGCAATCTTTTATTTTTGCTTGCAGGTGGGAGCTCTCCAACTACGCTTCCTTTGCCCTTGGCTGCCCTTGTTAGCCTCACAATAACCTATAAACTTGATAAAGGCTCTGAACGCTTCCTTATATTGATTGGCCCAGCGTTGAATTCCCTAGCTGAAGGTTGTCCCTGGCCATGCATGCCCATCATAGCCTCACTATGGGCTCAGAAGGTTAAGCGTTGGAATGATTTCCTTGTGTTCTCTGCTTCTCGTACTGTCTTCCACCACAGTAGCGATGCTGTAGTTCAGCTTCTTAGGAGTTGCTTCACATCTACTCTCGGATTAAGCCCTTCTATCATTTACAGCAATGGTGGAGTGGGTGCACTCCTTGGCCATGGATTTGGCTCTCACTTCTCTGGGGGAATGTCTCCAGTGGCCCCAGGGATTCTATACTTACGAGTGCATCGATCAGTCAGAGATATCATGTTTATGACAGAAGAAATTGTGTCTCTTTTGATGTCTTCTGTAAGAGAGATTGCCAGTAGTGGGTTATCCCAGGAGAAATCAGAGAAATTGAAAAAGACAAAGTTTGGACTGAGATACGGGCAAGTTTCTCTTGGTGCAGCAATGACACGCGTCAAACTTGCTGCATCACTTGGGGCTTCATTGGTCTGGCTATCAGGTGGATTAAGCTTGGTCCAATCTTTGATCAAAGAAACATTACCTTCTTGGTTTATATCAGCCCATGCACCGGAAAAGGATGGCGGGGAACCTGGAGGTGTAGTTGCTATGCTGGGGGGTTATGCACTTGCATACTTTGCGGTGCTTTGCGGGACCTTTGCGTGGGGTGTGGACTCGGCCTCACCAGCGTCGAAACGGCGACCAAAGGTTCTTGGGGCACACTTGGAATTTCTTGCGAGTGCATTAGATGGGAAAATATCGCTGGGATGTGATTCTGCCACTTGGCGTGCATATGTAACGGGGTTTGTGAGCTTGATGGTCGCTTGCACACAGAAGTGGGTTTTGGACGTCGATGTCTATGTTTTGAAAAGGCTGAGCAACGGATTGAGGCAGTGGAATGAGGAAGAACTGGCTATGGCGTTGTTGGGACTTGGTGGTGTGGGAGCCATGAGCGCAGCTGCCGAATTGATTATTGAAATCGGAGTTTAAATTTTTGTCAGAAGCCCTTAGACAAAACTCCCATCCGATGAATTGATGTTGCTTTCCTGTAAAGATCATAGCATATACGAGAGTTCTAACAGGGAACTGAACAAAACCGAATCTAATTACACTCTGGTAAATATGGTTCAAAACATCTTTCTTCTTTTTTGGTTGCGATGTAGTCCTTTTCATTGACTCCACTATTTGAATGGTTGCAAAGCTATTGGATTGGACAGAGACACTGCCAACGCTGAAATAGCCAGCCTTCTATCAAGTAGTTAGCCCGTTGGCCGGGTTGGAAATGTTTCTACCCAGCTCTTTCCCTCTGTTTTTTGTTTTATGTACTCTTTTTTTATTTCAAAGTAGATGTTCGCTTTTATTTTATACATAAGTAATAAAATTAATTTTGATCATTATTTGTAATCATAAGTTTTGAAAAGTAATAATGAAATTAATTTGACAAGTAAATCCCAATGGTCGGAGAAGCGGCAAAAAGAAAAGAAGAAAATCGGAAATTACTACTCCCGCTGGGCGCCAATGCAAAATTGAACAAGTAGAGGGGTGAAAATGTAGTAAACTCCACAACACACAAACAATCGTCTATAACCAACGGAAATATCCCAACTGGGAAGTTCTCTCTCTCTCTCGCAAAAATGGAGGCAAAGTTGCTCCCGCTAACAGGCGCACCTCCCTTACAATCCTTTCTTTCACCCACTAACGTGCGCATCTCCCGTTTAAAAACCACTTACCCATCTGGAGCAGGTTAGTTCCCATAAACTCACTGTTTTACTCTCAAAGAACGAACCAATCAAGCTTTTTATTTGCTCAAAATTCGTTCTTTTTTTCTTTGTGGGGTTTTGAACAACGTATAATTTACAGTTTTGAGGAGGAGCATGAACAAAGAAGAGCAACTTCTGGAAGGGATGCCAAAGGAGTATTACGATGATGTATGTTACTCTTTTTGCTTAACCGGTTTTTCCCTCTTTTTTTTTTTTCCTATTTTTTATTCTATATAATTTTTGGGTGCTTTACTCTCTGGTTAATATAGGTAAATGGGTTTTCAAGTTTTGCGATATCTGGCTCACTTCTAAATTAGCTATTACTTGTCTGAAAAAAAAACAAAAGAGGCTATTACTACTCACCAAATTGTGATTACTTATTCAGGTTTTTGCATGTTTATGTATACCCACATGTGTTCTAGAAAGAGTTTGGGATATGGTACTATTTGCAGATAATTTTACCTTTTGACTTGTGAATTGTAGCTTGAAAATTGATTCATTGATTACATGTATGTGTATCTAAAATTTAAAAGAGTTGTTCTTTTATGAAACCAATGTGTAAATTTTTCAGGATAGTGGCATACATGGGTTTTCATTGGATAAGTTTGTGAATTCTGTTGATCTTTGATCACTGCTGTTGGCCTGAATTGTTTGTAATGACTACTCAGAAACTGGCTTTGATAATATCTTGGTTAGGAATGGCAAGCCAGACAATGGGAAAAGACAAAGGAGTTACATAGAAGACGTCAAGAAGAAGAGGAAGAAGAGGAACGAAAGATTGAAGAGTATCGTGAAATTGGCACGCGTTTGATGGGGTACCCAGAAGAAGATGTCAGAAAAGCAAGAAAATTAGTTTCAAGCTTCATTAGGGCTGAACAAGAGGTGGAAGAGGTAGTGTTTGTGTGTGTGTGTTTCTAGAGCCAAAAGCCAGTTCATTACAACAGGTTAATTTTGTCTCAGAATAAGGTTTTAAAATAATGAAAGTGTTCTAATCGAATTTCTTTTCCTCTGGTAAAGTGTCTAACAACGATAAGAATAATACAGTCATGTTGGACTTACTTTTTGCATCATTGTTAAAAGTCCAGCTGTGGTGACGGAGGTTTAACAGCAGTTGGCAAATCTCTAGTGACATGTTCTTCTTATTAGTTCAGAAGTAAATCTGAGATTTTTTGGCATAAATAAGGTTGTCACATGATTTCTCACACCCAAACTGGGACAAAATCCCTGCTTGGAGATAGGAACTTTATCTATCAATGGCTTGGGAACTTCTTCGTTTGATGCATGCATAAAAATTTGAAAATGCTCATTTTACCATCTTTGTCTTCCAAGAAATTGAAGTAAAACTTTGGAAACTCTTAGAATAACCTAATATTTGACCAGATTATAAACACCAGGGCACAGAATTCCCAAAATTATCTTTCTTCTGCTGAACATAATATTGCTTAATAAAGAAACTGCATATTTTATTCACTTCACTTTGTTTGATGATCATACTTGTACCCATTGATTAACGTTACTCTAATGCAGAAAATTGAGGAGGCTGCAGAGAGAGGTGAACTCACTGAACTTGTGCTAATGGTCATATGGAATCGTCTTGATCTTGCTCGGCGTGATGTAAGTGGGTTTTTAGAACCTTACCATTTTGGCAGCCCTTGACTTTGCCTATTTCTTTTCCAGCCTTTATTTTCAGAGGTTTTATATGTCTGTGCAAAAATTTGCCACAGCTCATTAAAAATTAAAGCAATTGTGATTCCTATTCAAACTCTTTGAGAATTTGATGTATAACTTGGTAAATTTGGGAGTTTCTGGAATCAAAATAACAGCCCTGGAAAATCATCTTGGGGAATGGAAAAACACAACTATGGTAACAGTTATCAGATCCTTCAATCAATGATGTTAGCCCTTATTATACCAAGCATGGCATACTTGTTGATTAGGTACTTGGAAATTAAACCCAAACTTTATTGCGCAAGAATAGATGCTTTTTTCCTCTCAAAAAGAGACATGTTATGCGTGGGGGGAAATGATAATTATTGATCTTATGTTACTCTGGCTTAACAACCTGTGTTGGTCACATCGCCTACACCTTGAGCAGTGATGGTTGTTTGGTTACAAATTTGTAATATAATATAAAATGGAAACATTATGCAAAAATTGATCATACCTATCCCAGGCATGAGTAAAAGCACGATGCCTGTGCTCAAGTTTGAGCAGTTTAGCATTAGACCTGGACTATTGCCATTTTATGTGTGCACAAGTGTACTTATTCCATGATGCAGACTTTTCTAGCAAACATCCTTATGGACTGTATCTATATTTTTATTTCAATTTAATTTCTGGCAATTCCTACAATAGGTGAATCAGCTTTGTCCATGTTGTCTACTTGTGTTTACCATAACAGTGCCTGATAAGAAAGGGGTTTAAAAAATAAATTCTCTGCATGAAGTGTTCATGTAATCCATGTAGACATTCAGTTCTGTCTCTAGTGTATAAATTTAATAATTATAAATTTTTCCAGGATGAAAAGGATGCCATTAGGAGTCTTGATCTTCTTTACAGAAGAGTTGAGGTATGCACTGCACTAATTATTTTGATTACAGATCAGAATTTGAATTCTGTTTAGAGGGTGTTCCTGATGTTGATATACTTGCAATTCCCATTCTGAAAATGATCCTACATATATTAATTATTTGATTGTAAACTTAACTTGTACCATTCCACACTGGTTTGATGTTCAGTACTTACAATCTTGAATCTCTATATCATTTTCTGATTAATGTCTCTGACTGTTAGTGATCAAATTCAGAAATACCAAAAGCTTCCGGATGCATCAATTATTCTTCTCTACATTAACCTTTTACCTCCAACCCTGTTTCTACCTTGTAATATCTACCACCACCTTGAAAAATCATTTTATTTTATGGATATGGTTGATTTTGGGTTTGCTTTATCTAGTTCAAATTATATCAGTAAGAGAAAGGGAACACCATTATAATTAGCCATTATCCATTATAAATACAGGAAATTAGTTTTGGGGAATGAGCCTAATATGAGGTTACCCAGAAGGTACAGAAAATGCTAAAAGCTGTCAAAATTTTCTGAATTGTCTACTTTGCTGGAGTATTTGGATTCAGCACATTTCATGCAATAAGGAATATTTTGTTTCTTACACCTCCATTGTGTTTATCCAAATTCTCGCTGCAGTTCAACTATTACTACAAAACAATTTAAAAAAAAAAAATTATCTAAGTTTACCTTTATGTTTAGACTGAGATATTGAAACGGGAGGCTACTCCTGCCATGAGACTGCTCAATGATCTCTTGAATATGCATGATGGGTTTAATGATGAAGGATGGCTGAAGGAATGCAAAAAACGCATGGTTGATACTTTTCCGCGTGAGGATCCCTTTAGCATCCTTGTACCAGCTGGGTTTGACATTGATAAGGTATGCTGCGATTGGAAATGCATTTGATTTTTTTTTTTCTTTGAGTTATGAACCTCCACATGTACATATGATCCCTGTGACAGTTGCAATCATATTCCATGAATGAATCTAGCATCTAATGTTTGAGCTGCTTCTCTTTATGCTGATTGTATGGCTATCTATTAGGTTTTAGCCACTGTACTTATACAGCCTGGTGTTCTATCCTTCTTTGTGAGACCAAGGTAGAAAAAAGCAGCATTGAGGCATAACGTCCTTGTTGCCTGTGGTTTTAGGAACTCAGAAACTTGCTCACCTGGGAAAGGGATATACTTCTGAAGTATCAAAGATACTAGATATACAAATAATATAAATATAATAGGTTTATTAAATAGGCATCATCAATTTTTTCTAAATGTACAATGACATTTTTAATTATCTATTAGGTTACAAGCTTATAAATGTTATATTGAAACATGCACCTCCAAATTAACGCTTTATGCCTGACTTTTCTATCAGCATCATGGGCCATTGTCCCTGCCACTTGAAGCAGATGATGTTCTTCTGAGAGTAGATTTTGTAAGAGAGGTGGATGCTTTGCTACAAGAGGTTCGATCTGAACAAAATGAAGCACAAAGCATTGAAGGGCTCGATCCAGAGTCAGTTGCAGTAAGATTGAAGGAACAGGAGAAGAAACAAACCATACACCAAGTTGAAACTCTGCTAGACTTGGCCATTAATTTGAAGTGGTAGCCTTAGTTTTTCCTTTTTTGGGGCCTGATTTTTGGGGGTTCAGGAGAAAAACAGGCATCCAGTTCTGGTCAGTTTCTGCATATTTGGCAGATTTTGGTTTGGAAGATCCAATGAAACTTGTACTGGTAGCCAGATATAGCATTTGTACTTTCAGAAGTATATCGTACGTAGGGTACAGAGAATTAATAGATGGGAGTATGTATGTATTTTGAATGCAATTTTGTACCGTGCGGGGGCCTGCCTTCAATTGGATTGCTTTCCGCCTTCGCCACTATGTGCAATGAAGGTGGAAACATTGAATTACAAGCTTTATGTTTAGAAGTTTAGGCTGGGCATGTTTCAATTATCATGAATATTCAAAACATTGGTAAACATGTGAAACATCATACGTAGCCCATTGCTGGTTTTACAAGCGTAAGGTCTTGCTGCCGGCAATGGCCATATTTGAATTTTCAAGTGTCTCGTCCTCCTTTCATTCACCAAATTCACGTTCCCTCCCAGCAATACAGGAGTTTCGTGCTCTGAAACTTACTAGGAGCTACAGAAATTACAATCTCTTGTTTTCTCATTGAAGGCCTGGGTTGGAAGCTGGAACTCTCTCTGACATAAACCCAACAATTTCAAGTAATCAAAATCACCCAAACCTGAGTGCAGTTGCCCAATTTATGTAGCTGAAGTTTACATTTTTCATAAGAACATTAAGAGAAATACTTAGAATGTTTTAATTTATTGAAGAAACTGATGGATATACAAGTTGCTTACCTTGAAAACGTCCTTGTTTTGCATACTTCAATCTGCTATTATACAATTACTCTACACATGTAAAAGATAAGAAAAAAAGAAGGCTGTTCCTCTATGCTTTACCCATCTACGAAGTTTTCAATGAAGAAAATGGAGGGGAAAAGGGGAATCTATCAACTACCATCAGCGCGGGCTTCAAACAGAGTGCAGCTGAGAGACTTCATTTCATAAGCAAATAATCCCATCATTTGCTCAAGAACAGCCTTACCATCAGCTGAGAAAAAGCCTGGGTATGGTAAAGCTGTGTCTACTAATCGACGCCATGCCAGCCCTTCAGGAGTGGGGGGTAGAATTATGATTTCCGCTTTGTCAGCCGCATTAATGGCAATCAACAGATCACCTTTTAGTCGAGAAGCTTCAGAGCTCAACTGGTTCTCTTCTTTGTCAGCCTTCAATGTCATAGCCAGGAATTTGCAGGAGGGGTCTTCCCATCCAGGTGGAGACTGATCGCTTCCATACCATTCAATATTTTCTTCTTTCAAAAAACTCCTTTTCTGAAGAAGGTCACTTCGCCTCATTCTGAGCGAACTCAAAAATGAGATAAACTGCGTTGTTTGAATACCAAAACCTGTTGTCATTGCATTCCAATCTAAAAGTTTTCTGCTACCATATGACAGGGAACCACCAGAAGATTGGCCACATTCATCGCCCATGTTAAGAACAGGAACGCCCAGTGAAATAAACAAAATAAAGAGAAAATTACGGATTTGTTTGAGTCTTCTTTCAAGTACAGCAGTTTTATTTGTTGGTCCTTCTACCCCACAATTCCAACTTAATTCTGAAGCTATTTCAGCTTTACTAAAGCTGACCAAATCCACAAGAGGAAGTCCAAAATTCTTAGCAATATAATTGAAAGAAAAAGCTGGGCCTCGACCATCTGAGAATATGTCCCCACTCCCACAAAGCCGTGTAGCAAGACTACTCAAAGCACCCTCACCCCTCAAAAAGTTCCTTATATCAGTACAAAACTTTGTATTCATTTCTGCCCATTTCTTCCAATGAGGAAAACGAATTTCCTTTGGCATCATGTCATGTGGATACCAGCAATCTGCAATGATTTTGGTCTTGGAGAGCAGTGGATCAAAAGCTATTGCTTCAATCAAGGGAGGGCGAGATAAATGTTCACCATAAAACCCTCTCAAAAGACACGAAGCATTGATGAAACAAAAACCATCAATGTGAAATTCAGTCACCCAATGCCGAAGACTATCTAAAATCATCCGTTGAACAACAGGATAGTTACAATTCAAAGCATTTCTTCGTTCTAAATCTTGAACCCTATTCCTGTAATAATAGGATAAATCATCAAGTCCTTGCAGGGCTCCACCCTCAGCAGTATGGGTAAATACCACTTCCAGCAAGACCTCCATCCCACTGGCATGCAAGTTCTTAACCATCTCCTTAATTGAGTTAATAGCAGATACAGAACCATTAGAAGGCCCATACAGGTTTGTTGGTGAAAAGAAATGACATGGAAAATATGGTCCTTTTTGCTCATCAAATGTAAATATTGGCTCTAATAAGACAGCATTGACGCCAAGATCTTTTAAATGCTGTACCTTCTCAGTTACACCAGCGAAAGTCCCCACCACATCAGCAGGTAGCTTGCTTGACTTGTCTTCAGTAAAATGTAGAATGTTCAACCGATATACTACTAATTTTTCCATAGGTAAGTTTGGACAAACATCACCGCTCCAGTCAAAAGCAGGCTCCTTGCATAGTCGCCCAAGATGTTTCAGGAGCAAACCAGACTCATGATGATTAGGAATGGAACTCCCAATGATCCTAGCATAAGGATCCAAAAGAACACGCTCTGCATTAAATGCATCAGTGTCCCCCTTGCACCGATAACCATACCTCACAAAAGTCCAAGAACCTTCTATCGAAGCATGCCAAATATCACCAGTTCGATTAACAAAAGGATCAAGATCAAGCTCTAAAGCAGGTTTTTCTGATGCAGTATCATCATACAAGCACAGGACCAAACTTTCTGCATTTCTTGAATAAACTGCAAAGTTCATGGAACCATCAGTTGAAAAGGAAAGGCCCAATGGAGCTGGATACCCTTGATTAAAACCAATTGGTACACAAAAATTAGTCTTCCTATGAGTTCTGATTTCCGAGCCACTTGAATTTGCACCTGATGGGGCTTTCAGCAAGAATGAGAAGTAGAATGGGGCTTCTTTAGCTTCAAATTCCAACTCAAGTGCCAACTCACTGGAAGACTTTGCTATAAATGGGGTTTCAATGATCCTGTTTTTGATATCATGATCGGATCTGTGTACGCCCCCACTTAGCACCAGCTGACTTTCATCACCGGACAATTGCAGGGATGAAACTTCAATATCTACTACATGGTTGACACTTCTCTTTCTAACAAAAACTTTGACCTGACCACCAATTTCTGTCCTAAACAGATAAGTTGATAGCTTCTTAAGTTCATCAACTTGGGTACTTGTAAACATTTGTTCAGTTTGCTCAACAGAAACTCGTGATGCAGCAAAGCATCTCAAATCAAGATTCCAATACCGAGACTGCATGACATTTTGTGCAACTTCTCCAGAGAAAAGCTTTCTTCGTACATCTATTCTCTGAAGGCTCTGTCCCATTTTGCTTTTACAAAGATAACGGGTGACAAACGATAATTTAGACAATTCAGTGGCTCCACTGTTCAGGCAATGGGGCCCTATTGCAAGGGATGGAGGAAGAGTTGCCATATATACTTGCAGAAGAAAATGATTTTGAATCAGGGAGCAGAATAGAATCCTCTCTGGAAAGGGGGATAATTTTCCTTACTGAATTTGAGATGGCTTTCTGTTTGAAATTAGGAAAGAGTTAGTTCACTGGATCAAGGAACCTAAAACAGCATAACTCTTATCAACTGGTTTTTGATACCGAGGCCAGCTTTTCCCATACTGGGATCATTTTAAAACATCCAGACCCAGAAAGCAATAAAATCCATGTTAACATGTGCAATAGTAGCATCAAGCACCCACACTGAACGAGCAATCGGATAAATACATAGCGTGAACATAGAGAATGCAGAAAAATGAAACAGAAAAAACAAAACCAAGTAAACCCCTGAAAAATTGCACCATAAGAAAGGATGGGAAGTTTGGAATATAAGAACTTGATAAGAATTGAGCTATACCCAGTTGATAAAGAAGCATATGGTGGCAGTAACGAACCCAGATTAAAGCAGAGATTTCTTATTTTTATTTTTTAAAAAAAAGTACTAGTAGTAGCAGCAGCAGCAGCATAAACGAAAATGAAAACACAACTTACAGCATTGGATTCTATCAGCGCGAGAAGCTGAATTTGATTACTGAAAAGCCAGAAAAATGACGAGTTGAAGAGAGAGAGCCCAAATGAAAAAGAGTTGCCAGCAGTATTAGAAGTGGAGTGCAATCAGTGTAGATTTGTCGTTGCTTGGAATTTATAGCTTTCCCCAGGACCGCACAGCACATTCATCTAATGATTTAACCTTGTTTTTTCTTAAAGCGCAGTTTTGACTAAAACGCTGCGTTTCACTAGAGAGATCACCCTTCACCTTCCCCCTTTTATGATTATAGAGAAGTAACGCTGGCCCACAAGATTTATTGAAGTTATAAAACAGTATGAAAGTTAAGAAGAAATTGGGCTTCCCACCGGTCAAGTTTTCTAAATTAAAATTATGAATTTGATTTTTGTATTGTAATTTGTATAAATTAAATTTTTATATTTTCGAAAACCAATTCCAAATGAGGTGTTTTAAGTATACCATACCAAAAAGGTTATGTAATTGATTAAATAATCATTTTATTAAAAAATAATTGAAAGATTACAACAATAATAATATGTTTACTGTGTATAAATATAAAAAATATACAATTGCTATTAATTATTAATATATAATGTTGTGAATGATTTTAAGATCTATATTTGTTCTATGCTATATTACAAAAACAATAAATGTTTATGCGTATTCATTTAAATAATCTACATAAATTATGATAAACAGTATATTTCTTTTATTAGCTATTGAATAACATTTTTAAAAATAATTTTGTTTATAATATAATATAATATTTTCAATGATATTTGTTTTCAAGATTACACTATTATAATGGGAAGAATTTGATAACATGAACATTGATATATTTTTTTTGCAACAGAAAAAATTAATATACATATATAGGTATACATAATATATATATATATATATATTTAAAAAATAAAAAGCATACAAATTATTCCTACCAATGAATGAAAAATCTAAATTTACCACCAAAAAGAAAAAAAGAAGAAAGAAAAATCTAAGAAAGCAATGTCGCTTATGAGAGAGGCATCAAATTTACTAAAGCAAACCTACTTTAAGTTGAAAAGCAGCAGAGTTTTCTCGTGCACCACACAAGCATCATAAATTCTTTCACAACTTAATTCGCGAACGTTTATAAGCAAGCAACGGGGTTTGAAGGATTTTTCTCGCTAAATTCCAATCATGCAATAGGAAAATCTTGTTGTATGTACAAGAAGAAGAAGATAATGACCAAATGCTGATAATGTTTCCTAATGTATCTCTAACTACCAGAAGCAGAACCGGCTTCGGAGTTCTGTTTGCTGGTCCTCTTTGTTGGAACAAGCGGGTTGTCCTCTTCCTCACAAATTAACTGCGGCCTCTCAAAGTCCGTGCCCTTGAAAACTGGATGTATATAAGCATCCTTAAGGTAGGCTTTCAAGTTCAGGTTTGGCTCCGTTGCATGTTCAAGGGTGTCTTTGATCATCGCATCCTGTGTGAAATCAAATGTTGAGGTGTCAGATAAATAATGTCACATGTCCTCACAGCGACAAGGAAGATACATAGTATTTTCCTGCCATTACTAATCAGTTTAGCAAAGATAATCCAAGTACAATTCCATTCTGGCTCCAAAACAATGCCACCTGCTTCCAACATCAGACTGATGTTCCTAAATAGCATAGATTTTCTAGATCTTAACAGGTTACAGTTGCTTCACTCACCTTTATTGAAATTAACTTATAACTAAATCGGATCAAGGGTGATCCTCGAACCTTGATCAACATAAAATGGCTTGACATGGTATATGATGCCACAACCAAACATACAACATCATATCCTTCAAAATTCCAAGGTGCATATGACATTTTAGCAGTATCTTATAAATATATTCCTTTTATTAATGTTTCAGCAAGCATAACTTCTGCAAACTATTTCTTTAAAGCTTCATGAAAATCATACATAATTCAAAGCATTCCTCACCTGCAATGGGAATTTTACAAATGCAGATTCAAAACGGCCCTTGCAGTATCTGTGAAACCAGATGGTCAAAATAGGAAGTGGAAGGAGTGCAATTGTTGATTTATCGATCTTCTTTGTGCTCAGCAATCCCATTAGAAGAAGTTGAGATATTATTAAACCAATAATCAGACGCCGATGCACATCTGGCCAAAATGAGGCTCCACTCTCATATCTTTGATCATACACATTGATAACCTTGCAGCAAGAAACAAGATTGTGAACATAGAACAGGCAAGTTTTTTATACCACAAGATGAGAACATAGATTGAATACTTCGATAGTTATGATCTATGTAGAAGTTGGGGCATTGTTATTAGTACTACTAATGATAGTTAATTATTATTAGCTAGAGGTTTTGTTCTCTCTCTTTGGTCAATCAGTTGTAATTGAACTTGTTGGGAATTTCCCATTTAGTAATTCTCAGTAGCAGGAATTGGCCTGCTTTATTATATGAATGAAGCATTTGAATTATCCCCCCAAAAAGACAAAGATAAGAACATTTCCTAGAAATGACCATAAGAGCAACAAATATTGAATATTTATGCAATATGCTTCATGTAGCCAAAAGAGAGGCTGTCTCATGACCTTCATTGTTACAAAATGACTGACTGATGGAACCATCTTCAATATGGTGCAAAAGAAATTGCACTGTTCTACACTTAAGGGCCAAAATGCAGTCCTACCTCAAAGGGAAGTACTCTTATCTTTATCCTAACATTTAATAGATGCAAGGCCACTGAATCGTAGATGAGGAAATTAGCCCTTGGATTCAGTCCGTTTAACAATTTAATCACTAAGGATACTTTATATATCTCCATAATTAATTGGTCTAGCTGATCAGCATGGCACAACTCAAAAACACTAATATGACATCGGTTGATGGAAGGCTGAAAAAAGTTGTCTACAAATGTTTCCAGCGTTCATTTAATGTATAATGGAATGAAGAGGAGATAATTAAACTTCATGTAGCTTAAACATGCAAGACAATATTTGGTTAGCTAGTGTACCTGATGACGGAATACCAAATAGGCGAAAGCAAAGAAGATGATGATGAAAGGAAGAAGTACAGGTGTGATAGCAGAGTAAACAAGTCCAAGCAAGATATAAAATTGTATCCTTGGTTCAGATGTTGCAAAGTCCAAGCAACCAGGATCCATTGCTTGCTCCCTATCTTGTTCTGTTTTAACTAAAAACGTATTTTTAAGGTGGAAAATGACTAATGGTACTAATCTGAGGATTTCTGCAGCAATCCCCGCCCATCCATCTACCATTACATAAGTAATGAAAAAAGTGGCTTTCATTGGGATGGATACACCAACGGTTTTTGGAATCCTGCATAAGTAACAAAATATCTCTGGTCAATCACACCTCTACATTATCAAGTACGATGAGATAAAATTGCATGATATAAATAGTATGAGAAAGAAAGCTAGGTCTCTGGCGTGCAGGCATGATGGTATGCTAGTCAGCAGAACATCAATCATAAACACTAATCGAGAAAAGCATGCACTGCAAGTGAAAAGAGAATAGAAGTAACTAAAGGGTAAAAAAGATGAAGAAAGTCAGCGGTTCAGCATCAATTAAGAACTTTTAAGGTTGGTATATCTGAGTTCTGGTCGCCAAAACCCGAAAGAACAAATTTATAAGAATATCTACAACAGTAAATTGACAGATTTGAGTTTAGTGCAGGTAGCTACATATTTCTGTCAGAGATATGCACCAATTGTTGCTCTAACATAATTTCTTGATGCAACAACAACCAACAAAATTGTTTCAGAATTCAAACTGCATGTGTATATATTGTAGTATTAACTATGTTAAGCCATCCATTTTACTGGGAAGAGATAGGTACATACTCTGTTGGAGGCTGGTCAAGAAAACTTTTAAGCTGCTGAAATGCTGTTCCTGTGATAATGCTTCCGAGAAATACGTTAACGAGAATGAACAGGTGATATTTCCCAGCCGATCTTCTATCCAAAGATGAGAGTGATGAAAATCCTTCTATTTTGGACATTGTCATAAGAATTATTGGAAGAATAATAAGAAATATCTTCAGTACAATTCCAGGGAGAAAGCCTTGGATGACGGACTTGAAAGACTTCCTGATAAAAAAAAATTTCCAGCGGTTGAAATTTTAGCTACTACAAGTCTCATTATATCATTGCTAGTTGCTAGGTTATAGGGGAAACCTAATGATTATGTATTGACATCGGCTTATGATTAAGATCATTATGGCAATTACACCAAAGAGTAAAGTGTAACTTTTCATCATGGCAAGTCAGAAATTTGGCTATGTTACCAGCTGTGAATTGTGAATAGGAGCAGAAGTAATCTGTGCTACAGTGCTTCAGGTAGGTTCAAGAAAGAAACAGTTTAAAACTTATTTCTATCCATCTGGATTTTATTTTGGTAGTGAAGATGTAGATGCCCATCCCTAGCAAGATCCTGCTTGATAAAATGGCTGGACAAGATGGAGGTATAAAATCGGGATACATGTTGGCAGGTGAAACAGATGACAATGCCTTCTATGGAGGAAAGTACTGAGGACACCAAAAGGAAATGCTTAGTTAATAGAAAGACAACACTGACAAGGAACTTACACTTCTATTAATGGCTTCAAGAAAGGCAACACCTTCTCAATCCCCTCAATGTTGGCTAGAGATTGAACGAAAGCTATAGGAATCATAGAGAAGAAAATAAGAAAAAATAGTGCAACAGCCATTAGCAACCTTCGAATAGAGAGTTCAAAATATGGTATAGCAAGATTATTCCAATAAACATCACGTGGCTCAGGGGCCCATTCTGTCAACCAAATTGTAGGATTACGGCATAGCTGAGTTTGAGCGCAGACAGCTGCCGCCCATCGGGATTTGAATGAAACAAATGCTGCTGGAACTACGGCCTTGGGATCATTTATCACTCTTTCTCTTTCTGCAGCTTCCTACAAAAACGAAATCACACCTTTTCTTATGAGTAACTAAATTACACTCTAAAAGGGAAGAAAAGGGAGGGAAAAATACGATGTTGCCTGTATGGTAAACTATATATCAGTTTTACATTGCCTCCATCCTATCAATTCTTAGTCTTAGTTTGTGGAACGAGGAATCAGAATACAGATCATTACATAATTCATAATGTAGTCTTCTTTAATTCATTCAATTAGTAAGAACAAAATTGGATCAATCGGAACGTGAAATGTTATTTTAAAACATATGTTATTATCTTTTTGTATATATAAACAATGTACTTCAATGTCAAGTATAATAAAAATAATTAATTTTTTTATCAAATAAACAATTAACTTCCTTATTAAATTATAAATGGTTGGAAGCGATTAGGGAATTAGTCTTTTTGGGGAAATAAACTGCTACCCCTAACGCTACCGCCACCCTCCACCAATTCGCTTTGGAAACTCTTAAAAGAACAATTAACAAAACTCTCTAAAGATTAACTTAACTAATTGCACGATTTCTCTTCTCTAGGTACTTTTGTTTTGGGTTGATAGTTATCTCTGATTTACTTATTCATCATTAACCTCACCACTTTCTTCAGATAAATCTCTTCTTTCTAAGCAAATGCATGCCCCGATTGGTCAATACTAAACAGACTTCAAAGAAATTCTTAAAAGCCTTGAAGGATCCTTCACTTGAAGGTGTGGTTGAGGGTCAAAACTCAAAAAGACTCAACCAGTTGAGATAATTCCAGATTCTAGATAGGAGCAAGGAGCAAACGTTTCCAATTCTTCTTTCAACTTCGTTGTCTTCTATTCCAGGTTAAGATTATTTCTATCCTTATTCTATCTCTGCTCTTCTACAATCCTCGATGGGGATCGCGCGATCCAATTCGGAAATCATAGGGGGTGCACCGAATTATTTTAACTCTCTAACCTTGATTGAATAGGATGATTGAAGGTAAAAGCTTTTTTTTCATGTGTCAATATATGTGTGCTTGGAAGGGTCATGTGGGGGAGAGTGTGCTTATTAACCAAGAGATACAACGTAGCAATAGCCGATGGATAGACACTTCATTGAATCTTTAATCATCTAAACATTGCCTCACCGCATGACAATTTCATCGCTAGGGACTCATGTTAACACTGTTAAATTTTTGTCCCATTATGCCAAGAATGATGATGCCAGAAACAGAGATAGTTATAATTGTTGAAGTAAGAAGAGCAGGTACAAAGCATAGCTAGAAACAACATATGAAATGAAAAAGAAAAAATCCTTAGTACAGTGCGTTGAAACTTACTGCTTCACTCAACTTCTGAATCTCGGAAGAGTAATAATCGATTGCATCAACTTTAGAGCCCAAAAGACCGCAGAAACCTGTCTATAATAATACGAAATTTGGATAATGAACTAGACTGCTGAAAATCAACATGGAGCAGTAAATGAAATTTTCTGTACGCATTAAACAAACTATTCCACTAAAGGAACATGGAGCCAAATATATGTCGATAGTTCATGCAAAGATATTACCTTTTTGGTCGGCCTCTTTGAAGTTCTCTCATACTTATTATGGTAGTAAGTATACCAATTTTGTAAACTCGTCTTCTTTGCAACCAATGTTGCAAGCTTATTTGCATTATATACAACCTATCAAAGTTACGTAGTAAAGCAATAATATGTTTTAGAAATTTATGTCACTGCAAACAGAAATATAATACATTGTAGACACCAGCAGTTCCTAAAATTCCAACTTATTATTGTAAATTTCCCTGTTTAGTACCACCTATTTTCCTTCTTTCATGCACTAGTGCTTCTTAGAATTATCATAGTATACACAACTTGTTAAGGAAACACACCTGATGAGTAAGATAATGATCAGGGTGATTTACGCAAAAAAAATGTTCGACATGCTCACTAACTGATTCATCAGGATCAGGAGGAACATTTCTTACAAGAACCTGCAAAACATATAACAGAAAGAAAAATTATATTTAAGCAGCAAATCTGGGATGAGTCAAAAATTTTCTAGCAGGCATGCACATGTATGTTGATTGTTTCAAACATGACATCAGCTACATCTAACTGCCAGAACTGCCCTCTATCTGACACAAACAGCATACGTCCTTTTGATTCTATGAACTTTAAGTAGAACAAGTCCTCAACGAGACCAGAATGGTATAATTTAGGACCTGCAGTTTGGCTCTCAACGTTGAATCTTAGGCATCAGAGGATGTGGTTTATCGAATGGGAGAGGGGTACTTCCCTCATGTAGCCCAAGGTTCAGTGAGCATCCCTAAGTACCCAAAAAAACATTTTCAATTACCCAAGCAATGATACAAGGAAAGTACCTAAATAATTACATAGACAAACGATCCAGCAACACCAAATAGCTGAGGGACGAGAAAAGAGGGGGAAAAACCTCAAATATGAGTACCAAATTTATTAGATAGTTCATGTAAAAAACCACAGCCTGATCAATAGCAATAGCAGTTAACCAGGTATATGATAGTTCACATTATACAAGATGGATGTCTTTACCTATGTGCTAAAATAATATTAAGTAAACTTTCTCCATTTTCATTGCATGATTTTTGTATGTATATGTAAAAAAGCGTAACTTTACATCTGAGATCTGATTAGATATTAATGTGTGATTGTTATAGTCAGAGACGTCTGCATGTCTCTGAAATTTTTCATCAAAATGGAAAAAAAAAAATCTTAACCTGCAATTAATGAGAACCAAATACCATTTAAAGATGATTGGAACTTTTAACAACAGCCTTTTGAAGCTATGGCTAGTTATCCACTCCAATTATTTGTAATGTTTAACTTAGATATATGGTGCCAGTATTTGGATATTATGTATGTAGTTGATTCTTTTTTTTTTTTCCTTGGTAGTCAGAAATTCTAGTGCATTCAATAAATCAACCCATATAAGATAGTCAACAGTTGTAAATAGATTAGATTTCCAAAAGAAAGAGTCATATGTGCATAACAACAATAAAGGCATTAAGCACTGAACAGAGCCAAAAACTCACTGTGAATTGATCAGGACGACGATTTTCAGATGCTAGAAATCGCAACCTCATAGCAGCTACCGCTTTGTATTCTGTAAATAGCACATAAAACGTCCAAAGGGTGAACACATAGGACATAGTGATATGTGCCCACAACCTGAAAAGGGCAAGTTTAGACTTTCTCCAAACTGAGATATGAAACAGATAATTTTATTTGAGTTGCAACTTTTTAATATACAATAATACTCTGGTTTGTGCAAAAGCTGAAAAGCAGAAGAGACAAGGTAATATATTATTTAGGTGAGAGTCCGAAAACTGGATTTTTATCTCTAACATGCCCCCTCATGCACATATGACTCTTTCTTTTAGTCATTTATAAAATTGCGTCAGAGGCTTGAACAATTTAACCCAAAAATGATAGAATGATGGCGGTAAGAGTTTGCCTTGTACTGATATTAGAATGATGGCACCAGAGGTTTGAACCATTCAACCCAAGAATGTAAGTAATTACATGAGGACTATGAGAATAGGTAGCAACAAACCAAAATAGTGTAAAAATCAGATTTCAGAACACTTGAAAATTTGTGTACAATAACTTAGTATTTAGTATAGTTTGCAACCCACTCCATCAGTGCTGCGTATCTATAAGCACAGCTATTGAAATGGTAAATACCTGTCTCACATTCATCTTTGAGCAAAAATTACATCACTAGTATTATAGGGAAGTTGATTGTAGGTGTCGTACAAGTATAAATCAAACTGAGACTCCTATCTTTGCCAATTTTGTAAATTCCCGATGGAAGCCAGATTATTGCATTGGATAAGAAAAGAGTGAAAGAAGAAAAAAGGCTGTTCCTGACCTTTTTGATCCATCTGGAATATTTGATATTGAGAGCTTGTCAATATCGCTGAACGTTAAATTCTTAATATGCTCCAATGTCCCCCCTGTCCAATTGACAGGGACCAAAACCGAGAAAGCCAGTACAGCTAAGGGGACAGTTATTTTCAAGCTGCACATAAATGTGGTCACATTAGACTGCTATATCATAGCAAACAACAGTATGAAACTGTAAGAACTGCACTAACTCTAACATAATAATTCTGGAGTGTAAAGTAAAATCATGCATTTGATACTCGAAAAAGAAACACTTTTCTTCCGAAAGCAAAATGCAAATAGCAAAATAACAATCGAACGGGTATTTAAAAACTGACCCAAGAAGGTAAATTCGGATATAGACAACAGAGTCAAGTCCAGCATGATCAATGAGCTCAGGTTCCGGCATTCTCAAAGCTGCAGGCATCCAATTCAAGAACTTTATGTATGTCCTCCAATCTAAGTTGACAAATTTGCTTACAAATGCTCCAGATCGTGTAGGGCTGCTTCTTATCCCCTTACGGTACCATTTCGGGAAGAAAACCCTATCATTGATCGGTTGAAGCCTCAATATCGCAAAAGCCACGAGGAATGCAAATGCAGAGAGAAGATTAATGGCAGCTGAGACAGTAATGTCTTGAAGAGTCGCCATTTCCTTCCTTATACCCTAACCAAAATTCATAAAAATGTTAGGTACCATCTAAAAGATTTGGAAATAATGAGAAAACAGAGGAAGCAACTGACCTGACAATGGCGTGGATTTTTTGAATTGAACCTTCGATGGAAAACTGAATCGAGGAAACTCAGCAATGAACAAAATTGGATTTGATCGTCTTCGCAGACGGAGGTGAAATTAGGTGGGGTTTTCTCCTTCCTCTTTTTTTGTTGTCTTTCTTGTTGGCTTTTCTTGAGATCGGAGAGTTTTGAGAGAGAGAGAAACGGAAGAGTGCAAGTGATATGGCGGCAAAAAGCACGGAACCAGTTTTGGTGTCGTTACAACTCACATCAACTCCCAAAGCCAAATATTTGAAAATTTCTACCATTATGACAGAATTGCCCATTTGACACTTTGACCATTTTTTGACATTTTAAGACCTTCCACATTAAATTCATAATTGATTTTCAATTTAAGCTAATACCATCAAATACATTTTTTCCCATTATAATTGATTGTGCATTTTGTTTTCTATCACAAATTATATTATTTTGTTTATTTTCTTTCCTTACTTTTGAAACATTACTTTAATGTTAATATTAATTTCTTTTCTTTTCTTGCACTAATTACTTTTGTGTGCGTTTGCTTGCAAGATAATCAGAGGCAACTGGCAAGCATAGCAGAATAAGATATGGGTGCGTTAATGGCTAGATTGATATGGTTCAAGCATGCAAATTAAAATCGATTAAAGATATTATTAATATCCAAATGTCTAGTTTTAGTAGGTTTAGCACTTGCCAAAATTGGAGATATTGCCGAAATCTGGTTATCATAAAATTCCTCATTATTTACTAAAATACAGTACATTACATTGATTTCAACAATAAAAACTTCAAAACCAAAATAATCCATTCAGATTTCAAGTTAAAAGAAGAAAAAAAAAAAAGGAGGAGGAGGAGGAAGAGACCAATGGTTATGTATTCGGTTTAGAATAGAATGGGAAATAGATTCGACTATTTTGTTGAAGGAAAAAGGATACTAGCAAATCAAATTTTTTTACTTTACCAAGCAAATGGTAAAATAAAATTACATTACTTTTAAACGATAATGTGATTATACTATATTATTATATTATATTGATTTTTTCTCTTACTTAATTAGCTTTAATCAAAATTATTGGAGTATTTGAAAATTTATGGTACCTATACATATTCGTATAGCATCAAACCTTATAAGAAGGAAGTGTGGAACTATCTCTTCTAATCCACCAACAGTTACATATAGCCTCATTAGAATCCTTACAACAGAATTGACAATAAAAACAGGGAAACGCTTTCCTTTTTGGAGTTCAAATTTTCGTAAATAAAACAAATTGGGGAAAAAAATTATGGTTATAATAATGGCCTTCTCTCGGTTCATCTAAAATTATATATTGAATACACATTGTTACGTTTAATTCTTCTCTACACCGAATCTGATTATTTTTTTCTTAGAACCTCAAACAACAGCAATTTTCCCGAAACAAAGCATGGAATAATCTTACCTGTAGATCACGAGATTGAGGCATTCAATAAGATTATTATCATTATTTTAGTTACTAGCAGCATCCACATCTCTCAATTTGTATCTTTCGATTAGCTTAAGTAAGACTACAGTACTTCCTTCTCATTTGCTTTAATATAAGTAATGCTCTTACTTGGTCAACGTATAGGAACACCCACATCCTTTCTCAATTAAATTTAAGTTTATTCTGGCCTTCTCAAATTCTTCTCTACTTAGCATTTCTCTGACTTGTTTTGCCATCTCTCTGGTTATTCTCTACATTTTATTCATCAAACCCTCCCGAGGGACTATTCTAATCTTTCTCTTTATTGTCTCTCAATATATCTGTTTTACTTGTTTGTAACCCTACTTCTCTCTCTATCACAAAAAAGTAAAAAATCCCTCAACATTAAGCTTAGCAAAAAATACAAGCTTCATGAACATATTTGTCCAAGTGCATTAACAAAGGAAGTTGAAATCCTCCATCGTCTTCATTTTTTGTTACTGGGAAATTCTTGATGCTTTTAAGTTGCAATCACTCTTTTTAATGGATGTTTGAAAGTTAAACCACTTTTTTATTGTCTACTAAATACTTGTTTGGTTCGATTTTTTTTTTTTTCAGTTTATCTATATTTTAAAAATAGAAGTTAGATCAAATAAGATTTTGAGAAGTTTAAAAAAAATTGTTCTTTTTAAGAGTTTGTTTGGCATTGATAATAGCTTTTAAAATTAAGCTAAAACTGTTAGATAAGCTGTTTTGAAAAATTAATTATATAAGCTTTAATTTTAGTTAAAATTACCATAAATAGTATTCATGCCATCTTCAATTACTTAATAAATCAAAACGGATATAATTTCAAATATTAAAATAAAAAAATCCATAAAAAACATAATAACTCTTAAACTTATATAATGATAATAGTATTAATTTTTTTTGTGAATAAGAGACAATTTAAAGTTTTTAAATGCAGCTTTAAGTTTTATGTATTTTTTTCTCTTAATTTTTATAAGAGCAAAAAAAAAATTTAATTTTGTTGTTCTATTGCTAGTTTTGTTTTTTAATAGTCTTTGTAGAAAGATGGAAATTTCGATTTTGTGTTGGATAAAGGTGATTTGCGAAAGGAGAAAGAGTAGAGGGCGAATGATTGAGAGAGAAGGATATTTATTGAAAAGTTGATGTATTTTTTTCAAAAAACAATTAAGAGAAAGCTTTTCTCTGTAATTTTTCTTTAAGGTTTTTTTTTATTTTGTTCTTTAAAAAAAATTATTCTTTTTAAAAAACTTCTCAAAAATCCCATTTAGCTTGGCTTCTAAGTGCATGTTTGGCTTAATTTTTTTTCACCTTATCTACCTCTTAAAAGCAGAAGCCAGGCCAAACATGATTTTTTGATAAGCTCTTAAAAAAAATAGTTTTTTTTTTAAGAACATGTTATGAATATTTTTGTGAATATCCATTTATTCTATCTATATCTAGATTTGATGTAAATTAGATTGGATTAGGATTTAATTCATCTAATCTCTAAGTGTTATCTTCATCTTGTAAATTCTATCAAGATAAGGAGGTTATTTGCCTATAAATAGGCCCCCTCAGTTTATTTGTAAACACACATTTCAATAAGATCTCTTTTCTCCCCTTAAATATTTTCTTTCTTTTCTTTAATTGTTCTTTCAATTATCTTTATTTGTTCTTTTAAGTTATTTTTCATAACACGTTATCAGCAGATTCTCTAATCTCTCACACTTAAACTTCACAAAGTTGAAGTTCAATTTTTCTTTAGGTGATTTTTGTTTCTTATCACTTCAGTGTTTTGCCCAAATTTTACCAATATATAATAAGTCAATCTTTAATTTTATATTAATTATTTTTTCATCAGTCAATTTATTGTTTTGCCTGCCAATTACGTTATATTGTGTAATACTAACATTTACGTTTTTCTTTTAAGCTATCGCAATGTCAAATCTTACAAAGCTTGAATTTGTGGCTCTTGATATTACTAGCAAGAACTATCTATCTTGGATTCTAGATACTGAAATCCATTTAGATGCTATGGGTCTTGGAGACACAATCAAAGAATAAAATAAAGCATTCAATCAGGATAATACAAAAGCAATTATTTTCCTTCGCCACCATCTTCATGAAGGATTAAAATTTGAGTATCTTACAATAAAAGATCCAGTCAATCTTTGGAAAAGTTTAAAAGAGAGATATGACCACCAGAAAACAATAATTCTACCAAAAGCTCATTATGATTGGATGCATCCGTGATTGCAAGATTTTAAAACTGTAAGTGAGTATAACTCAACATTATACAAAATTAGTTCTAAACTAAAATTGTGTAGAGAAAAGGTGACTGATGTTGATTTGTTAGAAAAAACATTATCTACTTTTCATGCCTCAAACGTACTCTTGCAACAGCAATATCGTGAAAAAGGCTTTAAGAAATACTCTGAACTGATTTCATGTCTCCTTGTGGCTGAAAAAAATAACAACCTATTGATGAAAAATCATGAATCTTGACCAACTAGTTCTGCTTCATTCCCTGAAGTGAATGCGACATCATTTAGAAATTCTGGCCGTGGTCGTGGTCGTAATCATGAATGTGGAAAAGGTCGTCATAATTATCACAGTCGTGGTGGTTACACAAATTATTATTCTGATAATAAGAATACCCACTAGAAGTGAATGAATAGTGAAGAGATACATGAAAAAGATAAAGGTGGACAAAGTAAAAGGAATACAGAAAATGTTTGTTATCGATGTGGCATGAAAGGCCATTGGTCACGTACTTGTCATACACCAAAGCATCTTGTTGAACTTTATCAAGCATCACTAAAAGATAAAGAAAAAAATATCGAAACAAATTTTGTTGAAGATGATAGCCAAGTTGATATAACACACTTGGATGTTGCTGATTTTTTTGCCCACCCTAAATGACGAATTGATCATTTGATTGGTGATGAAAATCCCAATAATGAAATTTCTTAAATTATTTGTTGATGTGTTTTAGTACAACTCTATTAAGAACATGGTATGTTTAGTATAATTCTATTAAGAAGTTAATGTGTTTTAATATGTCTATTAGGAAATTTTTTTTTTTGTAACAAAGTTTATATTTAATGTTTTCTTATATAAGTTTCTTACTATATATATTTTATTTTCTTGAAGAAAATATGGATATTCATCTAGTTAGATCCAAAATCAATGATGAAGATATTTGTCTAATAGATAGTGCTACAACGCACACTATATTTAAAGACAAGAAATATTTTTCCCACTTGATAATAGAAGAAGCTAATGATAATACAATATCTGGTAGTACAAGATTAATTGAAGGCTCTGGAAGAGCCAATATTTCACTACCTGGAGAAACAAAGTTCATAATAAAATATGCATTATTTTCTATAAGGTCTCAAAGAAACTTATTAAGTTTTAAAGATATTCGTTTGAATGGATATCATATTGAGACAACAAATGAAAGAGGCACTGAATATCTTCATATTACATCTATTATATTGGGTAAAATATGTGTATTGGAAAAATTACCTGCTTTGTCTTCTGGAATGTACTACACAAAAATTAAAATGATTGAAACTTATATAAACCAGAAGTTTACTGATAATTTTAATGTTTGGCATGACCGATTAGGCCATCCCGGATCAATAATGATGCGAAAAATTGTTGAAAATTCATGTGATCATTCATTAAAAAATCATAAGATTTTTCAATCTAATGAATTCTTATGTGTTGCATGCTCTCAAGGTAAATTAATTATTAGACCATCACCAGCAAAAGATGGGATTAAATCCCCTATGTTTTTGGAATGTATTCAGGGTGATATATGTGGACCCATACATCCATCATATGGACCATTCAGATATTTTATGGTTTTAATTGATGCATAAACAAGATGGTCACATGTGTGCTTGTTATCAACTTGCAATTTGGCATTTACAAGATTACTTGCACCAATAATTCGTCTACGAGCACATTTTTCTGATTATGCAATCAAAACAATTCTTCTTGACAATGCTGATGAATTTACGTCTCAACCTTTTAATGAATATTGCATGTCTATTGGAATAAATGTTGAACAATCTGTTAGTCATGCTCATACACAAAATGGTCTAACAGAATCGTTTATCAAACACCTTAAACTGATTGCAAGGCCATTACTTATTAAATTCAAACTCTCAATTTCTGCTTGGGGACATGCCATTTTGCATGCAGCAACACTTGTACGCATCAGGCCAACAAGTTATCATAAATTATCCCCTATACAATTGGTTTATGGTCAGGAACCAAATATTTTTCATATAAGAATTTTTGGATGTGCGGTATATGTTCCAATTACTCCACCACAACAAACAAAGATGGGTCCTCAAAGGAGGTTAGGAATATATGTTGGATATGAATCTCCATCTATAATTAAATATCTAGAACCCTCAACAGGAGATTTATTTACTGAAGGTTTGCTGATTGTCATTTTGATGAAACAATTTTTCCAACATTAAGGGAAGAAAATAAGAAGCTGGAAAAGGAAATATCTTGGAATATATTATCATTATCTAGTTTTGATCATTGTACAAATCAACGTGAACAAGAAGTTCAAAAGATAATTCATTTGCAAAATATAGCAAATTAGTTGTCAGACGCATTTACTGACCTACAAAGAGTAATTAAATCTCACATACCAGCTGCAAATGCTCCAATCAAAATTGATATAGGACAATCTGTTATTGCTAATGAGTCTAAGACACGCCAGAAGTGTGGAAGACCAATTGGTTCCAAAGATAAAAATCCTCGAAAAAGAAAATGAGCAAATATTCAAGATAGTCAAGAAGAGGAAACAAAAACTCCAGAAGAGACCCTTGACATAATTTCAAAAGAAATTCAGGTACCTGAAATTAGTGAAAATGAAGATATCTCAATAAATGATGTCATGACGGGGAAAAAGATGAAACCGAAATGAAATAAACGTCGATGATATTTTTACATATAATGTAGCGCTTAATATTATGAAAGAAAATGAGGATCTTGAACCTACATCTATTGAAGAATGTACATATAGAAATGATTGGCCAATGTGGAAAGAAGCAATCAAAATGGAATTAATTCACTTGCAAAATGTGAAGTTTTTTGACTTGTAGTCCGTACGCCAAATGGGGTAAAATCAGTGGGATATAAATGGGTATTTGTGCAGAAACGAAATGAGAAAGATGAGATTGTGAGATATAAAGCACGGTTTGTCGCACAAGATTTTATCCAAAAGCCTGGTATTGATTATGAAAAGACATATTCTCCTATAGTGGATGCAATTACATTTTGATATTTAATTAGTCTGGCAATACATGAAAAGCTTGAAATGCATTTGATGGATGTAGTTACAGCCTATTTATATGGCTCACTTGAAAATGATATCTATATGAAAGTCCTTGAAGGATTTAAATTGCTTAAAGCACAAAATTTGAAATCCCGAAAGATTTATTCGATCAAATTAAATAAATCTTTATACAGATTAAAACAATCCAAACGCATATGGTATAATCGCCTTAGTGAATATTTGTAGAAAGAAGGCTATAAAAATGATCCAATATGCCCATGTGTTTTTATAAAAAGATTTAGATCTGAATTTGTGATAATTGCTGTTTATGTTGATGATCTAAATATTATTGGAACTCTTGAAGAGTTATCAAAAGCCATGGATTATTTAAAGAAAGAATTTGATATGAAAGACCTTGGAAAAATAAAATTTTGTTTGGGTCTTCAGATTGAATACTTGACAAATGAAATTTTTGTCCATCAATCTAATTATATAACGAAAGTGCTAAAACGATTTTATATAGACAAAGCACATCCATTGAGTTCACCAATCGTTGTAAGATCATTATATGTGAAAAAAAACTCATTCCAACCTCGTGAGGATAATGAAGAACTTCTTCGTCCTAAAGTACCATATCTTAGTGCAATTGGAGCATTATTGTATTTTGTTAGCAATACACGACCTGATATTTCATTTGCTGTGAATTTATTAGCAAGATATAGTTCTTCTCCAACTCGAAGGCATTGGAATGAAATTAAACATATATTTTCTTCGAGGAACAATGGATATGGGCTTATATTATTCAAATGCATTAAAATCAGATTTAATTGGTTATGCAGATGCAAGATATTAATCATATCCACATAAAGCTCGATCCCAGACAGGTTACTTATTCACAAATGGAGGTACGGCTATTTCATGGCGTTCTGTAAAGCAAACTATAGTTGCTACTTCTTCTAACCATGTAGAAATTTTAGCAATTCATGAGACAAGTCGTGAATGTGTCTGGTTAAGATCTGTAACTTAATATATTTAAGAAATGTGTGGTTTGTCAACCAAGAAAGAAATTCCAACAATATTATACGAGGATAATACTGCTTGCATAACACAGTTAAAGAAAGTATACATTAAAAGCGATTAAATAAAATATATTTCGTCAAAATTCTTCTTCACTCATGACCTTTAAGAAAATGGTGATATTAGTGTTCAACAAATTTGTTCAAGTGACAATCTAACAGATTTGTTTACTAAAACCCTTCCTGCTGCAACATTCGAAAAGTTGGTACAAAAGATTGGGATGTGCCGTTTTAAAGATCTTAAATAATGCAGTTGTTAATGGGGAGTAAAATACGCATTATACTCTTTTTCTTTATCAAAGTTTTTTCCACTGGGTTTTTCTTGGTACGGTTTTTAATGAGGCAATATTTCATAAGCGTATTCTTGAAAAGAATTATGTACTCTCTTTCCTTTATTCGGATTTTTTCCCATGAGGTTTTTTTCTTATAAGGTTTTAACGAGGCATATTCTTAATACAATGGATATTCAAGGGGGAGTGTTATGAATATTTTTGTGAATATCCATTTATTCTATCTATATCTAGATTTGATGTAAATTAGATTGGATTAGGATTTAATCCATCTAATCTCTAAGTGCTATCTTTATATTGTAAATTCTATCAAGATAAGGGGGTTATTTACCTATAAATAGGTCCTCTCAGTTCATTTGTAAACACACACTTTAATAAAATCTCTTTTCTCCCTCCTAAATACTTTTTTTTCTTTTCTTTAATTGTTCTTTCAATTATCTTTATTTGTTCTTTTAAGTTATTTTTCATAATAGAATAAAATTTTTAAAAAAAGAGCTTAAAAAAATTTCTTTTCTTCTTTTAAAAATACATTAATTTTCAAGAAATACCCATCTCTCAATTAATCTCTCTCTCTTCTCCTTCCCTCTACAAATTACCATTCTTTAATGTAAATCACGATTTTCCTCTTTTCTAATTCTCTCTACAAAAACTAATAAAAAACAAAAGACCCAACAACAGAATATCAAAATCTACAATTTTTTTGTTCTTACAAAGATTGAGAGAAAAAAAAATCTAAAATTCAAAACTGCATTCAAATACTATTTAAAGATTTTCTCTCTTTTTCACCAAAAAGGATTTTAATATTAAATACATCATTTTCTCTTTTTTCTTCTTTTTTGGGAATTGAAGCATCATGATCCGATTGCTTGTTAGATCAATAAAAATCTAATACTATTGCTACTATACAAGTTTGAAAATTATTTCTTTTTTATATTAATTTTTTCGATTTTAACATCTGAAATTATATACAAACTTGAAGCATTACATTATAACTTATTAGGTGATTGAAGATAGCATGAATACCCTTTAGGGTAATTTTAATCGAAATTAAAGCTTATATAATTTTTTTTATTAAACAGTTTTAGCTTAATTTTAAAAGTTATTATTTTTCATAAAAGTTTAATATTAACTTTTAAGCTAAAAAAAAGTTAGGCCAATCAGTCTCTAAGAGATATATAAGTTAAAAAAAAAATCAGATCAAACAAATCTAAAGAAAAAGAGCTTAAAAAAAAACCCTAAAGGAGCTTTCTTTTCTTTTTTCTTAAAAATACATAAGCTTTTTAAGAGAATTTTTATTTTTTTTTCAAAAATGTCCTCATCTATTGAATATAATTTCAATATTACCCTCTCAAAAAATACCCATCCTCTCTCAATCGGTTATTTGTGGAATTTTTTTATTGTTAATTATAAATTTTCTATTATATAAAAATATTTTTTATATTTTCAAAATTTTATTTTAAATAGAAAAAAAATAAAATTAACTTCTTTTCCCATTGTTAACAAAAAAATTCATGATTAATAGAAAATTATTTATTAAATATCTTTATGGTAATTTTACTAAGATTAACACTTATATAAATTATTTTACCTAACAATTTATTTTTAAAAATAACTTATAAAAGTAAATTTACTTTTAATTTAATTTTAAAATTTATTATTTTTTAAAAATTTTTTAATAATTTTTAAATTAAAAAAACATGATAAACAGGCTCTAACTCTACTCGAAAATGTGAAACTAAAAAATCTAAAAGGGTTGGTATATTATATGTAATAATAATATTGGATCATGTGGTCACGTGGTCGTGATTTAAACCGAAAGTTGCAAAATTTCCAATTGTGATGTCCAAAAAGGAAATAGAAGAGGAAATAAAGGAGAAGAATTATGAAATAGTAGTTTATTACAATAGCATTATTACATGAAATGAGTACAACAAGAAAGTGATGACCCGACCAATGCAACAAGAAGGGTGAAATGAAGATAACAAAGGCACATGCAAACAAATGGATTTCACATGCAATGAAAGCAACCAATAGCTCATAGAAAATTATCCCAAGTCTCCCAAGCCGCCGTTCCTACCATACATTTCATAGAAAATTCTTCTCTCATGAAAATCCACGTCAGCATTAGTTTTCATTTCTCAAGCCCAAGAAAATCAGTTTCTATCAACAGGTGGAGCCTTCAGGCCAGCCCATAGCTCTGGCACCCAATCTCTTCTCGACACGTCATAGTTAAAAGAAAAGACAGAGACCCAACCTGATCCACTTGCATACTAAGCCAATCCGTTCTTTCGTAAATACGCTGAGTAATCATAATTTGTCTGTACTTACAACACGTTTAGCAATTAATTGATGGGCTCATCTCCTAAAACATCTTCCCCCAACGAGCTCGTGCTTCCATTTGTCACTGTCTGATGGTTATATGCTTTCCCGTCGATCTCTTCACTTCCATCATCATCATCATCACCATCACCATCCTCCTCCTGGTCACAAACTTCTTCATCAGACGACAAAGGCACGAGCCAGCAAGTCCCATGCAAGTGCCCGTTCACACAAACAAAATACTCCAACCTACCGTCACGTGACCCGAGTCGCCTAGCCGCGCTCTTGGGGACGAGCCGAGCCGTCGTCATGCTCCACACGCGCGTGCCACAATAAGGGCATCTCACTCTCTCTTCAAACGCCACTTGTCGTCTAATCAAGCAAGCTCTCGTCTTGGACCTCATAAATCCCCGAAATACCCCACGATAAATCCCCAAATCATCTTCTTTATCCCCCATTGGATGCTCGCACGGGTCACTTACAAACAACAAATCACCCCGACACTTCTTGGTCAAGAAGCTCCGACCCGAGGTCTTCGAAAATCGAGAAGCTATCGCGAAGTGACTCGGAGACGGCCCACTCAGCTTGAAATGGCGAGTTGACTCACAACCGCAGCAGTAGAACATGAGCTTTGCGAGAGAGTCCCACCCGCCACCTATTCTTCCATTGGGCGCACCATTAGCCAATGTTGCTACCATGCGCGGTGCGCGATACACGCAGAGCTTTCGCCACAGTAAGCGCTTCGCTGTAGCTCGAAGCTTGCGGTTCACCGAGGCAGTTAAGCAAATGACCTGCAAATCCCATTTTATGGACTCAAGGACGAGGAGGAGTATACGCTCATCAAGGAACCCCGAGTCATCCGAGTCGGAGTCCTGACTCGGTGGGTTGAGTCTGCGTCTCTGGGTGGAACTCATTTTTTGGGAGAACACAAACACGGGACAGCGATGGTAATTAAAAGAACCTAAATACCAGTGTCCGGAACTCAATTGAAGGACACGTGTCGCGCAAGAAATGGATGGTTTACTGCTCTAGATCCTGGGCTGGGGAAGAGACACACGTGTTGGGACTTAATTGGAAGAGGGAGACGCGTGTTAATAGAGCATTGCTGAAATGCCGTGCTGGAGAATATAGGAATAACGTCAGCTGCTAGATTGAGAGTGGGGATCACCCGCCACGTTTCAAAGATTTCTCAAAATCTGAAATATCTTTTTCGTGGCTCAAAAATATCTAGAGGGTTCGACGTGCTGGATGGGTGTTGAGTACGGGACACGCGTGCGCCTTAGTTTATTTTTCAGAATAAGAAATCGAGCCCAGCAAGTAGCAGCAATACACGTGGAAAGACGTCAAGAGCACAACTGTTGTCCTTCATTTATCCAAAGGTCCTTCTGATGTGTGAGCACGTGGTCCGCGTCTCTGGGGTATGGACCGACAAGGAGACGACGATTCATGACCGATGAGGGAGGTGAAAGGGTAAAAGAACATAGCAGTTGCTTAGGATACATTGTTGTCTGCGAAACTAACATGTATTTTGTCAGGAGAAGCACAAATTGAGGCTTTGAGGCAATGATCAGTCTGTCACTTTGTTGCTGTTGAGGATACTGGAGCCTACTTCTTTTATAGCCCATAACCTTATTGATATATACCATCTTTACACTCAATTCCAAGATGTAATTATGAAAATACGGTGGTAAATTTATTCCAAGATGTAATTATGAAAATACGTTGGTAAATTTAACAGTTGCTTTTCAAGATGAGCAGGGGGAACGCCTAAAGATGATGAAAGTTGACAGACATTCCTAGGTAAATTGCTTGTTGGCCAGCTAATTTACAGGTTGGAATAAATTGAGACCCACGAGTCAACTTCACACGATAATGTACAACAGATTAAACTAACAAAGTCTTTTGCTTTGACATCAAATTGACAATCAGATACCCAAATCTATTAGTTTTATGGTAGATATTTTGAGTTGTCTCCTTTTAAATTATCAACAGTCTTGGTGCTTTCTTTCCAACATCAACAGCAAAGCACATGTGGCAGTCAGCGTTTGCTTAGAGAGATCTAAATTTATTTAGGAGATCTTTATCGAACAAAATGGGGGGATTGATAAAGAGAAAATTAACAATTTTCTTTCATTATTCATTTATTCTATATATATATATATATATATATATATAAAAAAAACACAATTTCTTTGGCTCAAACGTAACGGAGTAATTGAATTAATCAAACGCGTTTTGCGGGAGAAGGGAGGAAACTCGGAAAGTCACCAGAACCAAAAGCAGGCTGTCTTTGTCAGTAAGAGGGAGACAAGACCTCGGCTTGTCAATCATATGATTTGGTAGTGCGCGTACCGCCCACGACGCTCATCTCTCTGTCGGAGAAACAAACAAAAGACACACGTGGCATTCATTAGCATCTTCAAATTGGGTACTATTATAAGTACCGAAGTGACTGTCCATAGTGCTCTTTAGGACACGTGTCGGTAGTCCGAATTTCTTGTCGGGACACGTGGCAAATGGAAAAGCAAGATGGACCACCATCGGACGATGTCTGTTGCACCGCTATCTAATCTGTACTGGGAGAAAATAATAATAAAGAGATGCTCTCTGTCGTTTCTTTGCGGTTGGAGGTGCATGGTTAAGTTGGGTAATCCGTCCCAAGTCTAAATGTAGCATTGTTTGGATGTTGAAAATCGAACCTAGGCTGGTCCACGCTCCATTTCAATATGGAGGTCAACCAAGTCCATGCAGTCCGGTTGGGTTGGCAGTGTCGGCCCAGTTCTCGGTAGAAAGCAAATCATTCGTATCCCTTGGTGGATTTTCCACTTAACATAATTCATATTCACCATCCTAATTTTCGTCATTCGTGACAATTGATAGTCGTTTAGCCCTCAGCATTACGATTGGAATTTAAGCTTTGGATTTATAGCTTACAACTTAAGTTTGAGCCAGGTCATGATTTAATCATATCATGCACATCATGTTTATATATTATATAGGAAGGTACAAACTTGCTTTGATAAGAAATGCTAAAATGTAAATACTTATATGGTTAGTTTCTCATTTTTAGAAAAATCTATAAAATTATGCACCGTCCCTAAATAAAATAATATAGTAGAAAACCAAAATTTTCTAAATTACTATTCATTTTAATTTCTTTTTCAATTTTTCATTGTATATCCCTTTCATCTCCATTAATTTAATTATTATCTCTTATTATTAGGCTCTTTCTAAGGTAATAATCATTTCTCTTCAATTCATCTTCATATATCTTTGTTTTTTCTTAGGATCAATTTAGCATTTTGTAGCTAGCTAAAACCTTAATTGATTAACTCAATCCAAGTTCTAAAGTTTCTGGATATGATTTTTAGTTTAAATATTGAATTATATTTGTTCTTAGAATCAAATACCACCATTAGTCCATGGTTTTAATTGAACTATTTAGAATTATTTATAGATTTGATTTTTTTAACTGAGTGTTAGTTTTCTTTAAATTTTTTTATTTATTTTAAACTTAAAATGACACAAATTAATCTTCCACTTTGAAATAATCTCCCTTTTCTTAAAATTCTAAAAACCAACCAAATTAATGTATATACAAGACTTAATTATACTAATTTTACACAAGAAAAAATTAAGTTAATGAGTAATAATTAACTTACTAAATTTTAAATTACTCAAATAGCACGAGTTCCAAAGATTGATAGACATTGGTAGTTATAAAAATATTCATATCCAAATAAATAAACAACAGTGATGTTTTTTTTTTGCAATGACTTCAAAAAATTAATTAAATAATTAATTGTATTAATAAGCAACTTAGCTCTTTCAAATATAAAAGGTATAATATTAGATTAAAATTTTCATTTTTTGAGATTTAACTAATATCTAGTTTAATAAGAGTAGACATGGCAACACCCAAATATAAGAATTTGCAGTTCAAGTCTTTATATTAATGAAGTACACAATTTGGTAATAAAATACTATATAATCTTTATTAATGGACATGTTTTATTTTATATAATTGTTAATATGTGCATTAATATATTGCCATCATGTAAATAAGCATATACTAATTGTTTTATACAATTTTCAACCTAATACTGAGGAATAGAATTTGTTTTTTTAACTAAAAGATGGTTGTTCGCTTAAAATATGAGGTACATAATATTCGTGCGTGTTGATGCAATTTACTGTTTTGAAATAATATTAATTCATATTTTTAAATATTTCACTATACTTTCTAAGGTAATCCATTTTATATTAAAACCTAATGGAATATTAAGATTATATTATAAATTTTGTCACAATTACAACAATGCCACTATACGTAGACAATGTTTGGTAAGTGGAAGCCCAAATGGAGCTAGTTCGTTCTCACATTAGCCGCTCTGGCTCTCTTTCCCTCTCCGCTCCGCTCTTTGTCCATTTTCCCTCCATTTCTTTTCAGCCGCCTTGTTCTCAGCCATCCCTTACAGTCATTTCCTCCGTTTATTTTCTCCTCTTCGCCATTCCTCATCCGAGACAAAATCTCTTCTTTCCTGCCGTTTGTTTCACTCTCCAAATTTTCGATTTATTCCATAAAGCGGTGAGGATTCATTCTTGAATTGTTTTCTTATTATTCTACTTGTGTTTTATTTTTAGTTATCACTGTGATATTGCAATTAATTTCTATGTTATTCCTTTTTTTTTTTGTTGGGTTTGGGTTCAGTTGATTTCGTATTTTAAATTCTATTTTGCTGTTCTCTGTTTCGTTTCTTTAAAAAATCAATAATAAGGGGCCACAGTCAGTTTACTTCCCATTTCGCTATTCAAGTTTCAAACTTAAGGTGAAATCCTTATCAATCTAGAGTTTCATCGTTCTTTATCGTTGGCCTTACAAAGAGATAGTAGGATTTTGTTGTGTCTGTTAGTTGTTGGATACTTTCTTGCTCAATAAGCTTGGAAATATATTTGATGATTTGCTTCTGCAACCGGTAACTATCTGCTGGGGGACAAATGGGATTAACATTGCTCATCTGCTTCAGGGAGTGATAAAAATAGGTTCCAAGTAGTCAAAACCACTATAAACTTGATCTAGTGATCATATGCTTTAGCTTCAATTATGTTTTTGCATTGATTAATTTTCAATGGAAAATATGAAGATTAATAGCGATATAATGTTTCTTGTTTCTGTTGGTATCTGGTGCTATTCAGTGTCGTCTGTGTTATTCTACATTGTTCTTTAAGTATTGCCAGACATTATATAGAGGAGCTGTATGTTAGAAAGAGATTTATGAATTACTGAAAAATTTTTATGAGGTAAAAATGGACTGCATCTCAACATTATTATTCTTTATATCTTGTAATTGTTCAGGCCATAAACATTTTTCCCCTTTGTTTTAAAGGTTTCATGTGCAATGCACATTGGTCCTTAATTAGTACCACGGAGAAAAGGAAGAAACTCAGAGCAATTGCAAGCAACGAGAAATGATCATTAGAGCCAGAAATCTTTCTCCATCAAAACTCAAACCTCTCTCTTCTCTCTCCCTCTTCTTTACAGAACCCTTCACTTCCACTACAGCAGCCAAAACTTCAATTCCGCTATTACCCATGACTAAGCCCCAAATCTCCAACAAGACTCCACACCTCCTCTTCTTCACCAACCATTTCACCTTTCAATCTACAGCCACACCATCACCACCAAAAAAGTATCAAAAACACCAGCAGAAGCAGGAGTCCTCTTCTTCTAAATCTTTGACCCTGAACCGAGATGGAAACTATGATGATGCCACCCCCCACAATGTTGTTTGCCCAGGATGTGGGGTACACATGCAGGGCTCAGACCCTAAACACCCTGGTTTCTTCATCAAGCCCCCAACGAAGACCAAGGACCTGATGCTCAAAACAGGTTCCCGCTACTTGGTACCTGTGTCAACTGAACCTGAATTCACAGTCTTTCTCAAGAAAGGTGTGCTTTTGGAGGAAAAAGGTGAAAGCACTGACATTGAGGAAGAGAACCTAGATAAAGAAATGCCTGAAAAGCCTGTGGTTTGCGCTAGATGCCACTCATTGCGCCATTATGGCAAGGTGAGGGATCCAACAGTGGAGAATTTATTGCCAGAATTTGATTTTGATCATACCGTTGGCAGGAGATTGGGAGCAGTGTCAGGAGCTCGGTCAGTGGTCTTAATGGTGGTTGATGCATCAGATTTTGATGGGTCATTTCCAAGAAAAGTAGCGAAACTTGTATCTGATGTAACTGAAGAGAATTACACAGCTTGGAAACAGGGGAAATCTGGAAATGTGCCTAGGATTGTGCTTGTAGTTACTAAGATTGATCTTTTACCAAGCTCTTTGTCACCTACGCGATATGAACATTGGGTGAGGCAGAGAGCGAGGGAGGGTGGAGCTAGCAAGATTGCAAAATTGCATTTTGTGAGTCCTGTGAGGGATTGGGGAGTGAAGAGCTTGGTGGAGGATGTTGTGGAGATGGCAGGGCCTAGAGGGACTGTGTGGGCAGTGGGGGCCCAAAATGCTGGGAAGAGTACATTGATCAATGCCGTTGGGAAGTGTGTTGGTGGGAAGATTGGTTTCTTGACAGAGGCACCAGTGCCTGGGACAACTTTGGGGATAGTAAGAGTGGAAGGGGTGCTGCCAGGGCAGGCAAAGTTATTTGATACTCCAGGGCTTTTGCAGCCACATCAAATGACAACTAGGTTGACTAGGGAGGAGCAGAAGCTTGTTTATGTTAGTAAGGAGTTGAAACCGAGGACGTATAGAATCAAGGTTAGTCTCAAAATGACATTATTCAACATGTGATATAATTTCTCCTGTCAAAAGTCCTAGCTGCCTAAATTGTTCAGCCAGAGATTTGCTCTTGTTATGGTCTGTAAATAGAATTTGTTTCTTGTTTTGGTCAGGTTAGATTCTTTATTTATTTATTTTTTTTTGCTGCTTGAGTTTCAGATGTTCTCTTGTTAATGGGAAAATGGGGGCATGCTGCTACAAAATTCTGGTTTCAGTTTTTGTTTCCTTTTATATTTTCGTGCTTTGTGGCTAAGGCTAATGTTCATACATTTGAATGTGACAGGCAGGTCACACAGTTCACATTGCTGGACTCATGAGGCTGGATATTGAAGAGTCATCTGTGGAATCTCTGTATGTTACAGTTTGGGCATCTCCTTATCTACCATTACACATGGGGAGAACTGAAAATGCACACAGAATGCTAGAGGATCATTTTGGTCGTCAGTTACAGGTGTGGTGAGCTAAAATGAAGTAATATCTTCCCCTTGATATAAGTGATGCACTGTAGAAATCCTTTTTTGCCATTCTTCTCTATCTCAAGTTTTTGCTTTGCATCACTCATATTCTACCTGGAATATTACATGTTTCATATCACTTTTCTTTTACTACATTTTGGTTGTGTATAATGGTACCCTTGACACTTTCTGCATTGGTGCTTGCTTTAGCCCCCAATTGGGGAGGAACGAGTAGAAGAGCTTGGCAGTTGGGTGAGAAAGGAATTCCATGTTTCTGGTCATAGCTGGGATTCAAGTTCAGTGGACCTTGCTGCCGCTGGTATTGGTTGGTTTGCTATTGGACTTAATGGAGAGGCAGTGTTAGGGGTTTGGACCTATGATGGAGTTGACGTTGTTTTACGCAATGCTTTGATTCCTCATAGAGCACAGCTTTTTGAAGAAGCTGGATTCACAGTCTCTAAAATTGTCTCAAAGGCTGACCAAGCTTTGAATAAGTCACAGAAGCAAAATGAAAAGAAGAAGAAACAGAGTGACCAGAAAACAGCTATAACAGCTGAATTTTGATTCTGGCTGCAAAAGATGTGCAAGTATGGGAGGGAAATCCTAACATGGACCTGTAGGGGAAAGAGGAAGGTAGCAACAAACACAAGCCACCTTTGAAAGTACAGCATCCTTTGTTGGAGCTTCTCTTCAGGCAATGATCTCTTTAAGATATTAGACCCATACATTATGCAGAAAAGATGAGCTTATGGAATGGATACACCTGGTGCACACTCTGGGTCTGCTCTATGTAGTTAGGTAGTTTGTTCAGTATGATAAGCAGCATTTTGGTATCGCTCTTACAATTTGGAAAGGTTATGTATCCGTTTTCGTCATATGAAGATCTGTTTCTTTCGATGGTACAGCTTACGGAGGTAAATTTTTTGATCTTGAAAGTTGAAAAGATCAAGCATGATAAAAATAAGGAACGTTATATTGTCTTTATGGATATATAAAATTCAGAATGCAGCTTGAAACTAAACAATTTCTTGGTCGTTGTCTTCTTTTCAATTGATGTTTGCAATTTGGCAAAGTTCAATTTTATCCTATTATATGTTTTATGAAAGTGTTTGAATCATGGAAGGAAATTCAAGGAAAAGATTTGTTCCACTGAAAGCAAAAAAAAAAAAAAAAAAAAAAAAAAAATCAGCTCAAAAGTTTTTCTTGTGGTGGGTGGAGTTCATACAGAATTCATCATTGACATGCTTCATAAACAAATGAAAAGCTTGTCTTTTTAAAGGAAAAATGAAAAGTTTGATTTCAAAGGCTGTTCTCCAAAATGTTGTGCATAAATCTACTAACTGCATATATTGGGTCAGGTTTGATTAATTGAAATCGAAGTTTTTTGGATCAGATTTTGATCCAAGTTAAATTAAAAGCTGAGAGGGATATCAGGTGAAAAGAACTTAAGCTCGGAGATGGAGTCGTTTAGAACATATGTATATGACTTTTCATGCATGACAGGGTCATGCCAAATGAATGTCTACTGATTTGCAATAAATTTCAAACACAAAGGTTCATCATCGACCAAATTTGACCCACGCAAGCATTGCACCAGTCTACAATCTACATATCTTGTATGGGAATGGCAGCCACTTTTTAAGCCAACGTGAAATATCATGGTAAGATTCACAGCTGTATACCATTTTTAATAATCAGTAATAATAAGAAAGGAGGCAAACCAACTGTTCTTCTAGTGTTCTAACCATAAATCAAGATGTCAGTGTATAATTTCTCTATTGTTCTTACAAAGGACATGGCCTTGCATTGTAGATGAAATAAACGACTTGTCAATTTTTTCTTATAATCTATGATCTTTTTGCTAGAAAAGAATGAATCAACTGAATGATTCTTCATGATTGACGAATGTTTAAAAAAAATGGAATAGAAGAAGAAAGAATAAAGAATCATAAAACATGGTTGGTAGGTCTGGGTTTTCCCTCGATGCATAATTTATCAAGCATACGAATTAGCAATTTCAAGTCCTTCAACTTCTCCTTCAAATCTCCATTACCGCTTCTCAAATAATGAAGGGGCCGCCCCAAAAACCTGTCTACAATTTCTCTACTCGTATTCTCCACTAATATTCTATCTTCATCTGACATTCTTCCCTTAAACCTACCCATTAACTTTTGTATCTCCAACTCTCTAATCCTTTCTACAGCTGCCTTCAGCCTGCAGATAACACTTTCGACCTCTTTCTCGAATTCTTCGTGATCATTTTGCTTGGTTTTCAGCTTTGTTGAATACCCACTTTTGCCTTCATTCTCTCCAAGATCTCTTGTTGTCAAAGTTTGATCCGCAAAAAGAGATCCCCGCCTTGAAGATGGTTCTTCAAGAACACGGTTGCCGTTGATGAACCGACCCAGGCTTTTGGTTTGGTACGATATACTTAGGGTTGAGACAATGGCAATGCGAGCTGGTGCATGTTTCCCCGTGCCAATGGACACCAAACTGGACATGGAAAAAGGGTTATTATTTGGCTGCAATTTGATAGTGCAGGGATTTGGGTTTGGCAAGATCACCATCGTTACTTTTCTTTGGCTTTCCCAGACTTTTCCCTGCTTAAAATGCTGGGAGTTGAAGCGTATGGAGAGTATTAATGCGAGAGCCGAGAAGGTTGACATTTGATAAGAGGTCAATTGGCAATGAACTAGTTTGCAATGGCGGTGGAGACCCAGCTACGCGTTTAAAATGTTTTGACTTTTCAGACATGGATGTTGGCCGCCGTCCGAACTTTTCCACTGTGTTAGGTTGACCACGTCTACTATTGTTCAGTTTTGCATTATAAACCAATGATGAAGGAATGGCGGTGGGCAGTAGTCCAAACCAGCCTTTCAGAACCAGAAAGTACAAAAATGGGCCTTAAAAAGCCAGTAGGCCCAGTACCCAAACCGCAGCTGTGTTCATAGTAAGAATATTCTTTGGATTTGTTTTTTTTTTGGAGGGGGGGGGAGAGCCCACTCCCTAGTATGGTCCTTTAAGATTTGAGTGATCATCGCCTTGTTGCCTCCTGTCAGTTGGGTAAGTCACGTGGATTTGCATACGCCTTCCCCAACCCTCCCCACCAGATTCCCCACTCACTCTTAACCTGCACCACCGCCCCCTTTCCGTGCACTTTAGCACTTCCCCCTTCCTACTCTTAACCTACACCCCACCTGCGTATTTTAGCACTTTCCTCACCTCGCCATTTCAAATCTTCGATATCTTTGCATTTTCCTTGTGTGATTATCTTTTTATTCCCAAAAACCCCCAGTAATACCCAAACAAACCAAAAAAAGAAAAAGCAAAAAAAAAAAAAAAACATTAACACTCCTTTTTCTTGAACAAAATATTAGGGTTTCTTTTTTTTAACAGACTGAGTTGCTCACTCACTTTTAATCGGGGGGGCGTTTCAAATGCCTTCAAAATTTCGTGCCAAATTGTTGCGCCGGAACCCTAGAGAGTGCCAAACTGTTACGCCTTTCGGGCGATTTGGCGTGCCTTTGAGTTCGGGATAATAGTTTAATCGGTTCTGCGATGGCGCCCAGCCGAAGGAAGGGCGCCAGTAAGGCGGCCGCTGCCGCCGCCGCACGCCGCCAATGGAAAGTCGGCGATCTTGTCCTTGCTAAAGTCAAAGGCTTCCCTGCTTGGCCTGCCACGGTAGGCCTACACTTTTATCACTATCCTTTTTCTATCTTTGATGTCTTGAAAATCTTTGTTATGTTGTATAATATGATGTTGCCGTAGTGTTTGTTGCATGTGAGGTTTAAATGATCTTCTATATTGGTGGCATGATTGATTCTTCTATTTAGGGTTTGCTTCTTTGTTGATCGTTGATTAAAAGGGAGGAACTCTTTGTCGGCTTTCTTTTTCTTTTGCATATTTAATGTTTGACCAGTTTTGATTTAATTTTTGTGACTCGAAGGAGATGATATGCATGGATTTTGTTAAAATAGAAACTCGAATGCATTTATTAGAAAATTAAATAAGAAATTCTGTTGGCAGAACTGTTTTTGGCAAAATCGAACCCTTGGTTTCTAAATTCTACTTAGAGGCTGTGGATTTAACTTTTGCTCTTTAAGATTGTTTTGTCATCTTTATCTTCTACTAACCTATCCTGTAGTCCTTTTGCTGTTTGTTTTCTTCTATATTTTCCTCCTCCCCCTTTATTTACTTTATTTTTGTTTCTTTCAGTTGTATAATCACTACTTTTAGGCTTATATTTCTGATTGCTGGTGGCAGGTAAGCGAGCCAGAGAAGTGGGGCTATTCATCTGATTGGAAGAAAGTTCTGGTTTACTTCTTTGGAACCCAGCAAATGTAAGTGCACATTTCAAGATTATTAGTCTGTTCAGTTCATCCTTTTGCTTTGTGTTCCTCTTTTTGCCCCCTTTTGTCTTTATGTTAAATTATTAATAGTCATGCGTAGTTGCAATTCTATGGTCTTAGTTTTTGGTGTTTCTTGTTGATAGTTGTGTAATATGGTCAAATTTTTTTGGTGACTTATGTTAGTTGAGTGATTTTATTCTCAAAGGAAGATACTGTAGGTGGCCTCTGTCTTTGTTGTAGATTATCTTTTGGCATTCTTGTTTAGATGATTTATTGATCTATATGTCATTATCATGATCGTCAGTAGATAATTTGGGTTCACCATGTCCTTGATGTGTAAAAGCATGTGACATTCTAGGTTTAGATGATTTATTGAACTCTACTGACAATCCATTGTCATCATCAGCGTTGGTAATATAATTTCAGTGGCCATGTCCTTGATGTCTACGAGCATTTGGGTATTCTTGTTAAGATTATTGTTTCAACTTTTTGACAACATATTATCATCATCATTACTTTCATTTCCTCTTCTTCTTCAGTATGTTTATATGATGAGGGATCCATTGTTTAGTAATATTTTTTCCCCAGCGTGCTAACCACCTAACCCATATCAACGGTGGCGATATTTTGTTGTTACCAAGGGAAAAGCATAATCATTCGGAGATGGATGAATTAATTTCCTTTCTTCACTGTCCATACGTAAATCTATAAGGTATCTTTTAAATTATAGATAGTCATCTATCTTTAAATTGAATGTTTATGATCTAGTAATGGGTGCTTGTGTGTGCAGCCAGATATGGGTGTTTGAATGCTCAATTAAAACATTTTAAATTGGACTTTTTTTTTGTATTAGTTTGTATTGTAGGATAGGAAGTTGTCTAGAGTTAAGTTGATGTATTTATAAAATATTTGCAACTATGGAAGAATGTACATTCTCGGCTTCTCGTGCTTTTATTTTCTTTTATCAAACAAATTGTCTCAAGGGGAATTTCTTTTAATTTGTTTATTTGAATTAGTTAAACCATTAAGTCTATAAACTTGGTAGAGGTGAATTTACTTGCGGTGTTGGATGGGTGAATGCATGTTGACCTTTGATGCGGTATATACTTTGATAATGTGAAAGGAATTTAAACTATCCTCTCCTGTAATTACTCTTGGAGGTAGCTGTTAGGTGCTATTGAACTCCAATGTCATTGTTGACTTATTTAGAGTATAGCAAGCTTTATGCATATTTGACTCCAACATAGAATAATATGTTAAAGTTGAGGTTTAGGTTATACATTCAGCTATTACACTGTGGTAGTAGTTATTGACTTTTAGGTTCTTGTTGTAGTGGATAGGAGTTTTTTGATCTACCTTTTTGCTTGCACAATGATTTTGGATATTCTCATAGCTCCTGGGCTATAGTAAACATAAACACTAGTAATTTATGATAGTTAACTGGCATTGTTTAAAAGTAGGATGAAGATATGGTGAGGATACGGCAGGTAACTGTTATATAACAAATTTTGAAATCATTCTGATAGCTCCTGAGCTCTTAGAAGTGTAATCACTGATATAGTATAGAACACACCAAGCTCAAATGTAGGATGAAGGTGAGATATGGAAGCTAAGTGGGAATTTGAATTCATAAAATGCTGAATTTGATGAGGCAAAGGAGAAAGGAAATCTCTCTAAGAGACCTTTCAAAATAGAGCTAGTAAAACCTCATTTTAGACCACTTAAATCTAGTGTTGGAATACATAGAGAAATAAGGTATGATACATGTGGCATTGATCTAAAATTAGTGATGTTGCTTTCCCAAAACCCTGCAATTCAGAAGTGCTCAAGAATGGGCAAATACCATCCTCTCACTTCACTGCTGCTTCAACTGCTTTCTTAACTTTTTGCAGTAGTCAATCCCCTCATTCAATAGGTTCTGTTTTTCATTTAGGGATGGAATGCAAGAAGAGAGTAGTTATAAGTTTCCATTTTCTGTTTTCTATTATGTTGAGTGATGTTGGTCATTGGTTGGTAAAATTCTTGTTTTGCCTATTGTCTTTTGCAAGGTGGTGATAATCCTTCTAATTACAATCAAATACTCTTCACTGGAGCATTGCTGCATCTGTATATGAAGTTTGCATATATATATTCTTTTTATTTTAAAAATTTTGAAACTCCTTATGAACTTAGTTCATTACTGCAAATTATTGTAATATTGAGTCAAAGATTATGTTGTTAAAGCTGGTAGACCTCAATAACTGGTTATATGAGTGGTATTGTGCTGATTGTAAATTGGATCTTCTTTTCTTTGTTCTAATTATCAGCTTTATGCTTTATTTGGGCTGTCTTTGGTTCTCCCACTTTATTGTAGAATATGTAACATGATGATGAATTTTAAGTTTTCATGTAGAAGACCTATACATGGTTTTTCAAAGGGTAGAGCCACTGTAATCTGAAAACAGACTTTTTGGAGGCTTTCAAATCTGGACATGATTTATACTTAGTTGGGATGCTGCCATTCTCATTTATCTTTTCTGTTTGATGGTTTTCACATTTGTTCCTGTAACATTTTTGTACTCAATAGATATACCTTGAAAAGGAAGTTTTACATGCTGGAAAACAATTCCTAGAATATGAAGTATCTGGAAACATTGCTGCTAATGTTCTTCAGATTTAGTAAAAGTCATCTAGTTATTTGATGATGTTGATGTTGTGCATGTTTGGCCTAGCTTTTTTTCAGCTTATCTACCTCTTAAAAGCAAAAGCCAGGCCAAACATAATTTTTTGAGAAGCTCTTAAAAAAAAAGTAGCTTTTTTTTTAAGAACAAAATTTTTAAAAAAAGAGCTTAAAAAAAAGTTCCAAGGAGGAGCTTTTTCTTCTCTTTTTTTAAAAATATAAGAGAATTTTTATTTTTGTTCCAAAAATATCTTCATTTGTTTAAAATAATTACAATATTACCTTCTTAAAAAAAAAAATACCATCTATGATAATTTTAACAAAAATTATAATTTATAAAAAAGAACTTATAAAAAAAAATTTACCAAACAACTTTAGCTTAATTTTAAAAGCTATTATTTTTCATAAGAGCTTCATAATAGCTTTTAAGTTAGAAAAAAGCCAGGCCAAACGGGCTCGTCATCTGCGATATATCTCAGTAAGATGTAGTCTTTAAATTCAGAAATCTACATAGACTAGCAAAAATTTTAGCCATTTGATAACGTGGGTTCGGAAGTTCATTAGCATATTTATCAGCTGTATCTTAACATGCTTGCACCTGTTGGTATTGCATTTGTATCATTTTTGATGTGAAAGATTTGTGAAACCTTTTAAAAAAAATGAAAAGGGGGGGGGGGCATGTACAGGAATGGTTTCCTTTTTATGTGTAGCACCTGTATGTATGGAATGAGTTATCCAATGAATTCTGTATACTAATTTATTTATTTGAATAAATTTTGAATCGGCTGCGCTTGGGAATTAGATGCATGGAACTCTATTGTGCTATTAAAGCTACTATATTTTTTATTAATATATTGTTGATAGGAACTATAATAGTTACTTTGTAACATTTTTGTAATCCTTTTTCTCAGTTGGTCTTTGTTATTTGGATATTTCTACTTGTTGGTTGTTTTAACTCATCTATATCCTTATGCTCCTCATATATAATTTCCCCTAGCTTAGTTTGGATTATGTTAGTTCTCATATGGATATTTTCTCAAGCAGAGCCTTCTGTAATCCTGCTGATGTTGAAGCATTTACTGAAGAGAAGAAACAATCTCTTTTGATCAAACGTCAGGGGAAGGGTGCGGATTTTGTTCGTGCAGTCCAGGAAATTATTGACAGTTATGAGAAGTCAAAGAAACAGGATCAGGTTGATGATTATAATTCTGCTGATGGAGTTACTCAGGTGAATTATGGGAACTCAGTGGACTCATCTGCATCAAAGGATCTGACTGAAACCTGTGAGGCAACAGTAGAGTTGCGATTAAAAAGTTCAAATGCCGTGACAAATCGAAATGATCCAAGTCATGCAACTGAGGTTGCTCCAGCTGAGGCAAAAATTGATGCTCTGTTTGAAAAAGAATCTGTGTCAGAGCAACCTCTGGATAAGATGTTGGTCAAAGAAACACCCGTATTGACTACGTACTCATCAAGAAAAAGATCTGGAGGTTTACGATCTCAAAAATCTGTTGCACAGCAGAAGGCACCATCAGTTCGAAGGGCTAGAAGCTCATCAAGGGTGGAATCCTCTAGATTCCAGAATTTTATGATGTCATCTAATGATGTTAGGACTGCAGCTGATGTGTCAGCTAATGTGATCCAGGATGGATCCCTAAGGAGGAATAAACGAGTCAGAAAGTCTACAGATGCTTCTGAAAGTGATGATGTGGACTCATCTGCGTTAATGTCGAATGGTAGCATTGATGATAATGGGTCTGAAATTGCCACTGTTGATTCTGATGCTGTTAGCTTGAACGAAGGCAGCACTATGGATTCTAGTTGTAAACCAGAACACTCTGAGACCGTTGTCGAGTGTTTGGAGGGAGATGTTGAGTTGAGCAAAGGGCTTGATTTCCAAATAAAGACAGTTGTCATTAAGAAGAAAAGGAAACCTCTTAGAAAGCGAGTAAATCATGACTCTGCTGAGGGTCCTGCTAGAATGTATGCAGAAGCAGATCTGAATTTAGGAATCGATGATACTCGGAAAAATTTGCAGAATACATGTGAAAATTTAAATGAGAAATATTCCAAAGATGATGGAGATGAGCATCTACCATTGGTGAAAAGAGCTAGGGTTCGCAGGGGCAAACTGTCAGCTGCTGAAGAGGAGTTCACTAGTTCTTCACCAACTGAAGAAAAGCCTGTTAATGAAGGTGCTGTCAATTTATTGGAGCAGATGAGTCCATCATCAAGCTGTCGCAATGATTCTCCTGCTGATAGAGACTCTTTAGTGTTGAAGGGAGCTTTGGTTAGTATATCACCTTCAAAGGATGACACTCAAGTTCAAGGAAGCGGGCCAGAACCTTGGAAAGTCATGAGAAATCAACTAGGCTGTTTGGCAGGTGGCGAAGCTGCGCTGCCTCCATCTAAACGCCTCCATCGTGCTTTGGAAGCTATGTCAGCTAATGCTGCTGAAGAAGTTCAGGCATGTGCTGAACATTCACCAACCATGGAAACATTAGATGATCGATGTCATGGTTCTCCGATTAGGAGTTGCTCTCATACAGCTGTTGACGACAAAGAAGCTAATGGGTTGGAGCAACGTGGCATGGATTTGCTTTTGAATAGTGATTGTGGCATCTCTTCTAGATCAAACTCAATACCGTGGGAAAAATGTGCCAAATCTTCTTTGGAACCAGATATTTGCAGTCAACCTGTGAAGAGTCCTAAAAATCAAAAGCATGATTTCCATAAAGATGTCTTTGTGGAGCCTATGAACCATGTTAGTTGTGATAGTCATATAGGCCAAAGTTTAGAACACCCATCCCCTAATCCTGACAAAAGCCAGGCTAGTTTCAGACCCAATTGTGGTTCTACAGATCAGCAGTTGCCTTCAGAGGATGATCGTGATGCTGAACCTGTTGGCTTGAGCAATTGTAGGGCAGAAAATCCTGATGAACAATTAAATACTTCAGAACATGCTGACATGAGTTCAGATCCTGTCACAGGGACTGAGAAAACTGGTAAAGTTTCACCTCAGGATGGTTCAAATGTGTTTAAGTGCACTTTTGAGCATACCAGTCATGAGAAAAGTGATTCATTGAAGTCTCAAACTGATGACAGCAGCTTAGTCAATGGCATGTAAGCATATTTGCCTTGTTTTTATTACAGCTTTTCAGTGAAACAATATTGGGTTATTTTTGTTGTTAAAGATATAACATGAAATTTCAACAGTTAACTGCATACTTTGCACCTACAATCGTGAAAGTGGTTTCTTTAATTTAGCCCTTTGGAATACAAGCACAACCATAGCAAGCAAATTAAACAGTCATGATGCTCATATTAACATAAATCTGATAACAGAATTGAATTTTCCAAAGGGTCCTGTCTTAAATATGTTTTTTTAATTTTTTTCTTGTTTGACTTAGGTGTGAGGTTATGGAAGAGCTCCTGCCTGAACAAAGGCAGAAGGCAACTTCTAGTTTGATTTGTAATGACAATTCAGACAAGGATGTTGTAGGTGTCCAGTTAAGTTCATCTTCAGCTGATGGGGTAGATTCTCCTGCTAAGGTCTCTCCTTCCAATGCTTCAATTTGCCATGTTTCTACTTCAGAGAGTGCTAATATTATTCGAAGCAATGGGGATTGCAGTCCAAATGTGCATTCTTGTCACAACAAATCTTTGTGCGTTTCAATTGCTGACGATGAAGGTAAAGCTGACTCTGCTGCTTCTGAAAGACCAAAATCTGTCAGTAAGTGCAGTAATTACACCGAAGCACATGCTGCTCTGTCATCCTTTGAAAATATGCTTGCAACCTTAACGAGGACAAAGGAGAGCATTGCTCGTGCAACACGCATAGCAATTGATTGTGCAAAGTTTGGTGTCTCTGCTAAGGTAATATTTCTCTGCTTTCCTTTTTGTTATTTTTTTTTGTTTGAATTATAGTTGTCATGCAGGTCCGCAAAAGTACATTAAAGATTATTCTCGCTCAAGTGCTGCAATTGTGCAAAAGTGGAGTCATTTTATGTGAAGTTGAGATCAACTTTAATATTCATAGGCCCTTTATTATATTATTGTTATCATCTAAAGGAAATCTGGGTGGATTGTTTTCCCTTGCTTCTGTTTAAGCTTTTCTCTTATATGGCAATCTTTAATCTTCCTCCAACTTTCAAACTTAGCACATATTTGATTAATTTCTCTTATAAGGCTATGCTCTGCAACTGCAGCAGTAAGAGAAACTATGAATTTGGGAACCAACTAGGGTTGTATATGTTGATGTTTTATGTCAACACATGTGGCTTCATAGAAGGTTCTTTAACACTGAAATCTTCTTGCCACTATAACATTAGGGTTTCAATGACATCTTTGGATAGTAGTTGCATTAAAAATCATGAGGGATTTGTGAGATACCAGAAGAGGATTTATTTGGACTGTGGTAGAGAATCTAGTTTTGGAAGGAAAGTCAAGGACATTGTAGTGATTGATATTTAGTTAAGAATGAAAAAGCACAGAATAAAAACCCGATAATTTCGTTTTCATATATTTTACATGAATTTTTTAATAGTCAATTTTCCAGAATTGGCAAGTTATTCAAGTCTGAAAAGATGGTGACTCATAAACCTAATTAGATTAGGAATCTTCATAATTGTTAGGTTTGGGAAAAAGGGTCATTCTAATAAACCAAAAATTATGTAAAGGGCAAGCCAAATAAATTCCAATGGTAAGTCTATTTAAACTTGTGTTGTTATAATACTCTGTTTGGTCTGGCAGAATATGAGGCAAGGGAAAACCATATTGAAAATAAAGCATTTTTCATTTTTTAGTGATAAACTAATATTATTACTGCTCTCATATATTTCAAGATCCAAAAAAACAGTTTATTCTTTTAAATTGAATTTCTTGTACTGCTGTGTAGTATAAAAGAACTACTGGACTATTCTTGTGAGTTGTAATCTATCAGCTTTTTGAAGCATTAAATTCATTGTAGATCTGCGTTTCTGGATGTTTTGCCCTTTGTTTCTGTAATGATGATAACCTTTACTTACAGATTTTTGTATTATTCTTGAGAGTTATTTCTCTTAAATTAATTACATTCCTATAACACTTAATACAACCTTTGACATGGTTATCTTGATTAGTTCAACATGTCACTGCTCGTTATATGTGAAAGCCTTTTGTCCCTAATCATCTGTTTCAAGTCCATGTGATTATTTAAGGATGAATAAAGACAATTGAGTTTTATAATAGCTTGTATATCTTTTTATATGCAGAAGTTAATGTAGTTAAATGTTTGGGGTAAAATTGTTAAAGTTCTCTTTTTAGTTATATTATGTAAGTGTTTATCAAAGGCATTTCTCCTTCATTGTCAGCACTTTAAATTGAACTTAGACATAGGTAAACTTTGGCATTAAAAGTTGTTTATGCCCCCTTATAGGACTTTTATTAAGACTTAAAGTGTATTATAGTGAAGGCTGAAAGAGAGCTTTGTGAACTGAGAGCATATGTACAGATGATATATCTTCATATTCTAAAAGATCTTATTTTATTTGAAATGCATTGATTTCTTCATTTAAACCTAGGTTGTAGAAATTGTTACTCGAAATTTGGAACGTGAGTCAAGCTTACACAGAAGAGTGGATTTGTTCTTTCTTGTGGATTCCATTACTCAGTGCTCCCGAGGTTTGAAAGGTATGATTTGTGTTTATTCACTAATGACTTGGTGAAGATGCCATTTAGCAGTATGATAGGTGTTTAGTTTATATGAGTTATGAATGTGGCTATGTTTTTATTTGGTGTCCAGGTGATGTTGGTGGCATCTACCCTTCAGCTATTCAAGCGACACTGCCTCGTCTACTCTATGCTGCAGCTCCCCCTGGACCGAGTGCACACGAAAATCGTCGGCAGTGCTTAAAGGTGAGTGATATTAGCTGTTTTTTTTATTTTTTTGGAGGGGGGCCACTCACCCACTTTCTTTTGTATAGGTTTTGAAACTTTGGCTGGAAAGAAGAATCCTTCCGGAGTCTGTTGTTCGCCACCATATACGAGAACTTGATTCACTTAGTGCTTCATCTTCTGGTGGTGCCTTTTCTCGCCGCTCAGCTAGAACAGAGAGAGCATTGGATGATCCTGTCAGGGACATGGAGGGTATGCTTGTGGATGAGTATGGCAGGTCTGTATTATGGAATCTCTTTAACTTATGACTAATTTTAAAAATTTCTAGAATTTTGTTTGTAAAATATTTTTTGTTGCCTCAGCAATTCTAGTTTCCAGCTTCCTGGATTTTGTATGCCCCGAATGCTCAAGGATGAGGATGAAGGTAGTGATTCTGATGGAGGGAGTTTTGAGGCTGTTACTCCAGAACACTATTCTGGAACCCCTGAAGAACAAGTGGCAAACCCTGTAATTGAAAAGCGCAGACATATTTTGGAAGATGTTGATGGTGAACTTGAAATGGAGGATGTTGCTCCTGAGATTGAAATGAGCTCAACCAGTGGTGCTGCTGGAGTGAATACTGCACAAACTTCACTAGAGCAGTGTGATCAGCATTTCCCATTGCCGTTTGCCCCGCCTTTACCTCACGATGTGCCTCCATCATCACCACCACTGCCATCATCACCTCCACCGCCACCCCCACCCCCACCCCCACCCCCACCCCCTCCCATCCCTCCTTGTCCTACATCTGATGCCTTTGCTAATGGTGTTGATTCAACAAGTCATACCAGTGTACATGTAGGTCCTGCTTGTTTGTATTGCCTTTGTGATTTCATTATTATTATATGTTATTTCATTCTTTTTGTTTGGATTATGTTTGCAGAATAGGCAAGATGATTTGCGATCTGCAGTTCCACCATCAGTTGCACCCAGAATTAATTCAGCAATGTGCACCAATGCAGCCCCTTATCATGGACCTGAATCTAGAGATCTTCCAGGCCCTATGCAGGTTTCTGATTGTAATGCCTCTTTCAACAGTTACCCAGTGCATCCAGTGAATAATATTCAACAACTTGATGGTCCTAACTTCCATCACAATGCCTACCCTCCACGACCTCCTCATCCTGCACAATCAAATCAGTTCTCATATGTTAATTCAGGCCAGCATATGAATTCGATGAGGGATGCCCCACCTCCTCCCTACTCCAACAGATACTATTCTCTGAACACTGATGGTGGAAATTATTATAATAGCCATGAGAGAATGAAACCGGCCCCAAATGAACTTAGAGAGAGCTGGAGGTTTCCTCCACAACCCTTCTCTGGTAATGTTCTTAAATATATTTTGTACCAAAGGTGATGGGGAATAGTCTACTGTTAATGCCTCAGTTTCTCTGATCATACCTGATTGTATATTATGTTATCTTTTCTCCTATTAGGTCCGCAGTATGCTGATAAAGTGAAAGCATCATATGGCCATGGTTCATATGGTGGACCCCAATGTGAGCCAACAAGGTTGCCAAACCAAGGATGGGGCTTCCACCCCCCTGCAATGAATCATAGAAACTCCTTTCCTGTCAGACCACCTCCAGAAGGTGTGGTCCCAGTTGGATCAAGAGGTGTGCATTTCTCCTGTGAGATTCTGCTTTAAAAGTTAAAAACAGAGCATACGCATGCATTTTCATGCTTGCTAGAATGCATCTTGATTTGGTCAATTGATCACTAGAGACGCTGCATTTAGGTAGGTGTTTGTTAGGGGCAGGTTCTTAATATCTTTTGTGTTTCAGCTCCGAGCGGTTGGTGGCCAAGATGACCAAATATTATCGAGCTGCTCTAATTGGTATGTAATTGCCGTTACTTATTTTGAAGTTTTGTTTTTCAAATGCTTACTTGCTCATCAAAATCCTTGTTGGTTACTTATTGTTAGGTATAAACCCTATTTTTTGACCTGGGTTGTGCGGCTTGTTGAAAAGAGTTGAGTGCTTTTCTGGCCCTATATTGTTTGCGATGCAAGGAACAGATATACAACAGATACGGCTTTGGAGCCGATGATCAGCACGTCGGCATGCTGGTTTTGTAAATATGTATCCTATCACCTCTACCGCAACTGGCAAGGATAGTGAGATGTGCCTTACTGTAGAGATTGGGGAGAGCTGTAATCTAACTCTAGGCTGTCATGTATCAAAATTTTATTTTATTTTATTTTTCTTTTTTTTTTTTTGCATTATTTATTTCATCAACGCCCCAATAGGAACACGAGCAAAATTTTTATTGGGCCATTGCTTAGATACCATATTTTTTTTAGCTTTTGATATTTACAACCCCCATTTTGGCTGTAAACAGTCCATTTTGTCAAATACACTGGCAGAATTTCAGTGGTTTAAGTGGATCAGAATGAGCTGAATATAATCTAGTTAGCTGGATGCCGATTTATTATTGTTGTGGAAAAGACAGAAGCGACAATGGTTTCTCTTCCAGAGGGATGAGTAGAGTGTATCATTTTCAGCAATATAGAATCCAAAATATTTTAGTTATGCCCACATTTCTTTTTTGCTTTTATTTTGCAATAAAATTATAAAAATTATAAATGCGGCTAGGAGATGGTTGACCAAGTCGGTGTTTGTCTTTAATTTGATCGTTGGTTGTGCACTGAATTAGTGCCACCCGTGCAGGCAGAGGCCACAACCTCTCTCTCTCTCTCTCTCTCTGTCAGTGTGGGGCAATTTTCCATTTTATTGACCAGTGAATTAAAAGAATTTCCTTTGGAGTACCGGGTGGATTTTGCTGTAGTTTGCTATATTTTACATTTCCAGATTTGAAAGTTTCAGGGATTGCGATGTCTACAGGTGAGTGAAACTAAAAACAGTAAAAAACACCGCGTGATTCGATAAGATCAAAGAGGAAGAATCAATAATAATAATAATAATAATAATCATTGGAAACACAAAATTTCAAAGGGCGTTTCAGATTGGATTTGGTTATTCTCAAACCCAAGTAATCTATATATACATATATTACTGCTGCTTCAAATCTTGAACTTGAGTTTCCTTGTGAAGATATTGATTATTAATAATCGCTGTCGTTATTATTGTAGAAGCTTCTTTACATACCCAGCTGATAAGGCAATCTCTCCCCTGCTTTTGTTTTCGTCTATTTTTAACCAACCGCCCAGAAACAGAAGACAAAATACAAGACAAATAGAGCAATGCACAATATACCCAAAAATCTTTAATTCGTTAAACTTTAGGAACCATTCAATCCCATAGGAAAGGGAGCTCCTTTTGTTTTTCTTATCAGAAACCAAAATGGGGGCTTCTGAATCGGTCCCTCAGAAATCAATCCATCAATTTACTGTCAAGGTTCTTTTTTCTTGTCCTGCTTCTACCATTAAAATTACGAAATGGTTTTGATGATTATTTCTTTCCTTGTGGGGGGGTTTACTCTGTTGTTTGTGTGGTAGGATAACAAAGGTCAGGATGTGGACCTTAGCATATACGAAGGAAAAGTTCTCCTTGTGGTTAATGTTGCTTCTAAATGGTTCTTTTCTCTCTTTCTGTTTTTCCTTCTTTAACTTTTCTTTTCTTTTGTTCTTCTTTTCCCTGATTTTCTATCTGAATTCTATACATTTGTGATTCTGAACAGTGGGCTTACTGATTCGAATTATACCCAGTTGACTGATCTTTACAGCAAATACAAGGATCAAGGTTTATTCTCTTTTCTTTACTCTTTCCTTCTTTTTTTCTAAAAAAAAGTGGAAATTAATAGACCAATCATGCATGATTATGTTCTTCGTTTTGTATCTGTGTAGACCCCTCTTGAATTCGTTTCTGTATTTTTAAGGTCTTCAAAGGCTGCCATTGTGACCTTGTCTTTCTTTCCTTTTATTTCCCGAGTGGCTTTATTCTTTTTCATAGCGCTGTACACAACCTTTTCCATGATGATATGATGTTTTGGTTTTGTAATTATCAGTTTAGGCAATTTGGTCATATGAAACAGGTGGATGAATTTTAACTTTAGTTACAATTTTCTGCCCAAGATATATTGAGACTTGAAGATGCTTTTATTTTCCGACTGAAGGTCTAGAGATCTTGGCATTCCCATGCAATCAGTTTTTGAAGCAAGAACCTGGTACAGAGCAAGAAGTACAACAATTCGCTTGTACAAGATACAAGGCTGAATATCCTATTTTTCGAAAGGTAATGTAATATATTTAACATTGGATAACAGATGTCTTTTGTTAGAAGTAATATCTGATTTACTCAATGGCAAAGTGAGATGTTGCTTTGAGTTACTTGAATTTGACCATTGGTTGGGTTAATTGTGGTTGCATTTGTTGATCGGTTTTGCCTTTATCAAATTACCTTAACAACCCATGTTGCTTACTTTAAGAATATAGAAATAGGTGAACTGTTGATAGGACTTCAATGGTTCTCTCTTATACTGCTTCAGGCATTTGCCACCATTTAGATGTACCTTTTAAATATACTCTGTTTCCTTTTCAACTCCTGACAAATTTAATAGTAGAAGAATAGAGGCCTTATATGTGTTCAGAGCTTCTAACATTGCATCTTAATTTTGAATGGTATTTGAAAGTTGCCTGAACATCATCAGTTGTGACAATCTCACGACTTTCTTCTTCAAATATTTGTTCACTTATATGAAATCTTTACTCAGATCTTGAAGTTCCTTAATGTGCTGTACCTGTTTGTGATTGTTGTTGATTGGAATGGAGGACAAAGCACATTCAGAACCGTATTTCTAAAAGAAGCTTATTGACTTTTTGTTTTTTATGTTCACAATGCAAGCTGCATTGTGTATGGTTCTTGCTTAGACTGTGTTCAATTTTGGACAACACTCTTTTTGAGCTGAGCAAGCATGTCTTAACAGATTTAAGCAGCTGTTTTGAACTACATTTAACGGCCTTTTCTGCTTGATTGATGCTGGACTATCAAATGGAAATGTTTTTTGCCAGGGTCAAATGTGATTTCTTAAAGTGTTTATTAGTAACATATAGACTCACAAAATATGGTAGATGCTGGACTATTAATTGGAAACTGTTGTTTTTCTTCCAAGAAAAACTGTTCTTGAAGCCTAATTGTCTTCTGGCTGCAAGAAACAGGAGTCAGGATTTACTCGAGTCTGCTTTAACGTTGATATATCTTTTGTTTGTGTTTGTGCATTTGATAGGAAATGTTCTTTTCCAGGGTCAGATGTGATTTTCTAAATCTTATTAGTAACACATAGACTCAAAGTCACTTTGGCCTTTGCTCTCAGCTGAGATAAAAGCATGAGATTGGAAGTGGCTGACCAGAGTCCTCCGCTTCCTTTGGGTGGATATTGGTACATTTGAGAGCTGATATTATATAGAATTGAAAGGTCACGATTCAAATGTTAATATTCTTGGGAGTGGCCAATGTAAAAATATTTGGGTTTTCAACTGGAGGTTGGTAATCCAAGCTCAATTTCTATGATCAATAGTCCAAGCAGGATTTCAGTTACACAATCTGATCCTTCTGCAAGCAAAGTTTTCAAAAAGGTTTCTTGTCCAATGACTTCTGATTAATAGCCCTCCTAGGCAAAGTTTGCAAGGTCTAATAATGTTTCCATTTTGTTCTTGAGAGCATGACTCCACATGTGAGGTAGTTTGTATGAGACTCTGAGACTTCGAATTCTGCTCATATTGAGCATGAAAGATATAATCACAAAACTCATTTATGAAGAATTATGATGATAAAATTTTATACTCATGCGTACTTCTATACATATGTCTAACTCATACAATTTCTGAGGAATGCATAAAGGTTTCGTAGAGCCTTTTTTGACTTTTTGGGAATGCACTAGCCAATTAATGAAGATGGTTCTATTTTCTTTTAGCACCTTCAGTAGTTCTAATACTTGTCATGTTGCTTTGATTATTTACAAGTGGGATTCAAGCTCTTATTTCTGCTTTTCTCAGAAAAAATAGAGCTCTTATTTCTGCAATTTTAGCAGTAGCTTGGCTGTTCATCATGCTTATTGCTTTTTATTTAAGATTTTTTTTAAAAATACCCCTCATACGTAAGCTGGTTTTTAAAATAACTCCCTCTATAATTTTAATTATTTTTAGTCAAGAGAAATTAATTTTGGATAAAATTACCCTTAATGAAATCGATCCATATGTTTAGGTTTGTGCCTTAAACTGATTTATATCTTTTGAGCTTTCATCACCAGACTATTCATCTTTGGAGTATTTCTTACCAGAAAGAAAAACTTTTAAGCATTTTGAGTATTTTAGGGTGATTTTTGATACACGAAAAAAAATCTGAGCGTTTTTAACATTTTTAAGCATTTTGGGATGGTTTTTGATATGGAAAAACATCTTTGAGTATTCTTTGTCAAGTAGGTATATTCGTAGATTATGTTGTTAAATGAAATATAGTGTATTGTCTGAAGTTATTAATTTTGTTAATAAAATTCAGTAGTTTTGGTTGTTTTTAAGCATTGCGTAATCAGCTTTTAGATATTACGTAACTAGTTTTTAGGCATTGCGTTACTAATTTTTAGGTATTGTGTGATTGATTTTTAGATATTGCGTGACTCGTTGATAGGCATTGCGTGACTAGTTTTAGGCATTGCCTAAAAATCAATCATGCAATATTTGAAAACCAATCACACGAGATCAGAGACACAATAATTAAGTTATGTAATGCCTAAAAACTAATCTCGCAATTCTTAAAAATCAGTGACGCAATGACTAAAAAGATACAATGCTTAAAAAATAATATTTAATAATTAATTGATTTGCCTATTCACAGTCAGGTGTAAGTTATCAAAGTATGATAGTGTTTTAATTTATAAATATGTCTAATCAATTTGAACCTTTAACTTTGAGATTTTATGAATAAATCAATACACTTAAGAACCTAAAGCACATATCTTGATGTCATCTCTGCTCTTTGAGATGGTGAAATAGACAGTATTTGATAAGAGAGAAATTAAGATTTAATTTTGAAATTTTTATCTAGATGGCGGGATAGAGAAAATTGAAATCATTTTAATTTATTTGAAATTGTTTAAAAGGTATTGTTGTCAAGTTATTTAAAAAATTAATTAAAAATAATTAAAATTATAGTGAAAGATATTTTTAAATTGAGTTTATGAAGAAGTTTATTCTTCATCATTTTCTCTTTTATTTATTGCATCTTCAATCAACATATAATGTTCTGGACTTCGCATTCTATGAGAACTGGTTACTGTTTCCTGCTAAATTTTCTTTCATATATAGGTTCGTGTCAATGGGCCAAAGACGGAACCTGTCTACAAGTTTTTAAAATCAAACAAATCTGGATTCCTGGGATCTAGGATAAAGTGGAACTTCACAAAGTTTTTAGTTGATAAAAATGGCCATGTCCTGGGTCGCTATGGCCCAACCACCGCACCACTGGCCATAGAGGTACTCCCTCCTCCCTTTCTCCTGGTACATGTGCAATTTAATTATGGCATAAGAGATTAATTTCTATGTTGTTTTGAAAATAGAAGTGTTCTCATGCTTTGCTTCTTGGCACAGGCTGACATCAAGAAAGCATTGGGAGTGGATACATGAAAGATACAGGATGAGTTGGAAGGGAAGATAAAATTAGAGAAAATGTAGAGATTAAAGTGTTAGCCATGCCCATGATAATGTATGCTATTATGTTGGTGGATTGACTATTGAGACTTATCTATATTGATGGTGCCTCATGTAATGACATCCGCTGCTTTAGTTAAAAACTAGTTGTCTTCCATTGTTGTCATTAAGACAGTTTCTTTGCTGCATTTAAGCTATTAATTTCCTCTCTGGAATTTCTCTGTCACCTATGGCTGATAGCACCAATTTAGAACTGTTCCCAGACATTTTGTATAGGGAAAATCATTTGCGGATTCTGACGACCATATAACGCCCTCTCTCTAAAACATCAACACCTAACTCCAAGCCGTGAACCACTTCAGAGTAAGGTTATATTATCAGAACAGAAGCAACCATCTGCCGATTGCTCGATTCCTCAAAACAGCCAACATTTATGCTTACAATCAAGTCCAGTTTATACGACTTTGCAGACCGTACCGAGGGTGCGGTTCCTTAAAAAAACAGCTGGTCACGTTTATGCTTATATGCAGTTGCAGTACATAACCTTTTACCCAAAGGTTACATCAAGCAGCTGGTGTTAATAGTAATGGAAGAATTTGTTGGTTACGTTGAAAACTTTTCGGGTGTTTATCACATTGGTGGACACAACACAAACAAACTCCTCTCTCTTTTCCAGACGTGTAGCGAAGGTCTTCGCAATTTGCATTGATTATATTTGACCAACTCACTGTTCCTATGAATCTTGATCATAACAATGCAAGAAAATCTCTCCCGACAACTAGGATTTTTCTCATATTTTACGGCAACATTCTCATACTTGGAAACCATTTTGTCGACAATACCCCACTTGTTTTGCTTTCTCACGAGCGCATTTCCTTATCATCACCGTCACCATCACCACGGGCACAGCTTAAATCCCGATGAAATTGAGAGCATACATTAGTTGCATCATATTGGTCACGATTATATCACCGGAAAGAAGAATTGTCTTCTGATTTTTCTTTTCTGCTTTTCTTAATCGGATAAGCTTGTAGCTATAAACCCTTTTTCCCATGCCAATCTTTACCACAACAGTTGGGTAGTTTCTCACGTGGGCCGGACCCGCATACGGAACCATCAATCATCTCCTTTTCGAAGACGACGATTCTCTTAAGAACGAATGTGGCACGCTTCAGCCCATTAACATGAAAGTGATGGACCAACATGACCCGATGTGTTCACCATTAGAGGGCTTGTGAAGTTGTTGCTGAGAGGGAGGAATCACGACTTTGCACCCCACTTGAGGATAAGTAGGACAGCAATTTATGAAACATGGGGTGCATGTAAAACTGACTTTTAAACTGGTTTGTCACGGCTGGTAATGATAGGTGGCCGGCATGTCGGATTGACTAGGACTGTGCATCGGTTGGCCTTATCTCCGACACCGCACACGTGACAGCGGGGAGTAGCAAGAGTGTTGTTGGCGCAGTGATCAATTTTTGTAAATACTAGTATGACCTAAACTAAACTTCAAATTTTAATCCAGTCAGTATTGAGTTTGTCGCTGGATAGGTCTAACACCATTTACGAGGGCTAATATTAGTGGGTACTGTAGGGCGGAGAGGCACCCATTCCTTTAGCAAGCAGCTTATTAAGGGCGTAGTGGTCTTTTTGGACTCGATTGTGGCATTGACTCATCAGGCACCTGGCCTTTGATTAAGAAATAAAAGAGATTAGGTGTACATTCATTTCATTTTTAAAAAAGGTTCAACGACACTTCGCTTTCATTATTCCTTCAATGATGCTGATTTTGTCAGCAATTTTGTGGGTTAAAATATACCTTTAGTCATATGACCCCGGCAACGTATTTAAAGCTGCTGTTACGTGTTATTGGCTCATGCTGAAAGAAATAAACATTTAATTAATAACTAACAATGGTTGATTGATGCACCCGTATTTTTGTATGGTTCTGATTTTCTGTCCCCCCCACGATTTAATCATCAAGTGGTTTGTAATTAGGCTTTAAAGGAGGGAGTAGAACAGAGTTCGGAGTTCCAATTTCTTCCTCCTAAAACTCTAGAAAACCCAAGCAATAATGGCAAAATACAGAACAAACAAAATTTGGGTTGAATAAATAAACAAGTAACAACTAACTACTACAAACTTTGTACTTGGTGTACAGTGTGATGATTGGTAACAAGTGCATGAATGAAGGTAAGGTAAAGCATGAATGGATGATGCATGCGGGACAGAGATGACTCTCCGAGAGGGGGAAGTTGATGATAAGTCCTTTTCATGATAGTTTGGCAAGCAGACAAGCTAATACCTCTGATTGTCCTCTTACTTAAACAGTGGGACCTAATGCCATAAGACCCAACCAGGGGCCAACATTTGTCACCCGCCACATATTTGCTCCACTCATATCTTCGACTGCTTCGGCTTCCTATAAATTGGGCTTCAAAATCTTCCACAGCCTTTCAACTTTCAACCTCCAAACACAACTCTCAGCCACTTGCAGGAATTACAAAGAAAAAGGGTTTCAGGTGCTTCCACTCTTGTAGTCAGTTGTCGTTTCTGCTTCTGTTTTTTTTTTTTTTTTGAGATGGCAGAAAGCTCTTTTTCAATGAGGAGTACGAAGGGTCGGTCATGGCAAAGGTGTTCAAAGCAAATCAGAGAGCAGCGGGGAAGGCTTTATATTATATGGCGATGCACTGTGTTACTGCTGTGTTGGCAGGACTAGCCTTGGGGTTGGGTCCAGTTCAATTCAATCTGGAATCCAATTCTCAATAGGCTGGAGGAGTCGGGTCTTGGGGAGGTGGAGGTGGTGTATAGTTTAGATACAGAAATCACGCTTTCAATTAGGGAGGCGGAGGAGGTGGGGGGGCTTTTTTGGTTTGTTGGTTTGTTTTCTTTTTTCTTCTTTAGGAGGTAGAGAAATTAGACGTAGAAGGGGTTGTCTGATTGATGAACGATGCCTAAATTTAACATGAATTACAGAAGAAAGAGCGGATATGTTAACATGCTACTACAATTTTTTGTAAATAGTGCACTTGCTCTTTCGGTCCTACAAGCTTCTCTTTATGTGCCAACGCAATGGTTTGTCATGCCAGGATGATTGATTGTTCAAGTTAATTTGGTTCTCCTCTTAAAACATGAAATGATCCAACTGTATACAGCAAGACGCAGGACATGACTAAGGTTACGCATTCCCAAGTTTGCTACCAACTAAATTCACCACAAGATTAAATGATCACGATCTTCAGTGGGTCGGCCACTAAACATATACACACAAAACAGGGCACCTGCATAAATGCACTCACTTATTCGTTACTTAATGCTGTACAAATGTACTGCAATAGTATTTTGTTACTAATATAGCAATATAATGTTCAAAGAAAATGCCTATATATATGATAAGGAAATTCCAAGTCACTCAAAAGTGCTTGAATCCAAGATCCTAGTAGCTAGGAAATGGTTATTAAAATAAAATTGCAGACTTCGAACAGCCATTTATAACTGGAGGCGACCCTTTTGATGTTCATAAGTTGCATTGATGATTCATGTAGCTTCGCTGTACAATTCAAAATTCAGCATCTCTATCAAAAATTTCCCACCCATCATCCAAAAGCTCTTTGCCATCAGCTTTGCATCTTTCCTCTAATGATCTGCTTTTTGGTGACTGCCCATTAACAGATGGGGTTGGGCTTCTCTTCTCTGGGGTTTTAGCTTTCTCCCCCTGCTCACAACCAAGATCAGATGCCATGCTTTTAAGAGATGAGCCAGAGGAGGCCAGGATGCAACTGGTTTGGCTCGAGGATATAGATTTGCTTAGTGGAACACGCTCATCAAACTTCTCTTTAAGCAATCTCACATCCTCACAAATAACAGATATTTCTCCCCTGCAAAAATTATGAAATGGAAAATGTTACCATTTCATTCATTACTACTTAATTCCTCGTGCTAATGACAAATCAGAGCTAGTAAATTTAAATCGCTTAAGTTTATCAGAACATAGTTTCAAATATATCCACTAACAATAATATCAAGCATGTATTGCTCCATCCTACCACATGGAGTTGGATATCAAGTGGTGTGACTTCATCCTGAATACCAGAGGCATAACCATAATATACATAGTGCTTCAATTATTTGGCCCCCCACTTTACATTCATACTACTACTGACAACATATCAACTAAACTGAAACAACCAACCAAAACTGGCTCACCTCTCCCACCAGTCAACAATTTTCCAGTAAACTCACAAATCAGACTTAAAATAAGATAACATGCTGGATGCAAATCAATATAAATAAATAATCAGATGATGAAGCTTACTGTAAGGAGTCAACAATCTGACCGCGGTCCATAAGAAACTCACGTAACTGCAGCGAAGCAAAAATATATAATATAATAAGTCCAAAATAAGTAATCTATTATAACTTTTGTTTAAAATTCTTAAGCACTAGTACAGAGTGCACAGAAATGAAGGCTACCTTGGAATTTTCTTCTGCTTCCTGCCGTAGAATCTTAGACTCTTCAACCACCTTCACCATAATGGCTTCTTGTTCAGCAAGAGCGTTAAGGGCAGATTCTTCTTTTTCCAACTTTTCCTGCTCAGCCGTTTTCATCACCTCCTCTGCTGCAGCTTGTCGAGCTTCAAGGGTTTGACGCATCTGTGGTAAAATGTATAGAAGTATAAGATGAGAATACAACAAGCTCAAAGTCATCCATAGCAATATTATGTTCTTGTTAAATGCACCATAAAATTCCTAGGATGATCTATTACAAATCTCTAAATATTCAGCCATGAATCTGTTCCAAGCAAAGGGCTTATTTATCTCAGGATTAAGAAAACCAAATATCAGTTTCTTGCAGAACACATGAAACGAATATGTGTTTTGCAAAAATTACAACTTCTCAGTATGCGCCACCACATAAATAAACATATTGATAAACCCAGATCAAGACAAATTATGACATAAAGATAACTAAATAGACAAATAAAACATTCTACAGCATATAATTCTATCAGTAGATATCAAAACCAAATTCACCATAAAATTCCAGCAAGCTCAAAGTCATCCATATCAATATTATGCTCCTGTTAAATGCATCATAAAATTCCAAGGATGATCTATTACAAATCTCTAAATATTCAGTCATGAATCTGTTTCAAGCAAAGTGCTTATTTATCTCAGGATTAAGAAACTCAACCAAATATCAGTTTCTTGCACAATACATGAAATCAATATGTGTTTTGCGAAAACTACAACTTCTCAGTATGCGCCACCACATAAATAAACATATTGATAAACCCGGATCAAGACAAATTATGACATACAGATAACTAAATAGCCAAATGAAACATTCTACAGCATATAATTCTATCAGTAGATATCAAAATCAAATTCTATACTGAATATCTACTAGATGACCAATTTAATTTTTTCCAAGAATACCTCATCAAGAATAGCAAGAGATTTATCTCTTTCCTCTGACAAGCTGAGCAAGCGACTTTGAAGTTCCCTCACTTCAGTAGCTAGAATTGCCTTCTCCCCATATACTTCTCCAGCATGCTGCAAAAGGAACACCAATGACTGAGCTTTCATGCTCTTTCAAAAATCATGTAACCACATTCTATAATTGGTAATTTAAAAATGCAAGTTATTAACAAGAGTTCAACCATGTCATTTGCTTCCTTTGCATGTGGCAGCATCTGTTTAAGTTCCTCCACCTTGACAAGAATATCCAAACCTCCCCTAGCAGCTTCCTCTTTTGCTTGTTCTGTAGCTTCCTCTTTAAGTTCAACTTCTCTCATCAAGTTTATAATTGACTGCATGGCCTGAAATAAGGTTTTCTGCACCAAAACATGATAAGTTAAGGTTCTGTTCTACCAAATAGAAACAAAAGAAACAATGAACCAACTTTTCATATTAAAAATGCTTCATATATAGCAGCAATACCATCAGAACCTCATGATATTTTATTCCTCATGCCACGATTGAATGACACAACAAACTTGGTAGTATTGTTAGCATTGCATAGGATTCATTCTCATACCCAAATAACCTCCAAAACTTACAAAAGAAAGTAAAAAGTTTAGAGCAAAGAGAACCTTGTTATTTTTGGCATCTTCAATTATCTCTTCAAGTAGATCAATTCTGCATGTTTGGCCAGATCTACTGACAACAGGATCAAAGGTATCATCTTCAATATCACCCATTTCACTAATGGAGTCCTGCTGGGATTTAAGTTCTACAGAACAACTTCCTTGTTTCTCAGAATCAGTAGAGTGAATCATAGAACCACTTTCAGAATGACGAGAAGCGCTTGGGCCTTCTGGTACTTGTTCTTGAGAAGATGATGGAACCAGCAGAGACACAGCATTTTCTTCCCCTACCATGGTGCCATTTAATGAACTGTTTCTGCATAAATCTGCATTCAAATCCAGAGGTCCATCAAGATTTAAATCATCATTTGAGCTTTCACTACTACCAGTATTCTCCAGAGGTGAGGTATAATCATAAGCCGAAGTGACTGGTGAAACATGGGGACTCCTAACAAACCCATCTTCAATGTCTATGGCTTGGTCTTTACTTGGCGAACCTGACTCTTTGCTTTCAAGATTTGCACTTAGCAGAGCATTCTCAATCCCTAAAGCATTGAAGATGACACTAGACTTATCTTTCCCAATTTCAGCAGTGTTTTCCAGAGGGTTGCCCAGTAATATCAATTCCTCAGTTTCAATATTAGCAGCCTCATTATTGTTGTTCTCATGAAATTTTGATGTACTTGCTGAATTTGATGCCTCAAGAAAATTCACATTGTTGGCAGCACCTGTAAGACGAGTATCTCTACCAACTTCATTTGTTTCCAACAATGGTTCTGTAGAAGAGCATGCTCTTTTCCCCAATAATACCTTTCGCCGCCTCAACTGATCGGTTTCTTCCTCATCTACAGCTACATGCTCAACAAGCAATATATGACATTGAACAAGTCAATAAATCAATGAATAAAACCCAACAAGCCACTAATAGACATGCATAGACAAAATAGCGGTTACCTTCTAATCCACAACAACAAGCAGTGAAAGATAAATAGCTAAACCTTCCATACACTAGTTGATTTAGGCAAATCCGCGAAAATAAAATAGCGTAAACACAGTGCAGAATAAACCAACTCAAATGGTAAATCATGAAAAAAGCTACCTTCATTTGGTTGCACTTGAGGACTCTGGGTTTGTGAAGAAGAACTAGCAGCCATGATTTGTTTAGACAGGTAAGGAAGAATCTCAGACAGAACAATCTCTGCAGCTGCATCAACATCCTTAGAGTTCTCAATAGCAACAGCTTTTAGAATGCGTGAATCAACCTGTGCAGAAGGTGAAAGAAAAATATTTTTTACTGGATGGTTATATTTTCAGAGTATAGAGTACAATTTCAGATATAATCCAGAAACCAGAAAGCTGAAGTAATCCATTAAACTCTAACCAGATGATTTCAAAATCACTAAAAAGGGATAGCAAGCAAATTTGAAAATTTCCAACTTATAACATTGTGTGTTTATATAACAATAAAACAAAATCCAATAACAGCATTGAATTAAAAATGAGTAAAAGGAAGTACCTGCGGAAATATATTCATCAAGCATTGATAAACCTTATTAAACCCCATATTGGAAAGCTATGGACCTGCAAATACAGCAACAAAAATGTACATAATATTAATAATCAACATTGTAAACTAAAAAAAAAAAAATAGTCTCAATAAAAATCATAATTATAAACATGCTCAACATACGCGTACCACAGAATTTTATTTTTGCAACGGAATTGAAGAAAACAAAGAAAAATTGTTTAGTACATGAAATAACCATCAACTCACGATTTTTCATTTAATTAATGATGAAAGAAAACCTAAGGATCAGAATACAATTAATCAAAAAATTATATAAATCAAAAGTAGAAACCCTAGCGCTCTGTTCGATGGTTAAAAGGACAACAAAGCCAAATTAAAAGGCAAAAAAAAAAAAGAATTTCAAACACTAGATTCTTATTTGAATTTATATATATATATATATATATATATATATATATATATATATATATAAAGCGAATATAACAATAAAAGCAGAAAGAAAATCCGAAGGGAATCCTAACATGCAACGAAGCAAAGTGACTTAGAAACTAATGCTCTGTTTGGCGGCGGAGAAAAGAAGATATGATCAAAAATGGATTATAATTTGACCGTTGGAAAGAAAAAAAAAATAGCGTTTTACAGGAAAATGAGAGAAGAAAATTAAGAAAAGAAAACAAAAAGAACTGACCTTTTCAGGCGAGAAAGAGAGTGAGAAGGCGAGATTGGGAGGGTTTTTTCTATTTTCTTTTTTGGGTGTTCGTGATATATTATGAAAGATATGTTGTGGGGGAAGGGGGAAGAGAACCCATAAGAACTACGCAGCTAAGGAACTGGATATCACCGTGATTATAGATTTTCGTTGAGGGTGTTATCGTCAAATTAATACACCTTTTCCTTCGTTGACTGGCCCCCTCGGCCTTGGCATGGTGGCAATATAAAGCAAGTCGTTTGGGTCGTTGCGATTGGAGGATCCGAGTTTTTTTTCTTTTGGGCCACTTTTGTTTAGTGGCTGTACGTGACTAGGGAAGCTTCCCCCACCCTGGACTCCTGGACCATTTACCCTACGCTATTCTTTTGTAATTACTTGAGTAAAAATTTACTACTATATTCCCAAAAATATTTATTATGTTGTTGTATTCGTCCCATTTTTAATTTTACTAAAATGCGTTAATACTTTTGCCTTCTAAAATGTTTATTATTTCAATGATTAATTATCTTTTTTTTTTCAAACATAGGTTAAATGTCTTGCTTACTAGTACATGTAAGTTATGTTGTAGAAGCAATGTTTTTACTTGTTCTGGTCAAATTAAGTTATGCTGGGAATTTTTGTTTGAGGAAATAGAACATCCATGGAGTAATCTGACAGCTTTCAATCCTTACCATAACAAGCATATTTTTGTCTCTAATCACATTGCTTATGTCCTAATTGATCGCCACGGTTGGTAGCAATTAAAAACTACTTGTGTTTTCAGCACCTTGCTCCAAACAAAATGATCCTAGCAAAATCCACTCCCTACAAGCCATATTTAGGATTCATACCTAGAAATAGCTAGTTTTCTAGTAGAACTAGTAACTACTACCAAAAACAAAATTTTTCCCTAATTTTCTTGTACAGTAAGCATGCCTTGTTTTCTCAGTCTGAACCACACACATGAGCTGCGATTTAACCAACCTAGTTTGAGAATTTACAACAGATGGCAAGAGAGAAAAACGCATCACTTCGATTCTATTTTGCCCAGCTAATGTCATTAGATACTGCCTGGAAGAGGAGATCTCCCTGTTTGCTAATCATCCTCCACAGACTTCTTTGTCATCTGTCCTTGCTTACTTTGAACACCCTGAAAGATATCAAATGGAAAATTGATGATTAATAGAAATTTCTCATGGGTCATGATACTTGTGAAGTATTCCACATAATTTTAAGCCCAGCTCCAAAGCTTATCTGTGCTTTTTCCATATTATTAGCACATTTGGCAATGTCTCCGATAGGACAAAGTATTTTGTCAACCTCTTGCCTGTCAAAAAGACGTGTGCATACAGAAAAACTCAAAGGGGATGTCTCATGACATGCATCTCCAATGCAGAGGTTTGGTGAACTCTGAAATCAAAGGTTTGAAGAGATTGCATACATGGAGAATGCCAAACAATTTAATATGATCTCTTAGATCACATATTACCACAGTAAGCTGGTTTTAGATGTTACTTCACTAATGATCTAATGATGTGAGTAAGACACACCTGATATTAAGAAACAAACATTGTGTACTTACTGAAGGCTTTTGGCCAATCAATCTACGACTCGATGGAGCTCGGGCCACAGATGAAGCAGCCGCAGCAGCAGCCACACGTATCCTTGAAAAAATAGAAGACAAGATTAATTCATGTTCAATTAAGTAATTAGCTCAACTGAAAGTGTATAAAAAGTTATGAAAGCCAAATAGCATTGTACCTTTTATGTACATCAACATATACATCAGTCTCATCTACAATTTCCTCCTACAATGCAGAAATGGATCAGCAAGTAACATCTATCCAATTTGCATCACGTATGTGAAGAGAAACAATGTGGATGGAAATTCCATGATAAAACACATTTTCACAAAATCAATTGCCAAAATCACTGATCTTAATTAATTGAAGTTAGAAGATTAAGATAGGGCAACAGAAGAATTTAGTTGGCAAGGTATATCCACAAGTCTGGAACATGGATGAGCCAAAGGTTTGAAAAAGTGATAGACGGATGAAAATGATGGAAACAGCACTTACTTGGAGAAGTTCTTCAAAAACATCTTCTAGGGTAATGATACCAATGACTTCCCCATCTTCAATATCCTCTGTAAAATGATGCAAGGTATTTGCTGTGACACCATTTTCTTGAAGAGTTTTCTTCACAGTGATAGGCCTTGAAGGTTTCTCAACATCAACAGCAACACTATTTAATTTAGTGTCATATTTGGTCAGCAAAGGGGTGGTTAGTTGAGAATTCCCATTGGTAACTCTATGCTCGTCAAATTTCTCTCCATCATCAAAGAACTCAGGGTCTTTGGTCTTTTCTTTGACCTTCACTACAGCTGCCATATGACTGCTTCCCTTTTGAAATTCATTGAGGATATCATACAAAGGCATGTGTGCTGGAACCCTGAGATGTGCATGCATGAGAAACCATACTTTTAGATAAAGAGAGAAACATAAAAACCAATGGGGAGAACATGTGTACACCTAGGAATCCTTCGGATGGAAACAGCACTGACTGGAGTCTCTGTCTCTGCTCTTACAGTGAGAAGACTTTTCACCTAAATATCAAGACAAAAGAGAATTCATAAGAATTTAAGAAGGAAAAATTAATTCCACATTGCACTAGAAACATTTAACAAGAAACTTTCAACTTAAAGGAAACCATAGGAAAGCCAATGGGGTTATTAAACACACCAGTAACAGCCCAATGATGTTTTTCGGATTCCCAGCATAGACCGGGATACGACTATGACCACGTGCAAGAATTTTTCCAACTGCTTCCCTGCATTAAAAGTCAAATAAATTCATTCATGACCTAATATGACACTAAATTAATACAGAAGTAGTGAAGGAAGTACTTCATATATAAACCACCTTTGAGGGTAGGGATCATTTTATTCACTAGAACTTTACCACTTAACAGGAGATTATCATTAAAGTCAATCTTGTTTCCTATAATATCATGCTAAAAGGAGCAGCAGGTGTCGCATGAAAGAGGAAAAAACAGTATTCTCTACATCAGGATAGGATTATTAAGCTAAGCCTATCAGTGCAATATTCCAAGTTCTGAATCCAACCAGCAGATTTCCCCACCTGTCACAAGATCCATCACTCATCCAAATATTCATTTTCCCATTAAAACCTCAAAAAACTCAAGCATTAACTTAGTTTTATCCAACCAGTATAAGAGACAAATTATATTCTGCCCTTTCCTAAAAAATTACAGATAGAATGGGCCTCAGATATTTTTTTGGCTTTCCTGAATCTTGAACAGAACATTGGGAGCTTTGGTCACTTCTAACTTGTTTTAACTGCAAGATGAAGAAGCAAAAATGATGCAGTAAAAAAAAAAAAAAAAGAATACCATCCAGCTGAAACTCACCAATCCAATTTCGAATTGACATCCAAGGAAAATGTCGACTCAATTGGTGTCATAGCCTCCTCTGCAGTCTGCATCTTCCAAGAAACATCAGAATTGCGACCATTTTATAAAAGACAGTGCAATGAACTCTTATCAGCTTCTAAGCTATCTCAAAGTGGAAAATTGGAAGTAAAACGAACAGATTCTGGGACAGATGAAGCACTTAGATAATTTGAAGCAATAACAACCAAATAGACTTCTAGGTTAAAATGGCCAAGGAATTCAAAAGGGAAGAGAGAGAGAGGAAGCTGCTGTAAACCCCTTAGAAGCCTATCACAACCTTGCACAGACAAACTTACCATTTTAACTGTGATGCTATTGCTACTATACTCAAGTAGTACATCTTACAATTTCATAATTGGAACTGGCTAACTTTAGTCAGTGCGTTTACCATGTTTATATAGGTGTGTATGTAGATATGATCCAGATCTGAGTATATTTGTTCATTTTGTATTGTCAGAGAACAACATTCATCTTTTACATGTCTGAATACTGGAAGTTTCTATTATAGACAGAGATATAAAGAGACATGCCATTTTGACTCATGGAATGCTATTTCAATAACAGCATTTACCTTTTCAGTTAAATCTAGCGCACCACTAATGATGGTTGTCTCGTCATGTGTTAGTTCACCACCCTTTCCAGCCTATAAGGACAGAAATGACAATTAGTGGAAGTTCAAATGAAACAAAGACAAATTTATTTGCTTAAGCAATATTATTTTATCTGGTTCAAGCAGTTACCTCTTGGCCGTGGATAGAGACAAGGGCTTTCAACTGAGCCCGTCTAAACAAAGCATCACCGTGGCCAATTACAGCATCCAGAACCTAAAGCCAAGCCAATGAATGCAGGACTATTATTTGATAAGCAATACATAATTTGAGCAATCTCAGAAAAGAATAAAGCACTAACCAATGGCACATCCTGATTGCTGAACCATATCAAAAGCATCGGTATAAAACCTCAAACAGAATATAATATCCAAGAAAACCACAGTCCTCAAGAAATATCATATACCTAAGGGTATTTCAAACACAAACTTAATAGGGTTGTTTGAATGGAGATCAAGGAATATCCAGATTTAAGCACCATATAACTAAGGTGACATGGCACATTGATCATTGCTCAATATATCAGAACCTTTTTCTTCGCCCAATGCAAATCCTCCTAAAATACCCACTAAAAGTTTGACTCTTTATTGAACCATACGCATTCCGCTAAACCAAACATGGATGTTTGCTTGCTGATGTCTGCACACATATGGCAAGCTGCCCTGTTGTCTAAATAATACTAGCGGACAAAGAAACTTAAATTGGGATACTACCTTTCCAATAGGGTAAGCAATTGGATAACAAATGATCATCAAAATGCGCACCAGCCACACAAAATTTGCACCAACAGAAAGTCCATATCTTGAACATATTGCTTGTGGAATAATCTGATCCAAAATGGGTATAAAATAAATAAATCCCATCGAAAGGCTTAAATAGCTGAAAATGAAGCATTAAAAACACAATAAATATACCTCTCCAAAAGCCAGAACAAAAGTGACAGACAGCAACACTGCAACAAAGGGGTGAAAAATTTTATCAAGGGATATAGGAAGGGCCTGCAAGAACAAAGAAATCATGAGCATAAGGATAAATCAAGGAAATGCTATTGCGTCTTCAAAAAAAGGATCATTAAAACTATCACTAATTTTAGTAATACCAACAGATAAATATATTTTCACCTCCATGGCACATGCATTACACAGAAGCAAAGTCACAAGAAGCTGATGCTGCCTTTTAACAACTGGTAAGATAGTAGCTGCACTACAGGAAGTAGAATTAATATAAAATGGAAAAAATGGAACATAATAGTGATATAAATAAATAATAATTATACCAAAAAAAGAAAAGGGGAATTGGGTGTCTGTTTTTTGTAATTCTATAACTTGAAACAGTAAACTCAGCAAATTTATTACTGGGTAACTGTTACTAGTTTTTCTGTTACAGTTGACGAACAAAAGGAAAGTAAAAACTGAAAGGGAGTTTACCAGCTTGTTTCTTCTCAGTAATAGTGCCGCTTCTCTGTAGAATTTCGAGCTCAACGAGACTCATGGACATCAAGCCTAAGGTAAGGCCCGACATTATCCCGGCGAAGAGCACAAGCAAGCAGGAGAATCCCGCATAGACGAACCACTTAACGGAGCCGAAGGGGATGTCGTCCGGTTCGAAGAGGATGTCGTTCGGCGATAACGTCATGATTGTCCGAGCTAAGACTATGGCGTTTTGCAACAACATGTCCTTCCTTTTTGCTGCCGTTGACTGGAGGAGCGTAGCTGTTGTTAGTGGTGTCTGGTGTAGTGGTGACGCTGCTGCTTATCGTGGAAGAGTAAACAGAGAAAAAGAAAAGTACTAATAAACCGGAGTTGAGGCTTTTAAAGAGAGAGAGAGAGAGAAAGCGATCTGTCCTTTTTTTCCTTTTTTTTTTTTTTCTTTTGTGGGTGTGGGGTGGGGGGGAAGGTGGGGGTTGGTGTGGCGCGTGCGGGAGAGAAGGGGACAACGTCGGGATTTAAAAATGATAAAATAAATAGGATTTATGAATACGAGACGGAGGTAGCCGTCACATCATATTAGTTAAGACTATAATATACTCGGCCGTATATTGCACGTTATTTTTCCAAATTTAATTCATGTTTCGTAAAAAAATAAAAGAAAAAAGAAATATTAGTATTTCGATATTTTTTAAAGTCGGCTGATGTGATTTGGTCTGTTAGACAAAAATAATTTAAATTTTGTGATTTATAAATTTACTACAATCTGAAAAATCTTTGCACATCATTGCAAAAGATGCTAATCTTTTCTTTTTTAAAATATATAAATCAATACATTTTTATATTGATTAATTTTTTAAATTAATTATTCCAAATTATAAAATAATATCTAAAAATGAAGCAATTAAAATCTGGAAAAAAATACAATATAAAATATTTTCATATTTTGTTTTCTCTCCCAATCTTTCTTTTTCTTTTGCCAAAAGACTTAAAGTTTAATATAAAAAAAAGACTTAAATCTTTTTCGCTCTATTTAAAAATATAAATTGATAGAATATATATATATATTTTTAAAATAGAAATTGATAGACATGTAATACTTAATAATATTTTAATTAAAAAAATATTAAAAACATAGAGGTAAAAGCACAACATTATAAAAGAAGCCATAACTATTTTTATTCATGCAAAAAAGCCCAAAAGCATTTTAGGCTAACCAAGCCGTCCATCAACCCAAAACTAAGCTCCATTACGAGACCCAAATATCAAAGCTCAAGCCGGTAAACATATAAAAGGTAAAACTTAAAAAAAGCTCAACTCGATGCTCAAATCTCATCACAATCCATATTAGTTATCAGCTACACAAGTTGATGTCATTAGCATATGAATTATACACACAGTTATTATATAAAATTTATATATTATCAGTGAAATCAAATATTATTACCTGATTAATAAGTAAATTTAAATTTGAGAATTTTAAAAAATAAATGTTCACAATTTTAAAATATATTTAAATTTTTATTTTTATATATTTATAAAGTGACACTTTATGACTAAAATGATATTATATAAATATTATAAATACTATAAATTATTACTAACAATTTTTTGATTAAGTGCTTTTCTCTCTGTTTTTACTTATGTGTTGCTCCCTCTATGGTTTACCACACTAAGTTCACATTTTCTCTTTTAATTAGAATTTGATTTGACAAGTCTTGTCAATTACGATCCACTATCTATATAAGTCATTAGTAATGTGGTTTATCCAAAATCAAATATTATAACAGCTCTCTCTTGATGGCTCCACGGGAAAACTTGATTACTTTTTTTAACCTGCAGCACTCTCTTGCTAATGTGCTTATGTGAGACTGTCTAAGAGACCCATTGAGGCTTCTTTTTATATTAAGTTATAGATTCTCTTTTTCCTTATTCTCTTTCTTTCCCTAAAAAAAAAAAATAACACGTATTAATCACTCGACACCTCATTTGATGAGTTGTCTTTCAATTGAGAGTCGGCTCAACTTGAAGACTTCTTTAAGGCAAATTTTGCAATAAAGTCATCATTTTTTACCTTATTGTAAGGTTAAATAATAAGTACTATCTTATCTATAAGATTAAATTGCAGCCATGGATTTAAATTTAATAAAGAAACAAGCAAACCCATTAAACTGCTTAATAAAAAAAATAAGATTAAAAAAATTAGAAAGTCTAAGGAGATAAAGACTCTCTAATAAATAATAGTAAGAATAAAAATAATTATTGTTAACAGTTGTTTTTAATTTAAAGACGTAAGAATTTATGTAAAAACTCATAAAAGTGGAACAATAAATTTAAAAATCCTAATGTGCATCCGAGCACTTGACTCATTGATTAATACATAATTTTCCTGTCTAAAGAATAGGGTTCGAATCTCCCTTTTTTTAATTATAAAAAAAAAATTTTAAATCCTAATGTAAATATGTGAGAGTTAACCTAATATGTCAATTAAGTAAAAAAATATATAATTTTTGTAGAAAAAAATATTTAAATTTATATTCTTAGACTAAAAATATTTAATGATTTACAAATTTTAATTTTAAAATAAATAATAATAAAGACAAAAATAATTATTGTTAAAAGTTGCAATTACAAGCCTTGACGTAAAGCTGTAAAAATCGATTTAAAAACCCATAAAAGTGGAGCAAACATATTTAAAATCTTAACCTAAATGTGTGAGTGTTAACGTAATAAGTTAATTAAGTCATAAAAATATAATTTTAATAAAAAATAAATATTTAAATTTATATTTTGTGACTAAAAATATTTAACAATTTACAAATTTAATTTAAAACTAAATAATAATAAGGATAAAAATAATTATTATTAAAAGTTGTTATTGCAAAGCTTAGACGTAAAGTTGAAAAAATTGACGTAAAAACTCATAAAGGTAAAACAAGCATATTTAAAATCTTAACCTAAATGTGTAAGAGTTAATGTAACAAGTCAATTGAGTTACAAAAATCTAATTTTAATGAAAAATAAATATTTAAATTTATATTCATTAGTTAAAAGTATTTAATGGTTAACAAATTTTAATTTAAAAATAAATAATAATAAGGATAAAAATAATTATAGTTAAAAGTTGCCATTGAAAAGTCTTGAAGAATTGATGTAAAAATTCATAAAAGTGGAATAAGCATATTTAAAATTTTAACGTAAATGTGTGAAAGTTAATGTAATAGGTTAATTAAGTCATAAAAATATAATTTAATGAAAAATAAATATTTAAAGTCATATTATTGGGTTAAAAGTATTTAACGATTTATAAATTTTAATTTAAAACTAAATAATAATAAAGATAAAAATAATTAAAGTTAAAAATTACCATTGAAAGGCTTTGATGTAAGGCTGTAAAAATTGACGTAATAAATTATAAAAGTAGAACAAACATATTTAAAATTTTAATGTTAGCATGTAAGAGTTAAAGTAAGAGATCAATCAAGTTATAAAAATCTAATTTTAAAGAAAACAAACATTTAAATTTATATTTTTGGGTTAAAAGTATTTAACGATATATAAATTTTAATTTTGAAATAAAGAATAATATCGATAAAAATAATTATAATTAAAAATTATTATTGAAAAACTCTTTACCGTAAAGTTGTAAAAATTGATATAAAAATATATAAATGTGGAACAAGAAAATTCAAAATCTTAAAGTAAATGTGTGAGAGTTAACGTAATAAATCAATTAAGTAAAAAAAAATTTATTTTAATGAAAAACAAACATTTAAATTTATATTTTTAGACTAAAAGTATTTAATGATATACCATATTAATTTTAAAATAAAAACTAGTAAGCGTAAAAATAATTATAGTTAAAAGTTACTATTGGAAAACCTTGACGTAAAGTTATAAGAGTTGACGTAAAATTGTAAGAGTTGACGTAAAAAGTTATAAAAGTGGAACAAGCAAATTTAAAATCCTAACATAACTATGTGAGAGTTAATGTAACAAGTCAATTAAATGAAAAAAATCTAATTTTAATGAAAAAAAAGAACATTTACATTTATATTCTCAAGCTAAAAGTATTTAATGGTATACAAATTTTAATTTTAAAATAAAAATAATAAAAATAAAAATAATTATAATTAAAAGTTATTATTGAAAAGCCTTAATGTAAAATTATAAGAGTTGATGTAAAAACTTATAAAACTGGAATAAGTATATTTAAAATCTTAATGTAAATTTGTGAGAGTTAACGTAACAAATCACTTAAATAAAATAAATATAATTTTAATAAAAAATAAAAATTTATATTTATATTCTCGGTCTAAAAGTAATTAATAGTATACAAATTTTAATTTTGAATAAATAATAATAAGGATAAAAACAATTATAATTATAAGTTACCATTGAAAAACCTTGACGTAAAAACATAAATGTGTAAGAGTTAAAGTAACAAGTGAACTAATTAAAAAAATTCTAATTTTAATGAAAAATAAATAGTTAAATTTATATTTTTAGGTTAAAAGTATTTAACGATTTACAAATTTTAATTTTAAAATAAAGAATAATAAGTATAAAAATAATTATAGTTAAAAGTTTTCATTGAAAAGTCTTTGATGTAAAGTTGTAAGAGTTGACGTGAAAACTTATGAAGATAGAACAATTAAATTTAAAATTCTAACATAAATGTGTAAGAATTAACGTAAAAAGTCAATTAAGTAAAAAAAATCTAATTTTAATAAAAATAAATATTTAAATTTATATTTTAGAGTTAAAAGTATTTAATGGATTACAAATTTTAATCTATAAATGAATAATAAAAAAGATAAAAATAATTATAGTGTAAATTTGTAACTGAAAAATCTCAACATAAAATTAAAAGAATTAATGTAAAAAATTATAAAGTTGGAACAAGTATTATTAAAATATTGATATAAATGTGTGAGATTTAACATAACAAGTCATAATAATAAATTTAATTAAATTAAATTAGTTAAATATAATGTTAATATTAAAAAGAATAATATTTTTATATTTTAAATAAAAAATAAAATAAAAATAAAAATTAAATAATATTTAAAATTAAATAAATAAGTTTAAACATTACCTACATCATTAACGTAAAATGAATAAGTTTAAAAATTATATATATTGTATACCTGTTAACTTGTTATACAAGTTTTTATTATTTTTTTTAAAGCTTAAATTCATTGACTTTATCCTAAGATTAGACTTACTGTAGGTGTGTATACATAGAGGAAAGCAGGTAATAAATGAACTTGCAAGCCCGCCGAAGGGACTCTGTACTCAATGGTGGCCCATTACAGCATTGACTAATGATTGGCCCAAATGCTGGTGGGATAATTTATCGTGGATGGAGAGTGGGCAGTGAGATTTTGTTTCTTCTGATAGAATGCTAAATTTCAGTTTGATGGCTTGGAGGACAAACTACTTTTCTGTTTCAGAATGCGTGTTAATTTAGATCCGATCCAAAGGTGAGCATGAATGAAATAAAGCAATTTGAATAACACAAGTGGTTTGGATGAAAAGGCTCATAGCCGTTGTGTGTCAATCCAGAATCTAGCAATTTCAATGGCTATATTTCTCAATAATTTCCATTTTTGGATTGTTTTCTTGCCTGTTTCTGAAACAAAAATGCCCAGCTCGAATCAGTCAACTTGTCTTTCCCAATTAGTTTAAGAATGAATTCTTTTATTTATTTGGCTAGGAGATGGTACAATGGACTAGGAACAAGTTCCTTCTTTTATCGGACTGAAGTTCATTTATTTACTTGAGTTGGCTGTACCTGTGGATTTAGCTAACAATACTTTTGATGGGTGATCCAATTATTTCGGGTTTTACGTTGCTGTTTACATCACCAATGTGTTCTTTTGGAAATGGCTGGGGTTTGTCTCCTCCATTTGTGCTGGTAATTGTTAATGTTATGCTGCTCTTCTACCTGATGCAATAATGCAGAGCATTTTAAGGCATCTGGCTTTCCTTTTGTCACTTCGACTTTCTGGTTATAGAAATTGTGCCCCCAAATATTCATGGTTAATTTTCTTTTGGATGGGAGTGTTTTGCAGAACGGAGTACCAATTTCCCTTCGCCCCGGACATGCTTTCTGGCATCAAAAACAAAAGTTTGTCAAACTACTTTGGACAACATCGCCAACAAAATTGCAGTCTGAGGTATTTTTCTTGAGGAATGATTTGAGGTAGGCATGTATCTTGTCTCCCATTGAGAACAATATGGCACCTAACAAAGTCTTCACACTAAATGAATGGAAAAAAACAAAAAAGAAAATGTGTTCGCAACCTGAATTCTTCCATAACATCAACAAACCATCCCCTCACTCTCTTGGTCATCCCTGTTTTTATATTCTTAATTGCCTTCAGAAGATAATTTAACTGAAGAAAGCAAGAAGTTTATGAATGAACGAGTATAAATTGAAACAGAAACCATGGCCTGAGGTACCAAAATCCCCTCTTATCTTTCCCCGTTTTTTTGGTGCATAGTAGCTGAAAAAGATTGAGATAGGAATGGTGAAGCTCGGGATCCCTACATTATTTCTCTTCACTATTTTCTTGGTAGCCCTGCCTAAGACACTTTCCCAACTGCCAAGGTCAATACCACCACCCCGTCCACTTTGCGCAACCCAATTCGCCCTGGTGAACTATGCATGTGCCAGAGTGTCATTTTTCCCATTGCCACCTCGAACACCTCCCCCACCTCCTCCATCCCCTCCCTCCCCAGAAGGACAAAAACACGAGCATAGACACGGTCACAGGCATAGGCATAGGCATGTGCCCCATGAGACACCTGATCTACATAACTGTTGTCGATGGTTGAAGGAGGTGGATCATGAGTGTGTATGTGAAGTTCTGGTTCACTTGCCCGTCTTCCTTTCCAGGCCTAACCATGACTACACTGTAATTGTTGATGAAACCTGCAGCCACACCTTCACATGTGGAGGGCGAATAATAAGACCATGATGCAGCTCATTTTCATCTGACTTAGTTTAACTATTCTATAGAATATTGAATTATGGCTATATCTGCTTTTAATTTCGAGTTTGATGCAACCATATATTGCTATATGTGTGTATGTGTGCGTGTTTTTTTTTTTTTTTTCATTTTCAACTTGTTTCTATAGTTTGATTGTTGGCTAAGCTATACTCTCGCTTAAAATAATTTAGTTTGTTCATCATATATAAGTTGCGGCCACTTCTTTAAATAGTGCTTACCCCGTTTAGACAGCAGATGTCTAATAAGAATTTGTAGCTGTGCCTGCAACGACCAAGATAACAATAAAAGCTATGAGTTACTCTGGTTCATAAGTTCTCCTCATGACATAATGAGAGGGCATACAATTGTTTATTGTTTCAAGCCTTTCAGATTATTGCCCGAATCTTATCAACATTTACTTGGCTTTCAATTGTCTTTTTCGTATCGATATGGAACATACATTATATCGAGAAATATTCTTGTTTTTGGATCTTCCAACTCAATGAAACAAAGCTATGGTTTATTAGTAAACTTGACTACACTTAAGAATCAGAGGTTACTCAAAAGAGTCGAGCCCAGTTGAGGCAGAGGATAAGCAGCCGTTGCAATCCAATTTATATCATCAAAATGATTCAAACTCATTCCGAAGGCAACACGCGCAAAAGTGGTCATCATAGGTTGTAGTTCTCGGGATTGGATACCAGTGTTACCATCATATCCGCAGGAGAATATTTTTCTACACCTTGACAAAAGGACAAAGAAGAGCACCCAACCCGAATGAAAATCACGGAGAGTGATAAATTGAAAAAAAGTTTATTCCTGGCTTAGCTTTGGATTCCCAAAAACAGAATAAGTGGTTTACAGTTTGGTTATGCTAGTAGGTTTCATGTTGCTCCATATTCATTCCACACCGCTGAACCTTTTGTCTGCTTTAAAATAATCGACCGCGAAAACCAATTGGACCACACTGCAACTTTGTATGTAGGAGAGAAACCCTCCACTCTCTTTTTCTTTGGTGCTAAATTAAGAATCTATCAGCACACATATTAATATATATTTTAATGTCAAAGCTCAACGCCTCTAGTTGTCTGGTCATCAGTTTATCACCCCATTCTTAAAGGACTGTATCACATCCCCTCTGAAGCATTTTATCTAGGTTCTAATTTGAAACTGATTGTTCCTACGTTAATTTCACGTTCTCTTTTTCACCTTCATGTTTTCTTATATTTCTCTACCCAAACAAACAAACAAACAATTTACAACCATTGATGCTCATAAAACACAAACCTTAGTACTTATATCTATGTTTTCTTAACACTATGTGGATTTAAGTTAAAATATGTTTTATTTTTGTTAGGTTTTTACGTCACACCGTTAACTTATTTTTAAGAATTTTTAAAGTTTTTTTTATTATTAATATTAATTTAATAAAGTAAAAAATGTTTTAATCATTTTACTGTTAACGGTATATAAAAATGGACGAAAGAAAACACAAGAGGAGTCCAAATTTATTCCGTCTCTGATGATAAGGTAGTTTTTTTTTTTTTGTTTTGTTATTTACCGAAAGAACAAAGAGAGAAAGAGAGTTGATACTTATCATTTTTCCTTTTTTTTTTTACTTTTTTTTGCAGAACCTTTTAAACTTTTAAGCTAAAAGGAGATATTCATTTCTTTGTTTGGTTTGCTCTATTGTGGGTCCATGAGCACTTTTTTTTTTTTTTAATTTTAATTTTTTTATTTTGAGTCTGTTTATGCCGTCGTGATATGAAAGTGTAGACGGCTCGAATCTAGTATATATGCGAGAAGGACTAAAGGACGGACAACTTGTTGTTTGTACATATATTTGGTCCTCCCTTACCATTTAGTATGCAAGAATTAAGAATTAAAAAAGCTAGTCAAGGCTCAAATAACATTTTAAACTATTCTTTTGTTTCATGGATAATTTTGTTTTTTTAAAGAAATGTAATTGTAATATATTTATATATGAACTCAATCAAACATTCATAGTTAGTGGCGAATATCAGTATCAAACCATCACTATATACTAATTGGTGGTAGTCTTCCTCTTTCTCAGTTTCTCATGTATATATGTTTGTTAATAGCAATTTTTTTTTTTAGTCTTTTCTTTTTGACAAGTGGCTTTAGAGAATCTTGAGCGGCTACCAGCTAGCAATGCGCATGAGCAGCAGGCGTGTGCTTCAACAGCCAAACTCTCCGCACTAAAAATTATGAGCAAGTCAGCGAGCAATTGCACCGGTTTTTAAGTTGCTTTCCAACTGCACGGCCACTTAATCAAGTACATACATTTCTGTTGTGTTTGCTGCTGTTTGACTGTTCCAAGTGTTGTGAAAAAGTTGACGTTTTTGATAAAATTGTTCTACTCTCGCAACAATGAACTTAACAGTAGCATGTCTTGCCCAAAGAGAAGAAAAAAAAGAAAAAGAAAAGAAACTTACATTTACATGGGTCCTTTCTCCCAAAATTTGCATTGCAGTTTAAAATCCCAGTAACCAGATTAAACAATTGCATCACTTGGTTGTGTCTTGCAGTTCAAGTGGCAAGATAAAGTAGTCTTACACTACTTTCTGATATATATCAGAAAGAAAAAAATGGTATCTCAACTGATGGGACACCAAAAAGAAAAAAAAGGAAAAAATGCTTTCATATCATTAAATGGAAGGGGCCATGAAATCCAAAAGTGACTTCCATTAAGTAGCACATCTCCATTATTTTAACACTGAAATGTATCACTTCACTAGTTATTCCTGGGTCAGATACGATTTTACAGCATTAGGCCACAAGGCACTGAGCAATGCATTCTCTAAGGGCAGCTTTAGTGACCAGAGCCTCAGAGCTGACATTGTATAGAAATTCTGCCACCATCTCCGTACTCGGACCAGCTACAAACTCTTCCCATGCCTCATCAGCTTCTTTGCCACGCCTGAGAAAAACTCCAGTGGCATCAAGCCTGTGTATCTTCCAATTCTTCTTATTCCTAAGCCGGTGAATCTTCTCCAATTGGCGAGAAGCCAATTTGCACGTATTCCTTTTGATTTCTTGTATTGCTTCTTGCAGCAGCTTAGCTCGGCTTTGTTTGTCCAAAAATGGTTCAGCTCTAAAGTAGCGATCAAATTCAGGAACTCCGATGGCTTTCCTAATCCCCCGTGTATAATTTGCATTGGAATCAAAATACTTCCTCACCTCATCAACCATTCCATTTTCAACCATCTTATCTACTCGCTCTGATACATAATGATGGAGCACTGGCATTGCTACATCCACCCAAAGGAAACAACATTCATATTTTGATCGGAATCTATAGTCTTTGTCATCAACTAAGGCCTCAATGTATGAATTGGAGCCTCCAGCTATAATTGGAAGCTGGCTGCGAAACAAAATTGAATCCATGGCATGTGTAGCCATGTCAACAAAATTTGTTGCTGTAAAATCTGTGTTGGGATTTATTACACCTAGCAAATGGTGTGGAATTCCGCATCGCTCTTCCTCAGTGATTTTGTTGGTGGCTATGTCAAGTCCCTCGTGTGCTTGTATTTTATCTGAGTTGATAATTTCTGCTGGAAATCGGGTTGCAAGGTCAATGGAGAGTCTTGACTTGCCGGTTCCTGTTGCTCCCAGTAGGATCACAACCTTCTCTTTTTGTCGCCTAGGACTAAAGAAGTCCACCAAATTCAGCATCCCGGAAGCTCCGTCCGGTAAAACCACTGTTTGTTTGCACATAGACAGGGAAATTCTCATCATGATTTACCTATCAGGAAACAGCAACATTTTAAGTGAAAAGTTAAAAACTCTCATTTCAATTATATTGTACCTCGGCTTAGGAATACCGTGAACAATAAATGAACATGCGAACAGTTGTTCTTTTGGAAACCTTACCTTTTTAAGCCTGTGCAGCACTTGAAGAAGGTTCCAGTATGACCGTCCAAAGAATGATCGTACAAGGCCTTAGAAAATACCAACGAAGATTTTCTTGGGACGGGAAAATTCTATGCGCGTGCAGCAAATAAAGAGTGTGAAGGAAGTAGCAAAGACAATTATGATTCTCTTCTAAGCTCAAACCAACTCCACGAGTCATAACAAGCTGGAGCAAACTACCAATTTATAGGCAATGCCAAAGGGGTCAACTTGCAGTCTCCTTTTCTAATCTATCCCTCTAGTCAAAGAAAAAGTGGGTTTATTGATATTCCTTCTCAAGTTCAATTGCTTTGGTTATAGTCTAGCTCTTTAAATTTTTAAGCTCTGTCGTATTTATATTAAGATTGGACCCTCCGATAACGTGGAAAGGCACACTGTACCAAAAAGCACTCAAAAAATGGTTCTCTTTTGGTGATTTGATATTTCTATATATGGTTATAGTACTACCAAATTGTAGAAGAAAATGGTTTTTAAGTAGGATTTTCGTCCCGAATTGTTGTCCTGCATCACAATATATGGTCATAATCTTAAGTGCCTAGCTTTCCACGCCTGCCATTGAAGAAGATAGGATTAAAAAACTCTGACCCAGAATTTAGATATGTGCAGATTACATTCCTGATCATGCTTTGCACTTTCGATTTTAGCTTTTAAAATTTGGTAATAAGTCGTTGAGATTTTCCTGGAATAAATAGAAAGAGGAAGAAAAGCCAGAAAAAATATATATATATATATACGTATGACTTTTTACACCTTTTTCCCTCCCAGCGTATTTAGCAAGTAACAAAGTCATTAGCAATAACGCAACAATCAAATGGCAGATGTGTACTTGAACCTTAAAGTTGACCATGATCTGCAGCAAACTTTAACAGATTCTTACAGTGACAAGGGAATGTTAACCTGGTTGTAGCTGTACTCTACTGCAAATGGCGCTTTCCCTTGGCGAAACATATGATTCCTCCTCCAAGTGGTATATATGGCCGCGGATTTGGCATCAAACCGTGCAAGAAGTCACCTCACTTTCTTTCCGAGTGTCACAATCATGCCGTTTAGAAGAAAACAATTGAGTTTAGTGTGTAAACTCTTTCTAATGTGTCTAGCCGATTGATGAATGTGAGAGAAAAATCAAATTTTTTGACAAATTAAATTTATTCAAGTAAATACTAATCATGTGGTTACTTTCTCAAAAAACATAATTAAAAATGTAGCCGTCCACGTTTTGATCCTTTTTTTTTTTTGAGCAGGCAAAAATGTCAAAAGAGTTGCAGAATAAGGGTTTGGATTCCAAAATAAAAAGTGTAAGGTTATCATAAAGAATCCCCGGGATCGGACTTTCCAACGACAAACATTTTTGCCTTTCAGGTCAATGAGCTGCAAAATTTTGTGATGATTTACTTAAAACAAAGTATTTCCTTTTATCAGAAGATATTTTTACGACAATATTATAATAACAATTTTTTAATAAAATCAAATTCATTTTTTTTTTAAATATTATCACATGACAGAGCAACTAATGTGAATATATCATTTAATGATATAGATGTATTGTTAGTCTTTAATGATTGAATGATATAAATAATAATGCTTATAAATATTGATATTTAAAATCATATTTTTTAAAATTGAGTGATCAATATAAAAATATTTTAAAACATCAATTGACCAAAAAGATAATTTACTTAAACATGATTTGACTATTAACATGAAAAATTCACGATCATGGTTTGACCTATAACAAAAAATGATTAACATGAATCTATTTTCTTTATTTTATTTGGATTAGAATTAAGAGGAAAAAACAGCACTGAGAGATTGATATCTAACAATTAAAAAGCTTTTTCTTCCTAGTTATGTTGAAAGCAAAATAATTACTTCGATTATATATATATATATATACTTGATTCTTAAAGCAAAGAAATCCATTTAGAATGGCATAGATGTGAAAGTATGAAAGTCTTTTACTTGATTCGGGAGATCGATGTATATAATATTTCGGATATCAATAATTCAATTTGTGCAAAAAAGTCTTCTCTCCGTACCTGTTGGGCAAAATCAGGTGATGGATCGCCCGCACCTAATTTAAAGATTGGATCATCAGTCGACATTGTTCCTGTAAACTGCAGAATCCGTTTGAATCCCTCATTACATTCACACGTGTCGATTTATAATCTTGACGTGTGTTTATCTTCCATTCCAGCTGGAGAACGACCCAACGGATGGTCGTCTCATGGTCAAGTTTCAGGTAGCTGTCCCGTCTGACTGAACCTCAAACTTACTGTTACTGTAATCTCATCCTATGCCCCATCCGTGTGTTAATAGGAAGTCTGCTTTTCAGTGGGGTTGGGTTTAGATGTAATCCATATAATATACGAAAGTGTGACGAACAACTACGACTACAATTTTTATTATTTATTTTGTTAATTGACTTTAGATACTATTTTATTTTATTTTATTTTATTTTATTTTTTGTAAATAATTAAAAAAAAAACAAAAGAAAATGATAGGAAAAAAGTACTATAAACTCACTCTTACAACACGTTTGATTCGTTAAATAAAATAAAAAAAAATAAAATAAATATTTTGTGAGAGTATAATAAATAGAAACGACTTAATAAGTTTAAAAGTATAAAACGAAATATTTAAATAATTTTTTTATTAAAATTAAAAAAATTATTAAAAAAATAATAATTCCTTTATCCTAGTTTTTACTGCAGCAAGAATTATTGTTAATATTTTTTTTCCAATGTTCTTCGTCTCTTTTTGTTTGTTCTTGAACACTTTTATCAATTGTTTTATTTTTTAATAATCTCATTTCTAAATGAATCCAAGAACTCATATTAATAACCAGATTTTTTTAACCTTTGAATAACCAGATTCATATTTTTGATTTGACATATTCAAATATTTATTATGAGAAAAGAAAAATTTAAAAGTAGATATTATACATTAAAAATTTAATTTTATATATAAGAAAATAAATAACTATTTAAAATTATTAAATACGTTGATTTGAAATAAGAGAAATGAGTGAGAAAAAAATAGTTGTTGGAGATGGTTAAATATATATAACTGTTAGTTAATTAGAAATATGAGAATTTAGTTGAGAATTAATAGCATTTTAAAAATTAAGAAGTGATAAAAAATTGAGATTTATTAGGCACATAATTAGAAAAGTGACAGAATAAGTAATTTTATTAATTATTTTTTACTTTTATATTTTTTTAATTTTTATATATTTTTAATATAATTAATTATTTTATAATTATTATAAAATTATAAAGGCCTTTCCAAATTTGAGATCTCTCCAAATTGAGGGCCTAAGGCCCTTGCTTGGGTGGCTTCAACCAAAAGTTGACTCGAGAATAAGGTAAGAATAGAATAAAAATATAATTATATAGTATTTATATGTTTAGGGTTATAATTTTTTACATTTATAAAGAATATTTTAGCATTTTTAATTTTTAAAGCTATTCCCCCTACCATGAAATAGTAAATACTATGGGGTGTTGGGTTTAGTTAAGCATGACTTTTGGCTTATTTTGAGGAATAGTTAATATTAAAGAATAGCCATTCATTGAGACTATTGCTAACCAAACGAGCGAAAAAGGAAAACATAGGAATAGAGGAAGAATAGCTTAACTATTCCTCATTCCAAACATGCTATTAGTAGTATAAGGGCATTTTAAGAGCAAAATTTATTGCGCGATTCCCATGAGTTAGAAATCTTAAAAAAAAAAAATCTAAAGCTTGAAAAAATAATAGAATTTCATACCATTTGATATTTTTTATTGTGAGAAAAGTAATTAAGATTATCAACGCAAATTAGTGAAATGTAGTCAATTTTTTTGAAAGATGTCCTAATGACATAGTATAAAAATTCTTACTCTTTCATTTATTCCCAAACTACTAATTATGCCGGTTGTGAAAATAGTAAAATAATTTTAAAAATTATCAAAAATCTCACACAATCAATAAAATTCACAAGAACATAAGAAATTTATGTAATTCAATCTTTTAATTATTTACATTCATGGGTACACTAGAGAAATATTCACTAAGAAAAATCAAGAGAATACAAAATCAATTTCAAACTCACAACTTTTATTTCACTTATACGCAAATCTCTCACTCTTTGGCTTAATGATATTCTTAAAGTGCATGTGACCTTTTTATATATAAAGTACAAGAGTGTTATCCTAATCTAATTAAGATATGATATCCTAGTCTAGCTATAATTAAAGAATAGTCTAACTAGAATTCAAAACTATACAGAGTAATTAAATACTTTTAATATAGAGTAATCAATGAGTTTAATTGACCAAACTTTATTGGGAGTCTTTAATTCAATTGTAGTTTATGGGGACCAATTCACCAAGTAGCAAGTAATGTTGGTAGTTTCTATTTAGAATATTTTGGGTAGATCGACATTAGAAAGCATGCATCTTGCTCTCTCCAGAAGTGTTTAATTCATCTACTATGCAACACTGTTTTGTTGTGGTGTTCGAAAAATAGTACGATATCTAATGATCTTTTCAATCTTACAGAATAGATTAAACTCACATTTGCTTCCAAACCATTGTGTGTTCAAAGTTGCTTGCTCCTCTTCTTAATTTGCTTTTTGATCAATGCCTTCCATTGTAGAAAGGTGGTAAACATTTTACTCTCTTTCATAAAATACATCCACACATTCCTTAAAAACTCATCAATGAATGTCATCAATAAAGGTCAACATGTACAATGATCCTCATTTTGATGCCACTGGAGAAGGATATCACAAATTTTAATTAATGTTGTCTACTTTATTTTTGGTTCGATGAGTTGCAGAGCTAAATTTCACTCAACACTGTTTGCCATAGATGCAGTACTCATAAAAATCTAGCTTCCCAATTTTTTAACCACATGATAAACCACACTTACTCAGTTTTGTTATTCCTTTCTTACTTATATGACCCAATCTCATATGTCATAAATGCTTGACATTGTCATCAAGATTATTGGATAAGACTATAGAAATAGTTTCAATAACGATTCTTCTCAATAGACGATAAAGGTCCCAAAACAATTTACCCTTCAAGATAATAAGGGCACCTCTAGACAACTCTAAGACACCATTCTGGTCACTAAATTTGCTACCCATTTTATTTAACAAATGCAAGGATATTGGGTTCTGTTTAATGTTAAAGACATGTTTCACCTTAAGTGTCCATATCATATCATCAAACATTTTGAACCAGATAATGCCAATCCCAATTATTGGGAGAGAGTAGTCATCTCTAATTGTACATTACTCATATCAACATATTGATAGATTATAAACTAATCACACTTGGGACATATGTGAAAACAACCACCTGAATCCATGATCCATATATTAGTTAGGTTATCATTGGTAACCGTAAAAACACTATCAATTTCTTAAAAAGTATCTAATTTGTCTTTTACCACGTTTTCAACATTTTCAGGCTCTTTTATCTTTTCATCATCCTTGAATTTGGTGTAATCTTGAAGGTAATGTCCTTTCTTACCATAATTCCAACAAGTCTTCCTACCTTTTTTTGTTTAGACTCTTTTCTTTGCCTCTCCTTTAATTCATAATCAAGTTTACTGCTTGATTTTCATTTCGTTCCCATCTTCTTCTTCTTTTTTAATTTTTTAGAGTTTAGAAACGGCCTAACATCCTCAAAAATGAAGGTGTTTCAACCATATAGCATAGTGTCTGCAAATTTTTCATACGATGTAGGTAAAGGCTTGGTCCTCATCATCAATTTTAACGTTAATATTCTTTAAATTAAGAAATATATCAATATAAGTATTAACAAATATACCTTCACGCATTTTAGGAGTATACTATAGTTGCTTTACATAAAGCCAATTCATCAGAGACTTGAACATATAAATGTTCTCGAGTTTAAGCATCACTATAATAGCAGATTTTTTATCTGTGACTTCTCTTAGCACATCATGAGATAGAGCTAGTAAAATAGCATTATGGGCTTTCTCTATAAGAACATTATTTGCTTTCTCTTATATCATTTTTTACACCATCATACAGATTCGAGAGAAGATGATCTCTTCCCTTTAATGCCTTAAATAATCCTTATTGTACTAACAATGTGCACATCTTAACACATCATAGACTAAAATCATTTATTCTTTTGAACTTTTCAATCTTGTACTTGGTGAATGAAGCTATCATCTTGAGATTCAGATTAACCTAAGATTTTGATGCTCTAATACCAATTTATTGTGAACATAGTGGAATAATCTCAAAAAGTCACCCAGGATCTTACACAATCAATATAATAATAAAAAAAATCAAAGACACTCACAAGAACATAAAAAATTTATATGGTTCGATTTTTTGACAACTTACGTCCATGACATAGCGGCAAAGAAATATTCACTAAGAAAAATCAAGAGTTTGCAAGTTCAGTCTCAATCTCATAACTCTTGTCCAACTTACACCTAAATCTCTCTTTCTAGATCTAGGTGCTCACTAAACTCTCTCTTGATTTAATGATATTCTTTAAGCCCATATGACCTTTTTATAGGACTGAGTGCAAATGTCTTATCTTAGTCTATTTACTATTTAGTATCCTAATTTAGGTAAAATTAAAAAGAATATGAACAAGTAATCTTAGTCTAACTAGAATTAAAATACACTAATCAAGCTAGAATTCAAGACTATCACAATAATGTCCATCTTAATTAATGACCTTTTTACATCTAGCTAGTGGTTAGCTCTTCACCATTAGCTCCTTTGTTTGATAAGTTGGTTGAGATTTTGCTTTTCAAGCCAGGATTGGTATATGTATTTTTTTTGGATCATCATCATGATCAAATTTACTATTGAATGCTCAAAAAAGGTGATATTTTTAAGGTAAACTTTTGGATAATGTTCATTATAATTGAATTTGTGATATTCAGGTACATATCATGATTTAAGTGATAGAAATGGAGTCTGTCCAAAACTAAAGTTGGAGACGCTAGAGCACTAGGTTTAGGAGTTTCTAGAAGCACGAAATTTAGTGCAACTTGGAACCCTAAAGCTCCAAAGCCACCAACTCTAACGCAGCAAAAAGGCGGCCTAGAGTGGTCGACTAGCTTATGCAAGCACCAGCCCCACTGATCCCAGTGCTCTAGTTTTTGGTGCTTCAAAATGTTCAATGTTATTTCCGTTTGTTTTTTCACCAAGAGTTAATTTTAATGAGTCAAAAAGATTGAGCTCAAAACTGTAGGAAGACATGCTGGATCCATTTCTTGAGAAGCAAGCAAAGCATAAGAAGGAAAAAAAATGACCTAAAAAAGGTAAGATAATCTCTAAATTACCAAGGATAGGAGGATTTCGTATGAGATAAACTTTCATGCAAGTGCTATCTTGTCAACTTATCAAGCTGGTGCAGTTGGCCCGTTGCTTTGCGTTATCATTAATCAATCAACATGACTAAATGGAAATTTTAATTCACGTCTTCTCTTCCCTTGGTTGTATCCAATGCGATAAGATCATGCCGACGGAGTTATGGAAATCGGGACTCTAGAAAAGCAGCAAAAAGGTAACGATTCAATCATTGAGTTGGGAGAAATTTTCCATGTAAAGACGACGGATTGGATCGCATCCCATCAATTAATCAATGCTGGCTTGGCTGCTTCATTAATTTCTAATAATATAAATACATGAAAATGGCGTAAGCAATTGTAATCTTATATGCGGTTGTGTGGCGGGCTGCTATGACTTTTTGGCTAAATACCAATGATCCTGAGGATATGGTCATGGAGATAAATTAAGAGAATCGCTACTGCGTGAAGAATGATATATACCTACACCCACTACACAAAGTAGGCAATATTTCGTCTCATGAAAACTTGCGCTGCGGAATTGACAAATTAAAAATGCATGAACCCAAGCCATAGCCTTAAGTAGCAGCTATCCTATATGTAGGAGACATATTCAATTATTTGCGGCAGCGCCTGGTGCTTAATTACGAGCTATAGGACCTAGCCAGGGCTTATCATTTGAGGCATTGTGGACTGCATCCTGCTCGGATAACACATGCTACCAAATTCATCTCATCATCTTTGTAAGTGGCAGCCATTTTAATCATTTTTGCACCACTACTGATTGACGTTACGGCTTGTATAACGTTAATTTGGTCGCCCCCTATCATAAGGGTCTAATCTATGCTCATTTTGAAAATCTAATTCCTAGGAGCTTGATTATTCCATATGTAGGAAAACCATTAATTTGGAGGTTAGTAATCATTAAATCTTGAAAAACAATGGTTCCTAAGGATCCTACATTGCAATTGAGAAGATACGTGAACTTACTTTTGAAGATATGCAATTTAATTATTATTAACTACAAATCCATACTTCATAAATGAATTTACTGATTAAATTAAGTTGATAATATACGGATACATTTAAAGTTATTAATTTACAAATTATTTGTAAATATATTGAACAACAAAAATGCAATCAAACTTAGATATTAAGACTTGGAAGAACAATCTTGATGAACGAGGCAATGCAACGTGTCCGGGCCAAAAGTTTGGCCCAAATAGCACAGTCTAAATGCAGACCAACAATCATGAGATTTTGTATTTGGGTAGAGAGGCTCATGCTCCACTCTTGACGACCCCTGACCCAAAAGAAAAGATAACCCATTTCAGAATCAGATTCGTGCTCCAATCAATGTTAATTTTACTCCCACTTGTAAGTCAGATGTCCCTTTCTATCAGAAGCAAACATGCAAGCGTAAAAACATCAACATCAGCCGTTGTTCTGCAAAAATATTTTGGAAACTACTAGTACTAGTTTGGCTCTATTTTCTACAAAAGAAACGGAACTTGGATGATAGTCTTTAGTTGGCGCAGTTACCCTGTATATTTCACCGTTAAAGCAATGGAAAAGTAACAACTATAGTAAGCATGTAGGGCAGTGGAGTATGGACTATCTACGTGACTCTGTGCAAGCCATCAACCAGTGCTCTGGGCATCATGAAAAGGCCTCTGCTCTCTAACAGCTGAGTTGCTGCTGGCGGATTTATCTCTAGTAACTTCCCCATCATCTCTTCAAGAGGTTCGTTCATCATCTGTTCATGGAGAGCATAGTGACCATATCCCTGCGAATTCAAAACGCAGGTTTACTTCATTCAAAGAAACATTTCCCAGATTCATTTTTATAACTATTTTATATAGTAAGGGCATGAGGCTAAAACCTCAAGAAAAACGAAAGGATTAGACGTTGGTTCGCCTCCCAACCTGCTTCGACTTAATTCCTGCACAATAGAATTTCCACTTGAAAACAGTGCTACCAATATATATATTTTCATGGAGAGATGAATAAATCTAAAATCAACAGCATGCTTGATATCATTGCAATAAAACTATAGAGTAATTTAGATCAAAATGTTAGGAGTGTGTTACTTTGATGAAGCTAGTATTGGCCATATCAGGGATAAGATAAATGTAATTCAAGGATCACTATTTTTCTCTTGAAAATAGAAAAAAAATAGTATAGGCTTACAGACTACTGTTCTATCTTCAATTGAAAAGTGCCCATTGTTTGTATATTATGAAAATAGTTAGCACCATGGTTGGCATCTTAGCCATCCATCAGATGAAGAAGGAATAACTTAATCTTGTCAAAATGATAATGATGCTTAGGACTAGCATGTTGGCCGAACATAATTAAGGAAAAAAAGTACAATCTAGAAAGAATAGAGGATTGATTGCAGCTCATAATTTCAGGTCAGCACATCCCTAGGTTTTGTTAACCCACAAATATCATCAGTTAAACATTTCAATTAACTTAAAGAGATATTCTACAATATGTCTTTATAAAATGATGGGTGAAAGCCTATAGTATCTATAACAGTAAGCAAAGAATGTAACCAAAGAGTGAAGATTGACTGCTCAAGCAAACTGCATCCAACTTTTCCTCTGTTGCATATGATTGTAATGCAATGGTGTGGAAGTGTAAACAGATAAATATACATGTATGCATTTTTCATAAAAAAAAAAAGAAAGAAAGGATATGCTTATGAATGCGCATGAAGCATGATACACTAACAAAATCAGATGAACAACTACCTTCATTTGCAACTGCAGAAACTTGACATGGTCAATAATATCATCCAGTGCAGTTGCTTGACCGCGCTACAAAAGTAAAATGTGACAAATCAGTGGATGAACGCATTTCCTACTAAAAAAAACAGAAGAAGAAGAACCAAAGTTCCTCCGTATAATAAAAGAACATTTGGTGATGCAATTTTGCTTCTTACCTCTTCCATGGCTCCTTCTATAGAGTTTTATGCATTTTTTATGCAACTTAAACACAAAAGCAGCTAATTTATAGGTTAATATGAGTAAAATGCAAAGGAAGTTGAATGAGAAGGGCTTTTTGAGAATACAGGGGAAATGAGGTTATAAACTGATTAAGCTTCCTAATGATACATTTTATGCTTGTCCATATAGATATAAATTACCTCTGCAGGATTTGGAAGCAGTTCCTGCAATGCTCTGATACTTTCAGCAATTCGTAGCCTGCGTTGCTGTATTATAGAAAAGGAATTTAAAATAAAATTAAAAATGCATCCATCTAAAATTTTTTTAAGAATCCAACTAAACAATGAGACAACATCCAGATTCCGGATTCATCTATATCCAGAATGCAAGTGTAATAACCATCAATGCGTACATGTTCAGATTCACAGTAAAACTAGTATGTTTAAAGGCTAGGAAAGATGATTTGCTTACACGATCACTTCCAGAAGCTCTCAATTTGGGTACACTGTAATGTGGTTGGGACAGGAAACTAAATGCAGAAATGGTTTCTTTTGGTTGAAGTTGAAAAACATTACAATTGTCTTCATTTGGTTCTTGCATCCAGAAAGTACGAGTTTGCTGAAAGACATGATGTTGCATTGTCAGCATTCTACTAATTCCAAGTTTGAACAGGTTCTTGTGGCAACAGTGTCGGATGGATGCAACATAATTTGAAGATGGAGAAAGAAGAACTTGACCTGTGCATGGGACTTATATTCTGAGCTTGAAAATCTGCTCACAGATAGTCTATCATGTGGCCTCAAAAATCTTTCCTGTCAGATACAAACATAATCAGTCTTGAAATTAATAGCAAAAAAATTTATCAGGAATTAACCCTACAAGAAAGAAAGATGAGAACAATCAAATTTATGAGGCAGTTTTCTTATACGCTTGCTGAAGCTTCACAATTGTTGCTGTTGGTAGCGTAGGCAGATAGCTTTAACTTCTCATGCTCTGACTCAAGGGAATAGTCGTCAAGTCGAGAGCTGAAAACCCTTCCTGCATTGTTATGCAGCAATTCTCTTTGAATTTCGGAGATCCCATCAAGGGCATGGACACCACCAACTGGAGAACCAATGCGCTCTAAGACATCTGCAGTAGGAACCTTTTCAAGATTTTCTGTTAGAAATTCAACATAACTGTGAGGTGTTTTGGGACAATCAATCCACTGAGATAATGACTGGGGACTAAGCTGGTTCTCACTCCTTCCAGCTGCCATAGGAAAGTGTGGGTTTGAATCATTTACATAGTCATAAGAGAAATCACTGGCACCCCCACCAGAATTCAATGACATCAGAGGGTTCCCATGACCTTGTTGTACATCCATATTCCCAGAAGTAAACTCACTCGATTCTTAACTAGTAAAAAATAAAGAATAAATCAATTACTACTAAAATAAAAAAAAATATTTATAACTAACCGATCAACATATTGCAGCAATTAGCATGAAAAATGAGGTTACTCCCAGTGAAAAGAGAAAAACTGGAGCATATGGATTAATTTATCCTATAACCAGGGCTTGCTTAGTTAAATATAACATGAATACCAAAGCAACAACCAATACCCAAAAGGATATTGTTAACAGTTCCATCTCTTGGAACTGAAGTACAAGTAAAAACATAATGCATGGCCAAATGTTCAGGAGGCACTTGGACTACCATGATTACAATTTAATCAGCATTTGAAGAAACTATAAGGATAATTGGAGACTGCTAAACAAAAAGTGGGGATGCGGGCAGTGGAAACAAAGACGGTGAAACAGATAAAAGAATTTATAATGAAATGCAACCAGCAAAGTTCTATCTAGTAGTACTATTCAATCAAAGATTTAACACTGACAATGACTGATTATACTCAAAAGGCAAGAACATGTTACCCAGTTAACTTAGTTGAAAAAGAGCTTTGAGAAAATAATTTAGCGCAATAACATGAATATTTCAAATTTTAGCATTAAAAGAACATATTATAAATATCTTAGCTCATGAGAGACAAGTTTATGTCAAGAAAGAGTTGTAGAAGTAGCATTAAAGAACTGTCAATACTCAACAGAGCAAGAGGAACCTACAGAGGGGAAAAAACAAAACTTGGATGTAGAAAATTACTATAAAGGTAAAAACCATGAGTTTGCTATCATCTTCTCAATCTTTTGTTCACAGCCCATCAAAATAATACAACATTCAAGGGGAAAATTATCTTAAAACCTCAACAGGCCAAAGCAAAGAAACCCCAGCAAACAATGACAAACAGCTCATATGCAACCATATCTAAACAAGAAAGAAATTCACGCTACAAGTCAAGAACACAAAACTCAGTAAAACACAACAAAGTTCCTACTATTTTGAAGATATAAAAAAACCCATGTTAAACAAATATATGGCAACAGAAGAAATGAATACAAACAAGCAAAACCTTGGCTTCAAAGTTGAAGAATGCTTTGGTCAAGGCAACGCTGCTATAAACAAAATGCAGCATGCATCTGCAAGTGTAACTTATATTCATGTACTCTTAAATCATATATCAAAGTAAGAGGAACTTACATTGTTGATAAAAGGTTGGGTTTTACAAATCTAGGGTTTAAGGGAAGAGGGAGAGAGAGAGAGAGAAGAGAAATGGGCACCGGGCAGGGAAGCGTCTTTGGCCGTCACCCTTGCTTGGGGGATTGGTACGTACATTTTTGTGACAGATCATTGCAGAGGTGGTGAAAGATCTACTGAAATTACTATTTTACCCCTACACTACTCTCAACTCTCTCGTTAATTTGGGCCTAAAAGGGAGAGAACCACGGCCGAGCCTGGCGGGCCTTATCGGGCTCAAAATTTTGGAGACTTATTCCCCTTCCTCGTTTCTAAAATTTGATCTTCGTAATATTTATTTTTTTATTTTGATTAAAAAAGGAGGTAAATCGGTCAAATTATAATAAGATAGTGTCTAAAATTGAAATTCTCATAATATTCTTTAAAAGAGTAAATGAACTGTTTTTAAAAAATTTTAAACAAATATTGTACTTATAAAAACGTTGAAAGTTCAAATTTTTTTAAAAAAATCTTATAATGTATTTGATTGAATTTAATATCACGAATTAAATAATTTCAATTTAATATAAAAAGTTACGTAAAGTTTTCGAGTTTGACACGATATAAACTCAACTCGAAAAATAATGAAGATAAGGAGAGATAGAAAGGTTAAAGAGAAGAGGAATGAAAATGGAAAGGGTAAAGAGAATTAATTGATGTCAATATAGAAACGGAAGAACTTGATTTATCCCAATGACCAAAGTGAAAAGGAAAAAAAATTTGAGGGGTTAATTTGGACTTATTCCAACCACTACACCTTTCAAAAGAAATGCTACAATTTTAAGTTATCAAAATACAAACGACATGTGAGGAAGAGTATAGAGAGAATCATACGAAATATATTACTCGGTGGTTTCCTTTCCCTCTCTCACCTAAAATCACACGTGTCTAGCAACGACCCCGGCCATTCCCAGCTACGTCAAATTGTACGTTGGAACAATTCTTCACGCGTCAACACCAAACCGGGCAATCTCGTGCTAAACGTGCAACGGAGGAAGCAGGCTTTTAGCAATCAAGCTTTTTTACTTATTTTGGCTTAGGATAAGCTCAATCTGAGAAGATCAAATCAACATTTCACTAGCATCACAGATTCACAAGTTGTCAGAAAAGGGCATATTCCTTTGTTTCCCAGTTCATAATTTGGGTAAGGCCGCTTTTGGGTTCGAAGTTATTAGCTTTCTCATCTCTGTTTCCTCCATAAAAACGTCAGGAAAATATCCATCAATTGCAGATCTGATCGTCAGCTAAATCAGTCAATTATCGAAGGAATCAATCGCAGTCATGGCGAGTCCAGAGTTTCTGCAAAGAGAAGCCGACCTTCTCCTTTCATCTCCCTTGATTGAGCTTCGTAAAGGTAAAACTTTTATCTCTGTATTTCAATTAATTATGTTTTTTGTGTTGATGATGAAAAACCAGATCCTTTTTAGCGTTAATTTTTGTTCATCTGGTCTTTTAATTGTTACAGTGTCATGTGGATAAAATTATGCCCTTTTGAGAAAATTCAAAGCTTTCCCTTCTGGGAAAATTCGGTGATGTTTGTTTTACATTTTCGGCAGGAGAAAATGGAAGATCCCGTGGGCTCATGATTGAGAAGAAGATTGAGCTTCTCGAGACCTTGACCGGAAAAGTAACGTTCTTTATCACTGCCTAATGGGCCCATTTCAGACTAATTTCTCATTTGATATATCGATTATGAGATCCACATTGTGGTATCAATATCAGCAAATGAACTGATTAAAATTTCATTAGTTTGGTGGTTGGTGTTGGATTTATTTGACCTGTTTTTGCAAATCTCCAGAACATTTGAAATGTGATCCTTCCAATTGAAATATTGGTCTCTTTGATTTTACTTTTCAACTAGCTCATTTCTCTTGCGAGCCTTGTTTTATGCTGCTTGAGTTAATGGTTTCATTTCTGTATTTGTTTTGGATATTTCTAGAAGAAGCTATCCATTCCTCCAAATGATTATTTTTTTGCTGCAGGTTACAAATCGACGTTCTCGAAGATGGCTAAATGATCGTTTGTTGATGGAACTTGTTCCCCGCTTGAGTGCAGAAGAAATCAGAGGCTTATTTGCTCCGCCACCATGGGGTAATGATATATCCTACTGAAGAACTCTCATTTCACTGTATGCACTGTGTTGTAACCACTAAATCTCCATTACTGTTGATACCTAAGTGAAATGGGTACAATAGTAACTTAATAGGTAATTCATGATAGCCGAAGGGATGAAAACATTATTGTTGTCTAGTATACTTAATGGTCTTGGTGTCTCATTTTACTCATGATGATTTGTTTTGTCCATTGAAATCACAAGCAGTCCACCACAGTAGTTTCTTTAGCAAATTACTCCAGAGTCTATGATATTAATACAAATTTGTGAGTTCATTTACAGGTGATGATGTGCCACCATCAGCATTTTGCATGACTAATATTGGAGAATGGGACAAGTTTAGGAATATAGACATGGATAAAGAGGTCATTTTGCTTCTCTTGTTCATGAAAACTTTTTCAATCTCTTTAAAAGTTTCTGTAATTGAAGAAGATGAACTTAACCAATTTCCAGTATTTGGAAATTATCACTGAAGGTAAGTGTATAATAAGAAAGTTGCATTCTTTGCTTGCCTTTTTTCTGCATGAGTACTTAATGCCTCATTTAACGTCATTTAGATTGTAAGTTGAATTTATTGTTAATAATCTAGCTAGATTATGGTGTGGGATTGGCATGTAATGGGCAACATGCTAAAGCTATTGTCTCTTCCTCTTCTTAGGCAAATATTATTGGTGCCTTAAGTAACTTATCTACGAAGAAGAAATTTCATGGTGATGGTGATAAGATGGCTGTCTTGAATGCATGGCAAAGAATTGATTGTCGAACAAGGGAGGCACTACGACGTAGCTTTCTTTCAGAGCTTATTGCAGGCTATGAGGTACATGATTTTGCTTTTGCTTATGCAGGAATGATTATTGTTAGTGGGTCTTCTCTTGAGCTTTGCTTTTAATTTGTTTGCAAAAGATCTTTCTAATTTGTTTGCCTTTTTCATGTGCAAGTGGGATAGTACTGGCTAGATTAATGTCACTATGCTATAGATCCCAGCTAAATATTTGTGCGATAATCAAAGGCCTAAATATTGGTTAAGACAGGCTTAGTGGGGTTAGCTTTGCTTAGTAGCACTCTAGGCTCCAGACGTGTTCCATCACCCATGAGAGCTGGAATGTTGAAATGTATATGCTTGAAAGGCTAGAGAGCAGATTTGTGGTTGAAAATTTTATGTCATTGACTACAAAAATAAGTAAACAACTAATGTACAAGCGTGAAATGTAATTTGACATATGACCAACCCAAGTTCAAGTAGTATTTAGGCTTTGGCTTAGGTGTAAATGTTAAAGGCTGAGTTGGCTTGTTATTATGCAACTTCACATATAATTGTGTGTTTGTATAACCCAGTTTAAATACTTAATTCTCTACTTTTAGGAGGAATAAACTTTATTTTTATTTTCAGGATTGCATAAGAACCTTCATCAAGGAAAGTGGAGATGGAGATGTCCTTGAATTACAGGTCCAAGATCCTTTCCATAGATTATTGCTGCATGGTGTCTGTGAGGTAATCCATCCCATCTTTTTTTTTTTGTTTTTAAATGTGGAGGCTTCATTAAATGCTAATTAAGCAATCAGGTTTGCAAAAATGCTGAGTTGGTCCAAACTGGATGTGAGCCATTCCTATTAAATGGAAAATATTGTCTAGAAAAGAGCTTTGCGTTTGATTCTTGCATTATCTGCTTTAGATGCCCCCCATAACCAGTGCATTTATTGTTGTAGAAGGATTTTCTTACATGGTGAAAGTTTACTAATTCTTTCCTTGGACAGTTCTACAACTTGGTCTCAGTAACAGTTACACAGTCAAAGGATGCAAAGTCACTGAAGGTGACAAGGATAAAGAGGAAGAAGACGGGTGTGGTTGAGCTTCCGAATATCACGTTGTCCCATTTCCTGAGAATGTCAAAGGAGGGCATTTGGTAGTTCTATGGGCAGGAATTCTCATCCATGTTGATAAATAAAAATTAGTTTGCAATGCTGCATTCTAACTTAATGTATCTTGATGAAGTAATTCATTTGCCTTTAGTCATCACCTGTACAAAGCTAGGGTGGCTAAATTTATAATTTCTTCCAGTCAACAAAACTGGTTGATTGCAAGTTTAGGGTCTAGTTAAGAAACGTGATTCCTTCAAACTCTTGTTGTACTTTATATGGATAGTCTCGTATTTCTATTCCTTATCAACAGCTACCACTTTTCTGTGTTTGAGTGTTTATTTTACGGCTGAAATGGCCCATGATATTTGTGGCTTTTAAGACCACAAGTCATATTCAAGTTATTATGGTTAAAATTTAGAGTGGGAAGAAAATCCGAAAAAGGGATATAATTATAGGCTGCTGTTTTCCTTTTTCCAATTCCTATTAAGTAAATTTTGCTTATGTTTGATTTTTGGTGCCATCCAAGGATGCTCCAAAGAATGCTGACCAATTGGGGGGAAAAGCCTCTCACTGCCTAAACATTTCTTGCTCAACAATTTCAACAGCCTTTTAGAAATCCCTTCTCTGACGAAGTATTAGATTAAAATTGGTAAATTCCTTTTGTTCGTGGACATAGCCTAACTCAAGCTTTACCAAATGCAAGGAATAATTAATATGAGGTTGTGGTGAGCTTTATAAAGGAAATGTTAGGTTCCAGTTTTGACTGTAAAAAGTGGAAAGAAAGAAACAGAGTACTTTTTGTCTTTTATCCCTCTGAGAAAAGGATGGATCCCAAGTGTTTTAGAAAGAAAGAGGAATGAGAGAAACACAGTTCTTTGACTTTTACCAATTATTTCTTATAATACTCGCAGAAAAGGAATGACGATGGAAAGAAAGAAGGCTTGAAGGGAGAGAGTAGTGCCCAAGTAATTTGGAAAAAAGAAAAAGAAAAAGAAAAGAGAAATACGGTTCTTTGACTTTTATTAATCAGTCGTTAGTACTTGTTCTCTGAAAAAAGAAGAGAAAAAGCAAAGAAAGAAGATTAGAGAAACGTAGAGCCCAAGTAATTTAGAAAGGAAAAGACCAGAGAGAAATACAATTCTTTTAACTTTTACCTGTCAGTTAGTTCGGAGAAAATGATAGAAAATGAAGAAAATGAAGGCTGGCAGCTAGTGGTACCCAAGTAATTTAGCAGTTGATGTTACTATTTATTATATTATTAGACCTCGGAGAAAAGGATAAAAAATGGGAAGAAAGAAGACTAGAGGAGAGCAGTGCCCCTTGCTCTCTTCCTAAACACTGATGGGGCGTAATGGGGTCAAGACTCAAGATTTTGAGCAAACAAGTGTAACGAAAGTAATTATGTTGCCATTTTTGTCCTTGACAATATTTAAACTCCATTTATCCTACTGTAACATAATGAACATGTCGATGTACACTTGTTTATAATTACCCCCAAACTGCTGGCATCTCTTGTTGCAACTCCAACAAAAGTAAAAGTCTTCTCTTTTCTCAAACTCAAATCTTTGTATGAACAACATGGCTAAAACACCCGTCAAATACTATGTGGTAATCTCTCTTTGTTTGCTTCTTTATGTGCTCATCCTTACCTTCAAAAGAATGAGTCGGGTCGAGTCTTAAGTGGGTTTGAATCTTGATTCTTGATTCTTGAACAGGTTGACGCATTCACTGACTCAGCCTTCAAGGGAAACCCAGCAGCGGTTTGTTTGTTGGAGGAAGAGAGAGATGAAAAATGGCTGCAAGCAGTGGCTGCTGAGTTTAATGTCTCTCAGACTTGTTACTTGACCCGGATCACTAACCCGGCCTCTCCAAACCCCAGGTTTCGACTTAGATGGTTCACCCCGGTTGCTGAGGTCAGTTTTTCTCGATTCTCTACACCGTCATTAATAGTTTCACGATAATTTCACATTCTCCTATTAAATGCTTCATGGGCTGATTGCTTGTTCAATAGTTCAAGTATTCTTGATTGAACTTAGGAATTTGACTCGGTTGTAAGTGGTAATATAGGAAATGACAGGGCACAATGCAATCATTCCTACTTGGAATGTGCATTAGATTATTCTTTCTTTTACACAATTGTGTGTTGGATAATCGTACTCTGCCTTTTTTGGCAGGTTAAGCTATGTGGTCATGCAACCTTAGCATCTGCGCACGCTCTCTTTACAACTGGTTTGGTAAATTCAAACATAATTGAATTTGACACACTATCCGGAATCCTCACTGCTAAAAAGGATGCAGATGTTAATCCCACCGATGTCTCCCGAGTTCAGAATGGTGGAGCACATGACTGCTTTCTAATTGAACTGAATTTTCCTACCGTTCCCATCACTGAATTCAATTCTACTGAGGTTTCAGCTATTACCAAAGCCTTGAATGGTGCTCCTCTCATTGATGTCAAGAGGACAACTACCGCATCTGATCTCTTTGTAATTTCTTTAATCTATTATTTCTTGATTTCTCTTCTTAGCCTGTCTTTTACTTTTACTATAAATTGGATCGATTTTCTTCCATTTTCTTTGAGACAGATAAAAGTAACTTTTGAAATAGTAGTAGGATTAAAAGAAGTGGCATGAATTATAATCCTGCTTTCCTTTATTTATTTATTTGTTGATATTTCTTGCATAAGCAAAGAGCATCTTTTGTTAGTACCCCAAAAAAAAAAAAAGAGCCCCTCTTATTGCTGTCAATTTATGATTTGAAATTTGTATGCATGTATGCTGTTACCGGTTCTTCAAGTACAGTGTTTGAGTAACATAATGAAAGAGGGATGGTATATATTTGGTGGCTTATTAGGTGACAGAAGGATTTGTAATTAGATCTCTTTAGTCTTTTCTGAAAAGATTATTGACTGCAGGTTGTGCTCGCATCTGGAAAATCTGTTATTGAGATAGAGCCACGGTTTGATGACATCCTGAAATGTCCTGGACGAGGCTTAATTGTTTCAGGGGTTGCTCCTCCTGATTCTGAATTTGATTTTATCAGTCGATTCTTTTGCCCAAAATATGGTATTAATGAGGTAAAATATTACACTTAGTCTCAAACAATTGTTATTTCTTCTAAGCATTTATTTTGATTAATTTACTCATGTTGTATGCCCTTTTGTTGAAACTGGAGCATATTCCAATTCGTGAGTGGGAACATCTAATAAGAAGCGTCACTCTAAGAAATCATGTACCTAGAAAGAACTTTTTGACATTAGTTATCAAATTGGTCTGCTGTATTAGATGAGTATCAAAGCCTGGAAAAAGAAATGAAGGTGCTTTATTGCAAAAATAAACAACATAAGCCAATTTATCTCAAGTTTCTAGCAAAACCATTGTAAGTTTGTGAATGTAAAAAGTGTCTGGTAGAGGCATGATACTGAGATACATGCATATATGTTCAAGGCATCTATAGATTGCCTGGAAGATATTTCTTTCTGACTGTTCGCTGATAAATCATTATTTGTCTAGAAGATGGGTGATGCAGGTGCTGCCATGATAAAACTAGTGCAGACATGCTTATATTATGCCACTTGTTGTTATCTCTTTCTCATATCTATCAGGATCCTGTTTGTGGGAGTGCACATTGTGCCCTGGCACCCTATTGGAGCCAAAAGCTGGGAAAGTGTGATTTCGTTGCACATGCGGTATCTCTCCTCTTCTTTTCCTCTGAATCATTCACTGAAACCATCCGTATTATCACTTATTATCATATTGATTGTGTTGTTTACTTTGCTCAGGCATCACCCAGAGGTGGAATAGTGAAGATCCATTTAGATGAGCAGAACCAGAGAGTGCTTCTGCGAGGAAAAGCTGTTACTGTGATGGAAGGCTCTCTTTTGGTCTAGAATCGGAGTTAATTTCTGTTTAGGGTGTATGGTGAATTGCAGATTGTAACAACAGTAATTGGGTGCAACAATTCCCTGTAATTTAATGAACAGACTGTGTTCTGGTTTATTACCTTTTCTTGGGAAACATGCTATATAATAAGATATCACCCTTTCATTTCTGCTAAATATGGCACCAAATGTGATGAGATGTCATTGAATTTCAATACCTAATCATTTCAGGAATGAAAGTAAATAATAGAGGGATCTCTGAGGCCCCCATTTCCTTTACAATTTTGTCATTAAACTTCGCTCACGGTTTCCAAACTATGAAGAGTTTTGGCTAGCAATCTTTGACATTGATCTAAAGCAACAAGCTACAATTTATAGTACAATTGCACTGCTTACCGGTCACTTCTCCTTTTCATCTTTCTACTCTCTTTCCCTCTCTATCTCTGTTTTATTCTCCTTTTCCGCTTTACCGCATATTACTGACCAATGCAATGGCAATCAACGGAGGCATGGAGCCACGCCAACCATGTGCTGTTAAACTAGATGAGGGAAAAATTGAAAATACAAATTGATAGTTAACTGGAAACAACACATCACAACAACCCACCTCTTTCTTCGAAACTTTCGACTTCTAAAGTCATCCACCTCTGTCTTGCCTTTAACATTTTAAATTAATGTTTCAATCTGATTGCTTCTTCTTCAAGCCTGAGTCATCTTCTACAAAAGCGGAACTCTTCTTCACAAGTTGATCAGATCTTTCTTTCTCCATAAAATGGCCAGAACACCCGTCAAATACTATGTGGTAACTATCTCTGTTTCTGTCTCTTCGTGTGTTAAAAGTAGTATATGTGTTGGCAGGCATGCTTGAAACTGCGTTGCCTTCGAGTGAGTTTCTAAGTTTTGAGTGTTGAACAGGTTGATGCGTTTACTGAGTCGGCTTTCAAGGGAAACCCAGCCGCGGTTTGTTTGTTGGAGGAAGACAGAGATGAACAGTGGTTGCAAGCTGTGGCTGCTGAGTTTAATCTTTCTGAGACTTGTTACTTGACTCGGATCAGTGACTCCTCCTCCGATACTCCCAGGTTTCGTCTTAGATGGTTCACTCCTGTTTCTGAGGTCAGTTTTTCTAGTTGGAATTTGTATTTATTTATTACCCTTCAATTTTTTACCGTTCAACGGTTAAAACATTTTGGCAGGTTAAGCTTTGTGGTCATGCAACATTAGCATCTGCATATACTCTTTTCACAGCGGGGTTAGTGAATTCAAACATAATTGAATTTGATACACTATCGGGAATTCTTACTGCTAAAAAGGATCCAGATTTCAAGGCGCCAACTGAGGTCCCCCAGATTCAGAATGGTGAAGAGCATCAACATTGCTTTTCAGTTGAGTTAGATTTTCCTACAGTTCCCAACACTGAATTCAATTCTACCGAGGTTTCAGCAATCTCCAAAGCATTGAATGGTGCTGCTATTATTGACATTAAGAGGACAACTCCATTTGATGAACTCCTCGTAATTCCTCAACTTCTCTTGCCTTTCTCTTGTTTGCTTTTACATATGCATTGTATCATTTTTCTAACCGTATTCTTTTTGAGACGGATAATTTATTAGTACTGAATAAGATCATATTCTTGATGTCTTCCAGTAACAAGTTGGATCTCATAAGCAACTCAATAGAAATAAACAATTTTATGATAAATTTTAACTTGGGACTCTTCTGGGTGTGTCTGTTTTAAGCTTATGCTTTTGGTCAACTTATTTGTTGTTTTACTGTAAGCACGACAGAGTGAGTAAACCTCCTTGACTTTTGCAGGTTGTGCTCTCATCCTCCAAATCCGTTACAGAATTACAGCCACAGATTGATGACATACGTAAATGTACTGGAGAAGGCATAATTGTTTCAGGGGCTGCTCCTCCAGAGTCTGGATTTGATTTTGCTAGTCGATGCTTCTTTCCAAAAGATGGTATAGATGAGGTAATATGTTGTCATTTGATCCCAAACCATTTATTATCTCTTTACAAGCAACTTTAGCATTAGTGAATTTATATTTGTGTTTCATGCCCTCTTGTCACAACTGAAAAGACATATGAATCAGTAACAACCTAAGAAGTCATCACCCTAGGAGGGTTTTGTCAAAAATGACCAATATTCATTTTGATAGGAGAGAAACATGCATTTATATTCAAGGCATGTTTGAAGATATTTTGTATCTGACCCTTCTTTGGCAGATCATTATAACTGTAGAGGACAGGAATATACAGCATCTGTCAGAAAAGATTAGATTAAAGTAGTACACACATACGTCATATAGTGGATCACTTGTTCAAATCTCATATCTATCAGGATCCTGTTACGGGGAGTGCACATTGCGCCCTGGCACCCTATTGGAGCCAAAAGCTGGGAAAATGTGATTTCATTGCATATCAGGTACTCCTCTTCCTCTTTTAACCCTGCCTTTCTATCATAACTAAAATGAAAGTATGAAACTATACAGTGTTGCTCACCTAATCCATAATGATTAAGTTGCAATTCCATTGCACAGGCATCAGCCAGAGGTGGGATACTGAGCCTTCATTTAGATGAGAAGAATCAGAGAGTGCTTCTGCGGGGAAAAGCTGTCACTGTGATGGAAGGCACTCTTATGGTTTAGAATTCGGAGTTAATTTCTGTCATACGTGTATCATTAGAACTGAAATAAAAATGCTCATTAGCAAAAACTTTATGCAGTGCCTATGCAGCTGGGATTTGTAATTGTACTTTAATATATTTAGCACCTGTTATCTGTGCCGTGTTGTATTGTTGTTTTGAATTATATGACGAACTTTAAATGTTGTGGATTATGTTTGATTGCCTTGCCCATTAATACATTAAACCTCCATCACATGCTTTAATGTCCACAAGTAATCCATCCCATTATTTTTTCAATCGCCAAGGCTTATTAAGTTCTGAAATATTGTGAACGGAATGAGAGAGTGGTTCTGCGAGGAATGTTTGGGGATTGTCTCCTTTCAATTGATTTTAGTGTTCTTAAAGGCCAAAATCATTATATGTACTGTCCCTCCCACTTCATTACGTGGTCTCCTTAGAGGAGACTGGACGCTGGAGAGCTGAGAACGTTTGGCTATAATATAAAGAAGCAGGAAAAACATTTTGAATTATGGTTTAATCTTTTTTTTCTTTTAACTTATTTTTAGTTTATTATCATAACCAGGTTTTTAATAGTACAACAATGGAAATTGGGATTTCAGTCTACATAAATTTATAATCAAATGCTACATATTTCTATCACTTAAACTAAGCCCATATATCATATTTTTGTTTTAACATATTTATTACACTTCTTATTTTAACATATTTTAACAAGTGGGTGAAAGCCTCTTTGTTAGTGGAATGATTTTGAGAACAAATGGCTGCTGTAAAATGACTCTGTTATGCAATCAATAAAATAGAGATGAACAGAGGATACAAAGCTCACACATAAAACTTCATTGAAAAAGCCAATAAATATTACATACAGCTTAGAACTAAAAAAAAACATAACCACCTGCTGAAACGTGGTTTACAAATATCAATTAATAAACTAAACATAAAACATCCATGATCCCATGACTTAGTTACGGTTTAGAGAAAGAGACAGCAGACACACAATAACTATATATATCCACACTGAAAAAACACATGTCACTTGGTCAAGCATTATCTTCAACACCTTTCCTTAATGCTTGCATCTTTAACCATCAGCATTCCTCGGTTGAGTTCAAATTTTGCTTTGTGAAGTGCCTTGGTCATGATATCTGCAACTTGATCAGCCGAGCAGCAACATTGAACCAAAATTTCACCTTTTTTCTGTGCGTCTCTCAAGGCATGATATTTCACGTGAATGTGTTTAGTTCTTCCGTGAAAAATAAGATTTTGAGAGATGGATATAGCTGACTTATTATCCACAAACAGCTTGGTTGGTTTAGTCTAAGGTATACCAAGATCAATCAGCACCTTTCTTAACCAAAGAGCTTGATTTGCAGCATCAGCAACTGCCACATACTCAGCTTCAGCTGAGGATTGGGCTACAGATTCTTGCTTGTGTGAATTCCATGAGAAAACACCATTACCAAGAGTGAATATGTACCCAGAAGTACTCTTAGCATCATCAATACAGCCTCCCTAATCGCTATTTGAGAATGCTACAAGATCAACAACATCGGATCGTGTAAACTTGACACCATAGCTTGAAGTGCCCTTTAGATACCTCAGTAATCTTTTTGCAGCAGTGAAGTATGACTTGCATGGCTGCTGCATAAATCTTGACAAATAACTAACCGAGAACATGATCTCAGGTCTAGTTGAACATATATACAAAAGACAGCCAATAAGACTTCAATATTCACCAGGATTACTGAGTTTATCACTTGCATCAGTAGGTAATTTTTCATTGGCGACAAGAGGAGTAGCTATTGCCTTGCAGTTGTTCATTTTGAATCTTTTCAGGACATCAAGAATATATTTCTGTTGTGTTAAATGAATACCATTCCTGGTTTGTGATACTTCAAGTCCCAAAAAATACCTCATCAACCCCAAATCAGACATATCAAACTCTTTCTGCAAATCTGCTTTGAATTTGTCAACTTTGTGACAATAAGCACCAGTTATCAGAATATCATCTACATATAATGATACAATTAAAGAGACACCGTTACCTCCTTTTAAGACATACAAAGTTGCATCATTCAAGCTTTTCTGAAATCCTTGACTTTACAGATAAGAGTCAATTCTAGCATTCCAAGCACGTGGTGCTTGCTTTAAGCCATATAAGGCTTTATGAAGCCTATACACTTTGTCTTTGCCAACTTCAGCTTCAAACCCTTTAGGTTGTTCAACATAAATTTCCTCTGTTAGTCTACCATTTAAGAAGGCAAACTTAATATCAAGATGGAATAGTTTCTAGCCAAATGCTGCAAAAAGTGCTATAAGTAGCCTAATTATATCTAACCTTGCCACGGGAGCAAAGGTGTCAAAATAATCCACCCCTGGCAATTGAGAAAACCCTTTAGCAACGAGCCTTGCTTTATACTTATTCAAAGACCCATCAAAATTTAATTTTTTCTTGAAGACCCATTTGACTCCTATCACTTGTCTGTGTTTTGGTCTGTCAACAAGTGTCCATGTCTTGTTCTTTTCAATCATAGTAATCTCTTCCTTCATAGCAGCTTTCCATTCATCATAGAGTATAGCTTCATCAAAAGAGTCAGGTTTGGAGATAACAACTTGACATCTATCATAAATATCTTGAATAGGACGTGTATCTCTCATTGGGGCTTAATCAATAATCTGGTCAAGATCAAGTTCACTTGGAACAGCATTTTGGTCATCAGATTTTTTTTGTTGCGGTTCTTCTGAATCCCACTCGTGATCTTCATAAAAAATAACATCTCTGCTTATGGAAATCTTACTAGAATCGATCAGATAAACTCTGTAGGCTTTTGACTCCAAGCTGTAGCCGACAAATATTCCTTTTTGTGCTTTAGGTTGCAATTTATTTCTCAGTTCTGCAGGAACATGCACATAACACAAACATCCAAAAATACGTAAATGACTTACTGATGGCCTGTTCTCGAACCAAGCTTCATGTGGAGTCATATCTTTCAAGGCTTTTGTAGGAAGAAGATTTAGTAGATACATAGCAGTGTCGGTTGCTCCTGCCCAAAAGTTCTTGGGTAATCCCTTCTCCATCAATAAGCACCTGGTCATCTCCATTATGGTTCGATTTTTCCTCTCACTAACTCCATTTTGCTGAGGAGAGTATGGAGTAGTGAGCTGATGTTGAATGCCTTCCTTTTCAAGATATTTAGAAAATGCCAAAGACTTGTATTCTCCACCATTGTCTAATATGAGAATTTTAATTCTTCTTCCTGATTCTTTTTCAACTCTTGCCTTGAATTTCAGAAAACAGTCAAACACTTCTGATTTATTTTTGAGGAAGAAAATCCAGCACATTCTGATAACATCATCAATAAAAATTAAGAAGAATTTACTTCCATTGAGTGATAATTCACTCATAGGTCCTGCAATGTCAGTATGAATCAGATCTAGCTTCTCAGTGGCTCTGCTCGAACTAGTTGTAGGAAAGGGTTTTTTAGTTGGCTTCCCAAATTAACAAATGCCGCACAATTTATTTGATTCAGTCAAAGATGGTAGATTTTCCATTAAACTCAACTTGTTAGCATGAATCAATGAGGAAAAATTGCAGTGTCCTAAACGTTTATGCCACAGAGAGGTAGAGTTCAAACTATTCTCAAATGCTTGACAACACACATCATTCCAATTCAAAGGAAAACACCTTTTTTTCATAAGAACAGTCATAACAAACTCTCCTTTGGGATCAACTATAGTGCAGGATTTGTCTTTAAATAATAAGACATAACCATTATCAACAATTTGCCCAACGCTAAGCAAATTTTGGGAAATTTCAGGCACAAGTAGAACTCCAAAAACAAACTTGTTACCTGATGTAGTTTGAATTCCCACAGTACCTTTCCCTATTACATGAAGAAAATCTCCATTGCCTATTTCAACATTTGACCTATGTTGATGATCAGGTTCAGTGAAGAGTTCTGCACTTGAGTCATATGGCTTGAACATCCACTGTCCAATAACCACTGGCTTGGATCAGCAACCTTGTTCTTGCTCAATGTCATAAACAATTGTTCTTCTACCACCTCAGCCTTCTCAATTTTTTGGGTGAATTGTCTCGCTTTTCTTATTTGTTTTTACAAACTTTCTCAATATGACCATACTGATTGCAAGCATGACATCTCACACTAGGTCTGAACCAACAATATGCCTCCGTATGGTTTCTTTTTTTACAATGTGGACATATTGGAAATTTGCTCCTTTTGTTGGGTGTTTTGTTGTGATGAGTGCCTCCTTTTTCTTTTGACTGGTTGTGTCCCTTCTTTCTAGTATCTGCAATTATCTTTCCCTTGAACTTAGTCACCAAAGCATGCTCAGTGTTATCATCCAAACGTATTGCCCTCCTATGTTCTGAAACCTAGAGAGCATTTACAAGTTCTGTAAGAGAAAGTTTGGACAAATCCTTAGACCCTTCCAAGGAAGAAATCTTTGATTCAAAGCGTTCAAGGATGCTACCCAAAACTTTTTCAACCACCCGTTTGTCAGGCATGGTTTCAACCAATAACCTCAATTGCTTCACCACCTTCATTACCCTATCAAAATAGTCTTTGACAAAGTCAGCATCTTTCATCCTTAAAACCTCAAATTCTTTTAATAAATTGAGAACTTGCATCTGCCTGGTACTATCAGACCCTTGAAATTCTTCCTCCAACTTGCTCCATGCTTCTTTTGCCGTGTCACAAGCCATGATCCTGGTAAACACCACTTCTGTTACAACAGCATGCAGATATGACAAAGCTCTGTAATGTTTTGCCACCTCTTTATCATGTTGTTTGATTTGAGCCAATGTAACATTTTCTCTTAACTGTGGAGGTAAAGTACCATTTTGAATAACATCCCACAAATTGTTAGCCCTCAAATAAGCCTTCATTTTGATGGCCTAGATGGGATAATTACTCCCATCAAATATAGGAGGTGCCTGGTGAGAGAAGGAAGAACTTGTAGCCATTTAAATAGTGTTAGGCAACAAGTAAAATGAAATTTATTAGTTTGCAGGATGTTTTAAACAAGGTTTATAAGTGATGAAGCCTTATCGTGATCCCTTAAGATCTTAATGGAGCTCTGATACCATGTTAGTGGAATGATTTTGAGAACAAATGGCTGATGTAAAATGACTCTGTTATGCAATCAATAAAACAGAGATGAACGGAGGATAGAAAGCTCACACATAAAACTTCATTGAAAAAGCCAATAAATATCACATATAGCTTAGAACTAAAAAAAAACATAACCACCTGCTGAAATGTGGTTTACAAATATTAGTTAATAAACTAAACATAAAACATCCATGATCCCATGACTTAATTACGGTTTAGAGAAAGAGACAGCAGACACACAATAACTATATATATTCAAACTGAAAAACACATCACTTGGTTAGGCATTATCTTCAACACTCTTGAGTGTATTTGGAGAGGCTGATGGAAGGGGGGCTGCATGTGATGTGGGGGATTCTGATCAGACTTATTAAGCCTGAATGGGTCGGATGAAGGCCAAAAATGATAGGAAAGACAGCTGTTTTGATTGACGTCTCGGGTAGGGTGGAAATTGAGGCAATTGGGGACTCGACCAGGTGTGATTGAAATGCCTACGGAATGGAAACAGGGGCTGGAAGCTTCCAGGTTCCAGCTCCCTTCTACGGTTACAGGCCATGGATGTGCACTTTTTTCCACGCGTTTGTCACCTGAGAAGGATGGGAAAGGAGCATAGGCAGCTGCGTTTTTTTGTGTATGCCATAACAGATTAGGTGACTTTTTGAATGAAACAGGAAACGGGGGAGTTCATGCTGGTTTGAAGGGGGAATGATTGAACAATTTTCCTGTTTTCCAGTTTTTTGGAGGGTTTTCTTGCTGTCTTTTCCCTAGTGAAAGTTGTAACGTCCACATGAGTGTTTAATCTGTGCGCATGACCTTAAACTTATCTCGGCATTATTGAATGTAATGCTTGCAAGTGTCTAAGTAAAGACAGCGACATGGTTTTTTGTTATTTAAATGTTGTGCAGGAAATTATTTTTGTTGTACTGTACAAAGAACACCATACGTGGTGTTATGCATGTACCTTGTAACTGATGCTTTACACTTGTTTGTTTAGTTTGACCAATGTTGATGATGTTTCTATGTGCATGTTAACTGTTCTGTAAATATATATGTTGAAAACAATGAAATGAGATAGTTCTAATGGTTTTTTATGTAAACTCTGTTTCATGAACAAAGTAGAGGCTAATATCAGTAGCCTATATCCTTATTTGACTGCAATCTCAACATGGTATCAGAGTTGAATTAAGCTCTTAAGGGACCGTATAGACAGTTGAATCCAAGTAACACTTTCTCTGAAATAAACCATACACTCACTTGAAAAACTATGGCCTCTCCTTCTCCATCAAATACTGCATTCAGCTTTCAATCACCTCCAGTGTTCAATGGAGAAAATTATCTAATTTGGTATGAGAAAATGGAGTCATATCTTAGGGGTCTGGACCTCTAGGATGCTGTTGAATCAGGAGCTGTAGTTCTAGCTTTGATGGATAATGCAACCCCTGCTCAAGTCAAGCAGCACCACGAGGAAGTGGCTAAACGATTTCGAGCCTTGTCTTACATCCAGGGAGCTCTTACAAATGCTATGTTTGTAAGAATTATGGGGTGTAAAACTGCCAAAGGTGCTTGGGAAAGACTGAAAGTTCAGTTTGAAGGTTCTGAAAGAACCAAAGAAATGCAAATTATGAACTTGACTAGGGAGTTTGATACAATGAGAATGAAGGATTCTGAAAATGCAAAAGACTTCATCAGCAGACTTATGAGAGTTGTTAATCAACTCAGACTCTCGGGAGAGGATATTTCAGAAAGAAGAGTTGTTCAAAAGGCTTTTGTATCTATACCAGAAAGATTTGAAGCAACAGTTGCTTCTCTGGAAAGGGAACTCTCCAAAATGTCACTATCAGATGTTGCATATGCTCTCCAAGCTGCTGAACACAGGAGAGTTATGAGAAGTGAGAGTGTAACTGAAAATGTCCTATTTGCAAAAATAAAAGGAAAAATAGTGGGAGAGACAAGCACAAGAAAAGGTCCTGTTGAACAGAAAGAGAAAGATAAAGGGGTTCAATCTGTATACAGAAATCAACAAAAAAAGGCAAGGCTCATATATGTTCTCACTACAAGAGAAAGGGTCATGCTGAGGCTAGTTGTTGGTTTAGACCAAATGTGAGGTGCAGAAATTGTAACCAATTGGGGCATGTACAGAGAGTTTGCAAAAACAAAGTCGAGACTCAAGGTAAGGCTGATGAACCAGTTGAGAAAGTTGAAACAGCTGAAGAGCATTTGTTTATGGCTCAAACTGGAAATTTAAAAACTGGTGATGCAAGCCTTTGGCTTTTGGACAGTGGAGCTTCAAATCACATGACTCCAAATGTGAAGCTATTTGTTGAAATAGATGATCAATACCGTTCGAAAGTTGAGATTGGGAATGGTGTTTATTTGCAAGCAACAGGAAAAGGGTTAGTGCCAATTCAAACTTCTTATGGTGCCAGGTATGAGTTTGAAGTTCTCTTAGTGCCAGAAATCACTAAAAATCTATTAAGTGTAGGACAAATGCTTAAGCATAATTATGTCTTATTGTTTAAAGATATGGCTTGCACTATTTATGCTCCTAATGGTGATTATATGATAAACATCTCTATGAAACAAAATTGTTTCCCAGTGAACTGGAAAGATGCATGTTTGCAGGCAACAGAAGTTCACTCAAATTTGACTTCTCTGTGGCACAAGAGATTTGGTCACTGCAATTATAAGTCATTGATACAGTTGATTAATTCAGGTCTTGCAGATAAGCTTCCCAAATTATCAGAATGTGGCCCTATTTGCCAAACTTATCAGCTTGGAAAAATAACTCGAAAGCCTTATCCCACTGCCGGTTTTAGCAAATCAAAGGATAAGCTTAATCTTATCCATTCAGATGTTAGAGGTTCTCTAAGTGAAGAGTCATTAAATGAAAGCAGGTACTTTGTTACATTTATAGATGATCTGACCAGGTTCTGCTGGATATTCTTTATGAAACAGAAGTTAGAAACTTTCAGTTGGTTCCAGAAATTTAAAGCTCGAGCTGAGTTAGAGTCTGGTATGAAGATCAAGGTACTCAAATCAGATAATGGTGGTGAGTACACATCTCAAGAATTTTCTCAATTTTTAGAGAAGGGATCTTTCACCAGCTAACAGCTCCATATTGCCCCCAACAAAATGGGGTAAGTGAAAGGAAAAATCGCACAGTACTTGAGATGTGCAGGTGCTTGATGCTTGAGAAAAATATGCCCAAAAGATTTTGGGCAGAAGCAGCCTCGACAGCAGTATACTTGCTCAATATTATTTTTACTCGAGCAAAACAAAATATCACTCCATATGAAGCGTGGTATGGGACCAGGCCTTTAGATCATTTGCGAGTGTTTGGAAGTCTTTGTTATCAACATATACCTGAGGAACAGAGAGACAAACTTCAACCAAAGGCTCAGATTGGGGTTCTGATTGGATACAGCTTGAAGTCCAAAGCATATAGAATATTTCAGGTTGAATTTGGTAGAATTTCTGTTAGCAGGAATGTTGTATTTGATGAGAATAGGAGCTGGAATTGGGAGCAAAGCCAAGCTGCAGATTCGAATGAATTTATTGATGTATCAAAATATCAACATCCTGATTCTCAAATTCTTGTTGATGAAGCTCCAATTAGAGGAGTAAGGTCTATTCAAAACATTTATGAGAGATGTCATATGGCTATCACAGAACTTAACTCTTATGAAGATGCTGCAATTCATGAGCATTGGGTTATAGCTATGAAGGAAGAACTGAATATGATAGTCAAAAACAAAACTTGGTCTCTGGTGGATAGGCCTAAGGATCGACAAGTAATTGGGGTCAAATGGATTTTTAAAAGAAAGCTTAATCCTGATGGCACTTTAAACAGGTACAAGGCAAGACTAGTAGTGAAGGGCTATTCTCAAATACCTGGTATTGATTTCCAAGAAACATTTGCACCAGTGGCTCGATTGGACACTATTAGATTGCTTATAGCTTTGGCTGCTGCATTCCAGTGGAAACTCTTTCACTTGGATGTTAAATCAGCATTTTTAAATGGGAAGCTTGATGAAGAAATTTATGTGGAGCAACCACGAAGATTTGAACTCTGTTCTGGACAAGGAAAGGTGTACAGACTTCACAAGGCTCTTTATGGATTAAAACAAGCACCCCGTGCTTAGTACAGCAGGATTAACACTTACCTGCTTGATCAAGGATTCCAAAAGAGTCCTAATGAAGCTACTCTTTTTATGTTAAAACACAGCAATGAAGCTCCACTAATCCTATCCTTGTATGTGGATGACTTACTGGTGACAGGGGGAAGTGAAGATGCTGTTAGAAAATTCAAACAGAATATGGAGAAGGAATTTTATATGTCTGATTTGGGAGATATGAGTTATTTTTTGGGGTTGGAAATCAAAAGGATTGATAGTGGAATACATGTTTCTCAACACAAATATGTGCTTGAAATGCTTAAAAAGTTTCAGATGAATGAATGCAAAACCACTGCTTCACCTCTGGTAGTTAATGAGAAGTTATCTTCCCAATCTGGTTTTGAACTGGAAAATCCTTCTCAATATAGAAGTCTTATCGGTTGTCTTCTGTACCTATGTGCAACAAGGCTTGATGTTATGTTTGCTGTCAGCTATTTATCTCGTTTTATGCAAAAACCAAGAAGCTGTCATTTTGTTGCTGCAAAAAGAATACTCAGGTATTTAAAAGGTACAGCAGCTTATGGTTTGAAGTTCACTCATACAAAGGCTGTTAAACTATCAGGATTTTCTGATAGTGACTGGGCTGGATCTCTAGATGATGCAAAGAGCACTTCCGGGTATGTATTCACTCTTGGAAATGGCTCATTTTCTTGGAGCTCCCACAAGCAAGACACGGTTGCTCAATCTTCTGTGGAAGCTGAGTATGTGGCTGCAGCTTCAGCAGCAAATCATGCAATTTGGGTGAGGAAGGTTCTTCATGATCTCACTATGCCTCAGCTTGAAGCTACTGATTTGTGGCTTGATAATAAATCTGCTATAGCTATGGCCAAAAACCCTGTCTTCCATGGAAAAACTAAACATATCAGTGTGAAATATCATGCTCTAAGGGATGCTGAAAAGAATGGTGAAATTTGCATCCAATACTGTCCTTATGAAGATCAACTTGCTGATATTATGACTAAAGCACTCAGGAAGCCAATGTTTGAGTTTCAGAGAAACAAATTAATGGTGCACCAAGCAAGCATTAAGGGGGAATATTGAATGTAATGCTTGCAAGTGTCTAAGTAAAGACAGTGACATGGTTTTTTGTTATTTAAATGCTGTGCAGGAAATTATTTTTGTTGTGCTGTACAAAGAACACCATACGTGGTGTTATGCATGTACCTTGTAACTGATGCTTTACACTTGTTTGTTTAGTTTGACAAGTGTTGATGATGTTTCTATGTGCATGTTAACTGTTCTGTAAATATATATGTTGAAAACAATGAAATGAGATAGTTCTGATGGTTTTTTATGTAAACTCTGTTTCATGAACAAAGTAGAGGCTAATATCAGTAGCCTATATCCTTGTTTGACTGCAATCTCAACAGGCATTTGTTGTCCTTAACACCATCAATGAATATACAAAAATAATCACACCTTCAATAAATTATTGAGGTAGGTTTGCTTGCAACGTTTCTAAAATTTCATAAATAAAAAAGAATCAGCAATTTTGTCCACATTGATATACTTAATTCAGGCAGCTTTATTTCCAATAACTCGCATGACGAATTTAAAATTTCTTGATTCTCAAGGTCGGCCTTGTTGCAAGAAGGCTAGCTAAAGCCTTCAATCATTTTCGAGGTAGCAAGACATATAGCTTGCTCTCCGATTCAGGTGCTTGCATTTCTCTTTTAGATCACGAGAAATTGTTCAACATACAGGGGGTGGACTGTGCCGTTACTTTGGGTAGCCATCATAAGTTCCCAGCCAAACTGCTCTTATATTTTGCTGGTAATCAGTTTTGACTGACATTTTTGCCACGCTCATGAAAATGAATATTGTTGGCTTATATTTTTTTCTGTTTCTATTTTGTTGGTATAGACTTGTGTGTTCTGAAAATGAACATCAGATGTGAGAGTTGCCAAAAGAAGGTGAAGAAAATGTAGCAGAAGATTCATGGTAATTACTCATTTTCAGCTTTTGTAATATTGCACACGACATACGTTAAATATGTATTGTAGCTATCTCATCAAAGAACTTGATGCGTAACTTAATGCCAGAGTTTCCGATTCTATTCTATATTTATTCGATCAACACAGATGCGAATGATGACAAGGTGGCCTGTTTATAGCCATGCTCGCAAGAGCAGGGAAAAGAGCAGAACTTTTCTGGGAGCCTGCTAAATCCCAGTTGATGAACAAGCACAACCAGGCGGAGCACCGAAGCTAGAAGATACAATTTACTCCGAATAATGCTAATGTTATGGACTGCGACAATAAAAAATCTCAACTAAGCTCAACTGGAAGAATTTGCTAAGATGCCAGGTTTGAAACAAGTGGAGTTAAACCAATCTAGGAACATCGATATGTTCTTCACCTTCGCTGCCCCTCAAAAATCATTAATGTGGTGATGTGCTGGTGGTGGTTCAGTCCATTGCCGCAATGACGGCCCTGAAGTCAAGTTTACTTGTAGAGGAGGGCCCTGTGGCATCAGAAATGTGGAGGAGCCAATGAGGCCAGTCCCTTACTGTGCTCCGCCACCAACTCCTTACGTTCAACCCTTCGCTCCACCGCCAACCTACTATGTTCATCGAGAGCCACCTATGCATGCAACAAATCCATCGTCCTACAATGTGTAGGGTCGTGACCATGGTGCTTGCAGCGAGATGCGACTAAAAATCCTTTAAGCTAGGCTTCAGGTTCTAGGCTTCTTTTCTCCTTTGCTTCTAATTAGATATCACTTTAAAGAATGTTACTGGACCTTATATTATGCATTTTTCATCTTGGGTGAATAGAATATTTCTTTTACTAAGGTAAATTGAGAAGAAAATCCAAATTCATGAATGATATCGACATTTTTTTTTTTCATTTTCAATCCAATTTAACAAAAGAAATCCGTAATGATTTAGATTCCTTATATGCATTTGAAGTTAATTGAAAATGTCATCCAAATTGGACATTAAAATTGTGGGACGCTACACCTACACGGGACATTACTAGTATATCAATCACGAAAATACGACAAGTTGCATCTTAAATTTGCCTTTACACTTGGTAAATGATTCTGTGAAACAAGAACAAGAAAAAAGTTTGCATATTAAAAGTGTCCTTGATAGCCAAAGTTGAAATCAGCACACGTGGTACCCTTTAGCAGAACAGAGGATGTGAAGCCTAATCTGTTGGACTCGAGATCAAACTGCAGCAAATTATCCTCCATCTGATGCCCACCAATCACCACCGATGTCCTCGGGTTGACCCCACCATCCACAAATCCCAAGCACCAAACATCCCCACCATCTCCCGCAATCTTCACCATCGAATTCGACCCAAACACCCTCCAAAACACATCATCGCTTTGCATCACCAGATCTACGGTCGGCACGCCCGGTCCCACGCGCGTGACGATTATATCAGCCGCGGAATAACACACGCTGAATGGTTTCACCGCGTTGGTTACCGTGAGATTCAATGCAGAGGATTCGTTCACGAACGCGTCGGTTAGAGCATTGTAAATAGAAGTCTCTAAAACGGTGTAAGTTGTACTCGTGCTTAGCTTTGTCCCACCGAATCCGTTCTTATCAACGTTTAAAGACGAGCCGTTGATCTGAATGGGTTTCCCATTCACGTTGATGGCAGTCAAATTGATGTAATACTCATCGGACGGTTGGCCGACGTAGGTTATAACGGTGCTCCCAACGGGGTTTAAAATCAGGGGAGTGTAAATAAGCGATTTGGAGAGGTCGATCTTTTGAGACGAGAAATAGTAAGGCCCAAGGGATCCAACAAGAACCACGCCTGGATCCGCCGTAGACCCAGGGAGACACAGCGCAAAACAACGAGGAATGGAGAAAGTGTCGCTAACCTGCACCGGTAGCGAATAGTTCGACCTCCCGAACGCTGCCAATCCAGTTACATTCTTAGCTAGGCCCTCGAGAAGTGAAGGCGGAGAACAAGAGAAAATGTAGGCAGAGATGAGAAGCGGCGGGCCGTGAGTCGACCCGTCCGAAGTGGGCAACGCGAGCGAGTCGGTTAAGGCGGTTGAGATGGCGGTTTTTCGGGTAATGGAATTTTCGGGGAAGAGGGAGCAGGTGTTGTTAGCGCAGGAGGGGCTTGGAGGGTTGAAACAGTTGGAGCAAGAGAGGTTGTGACCGAGGGAACTGCACAGAGGGGAGCCGCAGGGAATGTGTTGGTAAGTGGAGGAATTGTAGTCTGTGTCGCAGTCCACCCAAGTGAAAGATGAGCCGAGGTCGAGGTGAAGCCGAGTTGGTTGGAGTGGGGTTTTGAGGTAGAGAGTGAGGGAGTATAGGAGGGTGGAATTGTCCTTGCCGATGGGTGCTACGAATGATATGGCATGAGCTGGAGAAGGAACGGAGAAGATAGAGAGTAAAAAGAAGAGGAGGAAGGAGAAGGAATGGAAGGGCATGGTTTTTCTGGGTGACTGAGCTTAGCCAGAGAGTGTTGAAGAGCTGAGATGAGTGAAGAGGCCATGTGCGGGAAGTATTAAATATAAAGATGTGGTTGGATGCTTGTTGTGGGGCAGTGGCACGCCTCATCTTTTCATCTTTCATAGAGAAAAGGCAAGATCTATCTTTTCAATTTGGTTTTCCTTTGTTTCATTCGGTGTCTAAAAAGCCAATTGCTTGTGTTTTTTTGCTGCAGTGTATTACACAGAAAAATCCTAAACATTTATGGTTGGAGAATGGCTAACCACTCCTCTATTTTTCAAAACTTTGTAAAATCTTGAAAGGGCTAATATCATCTTTTTCATGGCATTAGTTAATTTACACCCATGAGAATAGAGCCTAAAACATTTTAAACTTATTTTCAAATATTACAAATCTATATTTATAAAATTAATATTTTAAATTAAAAAATTATTAATTATTTAATATTTTAATTATAATAATATTTAAATTAAAAATAAAATATTAATTTTTAAATTATTTTGTAAAAATATAAATTAAAAAAATGAAAAATACAAACAAAGAAAAAAATAAAAAAATAAAAATTATACTAATACTTTAATAATAAATTATTAAATTATTACAATTTTAAAGTTTTCATGAAAATAAAAATTAAATGATTAAAAAAAATTACTTAATTTTGTCTTTTGGTATAAATTTTACTAAATTATACAAAGAGTATTTTTGTTCTTAGTGAAAATAAATCTTATTATGATGAAGAGTTTAAGTTTTTAATTATATATTATAAAGAATAATATTTTAAATTTAAAAATTAATTAAAATTAGTAATATTTTAATCATAATAATATTTAAATTAAAAATTAAAAATTAAAAATTATTAATTATGAATTGTTAAAATAAAATAATCATATCATTATAATAAATGATATTGTTGTTTTATCATTACTTAATTTTTTGTTATTTTAAAATTATTTTTACCAACTAAACATAACAATAAGTTATAATAGTAATTTTTACTCTATTCTATTGCATCAACCAAATTAAATAATAATATTTTCAATAATTATTTATTTTATTTCATTTTATTCTATTTCTTAAACCAAATATGTCTTAAAATTTGATCATAATTCAACATAAATATACTAATTTCGCATCTCGTTTCAAAAGCAGTTGACGAAGGTAATAGAAACATCATAATTATCAAATTGCCCAAGACAATATTTGTTTATTTTTTTTCCATCTTCTTTCTCTGGTCCTTTTCCCTCTTGTCTATCAAAGAACCGATGAGGTTCTCAAGTTTTGCCATTATCATGGCTTCAGGATCAACAGGAGGAGCCCAACCTTAATTGAATAGCTTCTGTGCAAGGGAATTATCAAGGTGAGCGACCTTTTATTTGTCGATGCCTACCAAATATCTTGTGCTCATAGTCTGTCACGATCAATTCATTTGGACAACTTTTCGTCAAAAATTATTGACTTTATAGTGGGCTATTACCAAACACAACGACTAAAATGAGGAATTGGTTTGTGAATTGAAAATGAATTGTAAAACAGAAAATAAGAGTTCAAAAGGTTAAAAAACCTTGATGAAGGAAAAGAATATAACACGTATTTTACTCACATGATGATTATATTATTTAAGATTTTTAAAATCACACGTTTTAATTTTTTGTACCAATTTTTCAAATGTTATTATAGGAAGGGTTTTGGTGAACAAATTATGCATCATACACAAATAAAATACATCGAAAATAAAATTAACGAATTGAATTGTGCTTTATCCTCTTATGGCACGTTTGGTTCGCGTAATAGATAGGAATGGAATAGAATAGTTATTACGTGAGAATAGAATGAGGTGGGAATAGAATAGAATAAGTATTATGTAGTTTGGTATGATGAATGGAATAGAGTAGGAATAATTATTATGACTTATTACAGTGTTTGGTTGGTAACAATAACTTTAGAATAGGAAAGGAATAGAAAATAAAAAGACAAAAATACCCTTTATTATATTTAATTATTTTTTATTTTATTTTTTAAATATTAATAATTTATAATTAATTAAAATATTAATAATTAATAATTTAAATATCAATATTTTAATATAATTTAATTACTAATATTTTAATTAATAATATTTTATTTATAATTTAATATTATTATTAAAATAATAATAATTTGTATTTTTATATTCATTAAAAATTTAATATATTAATAATTTAATAAATAAAACATTAATAGTTTTAAAATATTAATATTTAATATTTTAATCATATTAATATTAATAATGTTTAAATTATATATAAAATATTAATATTTTAAATTTTATAAATAATTTATTCTTTTATTTTATTTTTTCCCTTTTTCTTTTTTTCTTTTTCATGGGCCGGTCGCCGAAAAGGCGACCGGTGTAACAAAACGCTGATCTGGCGCACCATGTGGCCGGATCTGGCCACTACGGCGCCAGATCGGCGCTTCCCCGCGGCTGGATCTGGCCGTGGAGTGCCAGATCCAACCGTGGGATCTGGTCGGGAAGCACCAGATCCGGTGCTTCCCACTGCCAGATCTGGTCGTTGAGTGCCAGATCTGGCTGAATCTCCGTTTGAATCTTGTCCGACCATATTCGGTCATAAAATCGCCGTCGTAGCCGCTTCCGTCGCCGCCGCCACTAACATCATCTCCGGCGTTGATGCCACTTAGAGAGAGAATAAGATAGGAAAGAACATGAGAAGAGAGAGAAAGAAAAAAGGGAAAATGAGAAAAATATATATATATAGGTCTAGGGTTGTAATATTTTTAAATGATAAGGGACATTTTAGTCATATCATAATTCAGAGCTATTCCCATGGTCACAGAATAGCAAAAACCATGGGGAACCTCGGGTTTAACTATGCCTGAGTTTTACTCCTTTTGAGAGAATAACTATTACTAAGTAATAGCTATTCTTTGTGATATTGCCATACCAAACGGAGGTAAGCTATTCCCTTGGGAATAGATAGGGAATAGCTTAGCTATTCCCTGTACCAAACATGCAGTTAAGATCTCTTCCATGTCAAATTAAGTACAAAATTAAACTAATAAATAAAATATACGATCATATCACTTTACCTAATTAACAAAAGATGATAAATCTTTTGTTAAACCAACAAAACAACCTTCAAAAAGTTCAATCACCTCAACTTGGTTATTGCAAACTAAAACTGTTTGAGGAATCATTGAGTAGCTTTTAACGGTAATTCATACCAATAAATTAGGAAATCTTTTTCTAAGGATTGAAAGTGCTATGCCTTGACAATGTGTTAGCAAAGATAAGTTTTAAAAACTTAAAATCCACACAAAAATTTAAGATTGAACACACAAAAGAAATCAAGTGAATGAAAACTATTTCTTCCTTCACAAAAGAGGCAGCAAGGCAAAAAGAATTTCAAGCATGTCATTCTTCTAATTTTCAACCACTCACTCATTTTGTTTGGAGGTTATAGCAAAGTATTTATACCTTAGATTAATTTTAAACCCTAATTACATAGTTATTATGTAATTACCAATTAATCAAATAATTTAATTAAACAATTTAATCAATTTCATAAGAAGTCCAATTAACTTAATTGTTTAATTTAATCAATTAGGCCCAATAACTTAATTAAACAATTTAATTAATTAAGCCCAATGATTTAATTAATTAAACCCAACAACTTAATTAAACAATTTTAATCAAGTCCAAGTTCATAACTTCAAATTTAATTAAGTCCAACTTAATCAACTTTTCCATTTTATTTTCAACATTCATTTTAGATGTGTGACCCATTAGGTTTCTAACATGTTGGCAATGAACTTAAGATATAATTCTTAAGTTAAACTTAAAATTAAATAAATTTGAACTACTTTAAATTTATCATTAATCAAATCAATTACTTAGAGTTCATAGACCAAGATTGGGATCTAGCAATCTATCATAGTCATCCAAATGTTAGAAGAGTTAAGATGGTTTGACTCAACCTTTCAATATAATTCATTCTCTCATCATATATCCTAGAGATGATAAGAGTATGGTGCAGTGTCAACTCTTATTGATCTGCATATTCATTTTTGAAGTTAGATTATTAGTTTTATAGAGACTTATGAAATTCTTTTCATAATCTATAAGTCGCCTTGGCCAAGGATTTTAATAAGCTAATATCAACCAAAACCTGTTAGGATATGTCGCCTAAATCACTTGGAGTGATGATTCTTATCTTGACCACTCATTTACCTTCACATGTTTTATACTACAACCAACCATAACTTGATTTGACATCTTTGGTAGGACCCATAAGGATATGATCAAATATATAATACTCCACATATAAGACAACTTGGTGTCTTCATGATCCTGATAATGTGTACTAAATATTTTAAGAAATTACAAATATGTCCTAAGCATTTTAGGAAATTTTCTAAATTCATAAACTTGTCCTAAATATTTTAGAAAGGTCCTTATCCACCTTTTAATCTTGTAATATCCATTTACTAATTTTAGAGTTCTAATCATTATAGGAAGTCATAATTTATTAGTAAATTTATTTTAATTAAAATATTTCCTAATCGGATTAGGATGTCATTTACTCAAGTTGACTTTCCATTTTAATTAAACTTATTTAACCTAATTAGATGTTGATAAATTTAAATCATAATCCCTTAATTTAAGGAGTCCTCATTAAATGAGGAAGACTTAATTTATTTAGAGATTTGATATTTCAATCAATTCAAAACTGATTGATTCCATCAAAGATTCAAACTCTTTTATTTTAGGCATGTATCTCCAACATTTAGGGAGTCAATGATCAGCTGAGGAAAGATTTCTTCTTAATCATTGCATGCTCATTTTTCTAGCACACAACCTAATTTAATAATTTGGTGGTGGCCATTTCAAAGGAGAGGTGCGACAGCCATATGTGGTGGCTCCATAGACAACCTTTGTCATGGGTGTTTGCAATGTGAAGGACATTCATTCAATTTTGCTAAGTGTTCAACCATTTAAAAATTAATTCAAATTTAGAACTAATCCTTTAATTGAATACTCCAAATAAGGATAATATTCTAAAATTTTTTAGAATTAAGATTGCTAGATTATCATGCCAACTGAATCTTAAGCTATAATTGTGCACTGAACTAATTTCATATCTTCATCAATTAATTGCTTGATTCTGCTTATTTAACCATGAAAATTGCTAGAAATATTTCTTAATGAACATTTCAAATGTAGATTTAATTCTGGAATTTTTCAGAATTAATTTTTAAGATTTTCTTGTCAATTAATACCGAATCTCATGTCAAAACAATGAGCTTGACACTTGCAATTTTTGCTCCAATTTCTTGCTTAAAATGAACCTTATAATCATGAACATTTCTTGATTTTGCTGTCCACATATGCAGCAATAAATTTGTAACAATTTCATATTTTATTTGCTGAAAATTAAGTACCAATAAAAGCAAAATTCTACTCCTAAAACTGTGTGTGTGCTGCCTTCCAAGACAACCTCCAAAACCGTCCTTCTTGGTGTTCCTTTTTCTTGTGCTTCCTTTGCACAATGTAAAACATACATAGGTAAGTTTTACACATGGTTTGAATAAATTAAAATAAGATTAAAAGAGGCTAAAACATTTCTGGACAAAATTAAACTTCCAAGCACAGAAGCGGCCAGGGCGTTACAAGCGTAGAAGCGCCCAAAGAGCGTTACGAGCACACAAGAACAAGCATAGAATAGCTATTTGTATGGGAAAGTGAAAGTAACTCAGAATAAGTGGCAGGGTTCACGAGTTACCTTCACGTTTGGGATGTTCTAGAGAGTTTAGCTTGGTGGCTCAGATATGGAGATAGTTAAGAGGACTTCCTCTTAACCTTTCCTTAAAGTACAAGAGCTTTACCCATTTCTCTTTCCTTACTCCTTAAAAATACATGTGACGCACTATCAAATGCTACTGCTCCATTTACCTAGAACTTACACCCACTACCTATTTACGTGATCATTCTTTTAATATCTTGTAAACCGTTCTTTAACTGTTTTTCCATGACAAGCACGTTCTCCCATGATTGAACGTGCTCTTCTAAACAACTCCTAAGAAAACGTTCCTACTTAGTATAAATATGAGAACTTGGAAGGTAAGAGGGGATCTTTTTTGAGGGGGAGACCCAGCAGAGATTACTTTGAAAAGCTCTTGCTAGATTCCTCAAAGCATTCTTTCTATTCAGCCTTCGCTGTTATCCACCGCCTCTTCCACCTTTTCTCATCCCTCACCACTTGCCATCCAAACCACTTACGCTTCTAGGACTACTTCAGTCTTCCACTTTGCCGCCTCTAGCGCATCTCGATTCATTCATTGCAATACATCCTCTCTCCCTAACCAAAAGGACCCTTTACAATACCTTAGATTAATTTTAAACCGTAATTACATAGCTATTATGTAATTGCCAATTAATCCAATAATTTAATTAAAAACTTTAATCAAGTCCTTAAGAAGCTCAATTAACTTAATTGTTTAATTTAATCAACTAAGCCCAACAACTTAATTAAACAATTTAATTAATTAGGCCCAATGACTTAATTAAACAATTTAATTAATTAAACTCAGCAACTTAATTAAACAATTTTAATCAAGTCCTTAAGATGCTCATAACTTCAAATTTGATTAAGTCCAACTTAATCACCTTTCCCATTTTATTTTCAACATTCATTTTAAGTGTGTGACCCATTTGGCTTTTAACATATTGGCAATGAACTTAAGATATAATTCTTAAGTTAAACTTAGAATTAGATAAATTTAAACTACTTTAAATTTATCATTGATCAATCAACTACTTAGAGTTCATAGATCAAGATCGGGATCTAGCAATCCATCATAGCCATCAAAATATTAGAAGAGTCAAGATGGTTTGACTCACCCTTTCTGTGTAATTCATTCCCTCATCATATATTTTAGAGATGATAAGAACATGTGCAATATTAACTCTTATTGATCTCCATATTCGTTCTTGAAGTTAGATCATTAGTTTTATAGAGACTTATGAAACTCCTTTCATAATCTCTCAGTCGTCTTGGCCAAAGACTTAAATAAGATAATATCAACAAAAAACTGTTAGGATATGTCGCATAAATCACTTAGAGTGATGATTCCTATCTTGACCACTCATTTGGCTTCACATGTTTTATTCTACAACCAACCATAACTTGATTTGGCATCCTTAGTAGGACCTGTAGAGATATGATCAAATATATAGCACTCCACATATAAGATAACCTGGTGTCTCAGGTCCAAGGAGTATTTATCCGATTGACACATGAGAAATATTTGCATAGACAATAGAGTGAGATACAAAATGCATTTCTCATGATGGGTCAAGTTCAATGAACTTGTTTAAATAACAGGCACCTACATTTTAGTTTCAAGTATCTTCATACTTCAATTTATGAGATCGATTGCTTACTTTCTAAGTAAGAAAGATAAAATGTACCAATCTTTAGACATCATTGATGTCCAATCTCAATGATACATCGACTAAGAACATTTAAAGATTCTATTCTAATTCATAAATACCTCATAATTGTAACCCATTACAATTCCTTTTGCAAGGCGTATTAACATCATGAACTTCATCCAATTAACTTATAACCTTTATAATTGATGTCTTATTGATGAATAAAAACCTTTAATCATTTAATATGAATGATATGATTGCAAAATTGGAACTAAGCCTTGACCAATCTTAATTGGATGCAGGGCTCATTCCAACATAATGTTTCTTACCTTCTCTTCTTGAATTGGGTCTAAGTAAAGTACCTTGAGGTTTATTGTTGATGGCATTAGCTAACTAACCTAATTGTGTCTCAAGATTTCTAATTGATGCCACTTGACTTTGAATAATGGTTGCTTGACTTTGAATGATAGCATCATTCTTAGCCATATATTGCATAAATGTCTTTTCCAGAGTCAGCTTTTTCTCAGGCAGAGGAGTTTTAGCTTGTGGTGGAAAATTAGGAGGAAAGTTTAGTTTAGGTGCTGATGTAAATTCTTGGTTGTTGCTCCAAGAGAAATTAAGATAAATCCTCCAACAAAGATTGTAGTTATTGGAATGCGGATTATTCTGCTGCTTATTAAAATTTCCAACAAACTGTGTAAATTCAATAGTAATAGGACACTGATCACCATGATGCTTATCTCCACATAACTCACATGTCGAAAAATGACTCTAAATAACATTGACACCCAAAGTATCAATTTTCCTAGTGAGAGTAGCCAATTGTGAAGTCAAGGCATTAATTACATCAAGCTCATAAATACCAGCAATTTTTCTTGGACCCAATCTTTTAGATGACCATTGGTAATTATTTGAAGCCATTTCCTCTAACAAATTATAAGCCTCATCAATGGATTCACTTATAAGTGCACCTTTAACTACAAAATCAATTATTGTTCTAATTGGTCTTAGCAAACCATTATAAAAAGTCTGAACTTGCAACCATTTAGGTAACCCATGATGAGGACATCTCCTTAGCAAATTCATATACCTCTCCCAAGCCTCATACAATGTTTACAAATCAAGTTGCACAAAAGAGGTGATATTATTACTCATCTTTGCTGTTTTAGCAGATGAAAAAAGTTTTGTCAAGAATTTATGAGCTAAATCATTCAATGTACTAATTGAACTAGCTGGAAGCAAATTTAACCAACTCTTAGCTTTATCTTTTAGTAAAAACAGGAAAAGTCTCAATCTAATGGCATCATTAGTAACACCATTATTTTTGAAAGCATCGCAAATCTCTAAGAAATTCACAATCTATGCATTAAGATCATTATTCGGCAATCCTAAACTAAACAGAAATTTGAATCATTTGAATGATTGTTGGCTTGATTTCAAAATTGTTGGCTTGGATGGTAGGTTTACAGATGCTAGAATAAAAGCTTTAAATGAGAGGTATTGTATATTCTCATAATGATTTATTTTCTTCGTGATCAGCCGTTGCATTTGTAAAGCCCGACCTTATAAAATACTTGTCATGACATACATGTGATGATAGCATGATTGCATGCTAGGAGAGTCTCAAAAAATTTACAAAAATAGGTATTGTACCTAGAGGTACAACAAAGTTGATTTAAGCCTCGAACTAGGTCAAATAGAGAATTTGAGATGAAATTAAGGATATTAAAGTACCATAATGGTTTAATATGGTGATTTGGAGTTCGAAGATCAATTTGGAGTTAAACCAAAAGTTTTACTATCCAGGGGTAAAATGGTCATTTGCCATTTGAGGACAAAATGAGAATTTTTAGAAAAGATTTTTTGACTCTATTTGACTTATTAGAGTATGATTTGAGTATTGGAGTATGATTTGAGGTTAAGAAGTGAAAAAAAAAATTGTAATTTCGGTATTTTTCAAAGCATAGGGGTAAAATGGTAATTTTACCACCCCAGTGGCAAAATTATAATTTTACACCACCATGATATTTTTCAAGCTCCAGAATTCTACCTATTATTATTTTATGCTATGGATAAATATTAGAGCATTTGTGGTGGTGAGAAAAGGCTTAAAAATTAAGTTAAAACAAGTGGACCAATAAAAAGGTGACATGTGTCAAAATTTTAATATTTTTATATTGCCATTTAAAAACCAGCCCACACTCTTCCACTCAGCATTTCAAGGCCGACCAGCACCTGCGGAAAAGAGAAGAAAAGAAAAGAAAAACCCTAGGGAGGAAAAACTAAGGAAAATTTGTTGAATTTTCAAGAAATTGGTGACTAAAGTTAAGATTTTTAATATTAAACTTGAAATTCATCTTGCCCATGCATTCTTTTCCATTTTCCATGAATTAAATTAAAGTTTTAATGAGGGGCAATATGCTGTCCAGATTTAGAGAGAGAAAGTTGGTGATGAATTTAGTTGAATTTCAAAGTAATTTAGTGTTTTTAGGTGTTTAGTAACATTTAGTATGAAAATTAAGCAAAAAATCCACATGCCTATTATAGAACCTATCTTGGCTGAATTTTATGGGTGAGGATTGATGATGAATTTGGTTGTTTTTCATGCCATTTAGATGTATTTGGTGCTTAGGAATACCGAAAATCGAAAACGGGTACCGAAAAATTTTACTCGCGTTAGTTAGCAATTTACACCATAATGAGGGATATTTTGGTAATTGCACTTAGAATAGATTTTTATTGAAGTGTGTGGAATTTTGGGGAGTATTGAGAGTGCTATAAATTAATTTGAATCGAATTGGATGTTTAAACTGATTAAATAGTGTATAGTGCGCGATAGGTCAAACACTTCCCATTTCATTACATGCATTCATATAGAACATAGAATAGTTTTGTGACGATTTAGCATAAGTATATTAAATTTTCTGTTGCACATTATGTATAGGTGGTGAGCCCTCAGATAAGGGCAAAGGTATTGCACCCGAGGATCGAGACTAGGAGTGTTGTAAATTCCCATCAAAGTGAGTAACCATTGTTCATCTTATCTATCTAAAGTATTTTTACAATCGATTTTATAATTTTAAGAATATTGAACCTAAATGAATTTTATGTTCTATGACTAGTAATCGATTTAAGGAATAAGGTTTATGAATTATTTTACAATTCAATAATGTTTTTGAAAATGAGAGTATGTGGAGACCAACCTTTGATGTTGCCTATATATTTAAGTTTACGTATCAATGTTTGGAATTGATGATTTATGAACTGATACGTGATGACATATGTGGCTTGGTTTTTGAGTTGTAAAATGTATAAACTGTTGTTTTCCTTTTGACAGGCTGGGTACTATTACGTTAGCCACGTTATGCTGTCAAAATTTTATTGATTGGTGGGTTATTTAATTAGCCACTACAGTAGGCGGGTTTTTGTGGACCAGCCTATTAGAGGGGCACGGTAAACCCCGTTATATTTACCTTAGTATGAAAGGCGCAGAGGATATCTCCTAAGGTACGATAGAGTTCACTTCATGTTGAACCACCACTTGAGGATGAACTCTGTCAACGCCAAGGGATGGCTAAATTATGTTTTTATGAGTAGTTGTTAACTTAATAACCTTGGCAGACCCGATTGAATGCCTCGGCCAAGGTATCACCGAGTATGATTTTTGGCACGAGCCAAGTTTTTGAGAAAATTATAAGTCGAGATGTGTATTATAATAAAATGTGTTGTTTTATATATATATATGATTTGAAACAAATACAAAATGTTGTGGATTATGGTATGATGAAAAGTTAACTGTCTCCATTTACTCGGCTTTAGAAGTTAATGACGGACTTTGTTTACTCACTGAGTTTATGAAAACTCACCCTTTCTTTTTAACCATTTCAGGTTCAGGATAGTCTGTAGGCAGTCGATTTCATCAAGGATTTCTTTTGGACTTACTTCCTTGAAAATCGTAGGTCTACCTTCTTACACACTTTTGGTTATCTCGGGGCCCATATGCCACTGTAGGATAATTTTGAATACCTGGTTTACTGTATCACTATGTGTATGAATTTATTTTGTTCTCACGCTACAAAAATTATTTATACATAGTTCTATAAAAATTGTTTTATAAGAAAATGAAATATATTATCGAATATTTTTATTTAGTATAATTAGCCAACTTTTCACTCCAAATGGATGATTTAGATTACAAAAATTTATTTTTAATTGGAAATGAATATCTTTCTACCATACGTTGTATTTTTATCAGGTTTCGAAATTTTTAGGTAAAAATGACCAAAATACCCCTGTGTGGTCAAAATTTTGTTTTGATTGTTTTCGATATAAAATAGTTTATATTCTCTTAAACCTCGATATTTAGTAACTATTGCTCACAGGGAAAGTGGAAAACTGATGCAAGAGCCTTGTGAGGTTTCAGTTGACATACCGGGTAATGGATATTTATCGAGACTTTGCGGCGGTTGTCACGGGCTCGAAGGGAGTGTCGGGTCGTGACAATTCATGTGGTATCAGAGCTTTTGGTTTTAAAGTTATTTTAAAAACTATAATGTCAATGTGGCCCCAAGGTAGATTAGATTAAGATAAATGCATATAGTTGCATATAGAACTTAAAGTCATCTAAGTTTGTTCTGTCTTTTCTTATAGATCATCATGCCTCCTCGACGTGGATGCCCACCTCTCTCTAGACCAGTCGGGAGGGAAAGAGGTCGCCCTCCACATAATCAGCCAGATCTTGTAGAGGGGAAATCGACTGCGTCTACTATTCGTGCAGCACCTGCTGCTGAACCAACTGAGACTCCTCCACATCCTCCACCACCTACCAATATTCCTAGTGTCCCTGCCATGTCTCCTAAGGTAGTACAGGCATTGACGACTTTTCTTACTACTATTACTGGCCAGGCCCAAGCTAGTCAAGTTCCTCCTGTTGTTTCTCCGACTGCTCCTTCAGTACCACCACCTCCACCTCCTGTCCCACCACAGGTACCCGATGTCTCCATTTCTAAGAAACTTAAGAAGGTTAGGCAACTCGGTTGTATTTCTTTTACGGGTGATCTGGACGCAACCGCAGCTAAAGATTGGATCATTCAGGTATCGGAGACACTTAATGATATGAGACTAGATGATGATATAAAATTGATGGTGGTCACTAGATTGCTTAAGAAAAGGGCCGTACTTGGTGGAACTCAGTGAAGTCTCGTTTTACTACTCCTCCGACCTGGTCAGATTTTCTGCGAGAGTTTTACGATCAGTATTATACTCATTTTCATCAAAAAGAAAAGAAGTGGGAATTCTTAAGCCTGAAACAAGGGAGCTCGACGATAGAAGAGTATGAAGCTCGTTTTAACGAGCTAATGTCTTATGTGCCCGATCTGGTGAGGACTGAGCATGATTAGGCTACTTATTTTGAGGAAGGGCTCCGGAATGAAATTCGAGACCGGATGACAGTGACAGGTAAGGAGCCGTATAAAGAGGTTGTGCAGATGGCTCTGCTGGCTGAGAAACTTGCAACTGAGAACAGGCAAATCCGGGCTGAGTTTGTCAAAAAGAGGAATCCGAATATATATTTCGGTCAACCCTCGAAGAAGGGTAGGGATTTATTTACTTCGGGGAGTACCACCACGATTTCAGTAGCATCTACCAGACCCCCATCTCAGCAGTTGCAACAGAAGCCTTTTAGATTCAGTAGGTCAGCCACGAGTGCTCTTGGGAAGAGCTTTGAAAGTTTTGACAAATGTCGAAATTGTAGAAAAGTTCATCTCGGACTGTGCAGAGAACCTGTACGATGTTTTCAACGTGGACAATAAGGTCACAAAAGGAGTGCTTGTCCATAGTTAGTGCGAGCTACTACAGCTATTTCATCTCCTCCGGTTCGTACCGATACATAGAGAAGAGATTTTTCTGGGTCACAGCCACGACAGGGTGTTGTGATACGATCTGACGTGGGGAGTAATACCCTGGCACGTCCATCCTCTAGACCACAAGCTCATACTCCAACGAGAGTTTTTGCAGTGACTAAGGAAGAAGCCCGAGTTCGACCTAGTGTTGTGACAAGTGCTATGTTTGTATTTGACAGAGAAGCTCATGTTTTAATTGATTCTGGTTCAGATAGATCTTATGTGAGCACGGCATTTGCATCTTTCTTTGATAAAAATCTATCACCTTTATGGACTAGTTAGCTACACCTCGAGCGAATGTGGATTGTTTTAAGAAAGAAGTTGTTCTTCGAAATTCAGAGGGAGTACAGACTGTGTTTGCAGGGAAACATCGAGTATTACCGTCTTGTGTAATCTCGGCCATTAAAGCTTTGAAACTAGTGCAGAAGGGGTATCCAGCTTATTTGGCTCACATGATTGATACTTCAAAAAGGAAACCTAAGTTAGAGGATGTCCCAATAGTTAGTGAGTTTCCTGATGTATTTTCTGATGAGTTACCGAGACTACCTCCTGATCGAGAGCTTGAGTTCCCTATTGAGCTACTTTCAAGTACCGCACCTATTTCTATCCCTCCATATAGAATGGCTCCAGCAAAGTTGAAAGAACTGAAAGTTCAGTTACAAGAGTTGGTGGATAAGGGTTTCATCCGCCCTAGCACTTCTCCTTGGGGAGCACCAATCCTATTTGTAAAGAAGAAGGATGGCACTCTTCGATTGTGTATCGATTACCGTCAACTGAACCAAGTGACCATCAAAAATAAATATCTTTTACCCTGGATTGATGATCTTTTTGATCAATTACGAGGTTCTATGGTGTTCTCTAAGATTGATTTGAGGTTTGGGTATTATCAGTTGAAGATTAAGGAGCAGGATGTACCCAAGACTGCTTTCAGGACGCGTTATGGGCATTATGAGTTTCTGGTGATGTCGTTTGGTTTGACTAATGCCCCGACAGCTTTTATGGATCTTATGAATAGGGTGTTTCATCCGCACTTGGATAAGTTTGCGATAATGTTCATAGATGATATCCTGGTGTACTCAAGGGATGATGATGAACATGCTAAGCAATTGCGCATTGTGTTGCAAACTTTGCGCGAGAGACAACTCTATGCCAAGTTCTCTAAATGTGAGTTCTGATTGAAGGAAGTGGTTTTCTTGGGACATGTTGTGTCTGGAGCTGGAATTTATGTCGATCCCAAGAAGATTGAGGCAATCTTACAATGGGAGCAACCAAGAACGGTAACTGAAATTCGTAATTTTCTTAGCTTAGCTGGTTATTATCGGAGATTTGTTCAGGGATTTTCATTGATAGCAGCTTATCTAACTCGTTTGACTCGTAAAGGAGTTAAGTTTGAATGGGATGATGTTTGTGAGAATCGATTTCAGAAGCTAAAGAATCAGTTAACCTCTACTCCAGTTTTAACACTTCCTGTTAATAGAAAAGAATTTGTGGTATACAATGATGCATCTAAGTTGGGATTAGGGTGTGTATTGATGCAGGATGAGAAAGTAATAGCTTATGCTTCCCGACAGTTAAAGAAGCATGAGACGAATTACCCTACTCATGACTTGGAGTTAGCAGCAGTGGTCTTCGCATTAAAGATTTGGAGACATTATTTACATGGTGAGCGTTGTCGAATTTTTACTGATCATAAGAGTTTGAAGTATTTGCTCACCCAGAAAGAGCTTAACTTGAGACAGAGACGATGGTTGGAGTTGATTAAGGATTACGACTTGGTGATTGATTATCATCTGGGGAAGGCTAATGTTGTAGCGGATGCCTTAAGTCGCAAATCCTCATCGTCGTTAGCAACACTTCGAAGTTCTTATTTTTCGATGTTACTGGAAATGAAATCTCTAGGGATCCAGTTGAATAATGGCGAGGATGGAACCCTACTTGCTAGTTTCGTTGTGAGACCTTCAATGTTGGATCAAATCAGAGAATTGCAGAAATCTGATGATGAGTTAAAATAGGAAGTTCAAAAGCTGCAAGATGGAGGAACTAGTGAGTTTAGACTCAGTGATGATGGTACTCTGATGTTTAGAGACCGAATTTGTGTCCCTAAGGATGATCAGTTGAGACGAGCTATTTTGGAGGAAGCTCATTCTTTTGCCTACGCTTTACATCCCGGAAGCATCAAGATGTATCGGACTATTAAGGAAAGTTATTGGTGGCCGGGTATGAAACGAGACATAGCAGAGTTTGTAGTGAAATGTCTCACACTTCGGAAGCCATTTTATCCTACTTCGATGCTGATGGGGTAAAGTGATAAACATAAAAGTTGTAACTTTACCTTTTATCTTTCCAATGGTCTAAAAATTATGTCAATTAGACTTCTGTAGTGAAAGATATGCTCAAAATACTAAAACATGAGCAGTTAAAGTCTGCACCTAAAATGCATCTCCTTCACAAAATAGGCTTTCTTTTTAAAGCACACCTACAAAAACATAACTAACTTAAATAATAGTTAAAATTAAATCAAAATAACATAAAATAGCCTAATGCAATCGAACCCATAATAGTTAACTAAAATAAATAAATAATTAAAAACAACTAAAAATAATTAATACTTAAGCTAAATCTCTAGAACTTAGATAAAATATATTAAAAATTAAGACCAAATAACTCTACAAAATATAGTTATCAAATAATCATATTAAAGTTTGTTCAAAGTTGAAATTTGTCCGTGCTAGTGAGGAGAACAAGTCAATGGAATTAGTTTTTGCTTCAGGAGAAGATGGTTTGGGTAGTTTGAAGTTTGATCAAGAGGCAATTAAGAGGAGTTTAGCCGAGATAATCATTTTAGATGATTTGCCTTTTAAGTTTTTGGAAAATTAAGGATATAGGAAACATATAAACAAAGCATGTTCTAGATTTCGTATATCATCAGAATTGACTATTGCTAGAGATTGTTATAAGATTTATACTAATGAAAAAACTCGGATGAGAAGATTATTAAAATCATGTCTTAGTAGAATGAGTTTCACCATTGACATATGGACTTCGGTACAAAGAATTAATTATACGTGTTTGACTGCCCATTTTATTGATAATGATTTGAAGTTGGAAAAAAGGATTTTAAACTTTTGTCCTATTATTATTCACAAAGATGAAGCCATTGGGAAGGTAATTGGTAAATGTTTGCTTGATTGAGGGATCCAAAAGATTTTTTCCATCATTGTTGACAATGTTAGTTCAAATGATGTTGCAATAGGACATTTGAAGAAAAAATTTAATGCTTCCGGAACTAGTATTTTAAAAGGTAACTTTTTTCATGTGAGATGCATTGCTCATATTATTAATTTTGTGGTGTTTGATGGATTGAAGGATATTGAAACCTCAATTGCTCTTGTTAAAAGGGCAGTGAGATATGTTTGACAATCCCATGCTAGATTAGTCAAGTTTAATGAGTGTGCTGCTAGTGCGAGAGTATAAAACAAGTGCTTATTGTGTTTGGATGTGAGCACTAGATGAAATTTTATTTTTTTTATGTTAGATACAGTTTTGAAATTTCAGAGGGCTTTTGCATCATTTGAGTTATGTAATAATAACTACATTCCTGAGCCACTGAGGTTGGGAGATAGGGTGCCGATGACAAAGATTGGGCAAATGTTAAGAGTATTTTTCATTTCTTGAGAGAATTTTATGATTTAACCTTGAGTGTTTCAAGCATATCTTACATAACTACTAATTATTTTCTTGATTCCATTTTTGATGTGGATACCACTTTGATTAAATGAAAAAATGGTGATGATATTGATTTACGGTCTATGGCAATTAAAATGGAAAAGATATTTGACTAGTATTGGGAGAACGTAGACAAAATGAATTTGGTGTTGTTCATTGCCGTTATACTTGATCCGAGGAAAAAGCTTTCTTATGTTGAATTTACTTTGCAAGAAATGTATCCTCCTACATAACCTTTAATGATGTTTTCTTTGGTAAGGCAAATAATGGATGAGTTGTTTTGTTGTTATAAAAATATGTTACAACCTCTATATCATGTTGGTGAAAGTGGTCAAGAGTGCCCAACGTTCATGGGACAAGGCACTAATGGTGGTTGTAGTGATAATGTTGCTTCAACTTTGATTGGTAAGGGCACAAAACATGCTAAGAAAATATTGGATAGGTTTAAGAAGCACACGTTAAACACTTGGGCAAATGAGTTGAAAACGAAATTGGAAAAATATTTATCTAAGCTAATGGATGATGAGGGTTATGATGATGATGAGTTTGATGTTCTCATGTGGTGGCAACTCAATCAATTTAGGTTTCTTATCCTTGCCACTATTACTCGTGAGGTATTGGTAGTTTTCGTATCAACGATTGCTTTGGAATCTGTTTTTAGTATCGATGGACGTGTGCTTGATGCATATAGGAGTTCTTTGACTCCTAAGGTTGGTCAAGTACTTATTTGTGCTCAAGATTGGTTACATGGATTGGCACATGGTGATCCGGATTTGATTGAGGATGATTTGGATGAGCTCGATAAATGTGATTTCGGTAATTATTTTATAGTTTTATTTGTAACTTAATTTATTAGATTTGTCAAATATTGCATATGTTTAAATATCAGTTTGCCATATTTTTTATTTTACTTTTTAGATTTGACAAATATTGCATTAGAGACAATAGCTGAGTTTAAGCTTGAGTCAGACTAACGTGTTATTTCTATTGGCTATTTGCACTTTTTAGGTAATGTTATCATTAGGTATTATGCATATTTGCATTACATTTATAATTTATTTAGGTTATATTACCGCAATAATTTACATTAATTATATATTTACTTTTAACCTTTTTAGGGGCATGTTCTGCAAAATCGTTGAATTGGAGTTAGAGGTCCATCTTTTGAAATTTAGTAATTTATGTTGTGGAACTTTGAGTTGTGTAACTTTTAATCCAAAATCAAAATCATGAAGGATATCTCTTCTTTGTTTATTTATTGTATGAAGATTAATGTTAATTACTTTGTGATCATATTTAATTAATTGACTTAAACTTACATAACTTTTAAAACGAATGTTTATTTATTGTATAAAGATTAATGTTTATTTATTATATGAAGATTAATATTATTAGTCATTTAAAAAAATAAATGGACCCAAAGGGCTACATATATATTTAGATATAATAGACCCAAAGTAGCCATTTGCAAAGGGCTACATAAAAAAGCCCAAGCTATACATAAAATATTCTAAGTCCAAGCCCAACTATTAGCCCACTTGAAATAATTTAAGCCCGATTGGAAAAAATCGATCAAAACTGACTAAATTGAGGTCGGTTTTGGTTGGCTAAAACTGACCCTTGTTTGATTCAATTTGGTTGATTAGAGAGCACTTTTTTTTTTTTGGACAATTCTAGTGAACACCGAACTGAGAATCAACCAAACCGAATCGTAATCACCCTTAATTTCAACTAATATGCAATATTCATTAAAGGCTTGAGGTGTAAATTTACCATCATCATTAAGATGAATACTCTTGATTACATAATTAGGAAAATGTGCTTGCAAATGAATGATTTAGGCGAGTAATCATACAAATGTCAAATTGTAAGTTAATAATAAGTATACATGTGACCATCTAGCTGATCTATCAATTGAAATAATAAAATATCTAAATGATCGATATGGTGGATGTATGGATCCATATGTGTCACCTAGATTACGTTTCAAAAACGTAAGGAATTCAATCTTAAGTTTAGCTGGTAATGACCTTATAATTATTTTACCCCTAGAGCACTCAACACATGAGAATTCATCAAATTGAAAAATCTTTTGATTTTTCAATGGATGACCGCATGAATTTTCAATAATTTTTCACATATTATTGATTTGAGATAACCTAATTAGTTATGCCAAACATTAAAATCATTAGTAAACTTATGGTTTATTATAGCATGAATTTCAATCATTCTAATACTTGTGTAATACCATTCAGATGAATATCCGTATTTATCTTTAATAAATAAGATACATATATAGTAAGAAACTTGCAAGTTAACATAAGATAACATTAAATACACCACAAGAAAACAGATTTTTTCTGATAGAAAAAATGCCGTTGGAAATTTCCAACGGATTTGTAACAAAAAAATGTTGTTACTTTTTCCAACAGATTTTCGACGGATTTTCAACGGAAATATACCAACAGAATATTTCCATTGAAAATCCGTCGGAAAATTTTTTAGCACAAAAAAAAATTTCTCCCACCAAATTTTTCGACGGAATTTCCAACGGATTTTCGTTGGAATTTTCCAACGAAAAATTATCTATTGGAAATCCGTCGGAAAGTTTAAAGACTTGAAAATTTTGAAAGCCCGTTAAAGTTTCCAACGAAATTTTTCATTGGAAAATGCTGTTACCAACGAAAATTTTCCAACAGAACATTCCATTGGAAAATTTCATTGGAAATAGTAAAATTGCATTTTTTGTCCTCAAATATTTTAAACTTCTTATAAATTTTATTAATCCTCTATATAAAATATTAATAAAAGTAAATATATATATGTATTGAAGTTTATAATATTTAAATGTTTAAATATGTTTTCATTTGCTTTTTTTTTTTACATTTTGAAAACTTTATTGAATCATAAATTATAAATTAATAATTTCAAATTCATTAATTTTATAACATTAAAAAATTGATAAAAAGAACAAAATAAATTTTTTCATTTTATAAAAATACATGATAAGATAGAATAATAAATTAATCAAAAAATAATAAAAATAAATTAATTGCTCCAAATTCATTAATGTTATAAAATTAAAATGTTTATAAAAATTACATAATAAATTTTTAATTTTATAAAAATAGATGATAAAATCCAAAAATATATTAAACAAAAACTAATAATAGTTTAGAAACATACTAATATTAGTTAATATAAATTATAAGAAGACTTATATATATAATAAACTTATAATTAGTATAATATATTTAAAATATATTAGTTTATTATATGTATACAAATTATATATATATCTAACTACATATAAACCTGTATTAATATGAAATTAACTGTTATCTATTTTAAATTATATAACTTTATAAGTTTATATATATATATATATGAGATATTAAATATCCTACATATATATTAATATGTTATAATTATTACACTTATATTTTGTATGTTAGCTTATAATAAATTTTATTTATATGATTACATTTAATAACTTTATTAGTAATTATTAGTTTAATTTTTATAACATATTGTTTGCAATTAGTTATTAGTTATACAAACTTTGTAATATATATAATATTATAACATATAATTTGTATCATTAATATGTATATAATAAAGTAATATAACATTATGCTTCACATTGATTATATTCATGTAAGATAATTCTAAATTGGAGTAAGTGCCTCATTCTTTACGATTAGTTTCATATTATAATTTTAATAATTGAATTGATGAGTACTATATAATATATAATCATATAAGGTATACAAAAATAATAATACTTGATGTATACTAATATTAGTTTTTTTTTAAAGTTGTATATTAATATTAATTAATATAAATTAAGAAGAATTGATAGTAAATTTAAATTAAATAATATACTATGTAATATAAATATATAACTTATATATATTGATATTGAAGTAATTTACATTTAACAAATAATATACTTATTTAATAACTAATAAACAATATATATTATATAAACAACAAAATAATATTATATATTTGATAATATTAATTAATATATAATAAGTATATTAATACTAATAGTGCATTAAATAATATATACATACATATATATATATATATATACATATATATATATATATATATACATATATATATATATATATATACATATATATATATATATATACATATATATATATATATATATATATATATGTATATATATATATCAACTGATTGTGATAAGAATCGAACTCAAACATTGAAAATGAAAATTCTAAAAATCTACCAACTTTACCAATAATTTTTATAAATAATTAACTATCTAATAAAAAACCCATATCAAATACTATATAACTAGGCCTACATGCCCAACTCTTTCCCCAAATCTTTTCCCAAATTTTTAATCTTTCCCGCCCTAGTCTCATCCCCTATGCCTTGCCGCCCCTTGCCCTGCCTTGCCTTTACTTCCTCCCTCTTCCTGGTCTCTCTCTGCTTATCTTTCCCTCCCTTAGATCTGCTCTCAATCAAATCAAAAGAAATCTAATTTTATGATTTAAGGAAAAAAGGCTTCTATTTGGGTCGTTGAAGGAGACGGGAGGCAAGGGAGGACACGAGGAAGAAGGGTCGAATGGCAGCACTGGAAACAACATTAATGACAACAATAACGACGATCGTAAACATGGGTATAGCCGAAGCATCAGCTATGGCGGGGACGAGAAGGGGATTTTTGAATATTTAAGGTGGGTGTATCATATAGGAGTCAACTTGATCGGCCACGAGTATTGCCATTTTCGCTTCCTTTTTATAAAGGGCAAATACGTTGAAATGTATAAAACAGGTCCTCACGAGAACCCCAACATTGTACATTACGTCACCTTTTTTTCTCTTTTGTTTTGAGTCTCATAAGTCTCATTATTTCCCTTTTTAAGTTGTATTTTCTGTGGTTTGGATATTTTAATTTGAAGTTTCTGCTATTTTTATTTATTAAAGAACAAGGTGTCTAACTGTTTGCATATATATTTTTTTATTTGCAGATTACTCCACGCAGAGGTAGACCCTCACTTGAAGCTTTGGCTTGTGTTGGAAACATTGCAAGAGCCATGGGACCTGCAATGGAGTCCCATGTCCGTTGTCTCCTTGATGTTATGTTTTCTGCTGGTCTTTCTCCTACTCTTGTTGAAGCACTTGAGCAAATAACTATGAGGTATGTGGGCAATCATGACTTTGTATTTAGATGCTTTTAGAGACTAATTGAGGGGTGTTAATTTCACAAATTCTTGGTTCTGTTTCAGCATTCCATCTTTGCTACCCACTATTCAAGATCGACTTCTTGATTCCATATCCTTGGTTCTTTCAAAGTCCCCATATTTTCAAGCAAGGCCAGCTGCTGCCTTGGTTCAAGGCACTGCTGCAAATATTCCTCAGCCAGTGTCTGAGCTTAGTGGTTCAGCCCTGGTTCAACTTGCTTTGCAGACTCTTGCTCGGTTTAATTTCAGGGTGTGTGTACCTCTATTATACTGGATGTATGATGAAAACTGTAATGGAGCACTAAATCTATTCTATGGTTTAGGGACATGAACTCCTTGAGTTTGCAAGAGAATCAGTTGTTGTGTATCTTGATGATGAGGATGGAGCCACACGAAAAGATGTTGCCTTATGCTGTTGCAAATTAGTTACAAATTCTTTTTCCGGTATTGTGTGCATGCAATTTAGTTCCAGTCGGTCAAACCGAGCTGGAGGAAAATGAAGGCATCTTGTTGAGGAGGTTTGTTTGTTTGTTTTTTAATTATTAGTTATTAAGTGTTGTGATGAGATTAATGTATTGGATTTTACCTGTGTCAGAATCTTTCTGATGCTTTATGCTTGCTCATAAATTGATATTGGGTTTCTGTAGCTTGTGGAGAAGATTCTCATTGCAGCTGTTGCAGATGCTGATGTTACTGTTCGCCATTCTATATTTTCCTCTCTCCATGGAAATAGAGGTTTCGATGACTTTTTAGCACAGGCTGATAGTTTAAGCACAGTTTACGCTGCTTTAAATGATGAGGTGTGATTTTATCTAATTTTACATTATCGAGAAAATTTCTGTCATCTTTGTGTGCCTCTTTATTAATTGATTTTATATATGCCTATTAATTGCCTGATGGCTGCATGTCTAAGAAAATATTTGAACTACTGGATTCTGAAATAATAAAAATTATAATGTTATCATCTAAATTACAAGATTTCACATTCTTGATAGTTGATAATATGATGCTGGGTGGACTGGAGCAATGCTTTTGTTTAAATTACAAATTAGAAAATTAGTAAGTGTATGAGTTTTCTTGTCCAAAGATGAATTATAGGGTTTGTCAGCTTTTTGCCTTTGATAAAAAAGACTTGATATTTACTGAATGGTAACTGTTGTCCAAATTAGGCATTGTATCTAATATTCAATGTCTTGCTTTGTCTTTTTCCCCTGATTATGGTTAAGCTACTCATGCCTTAACTATCTCACAATTGTGTCCCGTAAATGATATTTTTTGTCAGTCATTAGAATTTTGGTTTTTCTTTTTTGATGCAATTGTATTTATTGTTTTTGATTGCTGTAATTTCTAATGGTTTTTTGTTGTAGGAAAAAGACTTGAAAAATCATGAGAGAAGCTAAGATCTGAGAAGAGATGTTAGATCAGGAAGCTTCAGTTCGTCGAGCAAGGGCAGAAGCATCTCTTGCTGATGGTATCTCATGGGGCATTGGAGAAGACGCTATCGAAGAAGCAGAGGTTTGTGTAACTTGTATTTTTAATCAGATTGAAATACCTTGAAACTGATAAAATTAGCTTAGATGCAACTTTGTATGGTTGTTTTGTTATTAACATTTTATGCTATACATATAATTCTGTTAACTAGGAATTTTTTTGTTGATTTTCTATGTGATATTATAACTATTTTGTTTTCTAAACAAAGAAAGACCTGAACTTTTCACTCAAAATTTCGATGAGTGCAAACATGAAATTGTTGTACTTCTTTGAGGATCTGCATCAATCTATCAGCAAGCAATTCGATAGATATCAAGAATTTGGTGACTTTCTTCCCGCTAGCAATTTAGTCTTATTGCTGATTCAAATGCCTTAGTGATGCATACGTGAAGAAATTAAGAATGCACCGTTGGAAATGCTTTTCCAACGCAATTTTACATTGGAAGAGCATTTTTGATGGAATTTTTATTGAAAATTTCTAACGAAATTCCGTTAGAACTTAATTTCCTACGGAATTATTTCTAATTGAATTTTTTATGGGAAATGTTTTTTCAATAGAAAATTTCATTGGAAATTTTCAATGAAATTTTCCTTTTGAATTTTTTTTCCAACGGAATTTCAATATTTTTTTCATAAGAAAAGCATTTTCAACAGAAAATTTCATTGGAAATTCATTTCCTACGGAATTATTTTCAACGTAATTTCAATGGGATAACCAACATAAATCATATTTTTTCCAACGGAAAGTATTATCGATGGAATTTTCAACGGATTTTTCCGTTGAAAATTCGTTGAAAAAAAGTATTTCCAATGAAAATTAGCTTTTTTTCCAACAGAAAATTCCGTTGGAAATAGGTTCTTTTTTTATAGTGATATATAATTTACTATTAAAACATATAGTAAAAACATATCATTTAAATATAATGAGAATATATAAAAACATTTCATGATAAAATTATACAAAAACATACTAATAAATTATTTAAGAAATTTTATTCTTGTATATTTTAATCACCAAAAACATAATCAATTCCTCTTTTAAGGTGGACAGGAAAAAACATCTAAATGTGTTATATCAACTTGGCCATAGTTAAAATCATCTTGAACAAATTTATTTTGATTTTTTTTTATTTTGTCTTTCAGTAATGCTTGATAAAGTTTAACAAAATGTTTTTACGTACAACAAGTACTCGACCAATGGCCTTTCATGCCACATCAATACAAATATTTTTTTTATTTTTTTTATTTTGTCCATTTTTATTTATTTTTATATCTTTTCACTACTCATCCATTTTTAATGGATAAAAGTATTTATCTATTTTTTATGAGTAAAAGTATCCATTCGTTTATTTTTAGTGGGTAAAAGTATCCATTCATTTTTAGTGGGTAAAAGTATCTATCCATTTTTAGTAGGTAAATGTATCTATCTAACTTTGATGGGTAAAAGTATCTATCCACTTTTACTAATTAAAAATATCTATCCACTTCTAGTGAATAAAGATATTATTATTATTATTATTAGAATAGTTATTAGTGTAACCATCACAATTGTAATAATTATGGAGACTTTTTTCACGTTCATGACCATAAATTATTAAATGATATCGCATTTACTTCAATGAATGGACAAGGTTTATGATTTTTCATTAATAGCTTGTTATTTTGCTCAATCACAAAAAGTCATGAAATCTAAAACAAAATATATTTTCAGATTATCCAAACTATAGTATTTTTTACTTGTTACAAAATAAATATCACACAAAATCAGATATCATATAAAGTCAATTTCATATGTTCAATTCAAAAATGTCTTATGCAAACTCTCATAATATCAAAGATATATTTACATATGTTAAGCAAGACTATAGTCGAAATTCAACAAATAAATCATATATTGAACAAATCATATTTCAATACCAAAATAAAGAGATTGTATATAATTATATATATTTGCATGTTCAATTCGTTTAATAAATTAAAAAAAAATATGATACATATTACATAATTGCCAATTCATATTCTAATTTAATAAATCAAGACACAAAATATATTGCATATTACATAATAGCAAATTCACATTAAAGTTAATTTTTTAGGGATGAAAACATAAAAATATATCAAGTCACTTACTTTATTCGTTTAAATAAAAAAAAAAAACAACTAATGAAATCCTTTTGAAGCTTGAAATAACTGAAACTTCGATTTTGAGATGCTCATGAAAACTAAATAATATAAAAACTTGAGAGGTTAGAGAATCGCGCTGATAATGTGTTATAAAATATAAAGACAAAGAACAACTATAAGAGAAAAGTATTAATAAAGTAAGAAGGGCTTGTTTGAGAGTATGTATTTACAAATGAAGTAAGAAACATATTTATAAGCTAATAACCTCTCAAATCCTAATCTTAATCTAATGTAATCTATATCAAATCTAGATATACATAATCAAATAAAATTACATTTCTTGTGTCTAATATATTGGATTGTTTGACTAGATCTGAACTCTTAGTTCATACATAAATATTCTTAACACTAGCTATATATTTTAATTATCAAAAAAGGTGGGCTATTTGCCAAGTTGGCTGGAAAGACTAGAAAGGTTTGCTCTATAATTTATCACTTTTCACATTATTTTAATTAATAATTGGCATTAAAAACCTATGATATAAGATTATTTTGGTAAAAATAGAAGTTTCTCACATAAAAAAAAAAAGAAAAAGATAAATCCAACAATACCTTCTAGCCTCTCTCAACTAGTAAAAGGTTTTGGTCAATAAATTTTGGAAATACTTGGTTTAATGGAAAATGTCAAAGGACAAAAAAGGAAGAAGAAGGTGAAGAAGAAACAAGTGCAAATTAAAAGTAAGGTGCTTTTTTTTTTTGTATGTATATGTACATTAAAAATATGCTTTAAAAAAACCCTAAACCATTTTGCTCATGAGATTGGATGAACAACCGTTTTGATTAAATGCACATGGGTATTGGATTGCATTTAATGTAAAGCCTCAATTATATCTTCCTGTTTAACGGACTGTGAAACATATCAAATCATGAATAGAGGAGATAAAATCTTCATTGGCAGATGAGCAATGATCTTGATTTATTTATGCAAAATACAGACCGGGTCAACCAAAAATTTCAATCTTCTTACGTTACAATGATGTATATATAGTTAACCATGTTTAGGCAAGTTAATCAAGGTAGGATCCTTGAGGTTTACATGAGAGAATTTGTCATAATGCTAAAAGATGTCAAAAAACCAAAAGAATCGCTTTAACTATAAAATGTATACGTGGATCCCATGGCGAAATTCATTAACCTAATGTTGCAGATAGAAATGGCTCCATAGATAAAGCATTTTTGTTCAAATACCTGAGAGGAATCCTCTCACCTCCCAGGACAAGTGCATTATCTACATGTTCAGCCGGCTGATACACGTAATGGGGATGTCGCTCTCTGGCCCTTTCAGATTAGATTCCATTTTCCTTTTGAGATAGTTTAATTAGATTCTGTATATTCCTGATCAGATTCCCACTTTGCTTACACTTTCTTTCATTCTTTATGTTACTTTTATTTTTCTGTAATGACACTGATCCATGGAAAGCCTATCTTTTGTTTGCACCAAGCGCTTGAAATTTTAATGGCAATTACCTCCTTGAAGGAACCAAAGTACATAAATATACAGACTTGAAATGAAATTACAAATTGGTTCTCAGTTAAAAACGTAAACTCTGAATACGACTTGGGAATTGGATCATAAATGAAGTTTAATCATCTTAAATTTGCTGCCATTTCTCACGGCAACTTAGGCCTAATTAATTTAACCAGCAGCCTAAAAGGAATCAACTAGCTTAGAAAGGACAATTTCCTGAAAATACAGTTCTAACCTTGTCTACTTTTTTTCTTATAAATGGTGGCATGATAATTGACAACGCCACTTCCCTATTACCAGCCCTCATTCCTAGCAATTTGCATTTGCATAACTCCAGAGAGAGAAGTAGATACCATGCTAGGTGTCTTTAGCCGTGAGATTGTCACGCCACCGGAGGAGCTGGTGGCTGCAGGAAACCGGAGTCCATCCCCAAGAACCACCGCCTTGGCTTTGCTCAAACGTTTCATCAAGTGTAACCTCTCTTCGGTTTCCATACAGATTGGTGACCAAGTTAACTTGGCTTACTCTCGCCAGAATGAGTCTCTTCTACAGCCAAGGTAAGATACAACATCAACTCATACAACAAACGCAAAAAATCATAAACCGTATAAATTAATTAGTTCCCTCAAACATAAAAATGACTGCATGAATTTTGATCGTTGTGGTCAGATTCATCATTCACGATAAATTAATAAAAATGTTTTTGATCACCTTGGAGGGATTATAATGGGTGCAGATCACTTGGAGTCAAAGATGATATATTCTGCTTGTTTCAAGGGATGCTTGATAACTTAGGTAGCCTAAGACAAGAATATGGTCTAGCCAAGTCTGCAGATGGGGTGATGTTGGTGATTGAAGCTTACAAAGCGTTGCGTGACCGAGCCCCTTACCCTCCGAGCCATGTGATTGGCCACCTTGCTGGCAATTTTGCGTTTGTAGTATTTGACAAGACCACATCCACTTTGTTCGCGGCTTCTGTAAGTTATTTTGGTAATTGGTATATAAATGCCTGGTGAAAACGAGTAGGTTTGCTCGCATGTTGCCTCAATTACTGACTCATCCGTCTGTTTAACATGGTTAATAATTCGACAGGATCGGTCTGGCAGGGTTCCCCTGTACTGGGGCGTTACTGCTGACGGATTTGTGGCATTTTCTGATGATGCAGAGATGCTCAAAGGTGCATGTGGCATGTCACTTGCTTCTTTTCCTAAGGGTATAATCATTTTCCCCCTTTTTGGTGTTTTAACGCTACAATAGATTATCTACCCCAGATGCCACAATAGTTCCACTCTTTTTTGAAATTCCTTATTAGAGAATAGCCAATTGTCCACAAAACCCTCAGAAAATGATTGCTAAGTTTCGTTAATAATTACACTTGTGTCGCAATTTTTGATAGTTTAGAAAAAGCTATTTATTTAACAGTAATGACATTATTGTTTGATACGGATGCTTCCAATGGTCTACAGGGTGCTTCTTCTCAACTGCAGTAGGCGGGTTAATAAGCTATGAGAATCCGAAGAACAAGATCACTGCCATTCCTGCAGCTGAGGAAGAGGTATGGGATGCAACATTCAAGGTAACAAATTTGGCATTTGCTATTTAATTGAGTCTTTAAACTTACCAGATAAACAACATTGCTAGTTGACACTTTTGGAGTGGAGTAAGCAACTTAATTAACTGACCCATAAGATTTTATGAACAAGAATCACCCTCAAGATGTCCTGCCTGCCTATGGTTCAACTTAAACCTATCTAGGTCTAGCCATGTAGGATAGGAACATAAGGAACTTGCCAAATCAAGCTCCAGATAGAGCAACTCTTCAGTTCCATATTGTTTTAACTGCTTAAATTATGTGAAGGTTGTAATTAATTTTTCAGGTGGAAGGAACAGCGGTTCTCGCAGCCAGAGAGTAGAAATTAAGTCCCCGTGTTGCAGAGGTGGCAGGGGATCAAAGCCGGGGGGGTGCCAGGGAGACGTACTTCAACCGTTTGAAATTGTTAATTTGGGTTTAGCGTCTGAATGTCACTGTAAACGGTTTGAGTGAGAACTTTCAATTGCAGCCGTATCAAATTAGTAACTTACAATCTCATAATAAAGCATGTCATGACTTATTGACTTGTCCATCCATGAAATGCTCTACTTCTTTCTCTTTGAGGAAGATGAAAGATAATCGCCTTTTCTTTCATTAATAAAATGTGGAGATCAATTCCAACTTCGCCATTCTTTCTACATTTGCACTGCTTGCTGCTTTCTTGTCCTAATATTTAACCAAACACAGGAGACAAATGTATTCACAGCTTCTGAAAAAGGAAAGAAAGGAACTAATCTTTCCAAACACATAGAAACGGCTATCAATTTCACTTAAAATTTTGCGGTCCATTCATGGAAAGGAAAAAAATGGATTAAAATACATAAACAGATTGGATCAATGGAAACAAGAAAATGGATTAATTGCATTTGGCACCTCACAATGCAATTACATTACAAAGAATGTGATTGCAAGGTAAAATAATATTGTAACGTTTGATGTACTAAGGAAAGTATGATTAAAATATCGATAATATAACATTACACCGTTTGCTTTACAAACACTTTATTAAAAATATAATATTAATTTTCAAAATTACTTCTATGCATTAAAATGGAAGTTTAATAAACTTATATTTTTTATTGTAAATTTTTATATGATATTATCTCTTAAATAAATTTTTCAATAAATAACCAAGTATCGAGCAAATCTATTTTAATATTAATTAGAACATAACTTTTTATTTGTTAGTAATTTTGAAAATTTTAAAATATATTGTTATTATTATTTTGAAGTATTCTTAAAACATCAAAAATGGAAATAATTCTTTTTAGAAAAAATAAAAAAATAAAAAACCAAAGGATTTTTTTTAAAAAAAATTGAAAGTAAAAAGAAATAATTTTTATAGTTTTAAAAAATTATGAGCATAAAAAATAATATCTTCTATTTTTAAAAAAATTCTAAATATATTTTTTATTTTATGGATTTTAAATATTTTCTAATTTCTTAAAAATAAAAATTATTTCTATTTTTCATTGTTCTAGAATTTTTGGATAATTAAAAATTATTTTTGGTTTCTTTCACTTTTTAGAATTTTTAAAAATTAAAAAATTATTTTTATGTTTTTCAAAATTCATAGATTTTTTTTCAAAAATTTGAAAATATTTTATAATTTTTTAAATTTTTTTAAAATGATAAAAATTAAGTTTTAAAATTTTATTTATTAAAAAAAGTGAAAATATCAAAATCAACATTGCAAATTAAGTTGTAATATAATATTACATTGATTTTTTAATGCAATTACTTTATAGTTATTGATAGTAATGTGATTACGGTGTAATCTTTTATTACGTTCATTTATTTCAAAATAAATATTTTAATATAATTTAATTTGATATATTTCGAAGAAATTATGACATCTTACATTAGTACATCATAATAAAATTATAGAAGAATTGATAAATTTAGAAGAGAAATGATTGAGTTGAAATTTAGTTGGTAGTTGTACAAAAAGTACTTTCACGATGAACATCAAATAAGCTTCACCACGTTAGCTTAGTGGGTAAAGTGGAATCTTCATTTCGCTATAATTATGAAATATATTTTGATTATTCCATTCTCAAATTAATGAAAAGAAAGTAAATTTATTACATTATCAGTACATTAGCCTCTTGGACTAAATATTAGTTGGAGGAGAAGTGCTCGGATTGGCCCAAGTGTACTACAACCAGTGCAGCTACGTCGTCGTTTTCGTAAACTCATAAACTTAAAAAGGGCCTTTTTAGCAGCGGCCCGATCCCTAAAACCCCTCCACAGCAACCCTGGCACTGGCAACAAACGGGTACCTCTCCACCCGCTTCCTTCCGACTGGCTCTCTCGCCTTTGCTTGCTTCTAGCCCTACCTCGCTTCCCCCTTCTCAACATGAAGCTCGTCAGGTCAGTTTTTGTTTCTCTCTTCCCTCTTAACTATTTGATAGGAAAATCTATTTTCTCCTCTTTGTGTTTGATAGGTGATGTGGGAAAAATGTTTTGGATTTTCATTTAATGGTTTTGATTTGAAACATAATGAGCAGGTTTTTGATGAAGTTGAACAACGAGACGGTGTCGATTGAGCTCAAGAACGGAACCGTTGTTCACGGCACCATCACAGGTTCCTCTCTTTCCCATCTCTGCTTCTTTTTCCCCAACATTTAGGGTTTTGCTAAACCCTAGCCCTCCGTTTAGCCAAGTTATAAGAGCTTAAGGACCATTTCCCAAAGATTTCTTGTAATTGTTATGTAGTTATTAGGGTTTATTGTTTTATCGGTTTCTTTTTTTCTCGTTTGTCCCTAAAATGAGTTATGCCAACTATATTCATAATTCCCACCCCAAATGTGTATTCACTCGGTAACCTTCTGGTTAAATTCTTAATTTTAAAATTGATGATGCATTGCACGATATTACTTGTTATTACCTTTTAAGATAAACTGGTTTTGGACTTAGTGTGCTGTTTGACTGTGAAACATTTCTGAAAGGCAGCTTACACAATCGTTCAATTATTCATTTTATTGAACAATTGCATATATAATATCTTATTTTGAATTAGTTCCTCATGCTAGATCAGCTAAGGTTATTTGTGAACCTGTTTTTATGTTGTAAAACAATTAGTATGCCTGCAATTCCTATTCATCTTGTTATTATTGGATGACTTTGTGTGCCTTCAATAAAGAAAATGGTTATTCTCATTGAGTTCTTGTTTTCTACCCTGTGGTTTGCTGAGTAATGGAAGGGTTATATGAAACCAAATTCTTCTTGGACATTTACACCCTGTCTATTTGTATTACATTGCATTGATTGATTTATGCTTGCTTTCCTAGTTCAATGAACAAGTGGATTGGGAAATTTGTTCTGTTTGGGGGAGGGGGTGAGTGATTAGCTTCTTACCAATTACCACCTCATAATCTCATATTAGGAATCTACTTTTGCCTTTTACGTTATGAGAACGGTATAGTTACTGTTCTTTCTGTTGATAATGACGCAAACTCTGAACTCAGATCTCCATCTGTGAAAGATACAAAGGTTTTGTTTTTCTAAACTGATCACCACTTAAGGCACTTTAAGCTCATGATGGTTTCTATAGGTGGAGATATAGTGATGTTATCTCACAAAGAGGAAACATTAATTTCAAAGAGCACGTACATGGATAGACAGACACATAGACATGTTTGCCTATTTTAGCTTGAACTTTTGGTCTAGGTCCCCTTTTATAACACGTGGCAGTAACAGACTTAGTTGTCTACTTTGCTGGAGTGCTTGGTCACTTGTGTGTGCTATGTCTCTCATTCTTTCGTATATCTTAATTTTATCATCAAAAGTTTGTCTACATGTTTCGAAGCTTCTTTACATGTTTGACACATGTATATTAGAGTTTAAGGTTGACTAAATAGACTTTGGGTGATTTTGTGAGTCAAGATACACTTGTTGGCATGCAACTTTCTGACTGATTGATTTGCTGGTTTGTTTTAGGTGTGGATATCAGTATGAACACGCATCTGAAAACAGTGAAACTTACATTGAAGGGAAAAAATCCAGTGAGCTTGGATCACCTTAGTGTGAGGGGTAACAATATTCGCTACTATATCCTACCTGATAGCTTAAATCTTGAGACATTGCTGGTTGAAGAGACACCTAGGGTGAAACCCAAGAAGCCAACAGCTGGTATGCCATTTTCCTATTTGAATGTCCTACTTATATAAGCTTGTTTTCATGAAGTATTGTTGGTATTTATCTTTCAAATGCTTTTCCAAATTCAGGGAGGCCTTTGGGACGCGGTCGGGGTCGTGGGCGTGGACGTGGACGTGGTCGAGGCCGTTAAATATGTTGCCCTCCTTTCAAATTTTTGGGACAGCTGGATGCGTAGACACCTTTGTTGTAGGGAGAATTGGCCGTTGATGCTAATGGATATTAAAGTTGTATTGGTATTTTACTTTTCTGTGTGATTATTATCCTTTGTTTGGGTGGCTTAATCGTGAATTCTGGGATTACAACCATCGGATAACTTGATCTAAAGCTGATAGCTGAGCATATGATCTATTCCTTTGTCCACTTGTTGCTTTTGAAAAAGAGAAATAGTAAAAATAGGAACGCGGACATGGATTGTCATAAACCTAGTCTTGAAGTTGAGCCTGCTACTTAGATGATTGCTAGTGTTAGTACTCTTATGATATTGTCGTAATCCTAGTCTCTCAGGTTTTGTTCTATCCATCAGGTCCAAGTGAACAGGGAAAAAAAATCAAGGCTGTATCTGTTAATCAGGAAATTGGCTTACGGAAGCTAATTTTTCTTATTTTCTGGTGTTTATGAATATGGTCAAAGGAAAAGATCTTGCTAGTCAACTGAAAATCAAGGCAAAAAGTAAGGAAATTGTATGCCCTTTTTTCAAACCGAAAGACGATGTCTTTGGCTAAGCATAAACAACCCAACCCGTTCAGAGTGAAAACCCACTAATCCAAACCTTCTACCATCCGATACTCGTCACTAGCTCCATAATCTCCATGTCCTCTTTCAATCTTCTTTCCGACCACACGTCTCCCCCTTTTCCATAATTGTAATGTAAGTTATCTATCCCAACCTCAAGCCATACCAGATTAGAACCTCCATAATCACCCTCCTTTATCCACCTCCATGGCATGTGATAAATTTTAATGAAGAATACGTGTGTGTGATTTCAGAGTTAAAGGATGAAGTTAAGGCTGGAGGATGAAATTGTCTGTTGAATTTGAGGAGAATTTCTTGTGTCCAAAATTGTGCTTGGAGTGCAGGAGCTGATCTTGACAATCCTGGACTGACAGATTTTGATTGGGATATTTTGGTTTTCCTAAGCTTTGTGAACATTTTTGATAGATGTATGCTGCTTGTTATCAGTGGGAATTGGGCATATGATTAGTTGTTCTCTTTCCTGATTGGAAGATAAACAAATTTATTTGATTTCTCGTATCAAAACTATTTGTTTTAATAGTATTAATTTTTTAAAATAAAAATATTTTATTTCCCGAGTGAAACCCAGGGAATGCCCCTTCATATCACTTTGTTTTTTGTCTTCTTTTATTTAATAAATTTGATCGAAAAATTTTTAAATTTCAGTTTGTTTTTACTAGCGGCTAACTGGCGCGTTTTGAATCAATATTTCCAATAATCCCCTAATTTTGAATCTTGACCGTTCATCAGGGACAACTTTGTTTAGTGGGTCCCACATGGTTCCTTAGCCCCTTTCCTTCATTGACAATTTGACATGGAGCAAACTAAAAGTTATAGAGGACTGGCAATAGCAAAGCCAAATTAATTAAATCAGAACAGCAGCCAAGTCGGAAGAGAAAGGAAAATGGGAAAATCAACGGCTATGAAGCAAGCGGCGGTGGTTTTCGGGGCGCTAGCGTTTGGGTGGCTGGCCATAGAGATGGCATTTAAGCCTATCCTGGACAAGGCTCGTGCCGCCATGGACAAGTCCGACCCGGATCGCGATCCCGACGATATCGCCGTGCGCAACAACGCTTCTGATCGCGAAAGCGACGATGTCGTGAAGGGGGGGGATGAATCTCCTTGTAGGAGGCCTACTTCTTATGCTGATGCCGTCGCCAAGAACTCACCACTGGCATAATCCTAACAGTAAGGTGCAGCTTAGGAACAAGATCTTTGGGGTTTTGTCGAAGTAATTAAAGTACCTTTGGATGTTTTAGGATTAGTGAAATTATTAATGTGATCGTAGACGTATTTTCAATTTCGAATTGCTTGCTTCTACTTTTTGCTTAAAGATATTTTTAAGTTAATAGTATGTTAGTATTTGATTCCTGCTTTTTCTGCCACTACTGTATTTTTTTATTTTGTCTAAATCTTATGGATTGTTTTCTTTTATTTTTGAAAAATTAGATAGAAACATCAAATTTTTGAATTTCAAATTTTCAAGTATATACTTGTTTTTCAAACTCGTGTTAAATCTAAATATAAAATATTCATATTTTACAAATATTCGAAAATATTCAATTAAAGAGTACTCATTACCATTCTTATTTTAGATAATCGATAACAACAGGTGTCTTGTTCGGTTGTTGTGTGTTTTTCTTTTTAAAATCCATTTTGAATAACATGTTCCCAGAGATAAAGGAAAGTTGATATATAGTTTGGTTCTGACTCCAAATTCTTCATATATATAAATTCATATTAGGCTTTATTAGATAGAAAGCAGGGGCAGAGCCTCCTAATGGAATGGGGATCATGGCCTCCCAAAATTTTAAAATTTTTTTACATATTAAATAATTTTTTAATTTTTTATAAATTTTTTTAGTAGAACCTCTAAAATAAATTTTTATTTAATAATTAATATAAATAAAAAATAATAAAATGATTTCGTATGTTTGACTTAATTTTTAAGTATTTTCAATTTATGTTATTATTATTATTATTATTTATTTTTATTCTATTTACTCATATGTTTTAAATTTGTATAAATTTTCTTTCATAAATTTATATGAACCATCAATCATATTTTTTTTTATTATGTCATATGTGAATTTTATCTTCTACTTGTCATGTTTTTCTTTTTTTTTTGTTATGTAGATTTTATTTTTTTATAATTTTAATTTTTAAAAATAAATAAATTATTATGTAATTCTCAAATACAAGTTGTAATATTGTATTGTTGCTTAAAATTTCATTTATATATTATTTTTTATTAAGAATAACTAATGTATTCTAGCATATATGTTGTAAATTTTAAATAACAAAAATATACATATAAATTGATAGAATATACACCTGAGCATTTGACTTATTAGTTGGTGTATGATCTCTTGCTTAAAAAGCAAGGTTTGAATTTTCCTTCCTCCCATTAAAAAAATTGATAGAATGAAATAATTATATTTCTGTCAATACAATTTTATTTATTATATTTATTTTTAATGGCTCTCAAAATAATTTTTTATTTAATAATTAGTTTTATTCTTCAAACTACTTGATAAAATAAGAGTCATTATTATTAGCATATTGCTAGTTAAGCTTAATAAATAAATTCTAAACTAATATGTTAAGCCTATCAAATTTACAAAAAAATAAAAGTGAGTCTACTACTCTAAACCTATTAAGTTTTAATATAAATATAAAGTTATTATAATCTATTATATTTTAACAGTCTAACCTAATAGTTTATCATAACATATTATATCTTAATAGTTCAATTCAATAACTCAATATGTTAATTAGCAATTTAAGAGGCAATTAGAAAATAAGAGGTGAGTTAAGACACACAAAGTAAAGAAGTAATTTATTTAAGTTTAAAAAATTATTTTCTTTCAGTCAAGTGCGCAAAGTGTGAGAATGATTCCGTTTATAATTCCATTCAATCATATATATAAATGATACCATCATTATTATTAATTTGAATTTTTTTGTATGTTTAATGTCTTATGAATTTTATTTAATTTTTTATATATATGATAATTAAATTATATATAAAATTCTATTTAACTGTTAATGTCTTTTTCTGTTTGGCCGCCTCTTTGAAAATGCTCTAGCTCTGCCATTGATAGAAAGTGTTTCATTTATTTGGAAATGGAATAGCTAAAAATCCACAAGATCTTCATATGAATAAATTCATCTCAAATTCCATCAACTTGACCATTACGGTTTTACATCTTAGACTTGATTCTATTTCCGTCTTCGTAAAAGATAGCAGATTACAAGTCTCAACTGGAGGTTAATCCATCCGAATGGGGTTAGTACTTCAATGCTAATCTGATAATCTACCCAATATTCAAGTCAACAAGATTATAGATGTCAAGCTAAATACATAATATATTTTTCATAATTCTAAAATATTAATTGTCTTTATATATAGTTGTCTTTTAAAATTATTTTTATTTATAAACAATTAACTTTATATTTTATATAAATTGTTATTTAAAAATAAATATCACATATAAAATATGTGATAATAAATTAAAATTTGTTATGAAAAATAACTTGAAGTAACAACTATAAAAGAAAGTATTTGAAGGGAGAGTAAGTATTTAGAGGAGTAAAATTTTATTCAAGTGTGTATTTATAAATGAAGTGATGAGCCTATTTATAGGTTAATAATTCCTTATATTAAATAGAATATAAAATATGAAGATAATAGTTAGGGATTAAATAGATGGATTAAATTTTAATCTTACTACAATCTATTGTACATTAAAATCTAGATATACATAATATAAATGGATATTCATAAAAATATTCATAACACTCTTTTAATATCTATTGTATTAAGAAGATGCTTTGTTAAAATTTTACTAGGAAAAAATCTCATAGGAAAAAAATTCGAGTGAAGGAAAAAAAGTACATAATTCTTTTTAAAAATACGTTTTTGAAATACTACCTCATTAAAAACTTTATCAAGAAAACTTAGTGGGAAAAACCTTAATGAAGGAAAAAAGCACAGTATATATTTTACTTCTCCTGATGATTGCATTATAGAGATCTTTTGTCACGACCCGAAACTCTCATCGAGCCAGTGACAACCGCCGCGACGTCCCGATAAGCACTCATTACCCCGAATGCCGATCGAAACCCCACAAGGCTTAGCATCAACTTCCGCATCTCCCCGGTGAGCGATAGTTATTAAATCTCGCATTTCAAGAAAACATAAGTTGGTTCCAACTCAAAACAATAAAATATTATTTTCTAACTCACAGGGGCATTTTCGTTAATTTTTTTTAAAAATTTTGAAATCCGAAAAAATGTAATATGTAAGTAGAAACACATATTTCATGATTTAAATTAAATTTTGAAGTCTAAAACATTCGTTTAAAGTAAAATTATAGCTATTTGAATATAATAAAAATATTAAATAAAATATTCTATTTTCTTAAAACACAATATTTTCAAAGTCTTCCTAAAATAACTTTTGTAGCGTAAGAGTAAAATAAATTTATTCATATAGTAATAAAGATAATTAAAGTATGAAATTTCGTTTACAGTGACACGTGGACCCCCAACTAACTAAGAAAGTATAGAGCTACGAACCCTTACTTCCTATGATGCAACTTCGAGATTAATTCTCGTCTTAATCAACTATCAACAAACTGTCCTGAGCCTGAAAAATGGATAGGAAGAGGGGTGAGATTAAATAATCTCAGTGAGTAAACAATTACCATCAAAAGCATCTAAAGCCGAGTAGATGGAGACAATATAAAAACGTTATATCTCAATAATGTTCATAACACAAAACTCGTTTCAATCTATACCAAACAATTTCTTTTCATCAAAATTTCTCGGCTTATGAATTTCTTAAACTTGGCCCCTACCAAAATCATTCTCGCAGGTACCTTCGTCAAGGTATCCCACTAAGACCGCCAAGGCTGTTCAATGACCCATACCCATAAACATGTTTTCACATCTAACACACAGCCGTTCCTTGGCGTTGGCTGAGTCTCACTCTCACGTGGTGGCCCGAACGTGAGGTGCACTCAAATCATACCTCAGGAGATACTTCACCCAACATCTCCCCCCGGAGGTAAATATATAATTGAGTTACCGTGCCCCTCTCATAGGCAGTCCACGGAAACCCCCACCACTGCAGTGACCGTGAGGTGCATTCAAATCTTACCTCAGGAGATACTTCATCCAACATCTCTCCCCGGAGGTAAATATATAATTGGGTTACCGTGCCCCTCTCATAGGCAGTCCACGAAAACCCCCACCACTGTAGTGACTGTTTAATATACCACCAAACCCATAAAAATTTCAGTAGCATAATATGGCGAATAAAATGTAATTCAGTCTACTGAGACCAATCCAAAACTGTTCATATATTCATGCCAACCCAAAAAAATTTAGCCATCATGCTACCATAGTGTCATAAGCCACAATTTCAATAACATATAAAATCATAAATTTCAACACAGTCTCCATATACTCAATTTTCCCAAAATAATATTTGATTTCAAAACTAGTATAAATCTCATTTTTATTAAAAAACATTTTAATTGGAAAACATAATATTTTATAATTTAAACTCACCATTCAATAAAAGGATCAAACAAGTATAATTACTCTAGATATTTAAGACAATAAATTGTCCACTCACAGTTTTAGCAGTCGATGTACTCCTAATCCCAGTCTTCAAGCACAATTTTGATACTTTTACCAGTGTAATTTGCTCACCACCTATCCACAATGTACAATACATAATTCACCACATCAATGCTTGACCATTATAAAATCAATTCAGGCTCGATATATATGCATGATATGACATGCAACTTATCCGACTACCGCTTAAATGCGGTGCTGACCTAATTCGGCCTATTACCCGATTAAATTACTAACGCGTCCAATTTAATCTTAAATTAATTTTTTTCAGTTTCTATACCTCAATTGCACCCAAATTGACTTAATGTTCCTCAGTGTGGAGCAAATTATCAGTCTCGATAGGAAATTACGAAAATACCCCTAATGGGTAAAAATTCATATTTTTGCTTCGAAAATTTTCATTATTTTTCTAGACTCATAATTCATCATTATTCATCATAATTCCTCAAATAAACATCAAGATCATCAGCCAATATTCCCCTAAAAAATTCAGCCAATAATGGTAATGGAGGAAAATGAATTCTTTTCTTGTTGTTTTGTTTCTAAATATGCTAAACTAACTTAAAACACTAACATAACTTAGAATCAAATTAATCTAACAAGTTTCTCTCTCCTAACTCATTTTTTCAGAATTGAATTCATCCTCAAATCACATGATTCAACCATGGAAAATGATGAGAAATGCATGGAAATGATAAATCTTAAGCTAAGCTTGAAAAATCATACCTTTAAACACTTGATTCCTTGAAAAATCATATTTTTTCTTTGAATTTTCTCACTCTAGGGTTTGTTCTTATTTCTCTCTCTCTCTTGCTGGTTTTGGCTGACCATCCCAATGAAGAATTCTGGAACTTTCAAGCCTTTTAATAGGCTTAATAAAATATTATTATTTTATTTACCTTTTGAATATTTTATTATTTTATTTTTTTCTAGCAATCTTTTTTACTTTCTTTTTCTACCACTCAATCCTCTTCACTTATCCATGTCCATGAAATTTCTAGACTTTTTCAAAGTTTTGGTGGAGCAAATTTTTAAAAATTACACTTTTACCCCCGTAAAGTGAAAAATTACATTTTTACCCCAAAAACTGAAAAATTGCCCATAGACATATTTTTCATCCCTTATACTCATACCATTCTCCAATTTGTCAAATGTGATCTAAATTCTCTTAAAATCTCAAATTTTGTCCGCGAGTGGAAAAATTATAATTTTGCCCCTAGATAGTGAAAATTTCGGTTTGACTCCGAATTGATCCCCGAACTCCTAATTAACGTTTTGAGTCATCCTTGAACTGTGAAACTCTTAATTTCACCTTAAAATTCCTATTTGAATAGTTCGAGGCTTAATCGACATAATGATACCATTAGGGGCAATATTGTCTTTTAACGATTTCTCGAACTTCCTAAATATAGAAACATTCTATCGAGCATGTGAATGACATTATAATTATTTTACAAAGCAGGGTTTGACATCTTTAAAATGACGCATTTTGATCTTTTATATCAACTTTTCAAATGTTGCAATACAAAGGGCTTTGGTGAATAAATCAATTAGATTATCACTTGAACAAATTTGTTGAACACTAACATTACCTTTTTTCTAACTTATGTTTTGTTTTATCATTTTTAATGTATCTTTCTTTTAACTATGCTATGCAAACAATATTATCCTCGTATAATGTTATTGGAATTTCATTTTTAGTTGACAAGCTACATGTTTCTTGAATATATTGAGTTACAGATTTTAACCAAACACATTTATGACTTGTTTTATGAATTGTTAAAATCTTTGCATGGTTAGAAGAAGTAGTAACTATAGTTTGTTTTACAGAATGCTATGAAATAGTCATAGCTCCACATATGAATAAGTAACATGTCTAAGATTAAGCTTTGTGTGGATCAAATAAATATTGTACATTTGCATAATCAATTAAATGTAATTTTGATACATTTGAGTAATATAAATCTATGTCTATTGTTTCTTGGAGATATCAAAGTATACGTTTAATTCCATTTCAATGTCTTTGAGTTGGAGAAGAATTATATCGTGTTAATATTTATAACAAATAATATATCAAGTTGTGTATTGCTAGCAAAATATATTAATACTCCAATGCAATAAGACATAGTACTTCAAGACCAATAAGTTCTTCATCATCCTTACGAGGTCAGAAACGACATTTTTTCACGTCTAGTAACCTTACAATCATTGGTGAACTCAATATATATGTTTTATTTATATAAAATAATTTTAATACTTTTGCTATATAATTAAATTTATGGATAAAAATTCTATTTGTCAAGCGCTCAATTTGAAGACTTAAATAAAAATTCATTTTTCACTATCTTTCATCTAAATTATTTTTTAAGTAATCCACAGCTTTTGATAATTCTTCAAAAGTTTCAATAATGTTTATGTTATCAACATAAACGATAATTATGACAAATTAAGATCTGAATCTATTTATAAAAACACATGGGAATATAAGATCATTTTTATAGCATTCTTTCAATAAATATTCACTAAGGCGATTATATCATATATGTCCGGATTGTTTTAATTCATATAAAGATTTATTTTATTTAATCGAATAAATTTTTTGAGAATTTGAATTTATACTTCAAGCAACTTGAATCCTTCAAGGATTTTCATATAGATATCGTTATCTAATGAGCCGTATAAAATGAGCTATAGTTACATTTATTAAACGCATTTCAATTTTTTCATGTATTGTTAGACTAATTAATATAAAATTATAATTGCATCTACTACAAAGAATATATCTCTTCATACTCAATACCAAGCTTTAGGTAAAATCTTGTACAACAAGTCATGCTTTATATCTCATAACTTCAATTTTCCCATTTTATATTTGCACAAATGCCCATTTATATCCTATTGGTTTTACACCATTTGGTATACGGATTACAAATCCAAAAACTTTATGTTTTACAAGTGAATTCAATTCTACCTTAATTACGTTTTTCCATATTAGCCAATCATTTTCTATTTCTACATTTTTTAATATATGTAAGTTCAAGATTTTCATTTTCTTTCATAATATTGAGATTTATATTATAAGCAAAAATATCATGGACGTTTATTTCATTCTGGTTTTATATTTTCCCATCATAAAATAATTGATTGAGATCTCTTCATTTTCAATTATTTCAAGTACCTAAATTTCTTATAGAATTTTATTAATTATGTCAAGAGTCTTTTCTAAAATTTCTATTTCTTTTTTTTGACCATCTTGAATATTTGCTCCTTTTTTTTTTGAGAATTTTTATCTTTAGAATCAATTGGTCTCCATGCTTCTAGCATGCCTTGTCCTACAAAGACATCAATTCTAATAGTAGCTTCTACAATTGGTCTATGAGATTTACTTATTCTTTTTAGGTTAATAAATACGTTTAGCAACTAATTTGCTATATTTAACAAATGAATTATCTTTTGAACTTCAAGTTCAGATTGATTTGTGCGATGATCAATACTAGATAATGATAATGCATTCTAAGTGCATATTTGGCCTAGTTTTCTTTTCAGCTTATTTATCTCTTAAAAGCAAAAATCAAGCCAAACATGATCTTTTGATAAGCTCTTAAAAAAAAAGTAGCTTTTTTTTTAAGAACAAATTTTTTTAAAAAAAGAGCTTAAAAAAAAGCTCCAAGGAGGAGCTTTTTCTTTTCTTCTTTTAAAAATACAAGAAAATTTTTATGTTTGTTCCAAAAATATCCTCATTTGTTAAAAATAATTACAATATTTCCCTATCAAAAAAAAGAAATACCTTCTATGATAATTTTAACAAAAATTAAAACTTATAAAAAAAATTATCAAACAACTTTAACTTAATTTTAAAAGCTATTATTTTTCATAAGAGCTTCATAATAGCTTTTAAGTTAGAAAAAAGCCAAGCCAAACAGGCTCTAAGAAATTTTCTTTTCTAGTTGCTTATTTTCTCTCCCTAATGTTGGGAAAATTGTTCCATCAAAATAATAATCTACAAACCTTGTAGTGAATAAATCTTATATTAATGGTTTCAAATATTTAATTATAAATAGAGATTCGTATCCAATATATATTCCTACCTTCTTTTGAGAACTCATCTTTATGTATTGTGGTGGAGCAATTGGAACATATATTGCATATTCAAAAATTCTAAGATGAAAAATATTTTGTTTTTTACCATAAACCAATTGTATAAGAGAGAATTTATAATAACTCGTTGGCCAAATGTATACAAGTGTTACTGCATCCAAAATGGCCAACCCCTAAACAGAAATTGAGAGTTTATATTTCATAAGCAATGGCTTTGCAATTAGTTGAAAGTGTTTGATAAACGATTTTGTTAGATCATTTTGTGTATGAACATGAGTAACAAGTTCTTCAATAGTTATTGCAACTAATATAGAATATTTATTAAAAACTTGAGATGTAAATTTATCAGCATCGTCAAGATGAATAGTTTTAATTGTATAATAAGGAAAATATGCTTGCAAACAAATGATTGCAAATGCTAAATTGCAAATTGATAATAAACAAACATGTGACCATCTAGTTGATGCATCAATTAAAATTGTAAAATATCTAAATGGTCCATATGGTGAATGTATGAATCTACATATATCACCTTGAATATGTTTAAAAAATGTAAGAGATTCAACTTTAGCTAGTGATGGTCTTATAATTAATTTATCTTAAGAGAAAGCAACACAAGAGAATTCATTAGATTGAAAAACTTTTTGTTTTTCAATGGATGACTATATGTATTTTCAACAATTTTTCGCACCATTATTGATCCAAAATGATCCAACCGGTCATGTCAAATATTAAAATCATTAGTAAGCTTCTGGTTTACTATAATATAAATTTCAATCATTCTAATTTTTGTGTAGTACATTTCAGAGGATAAAGCAGGTAATTTTTTTAATACACACTTTTTACGCAAGATAAGAAATATAATATAAAGGTATTCAATGTCTCTTTCATTCATTGTCTAAATATGATATTCATTCAGACAAATATCTTTAAAATTTAATAAGATTCTTTGAGACTTAGTAGAAAATAATGCATTCTCTATTATAAACTTTGTTCCTCTGTGTTGTAAAATATTCACTCTTTTGAAACCTTCAATTAATCCTGGACTACCAAATATTATATTGACATTAGCTTTTTCCATTGTGAAGTAGAAAAATATTTCTTACCTTTAAATGTAATGTGTGTTGTAGCATTGTCTGCTAGACATATTTGCAGTATTGATCTTAGATCCAACAAGATGGATGTTAATATTTTTTTTCAATAATATGTATATATATACACATTTCAAGTTAACATAAAAGAACATGAAATATAGAATTAAAACTCATAATAAGAACATATCATTTAAATATAATGAAAACATATAAACGTATCTTAAGAATAGAGTTATACTAAAATATATCAATAAACTATTAAAAAATTTTATTCTTGGATATTTCCATTACCAATTAAATGATCAATTTCTCTTTGAGTGTGGATAAGAAAATCAACAATGTCTTATGTGTTATATCAACTTGGTCATAGTTAAAATCATCACAAGATGTTTTAATTTGACGTACAATAGGTATGTGATCAATGGTCTTTCATATCACATCAAAACATTTTCTATATTCTTTTTATTCTATTTATTTTTATCTTTTCATTATTCATCCACTTCTGATGGGTTAAAAGTATATATTCATTTTGGATGGATTGCAGGTATTCATCCACTTTTGATGGGTTATCCACTTCTGGTGGGTTAGTGGGTTAAGATATCTATGCACTTCTGGTGAGTATCTATCCACTTTTTGTAGTAAAATTATCCATATACTTCTAGTGGGTAAAATTATTATTAAAATTAGAACAGTGATAGTGTAAATTATTACGACAACCTCTTCCATATCTATGATCATAATTATTAAATTATGATGTTATATTCATTTTAGGGAATGGATGGATTAATGACCATGACCATGACCATACTTATTAAATGATGTCACATTTACTTTAGAGAATGTATAGATTCATAATTTGTCATCAGTAGCTTGTTATTTTGCTCAATAATAAAAATACTACATGATAGCAAAATTCACTTTAAGATTGATTTTCAGGGAATGAAAACACCAAAGAGACCACTTACCTGATTTGTTAAAATAAAAAATCAAAGACCAGCTATTGCAATCTTTTTGACATTTGGAGATGATGAAAATAAAATAATATCAACATTTACTTGATTTGTTCAAACCAGAAATCAAAAACCAACTATTGAAATTCTTTTAAAGCTAGAAGATGATGAAAACAAAATGACATCAAAATTTGATAACATGTTATGAAATATAATTTAAAATAACAACTATATGATAGATATAAAAGAAAGTACTTAGAGGAAGAGAAAGTATGTGTATTTATAAATGAAGTAAGGAGGCTGATAACTCCTTATTTAGATAGAATTTACCAGATGAAAAAAATATTAAGTGATTAGATGAATAGATTAAATTCTAATCTTAATCTAATCTATTTCACATCAAAATTTAGATATAAATAGTATAAATAAATATTCACAAAATATTCGTAATAGTTAAAAAAAAGATTAATGGAAGAAATTACAAATCTACTAAATATAAAGTTCGGAAGATTAAACTTCTGACAAGTGTGAACAGGCCTTTTTCGCTTAATTGTCCTATTTGTTTGCAAGTAATTTTTTGGATTCGGATTTCTAGGTTAGTAATAATAACAAGTAATCGGCTTGTCGCCTCTTTCCCTCCTTGAAGAATTTAACCAAATAAAAAAAAAAAAAATAAACGATAATTCTTTAAAGATTAGTAATAAAGAACTGGTGTAATCTCCATTTTCGGATTAATATTGCTTTAATTGAACTGAAACTCTCTCCATCATGATTATGATCATAAATAATTGTCGTGATGTTTGCAGGTTCTAGCCCAAGTTAATGGACACCACACCTAAAACCTTAGCTTCGCTTGTTGGGGACGGTGTTTTTTTACACGTCTGGCTAATCAACTTTCAACCTTACAATTTTAAGTCACAGCGCATTGAAGATGAAGCAGAAGTCGGTTAATTAGAGTGCGTGACATGTTTGAATTTCTGCTATAATTTATGGTGACAGGTGCAACCATTTGTTAATGTGTCTAATTTTTCATGGGTGGACTGCTACAATGCAACAATGTAATCAGATGACATTGTCCCGGAATAGGAATGTCCTTTTCCACCGCCAGGTGCCAATGGCACCGCATCAGGCAGGGCCATCGGGGTGGAGTAAATTAGTGACCATCCCCCTTTTACGCCATTTGTTTCTTTTTTTATTTTTTATCTATGACCAGTCTATTATGTTAATGCTAGTTCTCCCAATTTAGGTTACCTGCAGCTTTCCTTTCCTATATATTTAATTCCCAACCTCACAAAAAAAGTAGAAGCCGTACCTTACAGCTCATCTGGGTATTTATTGTTTTTGAGTCATTTTCTTGAATAGGCTCCTCCCAGTCAGTACTATAATCGATGATGAAAATCGCGCAAATCAGGGCGGTGTGCTTCATTTCCAAACTCCTGTAATGTCTTCCATTTTAGTACTAGCCCCCATTAATGATTATTAAAAAGTTCAAACCTGTGGTCGTTTTCATTGCATAAATCGAAATCTTTGTGCTCAATGATTTTCTTTTTTTTTTTCTTCTTTAATATCGTTAGGTCCTCCTATGTTCAAAATGGTATTCTTCCAAGAAACCTTTTAGGAGGAGTAATCAATATAACCATCCTGTGTTGATGAATAATTAAGGATGCAGATTGCTTCAGGGTGGTGGTGGCCCTTGTGAAAATATGAAAAGTAATGCCAATTCAGAAAATAATACAATGTCACTAAAGATGTTGATGGAACAAATACTGCAAATTCTATAAGAGGTTTTGAATAAGATATACACTCACATGTTTTGACTCTAATTTTGGGTTAAAATATTCAGATTGTGGGAAACAGTTTTGAGGATAAACATAGGAAGAGAAAGCGTCCAAGCTTCATTAGCCGTTTAGGAGCAATCATCTGTCAAAGATTCTCCCATTTGGGTCCTTCTTAGAAGGTCCAAAAGGGCCGAACCAATGGGGTTGAATGCAAATTCCGCGACTCTGCTTGATCCACATCCTGCCGATGCATAGCTGTCCAAGGAAAACTGCTAACAATGACATAGGAAACACCAAAATATAAACTGTTTTGCCACTTTAAGGTTTCAGAATGAGCTCTGCATTATCTTCCAGTCCTCTTGTTTTTATTCTTAATTATGTTACAGCAACCTCCTAAAATTTTAGTATGCCTTTATCTAATTCACATTGACAGAATAAATTAATGGTTTTGAAGTTCAGATCACACATTTATGGGACAGGAATTGCATTGGGTGCTCAGGTCAGAAATATTTGAAGTTTATCAGAAAAGATAATATGAACAACCAATGTTAAATTTCTCTACACTATCAACAAAAAGGAAAAAAAAATCTGAATTAGAATTGAAGAAAAGTTTCTATTTTTCCCACCATATCATCTAAGAATTAAAGGAGTATGTAATGTAAGAAAATAATATAGATAAACAACATATTATTGTTTAAAAAAATAGTTTAAGATTTTCGAACGGATTCTTCCTTTTATTCTTCAAGTAACACTTCGTTCGATTAATATTTTTATGACTTATTAATTTTTTAATTTTATAAAAAACAAAAAAATTTTAATTCGCATGTATCTACACGACCGACATGGAACGTTTTTGCAGGACATGGGATGACCTGGTCCTTAACGCCTAAGATATGATTTTTTGGGTTCTATCCAATAAAAAAAAAAAATCAGATAATGACGTGGCGTGATATGCGTGGAAAGTAATGAACCGGATCATGAGAACCGGAGAAAACAGAGGAAGAAGGACAACAAATCCTAATCGTGACGAACTTCAAAGGTACAGACATGCACAGTACCTAAGCAAGCTTCCAAAAAGGCAGAGCGGAAAATGACCTCAAAACCGTTTGATCTCACAATAAAATCAGAACCCAAATAAGCCCACAATCCGCCATATCGTTTTAGATCTTCTCTTTCCTGTTATTTTGCTTGTTTCGTAGTTCCAACTACTTCAAAACAACAACAACCTCTTCTGATTCCTGTTTCCGTCTGTCACTTCCCTTTCTAGTTTTGCTTCACCATCATGTATCATACATTTCCCCGTCCAATTTAAGGTAATCTCCTTGGTTTCTTTTTATTTTTTGTTTTGGGTATTTTTTGTTTTTCTGGGTTGGGTAAAAAATTAATGGGGGTCCCCAGCTGCCCCAATAAAGGTTAAATTTTTGTGATTATGATTGGATTTCGTTACATGTGTTGGTATCTGTGGATTGATCTGTCTTGATCATTTGAAATAGAGTTTGGGAATCTGGGTTCTTACTCCACATGTGTAAAATAGATGTCTTTATTTATTTATTCATTTATTTTTGTATACTTGAGTAATATTGTTACCCTGTATAGTTATGCAAGTCGAGTTGATTTTGGGATAACTTTTACATTTTTGAAGCCTACTTATTTGACTTGTTATGTGGATGTTCTATAATTTTTGTGGGTGTTTGTATGTTATTGCATTAGCCATATTATATGCTCTTGAGGAGTTCGGTTTCACCGAGTTAATGTCTCAAATCAACGAGAAGTTAATCCTGACTGTTTCATTTTTTGCTTCGTATATATTTTCGGACCATATTACTAACATTATCTGAATAGAATAAACACTGCCATCTTGGAGAGAAAAGCTTTTTTTTTTTTTTTTTGTTAAGTGATAAAACCTTTTCTTGAATGTTGAGTAAGCCTCTTTTTGGACTTATTTGCTGCTTCGATCAAAGGATGCAACAGTATTTCTTTCTTCAGTTATGACTAGAGTTTTGTACAAAACTCATTGAGTTAGAATAGCACTCTAGAGTGTATGCTTTTTGGAGTGGAATGAGGAATCTGGTCATTTTTGATTGTGGAGTTTTTTAGGCCAAATTGGAAGCATAGTGTCAAGGTCCAGAGGGGAGCTATGAAATCCCATATCTGTAATGTACTAAAGTGAGACTGGGTATTGAAGTTTTCACACTATTTCAACTTGTAGATTGGTGTGGACACTTTGAATACAATACTGTTTTGGACACTTTTAGGGACCCAACTCTGGGAGCTATTGTAAAGAATGCAAAAAAGGAGAGAGTGGCTGAAAGATGGAGTAAACCAGGCCAAGGAGAATTGAAATTTAATGTCGACAGGGCAGCCAAAGGCTGTTCAGGTGAGGCCGGAATTGGAGTGGTTTTAACGGACAAAGATGGGCATGTTAAGATTTTATTCTCCATGTCTATTGGGGTGGGGGACTCCACCATTGCTGATATTAGAGCTATTAGAGAAGCTTTCCTTCTGTTTTCAGCATCAAAATGGGATTAATCACATTTATTAATTGTGGAAAGTGACTCTAGAAACGCGGTGAAGTGGGCTAATAGACTAGAAGAAGCGCCTTAGAGGTTGCGGAAATGGATCCTTGACATTGAGAGATTAAAGAAGGAAATTAATGCATGGGAGGTTAAACACATTTATAGAGAGAAAAATCAAATGGCTGACAACCTTGCTAAAGCTGGGATTAACCGACAAGAGGAGCTCCTTCACATTTTTGATTAAGCTGATGGGGAGAATTTGATCGGGATGGAGGAACTGGCGAGGGAAGTGGAATCTCACTTATTGCTTTCTATGAGTTTATCTATGTTTTATCCCTTGGTTCTATCTTTGTTGATTGTTGGATGAGATTTTGATGCTTCAGGTTTTCAGCTTTGTTGATGACTTAAATAGTGTCCTTTGTGTTGAAAGGGGTGGGTACGCTGTTGTATGTAAGAGGGAGGGGGATTTGTTTTTTGTTTTTGGTGATTGATGAGTTATTTTGTGTCATGAGAGATATTGTTCTTGTACAGAGAATGGTGAGGTTTTTAGGCTGTTATGCTAGTGAGATGCACAACACCCTTAAATCCTCCTTTTATTCTTGGCAAGGGAGCTTTACTTCCCTGATTGAATGAAATTTGTTACTTTTCAAAAAAAAAAAAAACTTGATGTGGATCATGACAGTTGGTATTAGAGCACCTTTTCAGGGACACTGGACCGTGAATCCCACATCGGTTGTGTACTTACACAATTGAAGGACAGTGGACCAAAGGACATCGGACCATGAATCCCACATTGGTTGTGTACTTACAACCGAAGGATAGTGGACCATGAATCCCGTATCGATTGTGTACTTAAATGAATCCCACATACATTGTGTACTTAAATGAATTGGACATAGGTTGTGTACTTGCAACCAAAGGATAGTAGACCATGAATCCCACATTGGTTGTGTACTTACAACTAAAGTAGGTTAGTGTGGACTGTGCCACATAACCTTCTCATGTGCATACTCAAATGCCAAACTTATATAGTTGAGTAATTATCAAATCAATGCTTTGCAGGTTAGTGTGGACTGTGCCACATAACCTTGTCATGTGCATACTCAAATGCTAAACTTATATAGCTGAGTAATTATCAATAATTCCATTTAATGTGTTTTGATGTAGATTAGAGGTTGGGAGCTATGTCGGTAGCAACCATTGAGAGCATGGCATCCTTGAGTAGTGATCTTTTCTACGACATATTGAGGCGTCTTGATGGCCCAACTTTGGCCACTGCAGCATGTGCATGTGCGACATTTTGTTCAATCTCAAGAGAGGAGAGACTATGGGAAAATGTTTGTTCTACTATGTGGCGTTCAACGAACAGAGAAGATGTTAAAAGTTTGATTTCTTCGATTGGTGGATTCAGAAAGTTCTACGCAGATTGTTTCCCACTTATTGTTAATAAGGAAGTAACAGAGTATCAGTGGAATGACTATCTTGAGTACCCTGAAGAATGGACTGAAGCTGAATATTATGGTGACACCGATGGGGTTGAAAGTATTTCACCATTAGATTTTGTTTCTATTGTAGATATCAGGTATAAAGATAAAACAATCTGTTCAAAAGTCCTATGGGGTATTCCTAATGCAAATGGGTCCAATAGTTGGTTTTACAACTGCCCATTTCGGATTGATCTTCTTACATATGCTGCTAGAGATGATGATAATGAAGGTGAGGTTACCCTTTCAGTTTCTGATGGTCTGCCACCAATTATCTCTATGGAAAAGGAACGGAAAGATGGGAAACTGTGGAAGGAGCTCCGAGATGGCCTCCGCCTTAGTTGGATTGTTGTAAACAGAAAAGTTAAGCAAGCTGCTAATCTTGCCAGTTGGAGCCCTCTTGGTGGACAGAGGCATTGGCCCACAGACAAGGATTTTGTGATAAGGTTTGGGTCTGTTCTTCCTGCCAAAGACGTCCTTCCATGTCAAGTAGTAGAGTGCATTCTTATCATGAAGTTCAGAGTCATCCACACAGAGGGCGAAGGTATAGAGACAACTCTCAAATTGACAGAGCTGAGCATGCAGTTGGAAGATATGGAAGGTGCACATGTTAATGGAAGAAACAGTTTGCTTATTCTGAAGGAAGCTCTGAGCTGCCACCGCAGCAAAAATTACAGTGAAGTTCTTGAGTCCTGTCATTTGTACTCTAAAGTACAGAGTGAGTTAAAAGAGGAGAAAATGAGGAATGAAAGCAGGTTAGACAGACTTTGTATCTTAAGCGGCATTGCTGTGTTCATCACTTTTTGGTATTACATTTTGTAAATGTAGGTGCTGCTTTCATTTAACACTTTTACCAAAGATGTTTTAACAAACTCTCAACCCTTTTCTTCTGATGTAAAGATTCAATTTTGCTTCAAGTAATAAAAAGGTTTCTATCTTTCTAATCTGATTCTCTTTTTAGTGGTGTTTAAGAAAAATGCTTGCCAAGTGGTTAGTTCCATTCACTATGATTGACCGTATAATTCAAGGGACATTGTGCAGAATGTTTCCCACTCAAGCGCCAGAGGCTCTCCCCCTGGACCTCGTAGGATGGTTCTGCCTATCACTGGTCACAAGACCTGCTCTCTTTCGAGCTAGTCCTCGCTTGCAGCAGTTATATTTAAGTCTACTTGATTATACATTTGCCTGCTTATGCGAGCTTGTGTGGGAATCAACTCTTGGTTTCAGGAATAGAGAAAATATCGGCAATGCTAATGGTAATCCATTGTACTTAAAATAACCTCCTTCCATTGCTATATCAATCGACTACATAGATCTCCTACGTTTTCACAAACAGGGAAAACCAGAAAAAGAGAAAAAGAATTACATGCGATCTTCTCTCAGTCCTATACTAATCATCAGTTCAACAAATACTAGGAAAGAAAGAGTTAAGAATTTGGAGCAGGTTCTATGTTCATATTCCTCTTTTGAGCAGGCAATTCTAGTTACATACTCTAAAGCTCATAAGTCATCCCAATTTTGAGCATCCGCTCACGGGGAATTTGAAGTACTTTATCGCTTTGCGTCAAATACTTCTTCAAGAAATTGTAAGCGTAATTTATCAAAATCTTCTTTGCTATACCTGCTCCTTTGCTAGCACTCACCCCATTTTCACCAATCAAGTGGAAAACCCCAGCTTGCGATGCTCTATTCACTACTTCAATTTCTCCTTCCACAGCCTCTCGTAGCTTATCTTGATCTGATGCTGCCAAATTCTCATGTTCTTCCTTCTTACCACTTAACTCGCTTTGCAACTCTCCATCCTCGTTGGTTGTCCCCATCATTCAGCGCTGTTTGAGATTGCGATAACAGAAAGTCTTCTCTTATAAACTCCTTTAGCTTTTCAACCAACTGATTCTCAATCGGCTTTTGCTTATCCTGTACATCTTTATAATCATACCTAACAACACATCGAAAGATGCGAAGCTCCTTCGGTTCTAGCCTTCGGAAGAGGAACCTTTCTTCTGGCCTAACCTTGCTAATGAGCATTGATTTTATGGAGACAAAAACAAGAACTGAGTGCAGTGCTGGTATATTAGACACATAGTGCTTGAAGATGGGTGGAATACCCTGAACAACCTTCGAGTAAAACAAGGCAAGCCCAGGAATTCTAGACAAGTTTGTGTCCATGGTTATCATTGGTAGCTTTGCAACAGAAATCTTGTGTTGGAGCTCATAATAGTACCTTTTCCGGTGCACGCTATTCCAAACAATCATCACGGTCACTAGAACTGCTGCCACAGCTAATGGTAAGTACCCTCCACTTTCGAATTTGTAGAGGACTGAACTCAAATAGGTTAGCTCTAGTAGGCCGATGACAAGAACATAAGAGATTATGAAAAGAATGTTGGGTTTCCGTATAATTATCATTATCAGTACTAACAAGGAAGATGCAAGTACCATTACAGAAACCACAGCAACCCCTGTAGCAAAAATAGTCATTAATTAGTTTCAATGTTGATTATCAAACTACTAAAAGATTGACAAAATTCAAGATGCGACTGCAACAAATCTTTTCTCCATTGAAGAGGAAAGGATAAAATATTATCAAGGCCATTGGATTACCATACGCGTTGCCAATCTTGTCTGTAGTCCTGAAGCCAAGAGTAATTCCTACACAAGCTAGCATAAGAAGGTAATTGATTTCAGGAATGTAAACTTGTCCCTGGTACTTGGCTGTTGTGCGTATAACTTTCACATGAGGGAAACATCCTAGTGAAAGTGACTATTGCATTACAGAGAAAGTCCCTGAAATCAATGATTGACTCCCAATGATGGCAGCCAACACAGCTACCACGAACATTGGCCAATACAAAGGGCCTGCATTGCAACTATGAATTATGTTCAGTAGATAAATTTTGTCTACTTGTTAGGAAAACAAAACTGTCAAATAGGCAATTATTATTCACCTGGTACAGATTTGTAGAAGGCATCAGCACCACAGTGTTGGTGCTTGCGAAGGAAGGAGGCTTGTCCAGTGTACGCCAACAAAATAGTTGGATAGACAATAGTACATCTGGTTATTTGTACGGATAGAACAGTAAAATGCCCAACATCAGCAAATAATGCCTCAGCTCCTGCATTAAAACGAACAATATGAGTCTTAAATTTTCAGTTTCACCTTCTCAATACAAACAGGTCATACATGAACATAAAAAAAGGAACAAAAGATCTGAACCTATTATGCAAAGGATAATGTCACCAAGGGAAATCCAAGCAGCTTTTTTGTTCCTCCTGAAATAGGCTATAATGTATTGTGGATTGATAGCTTTGACAATTAGTGGATCAAATTTGATGAAGTTGTAGACGCCAATCCTACCAATAAGCATGAACCATACGCACATTATAGGCGCAAAGCTATAATCCACTTTGTCAGTCCCAAATCTTTGAATCATGAAGAGGAACACCAAGATAGCTGCTGATATCCAAACAACCATATCTGCCAGAAACGAAATTTAGGGATAAAGAAATGAAGAAATAGTCATTTGTAAGTTGAAACAAGAATTGGCAATATGTTACACAAAATGGGATAGAACCTTGTGCCATTGCAGGTGTAGCTTGCTTGATGCCACCCACTGCTGATAATACTACAATTCAAGTCGTAGCAAAAGAGTGACTTGAAAGCCAGAAAACCATGCGCACCAAACAAAAGAAATAGTAGGCAATGAATGGAAAATATTATTATTAAACCTGAGATGGAAGGTGTGAGGATGCCATCCCCAATGAGCATAGAAGTTCCAATCATGGTGGAAAGCAATAGGAAGTACTTGGCATATTGGCTCTTCTCTAGCTTAGATTTGCGTGCTGATGCCCTTTTCAGCCGCCTGCTTGGCAACTCGATCTGAAAATTGGAAACATCGTGACCCTCCGCTTGTTGACTTGGGATCAAACTCACTTTCGCAGATCGTCATATGAGCGAGTACAGAGCAAATGTCCCTCCTGTCCAGTTTTACATTATTAAATAAGTAATTAGTTCTTGTACTAGAACGACCTTTTCTCATTGTATGTATTACATAAACTTACATTCTATTTGTGGATACAAAACTCGGGAATATACGTACCATCTCCATTATCAGTGGCACGTAAGACAATCAAGATGTACTTGACCAAAGGGAGGAGAGTGATGGTATAGAAGATCAATGAATAAACTCCAAGAATATCATCACTGTGCTTGATTCCATCATTGAAAGTGCTGGGAAGAACGTACAGAGGTAAAGTCCCAAGATCTCCATATACAATTCCCAAGCTCTGGAACGCTGGATTCAAGATCACAGACCAGCTCACATCCTTCCCGCGCTAAATCAAAACCCAAAAATTAAAAAAAAAAAAATTACATATTATTCTTTCATTATTCACTAGTACAACATAAAAGTGGGCAAAAAGACACCTTGAAGCCGTCGCCCTGATAAGAACCAGCAACTTCGACGGATTCGAAGTCTAACGAATCACAAGATGTTATGAAAATTACCCAAAAAATAATAAAGATAAAACTTAAAGAAATCAAGTAAATAGAAAAATATAAAAATTTACGTGATTCAGCGAGCCTATGTCTATGAAGTGAAACTGTTATTCTATTATTGGAAAATTAAAGTATAATAAATTAACCTCTATGGTTCCCAAACCAATCCAAGATCCATCACACACTCTTTCTCAATAACCTCTCAAGAATACTCACTCAAACCACTTTAGTTCCATCTAGAATAAAAGATAGAGTTACAAGGTGTCCCCTTTTTAGAGCTCTCAAAGTACTACTTGCAATTCTAAAACTTAGAGATCTACTTTTATAGTATAAAAGTTCAAAGTAAAGTGTGATTAGGACTCGATGTGGAATAAAAAGTTTAAAATCATACAACTACTCAATGATGTACACAAATAAGAATCCTAGTCAAATAAGATTTAGAATTCTAGTTAACTTAAAACTCAACAAATCTCCACCTTTGACTTGAATTCAAACTCTTTAAACCTTTTCCACCAGTCGCACCTGATTGCAACTTTCTAACTCCACCTACTTTCCAACACCTTGAACAACTCTCCAAGAATAAGACTTTCCAAATCATTGACCTTTATAATTACCATGAGTACACATATCGAATCAAGTATGGTCCAACACTCGATTCCACAAAACAGGTAATGCACCTATGTAGTCATCAAGTCAATGGCACTAATTGACTTCGAAAAGGGACCTCGACGACCCTTCCAACTCATTACTAATAAGATTTTTTGTCCTTTCACCATCGTCTACACCATGGGAACCTTTCATCACCTCCTCAGCAAATGAAATCTCACTTTGGTAGCTACCATCTCTTGTGCATTGTTCCCATCCCTTCAAGGCCTTTCATTCTAGACAATATAAGCCATTATACAAATTCCCTCTCATTAGGACCATGTTGCCTTGTGTGACTTTTACCACTCCATCACAAGTAGAATATCCATGCCTTTTGGAGTCTAACAGGCTCAATGATACTAGATTCTTACGCATCTCTGAGACATAGGCCACACCACCCAAAGAGCACACAATCCCATTAAACATTTTGATTTTCACCACTCCAAGACCCATGACTTTCACTATTGACTTATTACTCAAAGTCAAATTCCCAGCCACCCCTTCTTGAAGTAAATCAAAACAATCTTTTTGATAACATACGTGAGTGGCAGTAGCAAAATCTAAATACCAATCAGAATTTGCATCTATATTTTCTAAGATTACAAGGACATCACAATCATCACCTTCAACAACGAAAGCACACTCACATTTGTTCTCGTTAGTTTTATCTCATTTTGTAGGATAATCCATTTTAATATGTCCATACCCTTTGCATTGAAAGCACTGAACATTGTTGGATAATCCCATACTGGTTGACTTTCTCCTACGAACCTCAGTTACTAATGCCAAGCCACTTGGATCTCTATCCCCTTCCTTACTTTTCTTTAAGGCTTCGCGAGACATTAACGTTGCTTGTGCTTGTTCTAACGTTATTGTATCCATCCCACACATAAGAGATTCCACAAATATCTCATAGGAGTTTATAAGTGAAGCCAGGAACAACAGTGCCTTTTCCTCTTCCTCCACTTTCACATCAACCTTCTTCAACTGATCAATGATCCCATCGAATTCATTCATATTCTTCATGAGGTCTCCATTCTCCTTTATCTTTAAGCGATACAACTTTCACCTAAGTTGCAACTTGTTGGAAAGACTTTTCGTCAAGTAAATCTTCTCTAACTTTGCCCACAACCTTGGAGCAGAATCCTCATCAATAACATGGTTAAACACATTATCTCCAATGTAAAGCCGAATAGTGCTCACATACCTTTACTCCAACTCTACCCATTCAACATCCTTCATGTCATTTGGTTACCCATCCTCATTTCCTAGCAAGGGGCGTATTAAACCTTGCTGCACAACGAAATCTTTCATCATTCTCTGCCATTACGTGTGAAACTAGTCTTCCTATCAAATTTCTCAATTGAAAAATTCATAAAACTAGTAACTTTCGACATCTTTGTTGAATCTTAAATTTATCGAACCCCGAAGCTTTAATACTAGTTTATTATAAAAATTACCCAAAAAACAACAAAGATAAAACTCAGAGAAATCAAGCAAACAGAAAAACATAAGAATTTACATGGTTTAGCATTTATTTACCTACTTCCACAGAGTGAAACTGTTCTTTTATTATTGAGAAATTAAAGTACAATAAATTAACCTCTATGGTTCCCCAAACTAACCCAAGATCCCTCGCACACTCTTTCTCAATAACCTCCCAAGAACACTCACTCAAACCACTTTAGCTCCACCTAGAGCAAAAGACAGAGTTACAAGGTCCCAATAACCTCTCTAGAGCTCTCAAAACACTACTTGCAATTTTAAAGCCTAGAGATTCACTTTTATAGTATAAAAGTGCAAAGTAGAATGTGATTAGGACTCGATGTGGAATAAGAAGTTTAAAACCATACAACTACTTAATGTTGTACACAAATAAAAATCCTAATCAAATAAGATCTAGAATTCTAGTCAATCTAAAATTCAACACAAGAGGGTTTCCTTTGTATGATTTTTGGACTGTGACTTATCTGACTTCCTTGGTTAGTTCCTTGCTCAGTGAAGTTAGTGGCCATGCTTTAGCTCAAAGTGTGAAGAGTACTGTGCAAATTGCGGATGGAGTAACAAATTAATATTGAAGATTAATTGGTATATGTTTGTGATTAAGATGACAACATTATTTAAAATTTAACGAGAATTATTGCACAAATTAATCCTTAGCAATGTGAATGCCAGAAGTAGAAACCTGTGAAATGCGTGTACGTAATACTAACATCTATCGTCTATGGATAACACAACAACAACATTATCTTAAAAGCTCTTCAATCGATACAATTTTTGCATCTCCAAATGACACTTTTCAATAAGTTACCTTTTTTTCCCCCCTAAATTCACTGTAATAAAAAAACATACTCATGAAATATCATCTTTATTTTTTTTATTTGAAAAACATATATGTAGACTGATTTAATGAGTTAGGATCCTTAATTCATTTTACTTCTTCCTTTTGGCTAAAAACCATTGACGTAAGAGCATCTAGGATTATATTTAATTTAATTTAATTTTTGTTAATTTTAGTTGATTTAGGAATTATAGGTATATTAAAATTCTTCCTTTACTTGTATTAGGATTTTAAGCTAGTCATGTTCTATTTAGGAATAGAACACCTAATTTATTTAAATATCTTATTAATTATTCTAATTGTATTAGACAACTAGGAGTAGAGTTTTATTAGGATTTGAACCTATAATACTATAAATAGGACCTTTAGGCTTAGTTATGAGATATTTAGAGTTGAAAGTTAATAAATAATATTTTTTAAAGTAGGAGTGCTTATTTCTCTAGGTTCTTGCTAAAGAGTAAGAGGTTTTAGTATCTTTGGCTTAGCCAGCCAAAGTGAGATTTTGGTTATTTTTCACCTTAATCGGATTTTTAACCTTGCCAAGATTGGTGATTCACCTTAGTGGGGTTTTCAACCTCGCCACGATTGGTGTCTTTCATAACACCCAAGTGTCTTTACAACGCTCCGACGTCAGTTTGGTATCAAAGCGAGAGGATCATTGTTCGTTGCATAAGTTCAAGATTGCTGTCGAGTTTCTATACTCCATGTTCGGGTAATTTTATTTATTGCTTTATAGTTATATCATCATTTTTTTTCTTTACACCACCACATCGTCATCACCATACAATAAAATGCCACCAAGATCTCAAAATCGTCAAAGAGATGATCACGAGATTGAGATTGCAGAACTACGTCAGCAAATTCAAGAATTACAAGAGCAACTCGCAAGACGTGATGCTGAAATCAATAATAACAGCTCTAGTGATGAAGAGAATGACACTAACCCATTTCATCAAAATTCGTCCTCTGATGAAGAAATACCTATTCGTTGCTTGAGAACTGCTGCTACCAGAGATTTGAGAATCAAAGTCGACATTCTTGAGTTTGAAGGAAGACTTCATCTTGATAACTTCCTTGACTGGCTCTACACAGTGGAAAGAGTTTTCAAACTCAAAGATATTTTCGATGAAAAACGTGTGAGACTTGTGGCAATTAAATTGAAGAGGCATGCTTCTATTTGATGAAAAAATCTCAAAAGGCAACGAGAAAGAGAAGGGCGCAACAAGATCAGAACATGGGATAAGATGCGTCGAGAACTCAAGCGTAAGTTCATTCCTGAACATTATTGACAAGAAATTTTTATCAAATTTCATAACTTGAGGCAAAAAATAATGTCGGTGGAAGAATATACAATGGAGTTCGAACAACTTCTCATGAAGTGCGATGTCCATGAGCTTGAAGAACAAACTATAGCTCGTTATCTTGGGGGTCTCAATGTTGAAATTGCAGATGTTGTTCAACTACAATAATATTGGAACCTAAATGATGTCATCAGATTAGCATTAAAGGTTGCAAAACAACGATCAAGAAAAAGGTCAATGAGTTCATCTAGACAATAAGAATCTACCTCAAATGATGGAAGTCAGAGTTCAGTAACCATTCCGCCTCCAAAGGTAAACTCTTCCAAAACTGCAAGTAGTAACGATAAAGAGACTACTTCTACTCGTGCTTCTAATGTCAACAAAAAGTGCTTCAAATGCCAAGGATTTGGACATATTGCTTCTGATTGTCCGAATCAAGGAATTATCTCTTTAGTTGAAGAAGAAGTCATGGAAGAATCTAGCCTAGAAGAAGTAGATGATGAGTTAGAAATATTCAACAACGAAGAGATAAAAGAAGTTTCTGCTGACCATGGAGAAAAACTTGTTGTATGTCGTAACCTTAACACTGCTATGATGACAGAAGATGAAAGTTGGCTCTGTCATAATATATTCCATACAAGGTGCATATCCCAAGGGAAGGTTTGTAATGTCATTATTGATAGTGGAAGCTGTAAGAATGTTATTGTCAACTACATGGTGGAAAAGTTGAAACTTCCAACTGAAGTACATCCTCATCCGTACAAGTTATAATGGCTGAGAAAAGGAAACGAAGTTAAGGTAACAAAGCACTGTTGTGTTCAATTCTCTATTGGAAATAAATATGAAAATGAAGTCTGGTGTGATGTTATATCATAATGGACGCATGCCACTTGTTGTTAGGACGCCCATGGCAATATGATCGTCAAGCTCACCATGATGGATACAAGAATACTTATTCCTTCATTAAGGATGGAGTAAAAATTATGTTAACTCCATTAAAGCTAGAAGACCGACCAAAGAGACAAGAGGAAGATAAAACACTTCTCACTATGTCTGGCTTAAACAAAGCTTATTGTGAGTCAAACCATTTATGTCTCTTATTAGTCTCCAAGGAGAATGAAGTATCTTCACCCATATATGGTCAAACAAAATTGGTTAACCAAAGTTCGGGAAACTTATTGAGAAGCTTTGTGGACAACCATGCTGTTAACAAGACTACAGTTAAGTATGATTTTCCTATCCCTCGATTGGATGACATGTTCATTGGCTCTAGAGTGTTTTTAAAGATCGATTTGAAGAAAGGATATCATCAAATTCGAATACAACTCGGAGATAAATGAAAAACAACCTTCAAAACAATGGATGAATTATTCAAATAGTTGGTATGAACTATGACAGTATGTGGATCCAAACATGGAGTATGTTAAGGCCTACTTTTCAGAGCCGAGTTCTTATGACTCGAGGAGAATGACGTAGGAGCGTCTAGGATTATATTTTATTTAATTTAATTTTTGTTAATTTTAGTTGATTTAGGAATTATAGGTATATTAAAATTCTTCCTTTATTTGTATTAGGATTTTAAGCTAGTCATGTTCTATTTAAGAATATAACAACTATTTTATTTAAATTTCTTATTAATTATTCTAGTTGTATTAGACAACTAAGAGTAGAGTTTTATTAGGATTTTGGCCTATAATACTATAAATAGGACCCTTAGGCTTAGTTATGAGATATTCAGAGTTAAGAGTTAATAAATAAAATTTTTTTAAGAAGGAGTGCTTATTTCTCTAAGCTCTTTCTAAAGAATAAGAGATTTTAATATCTTTGGCTTAGCCAGTCAAAGTGAGATTTTAGCTATTTTTCACCTTAGTCGGGTTTTCAACTTTGCCAAAATTGATGATTCACCTTAGTGGGGTTTTCAATCTCGTCACGATTTGTGCCTTTCACAACGTCCAAGTGTCTTTACAACGCCTCGGCGTCAACCATTTAGGTAGTTGAATTTATCTACCAAACTACAATAAAGCAAATCAAATTTTACTTGAAATATAATAATAAATAAATTATTTATACAATGTAAAAAATTATATATAAAAAACCTTATGAATATAAAATTAGCAATTAAGTTAGATAAATTATATTCAAAGTGATTTTCTATTATTCATAATTTTTTTAATTTCTTTTTCTTCTGGAGAACAAAATTTTATATTTATTCTAAGTCTACTTCTTGATTTTGTTATTATTGAATTACTTACATTGAAAAATAAAAACTCACTTATACTTCAAAATAAATATTTTAACAGAGAGTAATTAATAACACATATATTTATGTGTAATGCCCATGATTATGTGCTATCTGACAAATAAATCTATTAAAATTAAATCTCTGAGCAAAACATTTGTTGTAAAAAATTTAAATTATTATTTCAAATTTGCACTTTATGTGGTAGACTATTATGTTACATAAACTTATATCATTATTGAGTTGATATATGAATTAGTAATAATTATTTATTTAATCAAATAATAAATTTAACATTTGAACATTTGATCTCTTACAAGATTCAAATCCTTTTTCTCTAACTCAAAATAAAATAATAAATTTTGATTGAGGTGATGGAGCTGAACAAGTGCACACCCCAAGGAAGGTCGTGCTTGCGGATCAGCTTACCATTCAGCGAAAAGCTTAACTGATGCAAACCAATAAGTGGAATTAGTTGGCAGGATATATGGCATGCTCAAGTCTTCTCAAAGTCAAACTGTATTATAATGGCGCTCACTGTGTAATAATTTGACCACGCGGGATGCATTAGAGAGATGTGGTATGGAGCTACAGATCGACTACTCTATGTTGTGCATGTGGTTCTCATTATGAGACTTCGTTCGTAGACAGTTATGGCAAGCAGTGTTTCCTGATAAAACATTTTAGAGCAATGTTCAGATTAGCAAGTGATTTGACTTCATTTTACTTATTGCTTTGGACGATCCGGACGAATAGGAACAATTGTTTGCATGGAGGAAAATGTTTACCATTGATAAAGCTAGTGTATGTGCATTCTTATGGCTGCAAGATTACATTTTACAGCACATGGAACTAGAGCTGCAGCACAGAAAAAGACTAGGAAGAAAACAATGTGGACTCTGCAAATGGAGGGTATTGTAAATCAGTGTGGATATTCTGATTCAGTTATATGCCAGGTTAAGAGTGATGGCCCACGACCATTTTGGTGAGGTGATGTTTAGTGCAGTTACATGTCAGCCTTCTTTGTTTGGGGCTTCAACTGCTGAATTATTTGCCTTTGAGAATTGGAATTCAAATGGCATCGTCGGGCTTCACAAGTTAGCAATTGAAGCAGATTCAAAACAGACCATTACAGAAGCTAATAGGAAAGAGAATAGTTGATAAATTTTGCTTTTTGATAAATTTATTATGTTAATAACAAATCAGAAATTTTGATAAAGAGATAATGAGAAAGGAAAGTGAAGCTAAAAATAACATAATATCTATGTTCATCATAAATCTGTTTTTTTCAGAAGATAATAATTGGTTATCATATAGTTATAAAGAGAAAACTGTTGATAAAAATTTAACAATCTAAACCAATAGGAAAAGAGAAAATCCTTGACAAAAAATTAACAATTTAAACCAATAGGAAAATGAAACATGAGATTTAAAGTACCATTTTGACCCAAATACAATCAATGAATGTATTCTTTTTTAAAGAGATACATTTTATATATTAACTTGTAACATTAAAAATGGTGTCGCATCGACTAATGAATCTCGTGACAGATTTACACGTGATTATCTTCTTCCCTGCAATAGGAGTCCACTTAAACAATGAAAAACATCTCCATGTACAAACAAAACTCATTTTCTAACAATAGTTAGATAGACGTTTTAACATCATTGGCTTCTTCATGTGATTTATGCTCTTTCTCCTATATTTTGAGAGGCAAATGTGACTTTATACCATAGTCATTAGCATTAGACCGAATAATGATTTGTTCAAAATGTCAAATTATTGGATTACTGATTCAATTAATCTTTCAGTCATTCAGATCAATAAAAACATATTTAAAATTTTTGAATATTTTAAATAAATTATAAATTATTTTTAAAATATTCAATAATTTTCCTTTCTTTCTTCTTAGTTCCTTGTAATTTTAGACATTATTTGAGAAATTTCATTTTAATTTTATAATAAAAAATATGTAGACTAATTTAATTAGTTAAAGATTCCTATAATTTCATTTACTTCTTACTTTTGATTAAAAACCATTAAGATAGTTGAATTTTATATCCAAACTCCAACAAGGCATATCAAAACTTGCTTGAAAATATAATAAAAATATTTATATATACAATTTAAATTTTATATTTAAAAGCATTTGCATTTAAAATCTAAAACTTATTAATTTTAAAATTAGTATTTGAGTTAGATATATATTTCTAATCCAATTCAAAGTGAGTTTCTATTATTTATAATATTTAGGCTTAAATGGTAAAATAAAAAAACTTCTGAATTGTTGCATTTTATGTGAAAAAGCTCATATTCTTTAATTATACATAGAAAATTTTTATATTTTAATTTGTACCACACAAACCATTAATTTAAAAAAAAAATTAACAATAGTCAAACCAAATACTAACATACATTTTCTATGTATGTGGCACATGACATGCCTTAATGATGTGGCTAGCTCGTCACATGGTAACTGACGTGGCTACATCAATTACCACATAACCACATAATACATCATGTTAACAAAAAATATCAATTGACATTGAGTATAGTGTTTGTCAATTTTTTAGATTAGGGTTAAGGGTTTTTATAAGTACAAATCATACAATAAGGATTTTTTAGGTATAATAAAATTAAGAATAATAGTCATTTCGCGTAAAATACTATAATTCAGGGTTTTCGTTTAGTATTTAACCCTAATATTTATAATTTCTTTTTTTCTAGATAATAAAATTTTAATTTTATTCTATGTATGCTTCTTGAATTTTCTATTATTGAATTACTTATATTAAAAAAAATAAAAACTTACAATTATACTTCAAAATATTATAAAAAATGTTATTAATAACACATATTTACGTGCAATGGACTTGTTTATGTGCTATATAAACAATTAACAAATCTATCAAAATTATATATCAAAGCAAACATTTGTTGAAAGTATTTAAATTATTGCTTTTACTTTTTGCTTTTCCTGTACTCTAACAACTTACAGGATCATTGAGTCGATAATATAAATATTTATTAATTATTTACTCAATGAAATAATAGATTTCAGACTCAGCTCCGAGCTTATAACAAATCCGACCCAAAGCAGGTTATGCTTGTGGATCAGCACGAGTTTAGCGAAATTAAACATAGGTTTAATTTCTCTTGTTCTTTAGTGATTCCTTTATACCAAACAAAAAATAGGAGCACTATACATAGTATACATTTCCTACCAGATTTAATTTCCCCTTTCATTTCTTTTCCTTTTCTAGCAGGCACATCATGCTATTAATCAACTCTTCATATGTCAAAGGTGAAGCTTTCTCCATGTAGGATCCTCTTAATTTTTTAATGATTTTTTTCTTTCTTTCATTCATTTATTCTTTTGGATGAAGGAAGCAAAGCAAGATGCATGATTCATGCATATGGACGCTTGGCCGCAAGAACAGCCACAACAACATCTATTGCTTTTGCAGAAAGACAACTGAATTAACCATTGTCGATTTTTAAAATCTTCTAACATATATATATATATATACACACACACATATACACTCGAGTAGATAAAAGATAATTAAAACTTTATCAATGATTCAATTAATTTTAATAAATAAAAGGATATCATCTGTGAATTTTATATTTTTATTATAGATATATTGATATTGTCAATAGTCTTAATTTTCTTTTTTTTAAGTATAAGAAAATCTGAATTAAAATCTTAAATTTCAATTTTTTAAAAGAATAATAATTCATCACGCAGGGGAAAAACGCTAAATATTTTGTATATCACAATTTTAATATAACCTCAAATTGTCATCATTCAATGCAAAAAAAAAAAAAAAATCAAGTTGATTGGAAGATGTTAACGCAAAGCTTTTCTTTTTTGAGTTTATGGAAAAAAAAAAAAGAAAGTACTATTAACATGTGGAAAAACAAATCAACGCTTAAAATTTTGGTTAAATTAAATGTTGATTGATATGCTATATGAAAATATCTAATGTTAATGGATGAAGCCCTATCATAGCATGGACGTTAACAAATATGGACCCGAGATGATAAATTAATGAATTTTATATATGGGAGAAAGGGAAATATGCTTTTACAATATTTTTAAGGCAAAAAAATTTATGTAGTATTATGTTTACAAATTGACCAAATAAATAAAGATTAAAGAGAGAAAACGATTTGAAAATGCGTTACCTCTAAATTGAGGCATTCATGCGAAGTATATAAATATTGAAAACAGCCTGACGATGAGTGGCAGTTGAAAAATAATGAACATGTTGACTTTGGAAAGTTATTGAATTATTGAAAGAATTCGTATTTATATCAGGAAACAAAGCACCGATATCTTTCTTCTTCTTGATTGGATTGCCGATTTGACATCAAGGTTACCTAAAAGAACTCTAACAAAAATCTAAACGGATTTACCATCGAGATTGAAGACATGGTCCGCAGCAAAACTAGATTTCTTACGAGTTAGGACAATTCTAAACATGAATTTCTTTTTTTTTTTGATAATTTTTAATAGCTTGATTATCGATATTAAGATGATTGTATAAATTATCTAATACAAAATTTTATTTTAAATATGGTATTAGAGTTATCATAAATTACCTGATATCTTTCAATCTATCTCGTTATAAGTTAGTGGTAAATGATATCCCGTAGATTCATGGATCTAATTAAGCTAAATGGGATTTTTCATTCACATTTTTTTTCGCCAAAAACGTTTTATAAAAGTCTTGGACCCCTAAATTTTAGGCTTCTGCTCAAAAGTTACACTGTATGTGAGCAGCCCTACAACTTCAGTCAAGGTAATTCTCTCTCTATATGTTGATGATTTATTGCTTACTGGTTCAAATGTTAGTTCCTTAAGTGATTTTAAGAACAAGTTGATGAAAGAATTTGAAGTGACTGACTTGGGAGAGATGCACTATTTTTTGGGGTTACAATTCATTCAAAGGTCAGATTATATTTGCATACATCAAAGTAAATATGCAGATGAAATTCTGAAGAAGTTTAACATGGAGAAATGTAAAGCTGTGGATACTCCTTTAGCTTCAAACTATAGATTAACCAAGGATGATGGTACCCCAAGTGCAGAAAGCTTAATGTACAGAAGCATCATTGGAAGTCTACTTTATTTAACTGCTTCAAGACCAGATATCATGTTCTCTGCTAGTTTGCTGTCTCGATTTATGCAAAGTCCCTCACAAACTCACTTTGCAGCAACTAAGAGAGTTTTGAGGTACATTAAAGGAACAGTAGATTTAGGCTTGAAGTTTGAGAAGAAGAAAAGCTTTGTTCTTATGAGATATTGTAACAGTGACTGGGCAGGAAGTCTTTATGATTTTAAAAGCACATCTGGTTATTGTTTTTCACTTGGCAGTGCAGTTTTTAGTTGGAATTCAAAAAAGCAAGAGGTGGTGGCTCAATCTTCAGCAGAAGCAGAATATATTGCTGCTGCTACAAATCATTTGATTTGGTTGAGAAAAGTCTTTCATGATCTGGGGTATAACTATGAGAAGGGTACACTGCTATTCATTGACAACAAATCTGCTATTTCAATTGCTGAAAACACTGTGTAGTATGACAGGACAAAACACATCAAAGTGAAGTTTCATGCAATCCGAAGGGCTGTGAAAGATGAAGAAGTTGATATTCAACACTATGGCACTACACTGCAGTTAGCAAATATCTTTACTAAAAGTCTAAGTAAGGATCAGTTCATGTTTTTGAGATATGAGTTGGGGATTTGCAGTTCAAACACCAAGGAGGTGTGTTGAATATTGATGGTCTTTTTATATGCAAATAAAGCTACTGCAGAGGAAGAGCTAATGGTGATTTCACGAGTTTGAAGCTTAAAAGGAAGAAGAATAAGATGTCAGATTCAATTTTATTTGTTTGTTTTTTTATTGTTTATTTTATGTTGGTTGAAAAGTCAAATTTGACTGCTTGAATTAGTGAAGCTGTGTCGTATTGGTAGTGTACGAGTCATTGTGCCAGGAAGTTTTTCATTCTAGCACACTTAGTCTTTGTAATGCCAGATGGCTTCATCTGGTTTGCTATTTCCTTTTTTCATGTTCTCTCTCCTTGAACAGCATATATTGGTTGTTAAAAATGCAGCGTAATGGAGAAGCCGTTTTTCTGAGTAAAGAATATTTTTTCTCTCTCTTCTCTCTTGACTATTCTCTCCCCTGTTCATCATCTTCATCCTTTGAATATTCAAAGGTTTTAACAAAAGGGGTTATCAGAAAATCGAGCTACAAGTGGATAGCAAATTAGCTTTGCGGGCCATCACTTCGTCTAATTGTCATCCATGTTTTAACTCCGATCTTATTCAAGCCATTCAACAACTATTTCAGCATCAATGGGATGTTAGAATGCAACATATTTTTAGGGAAGGACATACCCTAGCCAATTATATGGCTAACAGGGGTTTTGATATAGAAGATGATTATGTATTCTATGATATTCCTCCACTCAATATTAGGAACTTTCTGATAAACGATATGTTGAGGATATGTTTTTCCTGTCTAATTAGAATTTAATTAATAAAATTTTTTTCCTTAAAAAAAATCTGTCATGTCAAAAATAAATAATGTATTAAGATAATTTACAATATAATATTATTTTTTTTGAAAAAATAAACTCTTTATACTCTAATTAATCGAGGGAAGCTAACACTCAACATGTCATACATCATAAGATCACTTGCTTTGAAAGGAGGAGAATTAAAAATAGAGTAAATCCAGTGAGCGAAAAGCCTAAGTTCACCATAAAATCAGCTAGGCAATTTCCTTCTCTGTAGATATGCTTAATGACAACCTCCCATTCCCATTCCATCAAGCTACGTATTGCATTGATTAGATTGGAATTTTGACATGGGTGTAAACCAGAAGAAGTAATTGCTCGAACTACTTACAAATTATCTACTTGCACAAAGATTCTTTTAAAGCCCAACTCCCATGAAAGCAATAACCTTTATACACTCCTCAGAGCTCAACTCTTTATGTTGTACAAGCACCTAACCGCATTGTATAACCACCAAGCTAGCCACCTGAAGCATTACGCAAAACGTCATCATCAGTAGCTTGTCCCATAGACATTTTATAAGCACTATCCTAGTTTAACACGATCCAGCTATCACTTGGAAGGTACCAACCTATAGAACTTTCCTGACGTCTAAAAGCAGCTAAAGCAACATCTCCTCAATTAACCATGTTAGCATTATGAACAATAGTGGCAAACTTATAATCGAATTCAAGCGACCAGCAGCAGCAAGCATTTTTCTTCCAAACACTAATGAGTTTCTCCACTTCCACATAAACCAACAAACAATTCCAAACACAACGTTCCATGGAATATGGTTAAATTTCAACTTGTTATTGCCAAGATTGTATATAATCCAATCAACCTTAGATGAAATAAAGAAACAAGGAACCTCACCATGGGGAACAATTCGGTTCCACGTTTCAACTGTCGTTGGACAATCCCTCAACACGTGAAGCATTGACTCGATCACCAGTTCTGCATTGAGGACATAATCCTTCATTAAACAAATGTCTACGCACCCTCTCCATATTAGGGAGAAGACATTTTTCAAGCTATGAAGAAGGAAGGTTTTAACTCTTTATGGTCCATGCCAATGTCATATTAAGCGTCACAAACCCCTATTTTCATCACCATCAATAACCATACAGCCCCGTAACAGGTCCTAAGCCAAAGCCACCATGAATTCACCAAAAGATGATAACGCCCAATAAGGTTCATCAACCATGGACGAGGCACCAGGTATAATGCAATTAAAAATTAAATTAAACTCCTCCACTGGTAAGGCATAACCAACTCGACCGAAATCCTATTGACCATTGGGAAGAATAAATTCCTTAATACAACTCTGATTAGTAATGTCTACTCCCATTGTCTTGGCAACCTCACCTAAAGGACGATCACTAATTCAAATATCTTCTTAGAATCTTGTCGCACGGGCGCCATCACCCACCACCCATCGAATATTTCTTCTAAATATTTCCCATAGTCGAGATATAAAAGTCCATAAAGTTAAAGCTCCTAAACAAAAAAGGTCATCAGGAACAAAAGAGGAACTTAGATTATACTTGGTTCTCATAAAGCTCATAAAAACGTCATTCATTTTTCTCAAACTTCTAATACCCAAGCCACCTTCATTTTTAGGTTTACAATCCTTTTTCCTACTCATCATATGAACTTTCTTATTGGTTACATCTCCACCCCATCAAAAATTACGGCAAGCAGACTCAATTTATATACAAACTTCAAGAGGAATGTTCATTGTTTGCATTGTATAATATGGAAGGTTAAATTATGAAATTAGTCCTTATACTTTATCAAAGTGATAGATTTAGTTCATGTATAATAATTTGTAAAAATTGAATCTTTATACTTTTTAAATTAATAATGTTAGTTCAATCATTAACAGTATTAAAATTTTTCTCATATTCATGTTAATATAATATTTTTTTATTGATGTAGCATTGAATATGATGATGTGTTAATTTTTTTGTCAAAAAAAACGTTTCATAACATTCTTTTCACTGTTTTAAATTATAGAGCACAAAACTTATATTCTTTTCTATCTCACAATATTTTTTTCCTAAATCTTAGAATTTTTTTTTTTAAAGTCAAGAGATGAAATAATTAAATAAAAGGGACAAGAAATCCCATAACGTTTTTACAAAAACTTGCAGTAGACAAAAAGTTGCAAGGGAACACAATCCACCTATACATGAACCGTACACTCGGCAAGTTAGTGGAGGAAAATCAAGAAATATCAACAGATGGATCTTAAGTAGTAGTCCAGAGGAGCAGCAGTCTCATAAAAAGGCAAACATTCAACCATCAAAACAATCCAAACATCCTGAGGTACCCGACAAATAAAAGCAGAAATATTCAAGGAAAAATCAAGTCGGATTAATTACCTCAATCTCCTGTGCAGATCCAACATCAAGGCTCAAAAAAGAAAAATCAACTGTCCTGAGAACGCCTTCTTTAGCCAGTGTGTCTGCTTCATTATTTGCTAAACCCATGGTGTGCTTAATGTCCCACTTCTTAATTTTGCCGAGAATATTGAGAGTTTGAGCAATCAGCTGTCTTAGTCTCCATGGCACCTTGTTAGGGGAAGTGATCCAATTAACAACATTTTGTTTATCAGATTCAATAAAAAGGGAATGAGAAGTACACCACCTAGATGCAGGGTAAATGAGAGCGGCCTCCCTAACAGCCATTAGCTCAGTCTTGTTTGAATCGCACACCCCAATAGATTTTGAGAAGAGGATAAGGACATCCCCGTGCTCATTGCGCAAGATGCCTCCAATTTCTGAGTCTCCCGAACAACCTCGAGAAGCTCCATCTATGTTAAAACTGAGACTCCCCACTAGTGGTTTGGACCAAGATATTGTATTTGAGGTTTGCTTACATCTAGCAGGAGTAGTTCCCACATTCTGGAACCTAGCCAAGTCACCAATGGAGATATTGTGATTAGGCCATTTTGGATTAGCCCACCATGCAACTCACAGCTTTGTTAACTCAAAAAACTGCTCATCATCCCACATTTTACCTTTGAATATTACTTCATTTCTGGTAGTCCATATGGTCTATAAGACTGCATACCAAGCCATTCGCCAAATCAGCCCATTATTAAGAGAGCCAGCCACATCTAACCATGACAAAAAGCAAATCCGAGGATCATTATGATACACCAAATGAATATTCCAAAGGGCACCCCAATACTGCCACAAGAGCCAAGACTTGCCACAATTGAAAAAAAGGTGACTCACCATTTCGATTTCACCCTAGTAGAGAAGGCACGTCACTATCCACTCCGATAATACCACGTCGGGTAAGGACATCTTTCACAACCAATCGCCCATGCAGAATTTGCCAACATAAGCACTCAATTTTGAGGGGTGCCAGGCCAAACCAAATATGTTTCCAATGTTCAGTAGGATGAGATTGGGATGTGAGGACTTGTCGACAAAAGGAGTTGGGAGAATAATTGCCTAAAGGGCTGCCTTTCCAGATAAGCAAATCTTGAAAATTAATATTAAGAGTTTGCACATTGATCAGGTTGTTAAAGCTCTCCCACTGATCACGCTCCCATCCAAAAATATTCCTACAAAGCTCAATATTCCAACGCCATTTATTATCAATCCAACCACCAAACTGATCAATGAAACCATCTTTGTCAGAAGCAGGTTTATAAATTCGGGAAAGTCACGCTTGAGAATGACACCATGAACCAATTCGTTGTTCCAAAAGTCAATGCGACAACCAGTACCTAACGATAGACCTATACCTTCTGTCACAAAAGAACTATAATCGTAGGAGCCACAAGGAGGTTTGGTAATGTTTTTCCACATACTTGAGGCTTTACACAGGGCACCTCGCTCAAGCAGGATTTTTTTTAGATCCAAACCAGATTTAATAACAACAATTCGTCTCCACATGCTCTTTGGTTCATTATCGTAATGCCATAGCCATTTGTTCAAGAAGGCTCTATTTTTCAGTCCAACGTCAACCAGCCCTAAACCACCAAAGACACCAAGATTGCAAATAGCATCCCAGCTGATATAATGGAGTTTTTGAACCAAGTTAAGACCACCTCACAAGAATCTTTTGAGGATTTTTTCGATCGCTGTTTTGACTTTGACTGACGTCTGGAACAGCGACATGTGGAATAAATGTAGGCTATTTAAAATAGTTTTGAGGAGCGTAATACGACCACCCATCGAGAGAGTTTTAGCTTTCCATGAAGGGAGTTTACATTTAACTTTTTTGATGACCGATTGCCATGCACTAAAGGACCCGAAAATAGCCCCTAGTGGAAGCCCAAGGTAGGTGGCAAGTGATAACTCTCTAATATAGAGTTATTTAGATTTAATTTTGATAATAATTTAGCTTAGTTCTTGTAGTAATCCATAAAAATTAGTAGATTTTATTTAATTATTTTAAATTAATTAATTTATGTGAGTCAATCTAATTTTAGTTAATTTTATATTTAATTTGGTGTAATGTGATTAAGATAGGTTGTTATTGATTTATTTGTACTTGTATAGGTGTTTGACGAAAAAAGAATTTTAATGGAAGAAGGAGAGCAATTTTAAGGTGCAGACTTCTATTGCACATGTTTCGTTATTTTGACCATAACTCTCTACAATGCTCTAGATGAAATGATTCTTAGACCATTGGAAAGATAAGCGAAAAAGTTACAACTTTTATGTTTACCACTTCACCCATTTTAACCTGAAAGGTGGTAAAAAATCTTGTCGATGTTGGAGCACTGCAGTAGTCTTAGAACAATTACGATTTATGCTATTTAAATGGTCCAGGCCGTGACTTTGAGGTAGTAGGCCGCAACCCACGTAGTCTGATAAGAAAATCCTTATTGGAATTGACTTATTTCTTCATCCAACTTGGCGTAACTTCAAAGCCTTAAAAAAATAACTTTCAAAAGACTTTTAGGAGGGAACGGAACACCAGATTGACAGTTGAGAGTCAAACTACAAAGTCATTAAAGTTAAGAAGAATTTGAAAGATTCAAGGAGATTTGGAGATCAAGATTACAATCCTTGGTTTTATCTATCTTTTTGCTATTCTCTTATTTTCTTGGTTTTGTTTTTACTGTTAAAATTTATTTAATGATGATGTGTGACTTGATGGGAAACTAAATTATTAATTTAAGATTATGATGGAACTCAATACGTAGTCTGATATATTTATCTCTCTTTTACTTATGTTAGATGGATTTAAGTTGTTTATTTTATTTTATTCTTAATACTTCTAATTAACTGGCCACCAATTAAATTAAATTGAAAAACTAGGTTAAACCTTGATGCAGGAGATTTAGGTAGACCTTGAATAGAATAACATATGATCGAATGCACTTAGTTGATTAGGTGATTTAATTTGCGTATAGGGTAGACATACATCTATAAGCCATACGTAGCCTAAATTAGAGCACGAACTTAATAAATCTTTCTTCAATTTAATTTGTATAAACATATAGTAAATTAATTGAGAGAGATATTTTTATGAGAAACTCAATAGAGACTTGTAAATAATTTAGGACTCTAGGTTAACAACTTAATCCATTAAACTGAGTTAAGAGAAAAAGACAATATTCAGATGAAGTATTGAGAGATATCATAATCTTAGGTCTGGTAACCACTAGAAGTTAATAAAATAATTTTGCTGATATATTTTAGCTTAGTTATTAGTTTATTAGTTTTAATTTTAATTTTAATTGTTTAGATAAAATTAAGGTGTGTTAATTTTAGTAGTTAATAATAAGAATTAATTCAATTCTCTATTGGATCGATACTCTACTCATCACTATATTATCTTTACGATACGTATACTTGCGTGGGTAAAAAATTGAACAGCAGTAGGCAGATTGCCAACTCTGCAATTGATGATATTACCCCAAATGGCGACAAGATTCGGGTCCACCCTTACTCCATAGAGAACTTTTCTGGAAATTGATTTTGAGTCCAGAAGCTACCTGGAAGCATCATAATAACCTTTTAGTGTTTAAAAGAAAAGGATGGTTAGGATCATAGAAAATTACTGTGTCATCCACATATTGAAGATGAGAAACAAAGATACTGACAAGGCCAACATCAATCCCTTTAATGAGTTGCCTATTAATCGCCTTAGACATAAGGGCACTAAGGTTTCTATGATCAAGTCAAAAAGCATTGGTGATAGAGGGCAACCTTGCCTAAGACCGCTCTTCATACGAATGTACTTGGTGGGAGATTCGTTAACCAAGGTAGAGACAGGGTCAATCGAAAAACATCCCATAATCCATGAATGCCATTTACTGCCAAAACCCATTAGACTCATAACTTGGTCAAGTCATCAACAAACCGCATCACTTCCACTTTGATAGTGTTCCATTAGCGTTTAAGGAAAAGAAAGTTAAATCCAATTGGCCTTGGAGCTTTATAGCCATCACAGCTATTCACGACATCCCAAATTTTAGCCTTGGTAAAAGGAGTTTCAAGGGAAGCAACGGATTGAGTGGAAAGACTCAAGATCCCATAGTTTAGCTTCTTAAGCTTACAAACAACTTTGTACTCATAAAGGTTCTCAAAGTGACTACAAAAGCATTTATGATATCCTACGGATTCTCAATCTCCCTACCTCAATAATTGATTTTGCCTACATAATTCATCCGATGCCTAGCTGTTGCACAATTATGGATGTAGCACATGTTATGATCTCTTCCAAATACCATTTAACATGAGATTTTTGATGCCATGCTCTTTCATCAACCTTGAAAAGATTCCACAAATCTCTTTTAAGACTCTTAATGACATTCCATTTTTCAGCACTAGGGACCCTTTGTTTTACATCATCAATCTGTTGTTGGATTTCAATCTTAAGGGGCTTAATTCTATTAGTGACATTCCCTAGTGTCTTTTTTCGCCATTTTTAAATGAAGCTTTTGGTACCTTTTAATTTATGTCGTATTGTTGCCTTTTTAGTGTTGAAGCATTCAGTTTCTTTCTAAGCAACCATAAACATATTGTTGAAGTCATGCTCATTTAGCCAATGGTTGTAAAACCTAAAAGGTTTAAGCCCTCAGTTGGAATTTTCCATACAAATGAGGACCATATTGTGGTTAAAAATGGAGGTAGGGAGACATTTCTAGGCTAAGTCAAGAAAAGCTTTCAAAATTTCAATATAAAAATGGAATTGCTCAAGTATACTAAATGTGACACTTTCCAGAAAACTGCACCATGTAAATTTGCCACCTGCCATTGGGATATCCATCAAGCTTGACTCTTTAATAAAGTTACAGAAGTTAGCCATTAAACAGTCAACACTAGCACAACTCGTTCTCTCATAAGGATTATTGATAGCATTAAAGTCCCCTTCTATAAACCAGGAGACCTCCCATGCCCGTAATGTAACTTGAAGATTTTCCCAATAGATATATCTCTCTCACTCATCATTAGGAGCATACATGTTCCCAATACCAAGTCTGCTACTAACACCCTGCAGGTTGCCTATGGCGAGAATGAACCTTTTATTAATGATCGACTGCTCGAGAGTAAAAAATTGAGGTTCCCAAACAAGAATAAGACCTTTAGAAGCACCCACCGAGTCAGCGGATAACCAGTTAAAGTTTCCACTCCGCCACAACTTTTGGAAAGTACTAACCAAGATATCATGTAACTTTGTTTCCTGAAGCAGAAGTATTTTTGCCTGGTGTTGAGTTGTCAATTTTCTTGCTGCACTTTCTTTTTCAGAGTTTCCCAAACCCTTTACATTCCAACTGATTAAAGTCATGGAAAAAAGAAATGAAAGCAACAAAAGAAAGATTCGTTAGCTTACCATTAGGTGGCTCACTGTTGATGAATGTTTCTTTATCCGTAACCCTTCTCCTCTAGCGCAATGAATACGCTGATCATCTCGTTATCACTTTGCTCAAATACTATGCTTGCTTCTTTTTCAACAAATAGGGTATCCTCCGCATTTTTTAGAATGGCCTCATTTCGCTTGGCTATATCACTATCCGAAATGGTCTCTTCTGGTAGCTCTTTTGGTTGACCTACTACTCTGGACTTAGTATTTATAGACCCCTTTGCACCTTTTCTTCCCATACCCCTAGATTGTGAAGATCGACTCTTGCCTCTTTGTGGCACTTAGGTTGTAATGGGTTCCATAACAGCAAAATCAGGTTCTTCGGTTTGACTTAGGGGTTCATTCTTAGGAATAAGATTTTCCAATAGTCCTCCAAAATCAAACAAAGATTCATTACTTGGATTTCCCCTTTTCGTTTGTGCGGCTCTCTCAAACCCATGAGTTTCCAATGTCAAGTCAAAACCTGTGGAGGTCGTTATCGCTAGATTACCTTCATGGAATCTTTGATTAAGGTTCTCAAGGAAACTATTAGAGGCGTTGTCAATTTTCACTGCCACATAAGCATCTTTTTGGTCAATCTCGTTCCTTTGGCAACTTCGCCCATGAGTTCAATTTAGGAAAAGTTAGTAGTAGGTCATTCCTCTTCCCCACCATAATAGCTCATTTAGGTTTTAGCAAGGACCACTAGGTCCTCATTAATTTTGATTGGGTCATTTTGCTCACGTAAGCATCCCATTAGGTCATAAAGTATGTGTGGCTTACATACTAGGGAGAGGCTCTTACTCAGCCTTGGATTTGAAGTCGGCTTTATAGTTCTTGGGTTCGTGTGGGCTTTAGCTTTGTCCCTTACACCATTCAAAATTTGAAAACTCTCGCTTAAGGGATTTGTCAGAGCAATGATTTTTGGAATTAGTGCCAGGACTCTTTTCTCTGTCAGAGCACCTGTTACTGCCTTGTCGGGCACCACCAGAGGCATTGCTCTCCAACTGTGGGTTACCAAAGGAAGATGCTAGATTTTGGGTCAAAAGGTCAAGGTCCTGATTATCAATGTTAGTTAAACGACCACCCTATATCCATTGATGGATATCTCCTTCCATTTCGGAATGAAGCAAACAACATTGACTGAGACTAGGACTCTAGCAATATCAAGTCGTTGTCATGCACAAGTGGAGCTACTAACCTTGATGACCTTCCCCCATAAGCTACTAATTTCCCTGAAATTATCTTCACACCGTAGATGTGGTGGAACGTTTTCAATTGTAACCAATATAGGTCTTTACTTCCTCTCCACCAACTGAGAGTATGGTGTGACAAAGTCAAACCGAGCAGTAAATAGATCAGGGCATTTATCAAGAATGACACGCATTTCATTAGCATCCTCAAATGTGAGAAAGGTTTTCAAAGTGCCAAGTGGATGGATGGTGACAAGGATGCCCTGGTGATAGAGTTTAGCTTGAATGAGTCTTAGTGAGTAGGTTTCTCTCATGATGGCAATTGCATTTTGGAAAACCCATTTGATGTTGCTGTCAGTTATATTGACACTGTTATTGACCACCTCAATTAGCTGCTTGGTTGTAACACACTCTAGATTAATCTTGGTTTGCTACTGTTTCAAGTCATTGTTTTTGCTCTGAGTCAGGACTTCCTTGTAAAATCCGTGGGCTCTTTTTCTATACCCAGCTCTGATTCCCACAGCCGGCTTCACAGAGATAACTCTGTTAACAAGGATTTGACGCCCATCGATGATCGTACCATTGCCTTGAGCAATGACTTTCCTCATTTCTTTTGGCGAGCGGTATCTGATAGGCGTAAACTGATCTACTGCTACGATTGCTATCTTTATGAGGTTTCTATAAGAAGATATCAACAACTACTCCAAAAGCTTGAAAAATCTTTTGAAACTGGTTCCATGTGAACCTAGGGCTCAAGTTACCCACATAAATAGATAATAGCCTCTGTTTCCACTTTCTAATGTCTTCCCCGAAACGCTATGATTGTCGAGCTTCTCCAATCATACTTTTTATCTTGAAGGGGATGATTAAAATGAAAAGAGTTAAATCTATTCATATTTTTAATATGTTTTTTTCCAATCCCATTTAAAATCATTAGCTCACATTGGATAACTTCAAGTCCGCATTTATAAATTTCATATCAGAGCTTGATCACTTCATATCAACAGTATTATTGTATCATTCATGAAATGTTTCTTCATCATAGCAATGTTATTAGATTCAATGTCACATTAGTAAGAAAATTCCATGTCAATGCAGTCAAATGTCATATCAACGTAGATAATAGAAAAGTTTTAACATATTTGACTAATATTGTCAATTTTGGAAAGTACAAGGAATCAATTTTTACCAATTATTGTATAGAGATTAAATCTGCCACTTTAATAGAATATAAGGACAAATTGCATAATTTCACCAATATGAAATAGTTGATAATACAGACTTGAGCAAAGTCAATCAACCAACAAAAGACAATAATGATACCTTCCAAGAACTTAACCTATTTTGAATCTTCTTTTCCATATATTGGAAAAGAGCACCCCTCTTACACCCGCGAAACAATGGCACACCTAAATACTTGCCGAATCACTAGAATAGGAGAATCTGGACAAAGCCACATGTTCACAAATAATATTTCTCGGTATATTATTCAAGCAATAAAAGGAAGATCTAGAAATACGAACCTTTTTGCCGAAACATGCACAAAAATCATCTAAAATACCCTTGATTACCTCCATTGAAGAGATAAAGGCTTCCGCAAATAACACCAAATCATCTACAAAGAAAATATGTGTGAGAGGGGGACCTTGTCTGCTTAACCTAATCGGTTTCCAACAACCTTTATCTATCGTAGCTTGAATGCTATGAGCTAACCTCTCTATACATAAAACAAAAATATATGAGGATAACGGATCACTTTATTTTACGCTCTTGGAAGGAACGAAGCTGTCAATTAACTCACCATTCCATATTATTTGTGAGTTACAATATCTTTAACACCGTATAAATATGTCCACCAATTGCTGAGGAATACAAGCTTCCAAAAGGGTATCATAAATAAGTTCCCAATGAAGGCGATCGTAAGCCTTCTCTAAATCAATCTTCACTATCATCCATCCCTTTCTACCTTGCATTTTCTGAAGTGAATGTACCATTTCTTGTGCGATAACTATATTATCAGTTATATGCCTCCTTGCTATAAAGCTAGATTGGTTGTCAGCAACCATATAACTCATATAAGACTTCAGTTTGTTAATGATCACCTTCATTAGAATTTTAAATACCACCGGAAGTAGACTTATAGGGCGAAATTGAGCAACAGTTTCAAGGACACCATTTTTCGTTTTAACATGATAATTGATCTGTCCATATCAGATGCTATATTTGCCCCTTCAAATACATTGCGAACATAGTTAGTAACAAACTTACCAATAATATCCCATTGAGATTGGAAAAATAATGTAGGAAACCCATAAGCTCCAACAACTTTAAAAGGCTTCATTTCAAACAAAGTGTCATGAACCTCCTTATCATTTATAGTCAGAATTAAATTATCAATTGCCATTTGATCTAATGAAGGAAAAGCCTCATGGATCGAAAACCCCAGGAGATAAGCATTATCCGAAGAATAAAGGCCTTTATAGAAATTCACAGCTAAAGTTTGTAAAGTCTCTTGATCATCACACCATTCTCCATTATCCAACCGCAATTGAAGGATTTTCCGTTTGTTCCTACTAGACGACGTTCTAATGTGGAAATAACGAGTGTTTCGATCCTCTTGCTTCAACCACTCAGATTTGGATTTCTACAACCAGTAAATACTTCCTACTGTAAGACAGTTTCATATTGCAGATGTAGGTTACATTCAAGCTCTCAAAGCCATGCCGAAGAACAAAATTCGAGAGCCTTTTCAGAGCCACTTAATCTAGCCAATAACCTTTTCTTTCTGTAAAACATATTACCAAAAACCACCCTGTTCCATTCTTTAGCTTGAGTAGCGAAATTCGAAAGAGCCTTATCAATACTCAGAGACTTATCCTAAGAGCGTTGCATAAGATTACTGAAATCATTATGTGTAATCCATGCAGCCTGGAAGCGAAACCCAAAACTCCTGTTCAATGGTTCTTTCCCACAAGCCTTAATTAATATAGGCCTATGATTTGAGCCAACTCATGGTAAGTGATGCATTATAGCTTCTGAAAACTTCAATCTCCAAGCAATATTGCAAATCGCCCTATCTAATCATTTCGATACCAAGCCATGTTTCCATGTGAACCGAGGACCCAGAAATCCCAAGTCAAGTAATCTGTAGTCATTAATGAATTTTTGGAATAACATGCATGTCCGGCTACCCATCAAAAATCCTCTTGCCTTCTCATGTGTGAAAAGAAATGCATTAAAATCCCTAGCTAGTAGCCAAGGTCTATTGATAGAAACTGCAAATTGAGATGACTCCTCCCACAGTCTGCGTCTCAACAAAACATTAAGATGTCCATAAATAGATAAAAAATACCAAATTAAACCAGATGGTACCTCAATCGATGCACGTAGGCACTAATAATAATTACAAATCACATTGATCTGAATATCCTCTTTCCAACGGATCCAAATGCTACCAAAAAATCCTTGTGCTTTTACACGATGAGATCTACTATATCCCAATTTATACATCACACGGCCTGCTTGTATACCATTGATGCGGGGTTCCACTAAAACTAACACTGAAACATTATATTGTCTCTCAAAATCTTTCAAAATTCGAATCAAGTTACTGCTATTGGCCCCCTGACAATTCCAAACGAAGATACTAAAATCCATTAATCAATGAAAGAATAATAAAAAAATAAAGAGAGATTTACTGAGTGTCCCTCCTCTCATCTACTGACATGAAGTTATCCTCATCATCAACATTCTTAGGGAGAAACACCCCATGTCTAAATCCACCTGACCCATACTATTGCCCACCTGTAGATTTTCCTTAACTAACAAATGAGAAATAGACGTCGAATGATTAATCGAAGCCGCTGGTTTCATTCTAGCCTTCCTCTTCAAAAAGGCTCTAGTAACTTTAACTACACCTTTCTTGTCCGGAGGTATATCCTCCCTTCCATGTATTACTACTCCACCATGTCTCTCCATCCCTACTTTCACTGATCTTGCTTTTGTAGGAATTTTGAGTGAAGGGTTAACATCTTCCACCACCCATACTGCCGAGTGTTTGGAGCTGTCCAACATCACCGTTTGAGCAATAACTTTCTTAACCTACATATTTATCTTGGAAATATCCTTTGTGTTAACTAGCTCATCATCCATTACGTCCATAGGGATATCACCTTTATCTTCAACTGCAGCATCATTTTTAGTTAACAACATCACCTCCATACCCTTCTTCGGTCCCACATCTGACTGCATCCCCACCACATCATCCACATCCTCTGTCAATAAACCGAGACTTTCACAACCTGTATCAATTTTAACCGACTAGCTACTAGATCTCAACTTTCTATTTGGGCTTAAAGATCGCCCAATACGACTTGGGTGAATGTCCACAACACTTGTCTTTTCTCCATCCTTACCCAAATGCTCTCTAATAAAGAATTTTCGAATATTACCCTCCTCCCTATCTGGCACATTGTCCATCTTTGTAATGCAATCGCCTAACACAGCAAAACAGGAACCATTATTATTCACCTTGCCACGATTGGCATTTTGTAGTGAATCTCTCTTCGTATCACGAGCTCGAGTTCTTCTATGAGAGACAATCATCGAGGGGCCAAATTTGGAGGTGTTTGGTTACGACACTTCCACATTCTCACTGTTCCCTTTATCATTCTCAAGAATAGTAACAATGACATTTTTACTACAAACGTCTTTAGTGTGGCCAAAAATTCCACGAGTGAAACACACACGTGGGAGCCCCTCATACTCAACCACCTGTGTTCTACAATTGATGAGAATCTTTGGTATCAAAGGTTTAGTAAGGTTAAGTTTAATAGCTACTCTAGCAAGTTTCCCCCTCTTTTCTGTATCTGTATTGTAATATATTTTTAGAAGTCGACCTAACACCGATGCAATTTTTCTCAATACCAACTTATGATATAGATGCAGCGACATAGCAAGAAACTGAACCCAAGCTGCCACCGTTGGTAAATCCTGACTGTCTTTAGAAAACGATGGTGTCCATGACATACCTATTAAATAATGTCCCTAGATTAACCAAGGCCCATCCAACAAAGCTCTAAGATAGTCACCCTTCTCTGAGAATTTAACCAAATAATAATCGTCGTCTAGGTTAACTTTTGTGAATCTCCCTCTAGGTGTCCATAGAGTTTCAGTTCTTGCATTCAAGATTATGTAGAACAGTCGGCGCCATAACAAGCTTACCACCGCGGACTTCTGCTATTAGTTGGATAATTCCGCTTGTTTCCTGTTGGATGTCGAGATAGAAGGGATGCCATCTATCGGTTTTACTTTGAAATCAGCAGGATCCTCTTCTTCTACTTCAGCGTTCCTTGCTTCAGAACCCTCCATGAATCCATCTTCATTAGACTCCCCTCCATCGGAATATATAATTAGAGTTAGATTATACATAAAATTAATTTTGTATATATATACTTTGTTCATATACAATTTAATTTAAAAAAAACATTTATAACTTTTTTTAAATATACAAAATCACTTTCCTTGTAGCTATAAACAAACGGACTATGATTTTTTTTTCCCGTCGAATAAAAGTTGTGTGCTTTGGAATAATTGCACTTTTTGAAGCTCTCCTGCCATTGATGGCAGGGCAATGTTTATGTCGGGGGTCTTATTTATCTTTTTTCCACGTTCTGCATCCACCACGTGACGCGAGTCCACGAACGCACGAATGACAGCACGAGGTCCCAACTATTGCTCTTAGACATGGCCACCTTTCGCTCTCCAATCCCCACTCACCTCCTCTCTCTCACCCTTGTTTACTTTGGCTCGTGTAATTTGTTATTGAATGAAATTCGATTCCTAGCTATCAGTTTGCTCTTTTTTTGTCTTCTTTCTTGGCTAAGACAGCAGCACGACAAAAACATTTCTTTGGAGTTCTGATGATAGGAGTATTTTTTTGTCTTTCTTCAAAGTCTCAATTAAGGCAAATTAAAAGTTAAGAGCCGTATTGAATGCTTGAATGATTTGTATTTAATTGTACTGCTTTTAAATTTTTCTTTGTCAGTCTAACGCTAACTACAAAATCATAAACGTTTTTATTGTTTGAATGATTTCCTTTTCTTCCTTAATTAAGACAATATTGAAGAAAAAAGAACTCATAGCTAGCCATTAATGCCGTATTTTCCTTGGCAAGACCCCACTTTTTTTTCTTCTCTCTGTAATCGTCCTTTAAAGCCACCCTTTTTCTGTACAATCTGGGCAACACAGCCCGTGAATCAATTTGAATCTTTTCTTCCTTTTAATTCGTGAGGTAAGGATGACAAAGAACGCAACTTCACAAGACTTGAACAAAACAACCCACTTGGATTTCTCCAAGAAATCCAAGCACTTCAAACCACTTGAACCTTTTCTGGGTGTTCTTGGCTTCATTTTAGTCACTTGTCTCTTCATTGGGGGCTTCTTTTACTTGGATTACCGGGCTGTCCTCCACCCTGGTTTCCCTTTGTTTGGACTTCGTGGTACTCCATCACCACCATCAGAAGATTCAGAAGTCGAAGCAGCAATAGCTATGGCACCAGCAACAACACTGAATGTGAATGGACGGCTGGGATTTTTAGATGAAGGTGGAGATATGTGTGATATTTATGATGGAAAATGGGTTTGGGATGATGACTATCCACTTTATCAAAGCCAGGATTGCCCTTTTGTAGATAGTGGTTTCCGGTGTTTAGAGAATGGCAGGCCAGATAGTTACTACACCAAGTGGCGTTGGCAGCCTAATGGTTGCGATTTGCCAAGGTGCTTTTTCCTTTTTTCTTATATTTCTCCTTTTTATCTGACTCTTATTTTAGTAATTAGTACTATCTGTTTTGCTTGCTGCTAACTGCTAAGGGGACAGAATCAAATCTTAATAGAAGAAAAGATAAAGCTTTAAGTTTAATTTTTCTTAAAGAAATATTGGCTCGTCTTAATTAAATAGCGCCTGTCATCAGCAACTTTTTTCTACTAAAGATTTCCAGCTAGCAGAGGGGCATTGCTGATGTTTCTCTGTTTTGGATAGGAAAAGGTTGGAATTTTGATCTTGGCCTGTGTATGAAAGATGGTTCGACCATTGTTTTTGGTTTATCTATCCTTAATGTTCATGTTTTTATTCTTGATTGGTGTCTTTGTTATTATCTGTTTGAATCATTTTCAAATTGTATTGTTGTTTGTTGACTGTTTGCTATCTGTTGATACGTTCCATTCCTAACTTTTGGCATTATTCATTCATAATTTTTAACTGTTTTTTCCATGGCTGACAGTCTTTCCTCCTACCTTCTCCCAAGCATCTAATTCGTATACCCCGACAAACTGCATCATAATTTTATGTCTTCCTTTCTTTATGAGTTCATATATTCTGATATGGCCACTTCGTTAGTTGATTCTATTTAGACACTGTTCAAAATATTTTAAAATTTTGATTAATGATAAAAATCCCTCTTGTATCCACTAAAATCATGATTATAACTCAGTTGTAACCTGGTTTCATGGCCAGCACAAGCATTCCTCATTTTAGTGAATTGTTTCATTACTGTTACATCTGTTCTTGAGAAATGCTGATTGATTGAAGGGGGATATTATATCTGACATTATCTCCTTGAAGACAGATTTAATGCAACAATGATGCTGGAAAAGCTGCGAAACCAGCGCCTTGCATTTGTAGGTGACTCCATTGGAAGAAACCAATGGGAATCTATGCTGTGCATGCTTGCTACTGCTATTCCCAACAAGGATTCAATTTATGAGGTGAACGGGAACCCAATCACAAAGCACAAAGGGTTCTTGAGTTTCAGGTTTGAAGATTATAACTGCACAGTTGAATACTACAGATCTCCATATCTAGTGGTGCAGGGCAGTTCTCCAAGGGGATCTCCAAAAGGTGTCAACATGACTCTAAGACTGGATCATATGACCTGGAGTCATCAGCAGTGGAAAGATGCAGATGTGCTAGTTTTTAACAGTGGCCATTGGTGGAGTTATGAGAAGACGATAAAACAGTAAATCTCATCAATCTGATACCACTTTATATGACCTAGTTTGTGTGTGTGTTTACATGCACCCCTATCTCTGTGTGTATTGTGACTTATAGGAATCTACTTTTTTAGATGCCATGTCTTCGATTTATCAATTATTGGAATCAGTTATAGGAATTCATGAGAATCAAGTTGATCATATTGAATCTAGAATTAGAGCAGTGCACCAAGTACATAAAAGTACTAAAAATATGTTTGATGGAGCTTTTTCAAAGAAAATGAAGATAAATCCTCCCCACCCCGACAGCCCCCAAATCCCCTTTGACAACTCTGTTTTGCAGCTTTCTGCTTATTTACTTCTTTCTCTGTGAGGTAAAAGTTCCTCTGGTAGATGTTTCGGCTTGAGCTATTGAGAGCAAGAAGTTTAAAATATCCAACCTCTCCAAAAATCATGGAAATAGAGCATAAATCATCCATCCTTATTAATAATAGTAGAGATAAGTAACATGAACAGAAACAGAGGGCCATTTGTTTTGAGGGTAGTTTAATGAAGTCACAGGTGATTCTTGTCATAATCAAATGATGTCTAATCTTTGGATTTATGTTTATGTGGCAGTGGTTGTTATTTCCAAGAAGGAACAGAGGTGAAGATGGAGATGGACCTTAGAACTGCATTCCAAAAATCAATTGAAACATTAGTTGATTTTGTTAGCAGTCAAGTAGATACAAACAAGACACAAGTTCTTTTTCGCACCTATGCTCCTGTACATTTCAGGTTTACCCCATTGCTTTTCTCTTTATATTTTCAATTCTTCATTGTTTGTTTGATTGTTCTTTCTTACTCAATATTTCTGCTTAGTTCTCTCACATTGGCGATACTATCTGTTGTCAGCATTAAGATATATATGAATATGGGAATTCTTTTTTACCCTTATCAGCCTTCATCCCTTTATTCTGGAAACTTATGATTGTTAACCCTTTTGAACATGATGCTCCATTGATCACTTATAAAGAGTTAGGACTAAAAGACTAAAAGGAAGTAAAAGTAAGTTTTTTTTTTTTTTTTTAGAAGCAGTAAAAGTTTGTATTTCATGGTTTGAGACCCAAATAGCAATAGCTGTTATGATGTGCTCTTGGCTGAGTTTCTCGTAAAATTTCAATTGTTTGACATGAGACGAACATTGAATTTTAGATGCTTCTTCAGTGTTGTCACTTCTCAACCACCAGCTAGAGGGTAAAGGCAAAAAGAAAAAGAAAACTGCCCTTTTACAGCCGTGGCTGCAGGCATGCAGTTCTGTTTTAGAACTGGAAATGCATCTGCAAAAAGTTGAAATGGGATAGCAATAACATGATAAACCAACACCAGTATTTAAGAACTTGCATTAGCGTCAGTCCACTTTTGTTTCAACTGCTGGACCTTTCCTAAATTCTGATATGTTATAGTGTATGCCATCCATTTAAAGCTGAAGTATTTCAAAATGCTATGTGGTTGTAATATGGCTCTCGCGCTGATACAAGTTATTGTAGCAACTTGAATGCTGTGTTTGAAACTTTTTATATGGTCCATACTCCATATGTATGGAATGATTTTTTTCCACACCAACGTATTATTGTCATTACTCCTTTGTGCTTCAAAATTATTATACCATACAACTAATACAAGTATATACATATAATTGATTAATCAACATTATTTCGGATGGATGAACAGAGGTGGCACTTGGAAAACTGGAGGACACTGTCATCAATTAAAGCTGCCTGACTTTGGTCCATTGCCTAATAAAACCGAAAAGCTTGTTGATATTGTCTCTAGTGTATTGTCAAAGCACCCACAAGGATTTCTAGTGAAGCTGATGAATATTAATCCCATGACATATCGAAGACAAGATGGACATACATCTTTGTATCATTTTGGGCCAGGAAATGGGCCAGGTCCTCTCAATCGTCAAGATTGTAGCCACTGGTGTTTGCCTGGCGTGCCTGATTCATGGAATGAGCTTATTTATGCTCTTTTTCTCCAGCGGGAATCCATACGCTCATCAAGTTCAACTCCAAATTCGCAAGCTCCATTGTGATTTTGTGACGGTACATACTTATTGCCTATTGCTACTGGCAACAATACATGAATGTATAGGAAAAAAGATTCATATTTCTGACAAATATAGGCTTGAGATTCGAGAATCTTGTCCACTTGATCAATGAATTTATAGCAAATTCTTTTCCCCTCACTCTTAGACTTCTAGTTTCGGCCATGCTCGGAATGAAAAAATAGTCAATTTCAATGGTTGGATACCCCTAAAATTTGCAGTAATGGGAGGATAATAAATTTCATATAAGACTTTCAACCTTTGGAAATAAAATTCATATGGATTTAGGATTGAGATTGACATTCAAAGTCAACAGCCTAAACAGATCCTCAGGACATACGAAACATGGATTTTTTTTTTTTACCTTTTTGGGTAAGTAATTTGTGATTATAGTATGCTTAATTAATGCAGTGATTTAAACAAATTTTGACCTAAGCTTAAGGTTTCGATAAATATATAATACCAATTGGCAGTTAGCTTTGGTTAATAAATTATCGGAATAAACCATTAATTATAAGAGACAATAAACAAAGTTTATTCCTAAAGAAAGGGGTCTTAATTTAAAAAAAATATTTTTATTTGATAAAAAAAATTCACCGCATTGGCAATTGCCTAGTGCATTGAATCAAGTTCAAGGCCCCTCCATCTTCTCCTAGATTTTATTTTCCTCCATATATTGCAAGTATATCTTGATATTATTGCAGATCTCGAAATTCTCCTAGACTTAAATGTCGTAGCACTGTTATGTCGGGGGTCTTCACTTTTTTCCAACGTTTTTTAGCGACGACCGCATGACTGACAGCATGAGGTCCAAACGCTGCCGCACACATTGGCCCTTTTCTTTCGATTTTACATTCCTGAAAAGAAGTGTTTGTCCACTGGCTGCTGTAATTTTGCTGGAAATGAAAGTTTTACTGCGGTTAGAACCGCTTAGTTTAGTATTCTTTCATGGCTAAACAGCATTGGCAAAAACACATGTCTTTTTCCTTGAGTTCCGACTGTTTAAGATGCTAAACTCCCCATTTCGTTTCTCACTAAAATCTTCCCTTAAAAGTACAGACCGTGAATGAATGTAAATGTTTTTTCTTTTGTTGAGGTTCTTAAGGATGACAAAGAACGCAGCTACACAAGACTTGAACACAATAACCCATTTGGATTTTTCGAAGAAACTCAAGCAATTTAACCTTCTTGAGCCCTTTCTGGCTTTCCTTGGCTTCACTTTGGCTGCTTGCCTCTTCACAGGTTGCTTCTTTTACTTAAATTTCCAGGCTGTCATCTTCCATGGATTCCCTTGGTTTGGACTTAGTGGTTCTGCATCATCAGCATTGCACGCAGAAGCAACAGCACTGAATGCCAATGAACTGCTTGGATTTTTGGATGAAGATGGAGATACTTGTGATATTTATGATGGGAAATGGGTTTGGGACGATAACTATCCACTGTATCAGAGTCCAAATTGCCCTTTTATAGATAGTGGTTTCCGGTGTTTAGAAAATGGTAGGCCTGATAGTTTCTACATCAAGTGGCGTTGGCAGCCTAAAGGTTGCAATTTGCCCAGGCCTGCACCCTTTTTGTGCGTCTTTCTTCTTTTCTTTTTATCTTATTGGTTTTCTTTTATAATAAATGGAAATTAAAAGAGAAAATAAAATAAAGAGTTTATCTCTAACTTTAGTTGAAGAAGGAAAAAGAAAATACTTATCTCATTGCAGTTAAAAAGTGTCGGTTTTCAACAATGAATTGTCCGTTTGTGTTACATGATCTTAGGGCCTATGTTAGCAAGCCTCCTTTTAATACGATATGGTTTCATTACTGTCAACTATGTTCCTGAAATTTCCAGATCGATAGCAGAAAAAGTATTACTGTTATCTTAAGGTTTGGTTTTCTCTTTCTTGAATACAGATTTAATGCAACGAAGATGCTGGAAAAGCTAAGGAATCGGCGCCTTGCATTTATTGGTGACTCAATTGGGAGGAACCAATGGGAGTCTATGCTCTGCATGCTTAGTGCTGCTGTTCCCAGTAAGAATTCAATATATGAGGTGAATGGAAGCCCAATCACAAAGCATAGAGGGTTCTTGGTTTTCAGGTTTGCGGGTTATAACTGCACACTGGAATACTACAGAGCTCCATTTCCAGTGGCCCAGGGAAGTGGTCCACGAGGAGCTTCAAAAGGTGTTAAGATGACTCTGAGACTGGATCATATGACCCGCACTCACCAGCACTGGGTTGACGCAGATGTGCTAGTTTTTAACAGTGGTCACTGGTGGAGTCGAGAGAAGACCACTGACCGGTAATTATCATCTATGATCTATCTGATTATATTAATTATGATCTATGATCTATCTGGTTGCTATGTGATGATGCTGGGTTATTGTGTGACATTATGACGGATGATAGTGTTGATCACATATATATGCAACCATTCAAATGCTGTTGATTGATTGTTGATAAGCCTCTCTAGAAGGGTCCTGTCTTTCTAGAGTTGTGCTGTCCTACTACCATGTTGGGGTAGTTTTTGTTAGGCTTTCTATGCAATGAAATATACTACTTGCTTGTCAAAAAAACAAAAAAATTGATCTAGTTTATACCTATTTATGTTTGTGTGACTGATCAACTATATATGAGATCTAGTGGATCATGCATGTAGAATGAATGATTATAGAAAGAAGCCCGTAGTAAATTCTAGTTCTAGTTTATTGAAGTTACCATTAGCTCTTGCTATAGTTGATGACCCTGATATTTCGATTTATTTGTCAGTGGTTGTTATTTCCAAGAGGGAACAAACGTGAACTTAAAGATGGACCTTGCAACAGCATTCCAGAAATCTATTGAAACGTTAGTTGACTTTGTTCACAGTCAAGTAAATACAAACAAGACCCAAGTTTTTTTCCGAACCTATGCTCCTTCACATTACAGGTTTTTTTTTTTTTTTTTACCTCTTTGCTTTAAAACTATTTGTTTACTTATTCAGTTATTCTTTGTCATTCTATCATTGATAGTTCTTTCTTACTCTAGCTTTAGCTTGGCTTTCAAACATTGGAGGTCTTATTCTGCTTTATTATGCATATTCTGGTATCGGCAAGATGGATATGAATATCAAGTATCATTGTCACTCGTCATCTCTTTCCCTCATAGAGAATATATCATTTTTACTTCTTTTGAACACAATACCGCATTTGCTCTCTTAAAACTTCAAAAGAGATATGAAATAGATTGAATAGAACTGACTTTTTCATGGCATGCTCCTGCAGGCATAGGTTCTGTTTTAGAACTGGTGTTGCTTGCTGCAATAATTGGTAGATCCCAAAAGTTGAAAGGAAATATCATTAAAACAATAAACAAACGCAAGAATAGGACTTCAGATTGAAGTTAAAATGTCAAGGTGCATTCTCGCCATAGTAAGCTGAAACATTCAATAATGTTGATGATAGCGTAATATAGGGCCCTTGCTAACTACTATGCTGCAATAAGCTGAATGCTATTTTCAAGTTTCCGATCCATATATACTCAATAGTTTTGAATGCTTTTTCTCATTTTATATATCTATGGGTATTAGCATCATGATTCCTTGTGGGTCAAACTTATCATATCATTGAATGATATGATTGACCACTGATGTATTGGTTTGATGAAACAGAGGTGGTGCCTGGAGCAATGGTGGAAGTTGTCACCATATAAAGCTACCTGACTTTGGTCCATTTCCTGATAAAACTGATAATAGCATTGAGATAGTATGTGATGTATTGTCAAAGCATCCAGATAGGTTGCAAGTGATGGAGATGATGAATGTGACTCCCATGACTTATCGAAGACAAGATGGCCATACATCTTTGTACCATTTTGGGCCGGGAAATGAATCAGAACCTTCTGGTGAAGATTGTAGCCACTGGTGCTTGCCTGGGGTCCCTGATTCATGAAATGAGCTACTTTATGCAGTTTTTCTCAAGCAGGAGTTTGCTCGCTCCTACAGTCCGTCAGTACATTCTCAGGCTCCAATGTGACTGTATATGAAAGTTTCCTGATTATTATTAACAATATATAGAGGAGTTAAGTGCATAAGAAATGGTCCATATTCCTGGTAAATGTTAAGCCTGAGAATCTTGTGCAACTGACCAATCACATTTTGCCATAGATTGACTGTCGTTTATGCAAATTCTTCCTCCCCACTTTCTGCTTTATTGGAATGTTTGTTGAAATTCTTCTTGGCTTGTTCAACACAAACCTGGTTCTCCTCATTCTTGGACAGAGGAACTCGTACCCAAGTATTGAATGGTTCATCGCAGTTTGTATCGAGAGATCTAGGTAGTTTATTGATACGGATGTCACTCTATTATGATAGTCTGTAAGGAATTTCCTCCAGCAAGGATGAAATGGCAAAAAAAGACAAAAAAAAAAAAAAAGGAGAGCCCTTGATATGTTCTCTTACAATTTCCAATTTTCATGTATAGGGAAATACTGTTTTTCTAGACTATAATACTTTTAGAGTGCAATGCAGAATTGATACGTTTGCTAAGCTTCTTTAAAGTATGTAAACCATTATCCTTTCTGTGTTGGCATCCAACTAGATGGTGTTATACATGTGTTTGCAATGACTCAAATTTTTTATTCGTGTTCCAATTAGTGTGCCAATAATTCATGTTTTCCATTTCACATCAATAACCGCAGGAAAAAAAAATACTAGCGCACTCAAACCTTCATGCAGATTACAGAAAAAGCACAATTGCTGTTGTGTCTCCAAGAACCCAGAAATAGATTACAAAGAAAAAAGAGTGAATTACAAGTCCACAATCGAAACAGGAATAATCACATCAAAATAGATAAGGTTTCACTGTTGCAAACACTTGGTGCTACAAAACAAACATATTATCAGATAAAAGTCAATTCCAGTCAGAAAGCTGTTTAGTCAGTAAATGGATATTGCTCATACCTAAGTGTACAATCATGGAGCACCGAGCGAGCCCCTATTCGACTTTGACACGTTCCGAACATGGCTGTTTTAGCAGCAGACAAACAAGTAGCACAGTCCGAGCTCGTCAGGTTCTGGTTACAAGCCGCATGACCATAGGCAAAAGCATTAGGATATGGGGAGATATTGAAGTAATCGTACCCCTTGCGCGTTGGCGTTACAGTCTCTAATTCTTCAAGAACAAAGGCCAAACTAGTGGCAAAAGGGTCACCCTTGGAATAGACACCCGAGTTGCAAAGAACAGTTGTCACGCTTGTATTTGGGACGCTTCTGACATTACTGCATAGCAAAAGCAATCCGATCACGGCTGCTGCCAGGTTTGGAAGAAAACCCATATCTTAAATTCTTTTTCTTTCTTTTCTTGATTGATTCAAAGTTTCTGATCAGACACGAGACTCCCTATGACTTTGGATGGGGCTTTCTTGTTTCTCATTGGTTTCTCCGTCAACATCAATATATGGTGATGTTTGACTTTTGTCCTTGCGCACTTGGTAATATTTTGAAATTCTCTGTTTGACCATATGTTTCCTTGTTGGTATCCATTACGTTTACCTATCGCTTGATTTACGGATCAGATTAGGAAGCTCTGAGCCTGAGGCTCAGTGCTATTGTCTAGAAAGAAGATGCCCATAGCTGTCATTTTACCTCATACGAGGTATCCTAAGCATCTTCTGTACTTAAATGGTTCAGCCAGCACCAGCTGCATTGCCTTTAATTTTTTAAATAAGTCATATAAGATTTGGGATCCTATCCAGTTTCTTATAATCTTTTACCTGAAATGGATGTTTATCAGTTTATGTGAAAGAATAATTAATCACCCTCTTCTCCTCTCTTAAATAGAGGATAGTAGTATTGCTTGTATGCAACTTGGAAGTCCAAAAAATGTTGTGAAATAAGCTCAGGTGCAGCCGACCTGCTAACACAAGGCTCAGTTTGAGTTATTGCTTTGTCAATGACTCATTCAAAATTCCAGAAGCTGCCCTTTTTTGGCCTTTTCTTTCAGAAGCTTCCATCTGGTTTGATCTTGGTGTTTTTTTCTCTAGAAATACAAGATAATTTACTTAGAGAAAGATTACGTCAGGGCCGTCCGGCATTGGTTTACCAACTAGCCAGCCCCAGGGGCCCGTAGGCCCAAATAGAGTTTAACAATATAATGGGCAAAACGGGCACGCAAGGCTTGCCAAAAAAGAACTTCTTCCTGAAAAACAGCCGATGAAATTTGTTAAAGAAAAAGAAATTGTCATGAGATGCGGTTCACATTTATTCGGATTCAGTAGATTAAAAGCGATACAGCCATATGTCACACACTTCTGATTTTCATAGACTTTAAACCGTTTTATATGGGTATGACTACCAATTCATTGTAATGGATTTCTTAATTCTTAGTAACTACAAAAATAAAGCTAGTAAGCTCCTTAACTAAGTAACAACTCCAGGCTTTGTATATTCCTCTCTCACTTGTTTAATACTCAAAACTTTTTTCCCCACCCCACTTTTGTTCTTATCATCTAGTTTTACTAAATAAGTAAAAAATAATATTTCCCAGGAAACCATCTCTCTTTGTTTTTTTTTCTGGGAATTCATTTCAAAAATCCTGTATAGCCAGCCAAAAATATTGGCCTATGATTTATGTACAGTAGTACTGCAATATGCACAATTATAGCTTGAAATACGTAATCAACTATTTATGGAAACCTCCAAGTTCTCCAAGTTCGTCCACATCTTTTGCCAACTCTTCCATTTTTTCCACCATCTCCATCAATGAATATACGAAGCTTGCTAATCCAAGCCCATCAGCATTCTCCAAATTAGTTCCAAGTGTGGCAGGAGTCACAGCGATACTTAGCTCTAGCCTTACTGACTTCAATTTTGGCACAACCACATCCTCAGATCGACAGTTTCTCATATTTTTTATGCTTTCTCCAAGTTCTCTTAGTGTCCATGCAAGTGATGATATAATTGCTTCACATGGTTCTTTAACTGACTGTCGAAGACCTTCCGATGACTGATTACAAAGAAATGAAGCAAATAAATATGTGAAAATTTTTCCTAATTAAGAAAGATGGTGGAAACACATTCATTCAATACCGTGAATGATAGAAAATGATTTAAGAACATTTTGTACCTGGGTAGGGGATCTAAGGCAACCTTTAAGTGAAAGGATGGTTGTAGCCAAATCTCTAAGATCCCCTCCTATTTTTATGTACTTTCCCCAGGGGTAGGAAAACCCAAATTTCCAATGCCATGGTTCCCATCTTGCAAAATTTACCTGCACAATATCCATTGTTTATCAAACGAGAATTGGACTATACGTCGGAGTAGGAAATATTTTTGATAGCCTTGATTATATATTTTACGCGTCTTCAATTTCTTTAGAGGATGTATCAAATGGTGACTTTATCATGTCAAGATATTGACAATAGAAAAAAATAATATACCAATGATTCATCCTTGGTCTTAGAGTGCAGGACTGATTTACAGCTACTGAAATTAGCACTGGACTTGTTTTCCTTCTCGGTGACATTTTCGAAGTATTCCTTGGAGAATCCTACAACATAAGAACATACAAGTACATGGTTAGAACTTAGAATGAGTGAAAATAGAAATTTCAATGAAGTAACTATTAAGTCATAAAGCTCTATATATACACTGTTTGAACCATTTTTGTTTTGCTTTCTTTTTTGGTGAAACAACCATTTTCGTACTTATCAACCCGCTTCTAGTCTAGGTAGTCACGTATTGGGTTCACACCCAACCAACGGGAAGTCTATCCTTAGGCTTAATTACCATGAAACATTTAAGGTGTCATGGTCCACTTCCACCTCCACGTCCGCCCCCCTCAGGCCTCGACTCCAAACCTTGGGCCCCATAGTGGGATGTAGACTCAAAGATAAGTATTATCAGGTATAAATAAGTACTATGCATTGTACAGTTAAAAAATATCATACCTTCCAGAGAGCGAGCAAGGTCTTCAAATCTTGAGATTAAAGAGTCGTGGAGTTCATCACTGGCCCAAATGGGGAAGACGAGCAAACTTATGAAAATGCAGATGGCGAAGCCCATGAGAATGGTTGAGAGACGCTCACGGGCCAATTCCAGGACTTGTTCAGCACGTAAACCCGATACTACAACCAAATTGAAAGTGAGAATGAATATTAGTGCTCCGTAGTCGTACTTCTTTTTGATGTTTGGCACCTGTCGCGTGTAAGTTGCGGCCGCCCCTGAAAGACACCCGTGCTCCTTGTCAAGATTCGAATGCTTTTAAAATAAGATTTTGATATTGACTTTAAAGAACAGCTAATAACACTTGATGGCACTACTTAACGATTGGTACTAGTACAATTAAATAGAATTAATAGAAGGACTCTATTTTTTTGGCTTTCTTTTTTAATAATGGAAAATAACTTTGTTTGTATCTTATTATTATTCAGATTTGAATCTAAAATTAATATTGAGATTGGAGAATTTTATTTTATTTTTTCTGCCCGATGTCCCCAACTCTAAAACTTTAATCTTGGGATGAAAAGAAGAAGCCTTAGCTAGGGGGTCTGTCCTACCAAAAACGAAGACAGCAATGCCAACAACTATGGCTTTGCCAATCCCACTGACTGCTTGGGCGAAAGCTGCAGCTAAACACCCCAAACCACCTCCTAGTACAGTCCCAATTCCACGATTTAAGCCCTTGCTGAGTGTAGCGCCTGACAGGTGTTAATATGAAACACCTAAGTGAGCAAAACTGAGTAAAAGCTTGAAATATTCGGAATTAAAATAAAGTCAATCATCAACTATGTATGTACAAGCAAAGCATACAAACCTGCAAAGAACTCAAAGACGACCACAACAGTCATTATAGCCCACATGGCATTTTCTCCAACTTCCTTATAGAGAGGATCGAGTAGATAGAGAAGGGAAACTAAAACGAGGGCGATACCAACCTTGATACTGTGCATCACTTTTCTCAAGTCATGCCTGCTTTTGTTTTCTCTTAGAAAGGAAATAATGCCTGGACAAGAAAAAGTATCGAATTTCTTGATGTTTTCTTTGGGAGGAAGCCCTTCTCCATCTGGAATGACTATAACAATCGACCCCATTGGCAAATAATACTACTTGTGTTACTCTGTAGGATTCTTTATTTCCTTTTTCCTTTGTGAGTTTCACTTTCAATTTGAGTAGTTTGGGTGGAGATGGAGGAACGGACTATAAATAAGCATGGCAACAGGGACAGGCATAAAGTGGGGAAAGAAGAAGTAATGCTGATCAGCTCCAAAAGTGGGCACAAACTAATAGCAGTTGGTAGCCATATAGCATGAAAAATATTTACATGTTTGCATGTTAATTTTAGCCTTTTATCTATACATCGACTTTATGAATTAAGTGACTTATGACTCTAGTGGAACACACCGCACGGCACGACGTACCTTTCCATGTCGTTCATAGTCTTTTCGCAACACCTGATCAAATGCCATGGCCACCATTTAAACTACACATATTGTTTCATGTTCTAATTTCATATTATTCAGATTGGAATTTTACTTATTGCTTGATAATTAAGTCGTCTGTTAATTAAGTATATAATGTTCATGGCTATAAGTATACTTGAAGCACGAACATATGATACCATTTGATGTAGAGGAAGGTCCTTTTATTCGCAACACCGCAAAGGGATTGTTGTCTCTGTTTAATTAGTAGTGTTGGAACTTTTTATGTTGAAAATTTAATTGAGATGAGGTTTCTAAGTATACATGGTAGGTACTAAATACACTTCTTAATTGCAAAGGTTATGGCTCAACATAAAATAGGGTCCCCAATCATCTTTAATTGGAAAGAATAAGAGTCTTTTATGAAGATTTTACAAGCTTGATTATAATTAATTAACATATGAGAAAGAGTGGAAATATAACAAATCACAACATATACGGTTTGTTTCACGAGGTTTAATTCTTTGTTCAGAGCTAGAGAATAGAAATTAAAATTGTTTCGCAACTCAAGCTTATAGCAATATCGAGTGTTGGGATATTGTATATTTAGTTTTTTATGTATTATTTTTTTTATCTTAACAAAGTAAGTAAAAAAATTTCAAATTAATACTAGTATATGGACTCCAATTGATTAATTAAACATCCTCAAGACATTCATTTATATCTATTGTTCGTGAGTTATGAAAGGGCTAAAATATGTACAAAATACAAGGTAGCTCATAGACGGGGGCTGGCTAAAATCGTAGGAAGTACAAATGTAGCTGGTAGGACCAGGGTGTAGAGCTCTAAGTTGAGATCAGAACCATTTGAACAGGGTTTCAGATAATTCCACTATAATGAGTGCCATTTATCAATATCTCCTTTAGATGAGTCCACATCCCCCACAAATGTGCTAGATTTCAGCAACATGCCTTACATTTTTATATGTCATCCTAATGGTTACAAGAAGAAGTTGCACTGTCCTGTCATGCTGGAGTTTCAAAATATCTGATGCCATGACCTCCTTTTTTGAGGACACTTCCATCATGCCCCGCTCGTTTCCTGCATGGTTTTCTGCTTTGTATGGAATTCCCAAAGCATATTTTGCTGCTACACAATTGTAAATTTAACACAAAGCATATTTTAGTTGGTTAAGTTTTAAGTTAACTATAATTAGTTGTATAACTTATAGTAAGTTTGGTCCGCGGAATAAATTAAAAATAGCTATTCTGTTAAAATAAAATAAAATAATTATTATGTAGCTTGGTACAACAAATAGAATAAGATAGAAATAATTATTATAACTTATTGTTATGTTTTGTTCGTAAAAATAACTTTGAAATAAAAAAGAATAAATGGCAAAACAATAAAAACATCTTTCATTATAATAGAATTTATTTTCATTAAAAACAAAATTACCCTTATTATAATTTAAATATATATTTATCTTTAAAAAATAAAATTATTCATAATTATAATTTAATCACATATTAATAATTTATAATTTATTTAAAATATTAATGATTGATAATTTAAATATTAATATTTTATTTACAATTTAATCACTCACCTTTTAAAATAATAATATCTTATTTATAATTTAAATATTATTATAATTATAATATTAATAATTTTAATTAATTTTTAAATTTAAAAATATTATTTTTTATAATATATTATTAAAATTTTAAATTTTTTATTTTTCTTTCTTCTCATTATGCTAGCCATTGGAGATGTGGTTGACGTAACAAAACGTTGATCTGGTGCTCCTTGTGGCTGAATCTACCCACTAGGGCACCAGATTGGCACTCCTCGTGGTCGAATTCGACACTCTATAGTAAAATTCAGCCACAGACATTTGACCAAAGAAGTTAGATTTGGCATTTTTCTGTTCAGATTTGGACGAAGAGCTCTAGATCCGACTATAAAACTGCCGCCGCTACCCCTTTCGATGGTGGGTGGAAGATTAGAGAGAGAAGGAGAGAGGCAGAAGCTGGAACGAAATGAGAGGATAAGTAAAGAAAAAAAGAAGAATGTTTTTATATAAATAGAGTCATAATTTTTCAAATTTATATGAAATATTTTAGTTTATATATATATATATTTTAAATTATTCTTTATTTATGGAATAGCTAATTAATACCATGGGTTGATATTAACTATTCCTTAATTTTAGCTAATTTCAAATAATAGATATTTTCGAAAAATGACTATTTCTAGGAGTATTTAACAACCAAACAAAGGAATAGATGTTCTTTAGGAAATCATTCCCCCAACCAAACACACAGTTAGAACCTTATTTTAAAGTGAGCCAAATGGAAAGCATATATTCAAACAAGTATATATCATTAGGATAAAGAGATTGAAGAAACTGGTATTCGATTAGTGATGATTCAATAAAAAATGGTACCAGCAAGCCATAGTGGAGAATGTTGCATTTGGCCACTTTATATTGTCTCTTACGTGATCGTGTTTGCTATTTCTTGATTAAATTAATTTCTTCTTTTTTTTTTTTTTTGAATTGTCTCATTGCAGCGAAACAGAAGGTGCTTCATTACTTGATTGCTGATGACCTAATGTTTGAATTTGTATTATAATTTGTTTGATTTAGATGTATCATCTATAACTGCTACTCTACATGTTTTATTAGAGATTGATCTAATCTAGATACTGTGACTGATTATGGTCATCATTCAGCTTGAGATGAGAGTATAGATCGATATTTTATCAAATAGATAAGAACCAGAAAATTAAATAGGAAAATGGAAATAAAATAAAAGCAGAATTTGTTTTTTTTTTTTGGCTATAGTGCAAGTGTTATAATGCAAAATTAAAGTTAAAGTGCTAAATAAGTCTCTAAATCATTTTAAATTTTTCAAAAAATTTATATCATTTTATTGATCAAAATAAATCCTTATTCTATAATTTGTATCCACATATGTTGTGCAAAAGATACTAACCGATGGTGAATCTAATAATCATTAAGGTCACATGATGAACGTTAGATCTTTTCGTTAATTTAAGAAATTATATCAATATATTTTATAAGATAAGAACTAATTTGAGTATAATTACAAAAATAAGAATTTATTTAAATAAAGTAAAAAATTCACAAGTTTATTTAATATTTTAAAAAACAAATTCTGGTGCCTACATTACATTAATGCAAATGCAAGTATTCAGCACAAGAATTATATTAATATTTGATTCATGAAATAAAAAAAGGGTTAGAAATCACTAAATAAATAACAATCTTATGTTGTTTGTGAGCTCGTATGTATTACTGATAGTGTTACTTTTTGTACTACCGAGACCAATTAAAGATTCCGTAGCGAAGTTTACTTAAGTTTAATCTTTGATGACAGGAAGAAAACATTCTCATTGTGTACATTCTCTTATTGCTTTAAAGATCACTATTTTTTTTTTCAAACTTTTCTGATGAATAAAATATGCAGGGCTTGTTATTTAATATGTACGGAGAGGTGTACCATCTTGGCAATTTCCTAGCACTAAATAAGTGGGCAAGCTCCACGCGTTCTGGAAAGTGGAGACAACGTTTGCTTAATGGGTGGAGAAGAGAAATTAAGGATGAGTTTGTTAAAAACAAATTTCTGGGTAATAGTAGTTGTGATTAGGTTAACATGGTCAGGTTGTCTTGATTTGGGAGGAAAACACTTTATGGGGTTTTAAAGCTTTTAAAATCTTCAGTGCTTTCCGTGTTCATTATGTAATTAGGATCGATAATGTGACCCAAACCAATATCGACAAAAAAAGAGCTGTCCAGGTGATTTCTCTTAATTTCTTTTTCTTTAAACTAATTAAGCAATAAAAGGGTTTCCAAATTTGAATATCCCTTAAACGTGTTAACACCTTTACCTACTCCCCCTAATTAAAATGCTTTAGATAAGGTATTATTTCTTTGTACCTGACAAAAGAGAGTCATTTGCTAAGAATGAAATCCTGCATATATCTGAATTCTTGGAAGAGCTTGAGCTCCTGTGTTTTTTGTATTAATATAACAATACTGTTTCATATGTATATATTTACAAATTACTATACTGTTTAGGCCTCAAAGCATCGCCGGTTGCTGCTGGCCTATACTTGTTTATCAAGGCAATAGATAAAGTAGAGTGAGCTTACGCGGAGTTAGCTCGATCCTGGTGGAGCCTCATCACAGGGGTATGGCCAGATTTCTCTTTTTCATCATTCATTTTTCTAGGGAGACAAGAACCTAACTCCTTAAGTGGAGATTAGTAATGAACTAATTGACACTTGTAATGGGTCAATTCCAATATAACCAGCCATTTGATTAATAATAGCTTAAAACAATAATAAACATATGATTAACTGAAAACACGCACAACTAGGACAAACACGGACCTCACACGGAACGGAAAGTTAATCTTAATTAATTCATTAATCAAAATGCACCTAATTCATCTGTATTTTGATCATTGGCGTTTATAAGTTTATGAACTGATCTCTTCCGGCTGCCTGCATCGCTTTCAGCACGCAAATGATTTATCCTCTAGATTTTTGTTATGCATCAACCTCAAAAGTAGTCTCAGGGATTTCCACTACTCGTACCGTCGATTGTTCCAATCAAAAGTAACTTAGCCCTCCAGGCTCCGACTGAGCATGCCATTTGCAGCTCGGCTTCTTTTGCAGCAATGATACTGACATTTGATACATAATGGTACAAACACTAGAACCAAATTCTGACTTTCAGCCCCGTTTACCAAATCATCACGGCTCATGACGTAAAAAAAGCACTAAGCAAACCGTATATATACCCTCAAGACCTAAAATCAAGCACAATGGAGGGTTCCATGGATTTTCAGAGTCATTAACCAATAAAATACTTCATATGTCCGTGCCACGGAATATAAATCCGCCCGTACATTTGTTTTGACCTTTTTTTTAAAATAAATTATACTGATAAAAACTTTTAGAGAAAGGAGAGGGAAAATTGCCACATTATTCTTGTCCTTTTGCGATGAACAAATGATGGTTTTTTTCACTGTACTGCTCCATTGCTGTCATCATGACTCAAAATGTAGTTGATGCATCGTCATCCACCGGATCCCCCAGTGCGGGAGTCCAATATTGCTCATACCAATATATAATTTATTAGGTGTATATACATATATATATATATATATATATATATATATATGTGTGTGTGTGTAAGAAACCTAAGAAAGTAAAATGAAAAATTATTGATGTTTATACATAATTGGAAGGAAAGGATACATAAAAGAGAGATGAAAGAATTTGCTTCTTTTGATAACCACATAAAATATCTTATCTTTTTATAAAATTAGAATAGAAAAAAAATGCACACGCAACTACCTTTAATTTTGTAACAAAATCCAAAATCACCTTTAAATTCATGACAGAAACCAACATCACCTTTAAATGAAAACCAAAAAATCTCTCATATGTGTGATAATGATGAAATATATATTACACCATGCTTAAGAGTTTAAAAGGTAGGGATCTTACATAGCAAGATATTTATAATATATAGGTATGCAATTTTCACATAATTCTTTATCCTTTGAGCAATTCATATGTATAGACACATACATATGGGACAATTTTACCTAAAAAAAAAGTGATCACTATACAAAAGGAATGGTTTAACATTATTGAAGTTTCTGGAATTAATAGTTTCAATCAATTAGGTCATATACAACCACTGCCACATATATAAATTGCTATGTCAATGTCGAATAAAATGATTCTATCAGTTATTGATTCCCTTTTATACATCACTCATTATATATAAAACCGTTATAAAATAGTTCCATTGATGAGTGCATCAAATACATATATTTAACAAGAGATTAAATACCTAATTAGTCTAAGTTAGACTAGATTTAAGATCAGATTTAGGTATTTTTATTTATTTTATTAGTTTAGTTTAATTTATGTCTAAAAGTTTATTTAAAGTTAATAATGTTAGTTTTATGTTATTTATATTTATTTTTATGTTTTTGTAGGAGTAGGATCAAAAATAATTTCAATTAGTGAAGAAAGGTGCATAATGAACTGGTATTTTGTTTGCATATATTTCTGTTTTTCAAACATATCTCTCACTATAGAAGTTCAAATGACATAATTTTTAGACCATTAGAAAGCTAAGAGGCAGGGCTACGACTTTAATGCTTACTACTTTGCCCAATTCTGATTAGAAGGTGGTCAAAATCTTTATCAAAATAAAAGTACTGCACTAGAAAAACAAAATTGAGCAAAGCGTTTGAAAGCTCTGGCTTTGGAAAATGAGAGTCGCAGCGCTCACTGCATTTTCCAAAAATAACAAGCTTGCAGGATTTTAGAAGTTAGGGCTTTTTGAGGCTATTTAAGGGGCCTTTTTCAGAGGTTTTTGAGAGGAGGCAGCAAGCAATTTCTCTGGAGAAAAAGAGACAAAAACAAAGCAAAAAAGTAAGATAATTTGAGAGAGAATTAAGATCATAGAGCTTCAACTATTAGTTTTCTTGCTCTACTTTTGTGTTTTTCTTATTTTCTTTGACTTGGATTAATGACTAATTTTCTTTAGATGAAGTTTTTATTAGATATTATGAGCTAAACTATTTTTTTGGGATTGTAAGTGAACTCACATGTAATTTGAATTTTTAATCTTTTTCTTACTTATCTTTAATGGAATTTGAATTGTTTATTCTGTCATAACGTGCGGGTCCTGGAACCCGTCCACTAGACATAGGCAAAAATAAAATATCTTGGAGTCGCCACCAATTTGTTGTCGTAGGTGTGATTGGTCACCTATTAAATTAGTTCTATTCGATGAAATCCTAAATTGGTTTTAGGTCCGTCGAAAGAATAATAAATTGACCTACGTATTATATTTGGAGTTGGGTTCGAGAGTACGGTTACGCACAAGAAAAGATTAGCACCCCTATGAAGCCCGTTCCACAAACGGTACCATTTAATCACATATTATCTTAACCCCTTTAATCTTATTCTTGCGTTTCCTTGATTATTATTCCTTATTCTATTAATCAAGTCAAAATATTTTACAAGTTTGGCATACACGTGATACAATTGTGAAATGCATGGCACAAAATTGGGATGATGTCGAACGAAATTTTTTTTTATTGAGCGTACTTTCCGAATCCGCACATCATACTTGTGGGATTCGTGAGTATTCTCTCACTTAGGGAAATACCTTAGAAACTCGTCTTCGTAAGTTTACTAGGTAGATCCCCTCATCGGGATAGTCATTTGCAAGTAAAAAAAAATATTTTCATGAATGCAAATCCTAATACGGGTAAAAGCCTTTTTATTAAAGATATTTCTCCGAACATTCCCATTATACTGATGGGATCCGGAGGTATCTTCTCACCTAGGGAGTTTACCAGAGAAATTTGCCTTTGCAAGCTTCTTCGAAAAGTCTCATCATCAGAGTTTATGCCCGTATACAGAATATATCTATATGTCATGACATTTAACAATGCAACCATGATACATGATGCACTCGTACACTCAACATTCGTTTCTTATCTTTCACAACATTTATTACTTTTCTTTGTGTGCATTTTTATCATGAACAAATATTTATTTAATATTATGTTTTTATCTCGTTATGTATTTTGTTATGTAAGTACTCATTTATTTTACTATATGAAAATTTTCAAAATGATATTTTTAGACCAAATATTTATTATCCATAATTATTATTATTATTCATGCATATGTATTTTCCATTTTTATATTATTATGATTAACAAATTCATTGTTATCATTAATTTCCTATTTCTTTTATTCGTATATTTTGATTAATTGGTAATTGAGTACATAACTTTTTATTTGTTTAAAATTAGAAGTATCGAAATTTCGAATTAGAACCCTCCTATCATACTGGTGGAGTTTTAATCGAAATCCCTAGCTTAAGGAAATTCGTTCGAAATTGTGACTTCTCGTGTTTCGAACGGACATCCCATCATCAGTATTAAATCAATGATTATCTTACCTATATTAAATAAATTCATTTTTATCCCATTTTCATCACCTTTTCATTTTTTACAAAACTATCTCTTTGAACTAGTTTATTATTCATAAATGAGAATTTTATTTATTTATTTATTATTATTGCTTTTATTTATCATTTGCATAAAATTATGTTAATCATTCTTAAAAATGAAAACAATCAAACTAACATCAAGCTATAAGCTCAATATGTCAAAGGTCCAAAGCTTACCCAAGGTTTGTGCCCAGATCCACTCAGGGAGAAATCGGATCAGTAGAAAGCCCGCTTGCTCACTTCAAGGATTCAACCTCTTTCCTCCGAAACGACGCTGTTTCAAGCTCTTTAGTTGCCAAGACACCCTCACCCAAAACGACACCGTTTTATCTATATACCTAGCTATAAAAGCTCTCCTTTTTCTTCCTCCCCTCATTTTCTCCCTTCATTTTCTCTCTCTACCTGGCCGCACTCTCCCCTCTCTCTATTTTTCTTTCTTTTCTTCTTCTTTTTCTTCTTTTTCTTTTTCTCCTTTCTCTCTTTCTGAGCACGCAGCTCTCCTTTATCTCTTTCTTTTTCCCAGCATCATTCCTTTCCTGCCAGCGTCTCTCTTCTTTCTCTTTTTCCTCTCTCATCGGCATCGCTTCTCTCTTGCTCTCTTTTTCTTTTTGGCCTTTTCCTCTTCTCCGTTTTCGTCGTCGACTACCTAACCGGGTCTCTTACAAACCGACGACGTAAATCCTAGCTTTTTCCTCTCTAATCGACGACGATTTGACCCCCCCCCCATTTGGCTTGAAATCCTTTCTTTTTCTTTCTTACTCCGGTGCCGAATCCTTTCTCTCTCTTTTCACTACTAACCGACCACACCCACACAAATCAACTCTTTTTTTTTTCACACTACCCGAACCCCCTTTTAAAGCACTGAATTTTTTTTTATGCTTTTTGATTCTTTAATTGATTTTGATTTATTTTTTTTTATTGTGGCTAGGGTAGCTTGCTGGTAGAATTTAAGATCTTTGGATCTAATTTTGTGGTTTTTTTGGTTTAGAGAATGAGATTTTTTGGTTGTTTTTTTTATCTGGTTTTTTTGAAATATTGGGTTTTTTAAGTTGTTTCTTGGCTTTTCCCAAAAAATCCTCCTTTTGAACAAGAGTTTTAAGGTTCTTATAGAACCCAATTGTCAAAATTTTTGGACAATCAAAAAGGCAATTATACTCTTCTCAACATGAATTCCATATGGGTGGCCTTCAAGTCAAAAAAATCCACCGAAAATTATCCCAAATCCCAACTACCCAAGTGAGCATTGAATGCTCTGAAGCTGGTTTGACAATGGAGACTACGCCTCTCTGTTTTTTTCCTTTTTGTAAATTTTTTTTTATTTATTATTATTTTTATATTATTATATAAAAAAGGTGTTTACAGTTGTCCCTCTTTGCACATTCTTGAGAATTAAGAATAGGGCAAAGACGTAACGTTCCTTGGACTAGATTGATAATTAGAAAAACTCCTCATCTCAAAACGATGCTATGTAACTTAAAAGAAATCTTGAAGTTAATTACCCGGAGGTTTTGAAGATGTACCCGGATGTTTAGGAAGAAAAGATTGTTCCTCATCTAAGAAATCTTGGAATTGATTACCCGAAGGTTTTGAGAATGTACTTGGAGGTTTTGAAGAATGTACCTGAAGGTTTAAAAGATGTACTCAGAGGTTTTAGAAGAAACTGTTGTTCCTCATCTCAAAATGAGGCTACGTAACTTTGAAGAAGTCTTGAAAACAATTACTCGAAAGTTTTGGAAATGCACCCGAAGGTTTTAAAGATGTACCTAGAGGTTTTAGAAGAAAAGGTTGTTTCTCATCTCAAAATGAGGCTACGTAACTTTGAAGAAGTCTTGAAAAAAATTACCCAAAAGTTTTGAGAATGTACCCGAAGGTTTAAAAGATGTACCCGGAGGTTTTAGAAGAAAATGTTATTCCTCATCTCAAAATGAGGCTACGTAACTTTGAAGAAATCTTGAAACAAATTACTCAGAGGTTTTGAGAATGTACCCGAAGGTTTTGAAAAATGTACCTGAAGGTTTTAGAATAAAAGGTTGGTCCTCATCTCAAAATGAGGCTACGTAACTTAAATTCTCTCATGCCAAGATAATTGGGCTTAAACGTTTTGGATGCCAACTAAATTGAGCTTAAATATCTTTGTACTAATATAATTGGGCTTAAACATCTTAGATACCAGTTCAATTGGGCATAAACATCTCGATGCCAATATAACTAGGCTTAAACTCTTTTTGTGCCAATGTAACTGAACTTAAACATCTTGGATGCTAGCTAAATTGGGCTTAATCGTCTTTATGCCAATATAACTGGGCTTAAACATCTTGGATGCTAGCTAAATTGGGCTTAAACTCCTTTGTGCCAATGTAACTGGACTTATACATCTTGGATGCCAGCTAAATTAGGCTTAATCGTCTTTATGCCAATATAACTGGGCTTAAACATCTTGAACGCCAACTAAATTGGGCTTAAACTCCTTTGTGCCAATGTAACTGGACTTATACATCTTAGATGCCAGGTAAATTGGGCTTAATCATCTTTCGTGCCAATATAATTGGGCTTAAACATCTTGGATGCCAGCTAAATTGGGCTTAAATCCTCTCATGTTCGGTTTTTACTTTTCTTCTCTTGCCAATGAAAGACTTAAATCTTTCTTCACTTTATTGCTTGAAAATTGTATCAGTCTTGACACTTGTTTGAAAATTTTCAATTTTGATGATGCATGGTCATATGCATGATTGGACATGTATGCATGATTGAATGATGGATAAATCATGCATTACTTCCCTTTGTTTTGCACCATATATTTCTCACTTGAAAGATCATTTTTCTCAACTTCGCATCTTTTGACGATGTTCTTATGTAGTTGCCAATTTCTTCACCTCCAAAGAACCTTTTTGCTAATCTCATCATATTGATTTGGATTCTTAAAATCACTTTTCCACAATGGATGTGAACAAAAGGTCACCAATTCAAATTGGATTTCAATGCTTCCGCACATCTTGATCATGAAAGCTCTTCCTCGCATTGCTTTTTCTCACTTTTTTTTTTCAAAAAATGAACTTGTCTTTTTCAAAAGAGCTTATCTTATCTCACAATGATTGAAAGATTTTCCTCACAAAGATTGTAAAAATTCTCATTCATCTTCTTTTTCTTTTGTTTTCAAAGACATCTTGATTTTGACAAAATCACAACAAAATTGCCCCACACAATTATTTTTATGATCAAAGATAGCTGGATCTTGTAGCAAAAATGTATCAAATCCACACTTTTCTTGAGGAAGTGATAAAATATCCAAGTTTGAAAAAACATGTGATATTTGAATCTCTTAAAAATCAGTGATTACTATTTAAAATGACTCGGGTGGGTCAAGTCACAATTTGATCTTTCAAATGGATTGAAAGGTTCAACAAATTAAAGTCTTGCATAACAAAAAGGTCTTGCTATTTTATGGGGAAAGGAAAGATCAATGTTTCTTCGTCCAAGCTCACAAATGTTGCATGATTTTCTCAAATTTATACTTTCTGAAAATCGAATTCTTTACAAAAAGACTCATTTCAGATCGCAATCAATTTTGACACTCTCTTAGTCTCATGATGTGTGGCATTTTGATAGATGTCAAGATTAGCTTTAGAGACTTTAGATTTGCAAGGTTATTTTTGGAAGAGAATGGTTCAAAGTTCAGCATTGGTTTTATGACAAATCTTGAATTTTACATTCTTGGACGTTTGGAGGGTCTCCAATGCACTCTAGTTGTTTTGAAATGATCTTTATCGTGCTTCTTATCAGTCAAAATCACAAATGGTTTCGTAAGTTCCCATGTTTGCTCTAAGTTGCCTTTTCAGGTTTTCACCCTAAAGCTTATTTTTCTCTCTCTTCTTTTTTTTTTATTCTCCTTTTCATCTCTTTTTTTTTCTTTTTTCATTGATTATTCCATCATGCACTTGAAAAAGATTCAAACTCTATCCAAAATGGATTGACGGATTGACATGGATCATCTTGGCAAAGAAAAAGAGACCAAGGCCTCATGGATTTTATAATGCCTTTTTCTAGAAAAAAAAAAACTCTTCAATTTAAGCATCCACACTTGATTAAAATGAACTTTTTAAAGCACGTAATGTAGGTTAAGGTTAGGGGCTTTGATAGAATGGGTAAAAAGGCTCAAAATATTATATTTAAGGGTGATCAACCAAGGATCATTCATGTGAAAATCTTCTGAGACATTTGTCTTTTCAATTTTTCAAAGCATATCTTTCCATTAATTTTCTTTTTCTTTTTCTTTTTTCATCACTTTTTGATCATCTTTTTTTCATCTTTTTTTTATGGGTTTAACCCAAGGTTTGTGCCCAAATCCGCTCAAGGGGAAATCGGATCAGTAGAAAGCCCGCTTGCCCACTTCAAAGATTCAACTTTCGTCCTCCGAAACGGTGCCGTTTCAAGCTCTTTAGTTGCCAAAACACCTTCACCCAAAACGACATTGTTTTATCTATATACCTAGCTATAAAAGCTCTCATTTTTCTTCCTCCCCTCATTTTCTCCCTTTATTTTCTCTCTCTACCTGGCCGCACTCTCCCCTCTCTCTATTTTTCTTTCTTTTCTTCTTCTTTTTCTTCTTTTTCTTTTTCTCCTTTCTTTCTTTCTAGGCACGCAGCTCTCCTTTGTCTCTTTTTTTTTCCCAGCGTCGTTCCTTTCCTGCCGACGTCTCTCTTTTTTCTCTTTTTCCTCGCTTGCCGGCGTCGTTTCTCTCTCGCTCTTTCTCTTTTCGGCCTTTTCCTCTTCCCCCTCTTTGCCGTCGACTACCCAACCGGGTCTCTTACAAACCGACGACGTAGATCCTAACTTTCTCTTCTCTAATCGGCGTCGATTCGACCCCCCATTTTGGCCTGAAATCCTTCCTTTTTCTTTCTTACTCTGGTGCCGAATCCTTTCTCTCTCTTTTCACTACTGGCCAACCACACCAACACAAATCAACTCTTTTTTTTTTTCACATTACCCGAACCCCCTTTTAAAACATTGAATTTTTTTTGTGCTTTTTAATTCTTTGATTGATTTTGATTTATTTTTTTTTATTGTGACTAAGGTAGCTTACTGGTAGAATTTAAGATCTTTGGATCTGATTTTGTGGTTTTGTTGGTTTAGAGAATGAGATTTTTCGGTTGTTTTTTTTATCTGGTTTTTGTGAAAGATTAGGTTTTTTGAGTTGTTTCTTGACTTCTCCCTAAAAATTCCTCTTTTGAACTAGAGTTTTAGGGTTCTTATAGAACCCAATTGTCCAAATCTTTGGACAATCAAAAAGGCAATCATGCTCTTCTCAGCATGAATTCTAGATGGGTGGCCTTCAAGTCAAAAAAATCCACTAGAAATGATTCCAAATCCCAGCTGCCCGAGTGAGCATTGAATGCTCTGAAGCTGGTTTGACAATGGAGACCACGTCTCTCTGTTTTTTTCTTTTTTTTTTTAATTTTTTTAATTTTTATATTATTATATAAAAAAGGTGTTTACATATTCTAATTTGTTTTTAATGTTTTTAATTGCCTGATCAACAATTAAATTGATTTAAGAATTTAAACAAACTTGAGAAAGGGAGTTTAGTATAGACTAAAATTGGGATACAATATGATCATATTAATTTATTTACGTATACGATAGGGATATAGCCAGATTAGAGCCTGAACTTAATGATTCTGTTTTAATTTCAATTTTCATAAAGATATAGTGTTTTGGTTAAATAAATATTTTTATAAGATGAGTCAGGAAACTCTTATAAATAATTCAGGATTCTAGGTTAACAATTCAATCTATTGAAATAAGTTAAGGAAGAGAGGTAAGATTTAGATGGGGGTGAGGGATATTGTAATTCTAAACTTGTTTGATTTGATATTTACTTAAATTATTATTACTTTAATTTTTCTTTTTAGTTTGAATTTTGGTTAATTAATTTTAGTTAATTAATTAATTTTGATTGTTTAAATAAGATTAAATTATTATAATTTTAATACTTAGTAAAATTTTAAATCAATTTTCTATAGGATTGATACCGTGCTTACTTATATACTATCTATTCGATACGTATATTTGCGTAATAAAATTTTAACTGACATATATATATATATATATATCTAAGGATTTTGAACTACATAAAAAAGTGACTCTCTCTCATCTCATATATCCTATCTCAGAACTGTGATATCCTCTTAAAAATTCCTCTTTCTCATATACCAAAAGAAAAAATAAATTGGACATTAAATAACGACAACTCTAATCTTGTAATATTGTAAGGTTGACATTTGATAAATATTATGAATCAATTCATATCTCAAGTTATTATATGAAAAAAATAAAACAAATCATATCAAGTTCAAGTTATGACAAGCACTATATATATTGAAATTGAAACCAAAAAAAATTATCGGAGACTAAAGCTACAATAGACAAAATTATTAGAATTTAGATATTAAATGATGTAATAAGAACTCAAAATATTGTAAATATCCTCTTGGAAGAACGTCTCTCATATTTTTTTTCCCTTTCATGGTCAGAACACCTGTGAAAGTCTTTCATAAGAGAAAATCAAAAGTTTGGAGCAAATTAAGGAGAAGCCCTGATAGGCTGAGGGTTGGGGGAAAGAGGGGCACTTTGCAGGGTCCAAATTATAATTAATTAAGCCGCCTCTCATAAAAAAAAAAAAAAAAAGAATTCTACTAGTACTTAAGCCGTACAGTATTCGAAAAAGGAAGTGCCAGACCTCATCATTTGACATGAACAAGTAACTACTTCATTGGAGGCTTCTTGATTTTGACTTTTGTGGACACAATCATTCTAGTTTATAACATCATCCCAATGGTTAATTTGCAATAAACCATCTCAAAAAGACTAATGCAACAATTCCAAAATCTTCTACGATAACAAATTAGTTCTCACCTCACTGTTTTCGATTACCCCAAGCGCGAGTCAACACTCTACTTGTAATAATTAATCAGCCTTTTTGCCTTACCAAATTATCGAAAATTGCATTAGAAAAAATTTGATCCCTGAAAGCATCTTTTTCAACTTGTGCCGTTATAAAAATAATATTAGCAACATCTCTTACCAATTGAGCAAGGTAGACAGTGAAACCCCTTGGCCTATCAAGGACAAAAGGTAATAGTATCTCGACCAATAACAAAACAGAGCAAGAAAGTGATAGGAAAAAAAGTATATTAAATCACTAATTAGTAGAGGCAATTAACAAGTGGAGAGTCCACTAAGAAGTAAACATGGCTGCTTTTCAACTTTTAAGAGAATGTGCAGGTGCCCCAGCCATTCATCTACTATTCTCTTTTTTGGATGATTTCCTTTACTTTTTTGCTCAAGACCAGGAAGAAGATGGTGAAATTTGAACATATTATCTATATTGCCATGCCCAATAGGCCAATATTAGACAAAACAAGAATTTTTTTTTTCATGTACTCGGGGAAAAACATACCTGTCCATCTACTATTCTCTATCCGCGTGAAGGTGTAGTGCTTGTCTTTTTCAGCTTGAAAATGGGTTTGGCCTGGCCCATCGTTTGGGTACTGGAATCAAGTTGTCAAGCCTGCCCATTTTTTGGGCCAAGAGACGGATTGGGTGGCAGGCTCACCAGCTCATGCCCCATGTGATTACAACGATGAAAATAGAGCGCTTTGAATAATACCTGTCCAATCAATTTGTCTAATCTATCATCATTTCGTTTGAGACATGGCCTAAGCCGGACCAGACCCAAAACCATCAAAAGGGCATTAAAATATTGGCCTGGGTGCATTAGAGGGCGTCAGGACAACCACCTCAATTTATGAGAACGGCTGGTGAGAAGGTTAGGAGGAGATTGCAGAGGTCGCTGCACTAGCACAAGTCTAGCTGAGCCTCGGGCTGACCATCTAACATTCTTAGTTTAATATGCCAGAGCTCTTTTCAATGACATGACATTCATGGACGCGTCTAGGCCACGCAGTCTACTTGCAGAAACCTGTTTGTAGATGGCAGCTAAGGAGTTGAATTGAGCTCTTACAGCACACAAAGTTTAAATAGCTACCGTTAATTTTAGGACTTGATTCATGAGCGTTACGTAGGTTGACAATGAAAAGAAACATTAGAAACAGAAATTCTAGCGCAAGTGCAAGCTTTGATTCGAGGTTCATAGATATTTGGGATCTTAATTTGCCAAACTATTGGAAGCAAAATAAGGATCAGCACTTCATTTTATCCAAGGGCCAGAATCTCTCTACCCTTCACTTGCGCTATTTGGCCAAACTTAAAATCACCTGTTGGAGTTTAATGCTATTCCGTACGATCCTGCCCCACTCATTGCTTTGAATTGCCTCTTAATTAGTTTTCGTGATGGTTAACTTGTCCTTTTCCGCATCCAAGATTTAACTATTCCAATTAATTAACTTGATCATCGAAGCCAAGGGATCTAACTAGAACCTTCCGATGCCCCTAACCCACTTGTCTACAAATAAAACCCTAACTCATCTCCATCCTTGGTGCTCGAACTAGTAGCTTACCTCAACAAGAGGATCTGTATTCTTTTTTTATTTTGTAAAAGCTTTCCAATCCCATCTATCCTAGTTGGGGTAAGTTAAAAGCATGTGGGAAAAGCTAAAAAGTTTAAAGGAATAAGAAAAATTCTGAACTTTTTGGCAACCGTTCTCGTACATTCTTGTTAGGTGACTTTACTCTGTAGACATCTTTCTACAGCTATAGCCATCCCGTAGCATCTGCTGCTTTCTACCTGTGAATTAAACAAAACGAAACAAGAAAATCGAACGCCCAAAGATTTGCTGCAAAAAGATTGGTCATGTCCAGACACGGCATTTAATAGCTATGGTTGGTTAGCGTAAAGCCGCACATGCTAGAGACAAACTACTTCCAATAATTATGCTAGGGATTTATTCAGTGTGTTGGAAGAGGGGGGGGGGGGGGTGTTTACGTTGATTTTGTTGGAGGTAGGCACCTTTGATCGGCTAATTTGAGACTTGAGAGTTGAATTTTGCCAGTGACAGATATTTAGGCTGTTGTAACGGTAATGCCGTCAGTAAGCTGGGCAGCAGACTTTGATCGGCACTCATGTTATCCTTAGTTATGAATGAAATAACCATTTACTTTTAAACAAAAAAATACATGATTATTGAAAAGAGTTATTTAATTGTCACTCTTATCGCTTAAAGCTGATCCAACAACAAAATCTCACCAGGTTTCTAAGTACAGAATTATCAAATCAGAACACCGTAATGACAAACACCTAGTACGAAGACCAAGAAGGAATAGCAAAACCGTTGAATAATTCAAGGTTGGCCACTAACAAGAAGCAGATCAAAATGGAAAGCACAACAGACTTGTGAAGGCTGTCTATATATATGTTAATTCTACTCTTATTAATTCATTCTTGCTTCATATTAAGATTGAGACTTACAATCATATACAAAAATTTTATACTCACAATCTCATACTGGAAATGACTATTGAAAACTGTTGAGAAATGTTTGATTTTGTTTGTAAGTAGAGAAATCAAATTATTGAATGAGGGGCCAGAAGTTGAGAAAAATTCTTGGGGTTTTTCTCATTGAACCAGGGGCTAAAGAGCCAAATATATACAAGAGCTTAAGAGTAAAATGTGAGAGAGAAAATATAAAATAATTATAAGGTTAATTAACAAAATTAAAATTTAAACTTTTATTACTGAAATACTACGTTTCATTCGTTTGCTACCTTCCTTCTTATTTTATTTAAAATTATGCGCTTTGCTTGTTATTTTATTTCCAGGCTTGCTTCTCTTTCTTTTTGTCCAATCATTTCTCAGTCTAGTGCTCAATTCATTTCCATAGTTTCGAGCTTATTAACCTCTAAACTGTCTAATACTCCCCTCAAGAGGAAGTGTGAACATTATGAACACTTATCTTGCTCAAAAGATTATGAAATTGCCTAGGCTGTAGTGGCTTGGCAAACACATCAGCCAGTTGCAAGTTAGTTGAAATATATACTAGTTAATTTGATCACACCTTCAGGCACCTTTTCTCTGATGAAACAGTAGTCCATCTTTATGTGTTTAGTCCTCTCATGGAAGATCGGATTCTTACTAATATGGGTCGTTGATTAATTGTCTGAATAAAGCATTGTTGGATCATCATGTTTGACTTTAAGATTGATAATAAAGGCTTTAATGAGATAATTTCACAACTTGTTGATGCCATGCATCTATATTCAACTTTTGTTGAACTTCTAGCCATAATCGATTGTTTCTTGGACTTCCATGTTACCAAAGAACTCCCAAATAACACATTATAACTTGTGATTGATCTTTTAGAGTCAGGGCATCCTGCCCAATCACTGTCATAATAAGTCATAACCTTTAAATCTGATTCTGATTTCATAAAAATGCCTTGACCAATTGACCTTTTTAGGTATTTTAATACCTTGTGTGTTGTTGCTAGATGTTCAGGTCCATGAATTGTGATAAAACCCGGACTACATAAGATATATCTGCCCTGTTAAAAGTGAGATAAAGTAGCTTACCAACCAACTACTTGTAATTTGTTGAATTAGCAAGCTTTTCTTCATCTTGAGTCTTTGCTAATTTGTGATTATAATCAATAGGAGTGGAGACTATTTTAGCGCCCAATAAACCATGTTCTTCTAAGAGATCTAATTTGTACTTACTTTGACATATGGAAATACCTTTAGGAGACCTTGCTATTTCAAGCCCCAAGAAATATTTGACTGCTCCAAGGTCTTTGAGCTTGAAATGAGAGCTTAAGAACTATTTGACATTAGTTGCAGCTTGTGCTGAAATGCTTCCAATTAGTATGTCATCTACATACTATAGTAGGACAATGAAATCACTATCATTTGTCTTCATAGTGAACAAGGAATAATCTGTAATAGATTGATGAAAACCATATTACAGGGTTAATGAAGTAATCTCTGCATTCCATTACCTAGAGGCTTGCTTGAGTCCATACATTGATTTATAAAGCTTGCAGACCAATTTTGTCCCTTTTATGTGCTCCCCCTAGATTTCATACCCCAATGGTATCGTCATGCACACTTTTTCGTCCAGGTCTCTAATCAAAAAGTATTTTTCACATCTAATTGTGTCAATTTTCAATTAAGGCTGCTGCAAAAGCAAAGAATACTCTTTCAGTTATTTGCTTAGCAACTAGACTGACAGTTTCTTGATAATCAAATCCTACAATTTGAGTGTATCCCTTAGCAACCGGGCATGCTTTATACCTCTCCACTTGTCCAACAACATTTAACTTTACTTTATAAACCCATCTGCAGCCTATGACATGACAATTTGAAGGCCTAGGTACTATGCTTCATGTTCCAATATCTTGCAAAACCTGTAGCTCAGTAGCCATTGCCTCTCTCCAATGAGAATATTTGGCAACTTGATGATAAGTGTAAGGTTCAAAAGAACGTGATAAAGAAGCAGTAAATGTCCTATGTTTAGGTGATAAATTCTTAGCAAATAAGTATTGTGTGATGGGATATGCAGTGACAAAGTTTGATTATGATGGCATGTCAATATTATAAGCATCTAGATACTTTGGGGTATGTTTAAATCTTGTACTTTTTTAACTTGTGGATTGACACTTGTATATATCATTAAAATTTTGAATATTTTTACTACTAGTAAGATCACTTTCACTGTTAGCTGCAGTAGCTAGACTAACTATACTTGGTGATTTTTGAGAAAAATCATTTGAATTTGGAGTTGAAGGTGTTTCTGAAGTTGAAATAGTTCAGGACAATGTAACTTAGCAGGTGTAGGTTTTTGCGATGGATAATTTAAGAAATTGGAATCAAAATCATACTAATATCTGGTATACACACCAGATGTTTACTAAAAAGAATATAGTTGTAAGACATGTTGCTTAGATTGGAAAGGAAATGTTCTTTCATGAAAAACAATATTCCTTGATATTATGATTTTGTTTGCACTAAAATCATATACTTTCTAACCTTTCATGTTGCTAGGATATCCCAAGAAAGCACAATTAGTGGTTCTTTGGTCCAATTTCTTCCTATGCTGTGATAGTGTGGATACAAAATATAGGCCACCAAATACTCTTAGGTGGTCATATGTAGGAGGTTTATTATGTAACAGTTCAAAAGGTGATTTTTTCTTAAGCAATTTGATTAGGACTCGATTAATGATATGCATTATAATCATGATTGCATCTCCCCTGAAATGAACAAGTTGGATTGAAACATCAAGGCCCTAGCTACTGTTAGAATAAGTTGATGCCTACGTTCAACCATTTCATTTTGTTGAGGTGTCTCAACGCACGAAAGTTGATGAATAATCCCAGTATTAGCAAAAAACTCACTCAGTTTAAACTCAAATCCATTATTTAACCTGATACATTTGACAGGAAAACTGAACTGTTTTTCAACATAGTTATTAAAAGCTGGAATGATTGATAAAACATCATATTTACTTTTCATGAGAAATACACAAGTAAAATGTGTTATAATCATCTATCACAGTTAAAATATATCTTGGGTTTAACTATGTGGGAGTCTCATAAGGACCCTACATATCCACATGTATCAATTCAAAGACCACTGTTGTGTTTTGAACATGAACTGGAAAGAGTAATTTCCTCTGCTTAGCCAATCGACAAATCTCACAAAGTAAATCATTTGAACAATTAAAACTAGAAAATTGTTTTTGAATAACATTCATCCTTCCTAAAAGGGTGTGTCCAAGTCTAAAATGCCACAGATCAAAACATTTGTCTACTGTATTACAAGCATTAACTGAATGAATAAAAGGCAATTTGATGAGTCTGTCAAAACAGAACTTTGGAAGATCTTGTCATCAGATTTTTCTTGCATCAAGTATAATCCTATGAATGCCTTAGTAACCCTAATCACTGTCCATAAGAGTATGTCCTGAACAATACAATGCATATCATTAAAGAGAACACAGGTTTTCTTGTCTTTGGTAAGCTTATTTATTGAAATAAGATTGAATTTGAAGCTTGGTACACATAGGTCATTTTCTAAGGCCAGTGTTGAGTTCAACTTAACTACTTCTATGTGAGAAACAATGGCTTTTCTATCATTTAGAAGCTGAACAAAATAATTTTTGACTGCTTTACCATGGGCAAAAACATCCAAGCTATAAAATATGTGATCTATGGCACCAAAATCTATAATCTAATGATTTTGTCTTGTCATATGAGCATTTGCATTCCTTAGGTAAATTATTTAATGTATTAAAACAAAAATGACCAGCATTTATACTTGTAAAGGCTAAGTTAACAAGTGAATGATTTCCTTGTTGAGTGGTTTGTGAAGTATCTTTATCATCGTTGCTGCATATACCATTCTTATTCAAAAGCCTGCATCAACTTACTCATCTAATGCTTTATAATAGAGATCTAAGACATGGAGCCTATCCCTACTGACTCATCATCTTACTCAGCTTTGCCATCATCTGATCTTGGTGCATTATGCATTCTAATCACATGTTAGCTATAGCCTTCTCTTTCTTGAAGTTTGGTTTTGCCTTAGTGAATTTGAAGTCTTATAAAAACTCGATAAGTCTGTAACACTTATCCTTGGTGTGACCTTTTATTTCCACAGTGGTTGCAAGTGAAATTTTTTTTGATTTTCTTCTTTGCATCAGCTGAAGTCATCATAGCAAAGGATTCAATAACTGGTTGTGCTTGGATTAGTAGTAACTTGTCAAATAGGCTTGGCCCATTGGGCTTTTTATTAAAAATGGGGTGGCTTGGGGTATGAAAATTCAGACTCATATTAAAATCGAGTCTAAATAGGTAGCCCATTTGATCAATGGACTATCCCAAGTTGGTGCGAGCCAACCTTGTTGGCTAGAAAAAAAAACTATTAAGCATAGAAAGCCTCCATATACTGTGACCTATTTATATTCAGCCTAATAATGAAAGTCCAAACTGAAGAAGAACTCCAAGATTTTTTACTTTTATCACTAGACATTTAGGCCTCACATTGTGACGTCAAACAATTTTTTATTCTTTAAAGAGTTAAGGATCTCTATTGATGAAAACTTGAGCAAGAGCATCAGAGGTGACAAGATGGGCCAACCTCTTTTAGGTGAAAGTTCAGTTTCATGCACACAACATTTTTACTTTCAAGTTGACAAACCTTTTTTTTTTCTTAATAATCTAAAGTGAAAAAAAAAAAGTTTACGAGTGCTCTGTTTTCTCATTAACTCATTGCTTTTTTGAGAAAAGTGATTTTGTTGTTGCACCTATAAAGAAAGAAAATACAAAGCAAAAATGTTAAGGAAAATATGGTCTATGAGAAAATTAGACAACCTTACAAAAGGCGTGATGAGGAACATATTTGTTCCATTCCCCCTACTCTCCCCCATGCCTCTTTCTTCCTTTAATGTTGACAACAATTATCAATCTATCACAATAGGAAGTACTTTGTCAGATTTGTATAGAGCTTGAATGACTAAACAAAGCAAACCATAACTTGTAACTTATTACCCACTAAACTCAATCACTTAAGTTCTCTCTATTGGTTTTTCATATTTTAGTAACATAACTCATGAAAAGATATATTCGCTCTCCACCAAATTAAGTATTTAATAATTCAAAAATGTGTTTTCAAGTATTTACTATTTTACCATTTAATTTTTTTATTATTCAATTTATGAATTAAATCATGGAATAATTATATTTATAAAGAGTTTGTTAGGTAGAATTGTAGAAATTAATTTATTCTTTTTTGAAAAAAAAAAAAAAGTGGGTTGGCTCAACCGGACCCATGGGCTGAGTTAAGGTTTTGATAGCCCATGTAAAAAATGGGCTGGCCTAGCCCAACCCACAGTGTTTTGGGCCGAGTCAGCCCATATTGACACCTTTAATTAGCAAATTCTTTTGGGTCTCTTCCCTAAGCACAAGGCTATAGATTTTGTCTAAAGTTGGAATAAGGTCCATCAAGATAATTCGTGACCTAGTGGCTGAGAAGGACTCATTTAATCCATTAAGAAACCTGAAGACCATATCTTTTTTTATGTTTTTCAGAATACTTTCTAAAGCAATTTGGATCACAATTTACATACTCACAACGTGGCAAAGGCCTAGAGCTCCTTAGTTCTTCCTAGATTCCCTTTAATTCAATAAAGTAGGAGTCAATTGTCCTAATACCCTAGCTTACATTTCCTAGAGTATATTATAAGTTGTATACCCTGGTATCATTAGGTCGAGAAAAGTTCTATTTCAAGGTATTCCATATGTCCACTATTGAGTCCATATAGAAGACAGTACTATAAGCTAAGAGATTGAATCTAGTAACCAAGCAACTATGAGATTGTTGCATTTAATCCAAGGTAAGTAAAGAGGGTTTGTGAGTGCTAGTTAGATGATAAATCCATTAATGAAACTAGTCTTATTTGTAACTGACAATGCTAGGAGGAAAGATCTACTATAGGCAACATAGTTACTGGTATTAAGTTTGGGATTAATGAGTATTGATCTTGGGTTGTTAGTGTGATGTAAGTAATAGAGAGATTGTGGATTTGCTGTTGGTAAGACTTGGGTAATTTGTGTATTAACCCGTGTACTAGCCTGAGCTCTTGATCAAAGTTCTCAGTTGTGATTCACCGAACGATAAAGATAACAAATAATAAAGAGCTAAGATAATATCGATGATGATTTAAGAATGTGCTGAAGATGTGTAAATAAGAACCAAACAGCAAAAGCCTTTAAGGCTTTGTCAATATTCAATGAACCTTTTCTAGGTATTGAAAGCGGTACGTTGATGGCCCACTTGGACTTCTCTTTGATCTGATACCATGACAAAAAAAATGCAGAAGAAAACTACAATTCGATTCTCATTGAATCAAGGGCTAAAGAGCCAAATATATATACACAAGAGCTTTAAGAATAAAGTATGAGGGAGAAATGTAAAATGATTACAGGGTTACCTAACAAAACTGAAATTTAAACTTTTATTATTGAAACACTGCATTCCATTCGTTTGTTGCCTTTCTTCTTGTTTTATTCAAAATGGTGCGTTTTGCTTGTTATATTATTTCTAGGCTTGCTTTTCTTTCCTTCTACCCAATCACTTCTCAATTTGATGCTGAGTTCATTTTTGTAGTTTTAAGCTTATTAACCTCTAAACTGTCTAATATCAGTCATATGAAAAGAGATTAATTATCAATTATAAATGTTCCACCATCCATGGTAAGCATTGATCACGATAATCATACACAGGAGAGCTAGAATTCTTTGGTGTGCTCTGCCATTTACATTAATCAAAGATTTTCATAACAAATAGAAATGTACTTCATCATTTTACACTAAAAAAGAGACTAACAGACCTTAATATTTTGTATTTCCCCTTTAGTATATATAATAATTTAGAAGCGACCTCTTACAACAGCTTCACTTGTTTCATCTACTCCAAATTGTGTGCCTGCAACATATATAAATATCCCTCATCCCCATTGCCAACTTGTTGTTATGAAAAAATATATGTATATATATAGTAGTATTCTCACTCTTTTTGTCTTAGAGAAAAAAATGTACATTACGTAGTTGTAGCTAGCCAAGTGTGTAATTAATTTATTCATAATAAAGTGATGTGCAGCTACCTAATTAACCTAGCTAGCTTAATTGTTATTTTCTTAAAGTTCCTTGATTTTGGGAATATCTCCAATTTAGTCCATTCCCTTAACAACATCCAATTTGACTGTTAAAGATAATGATGTTAGTGCTGACATGGCACACAATACTAGCATCGTAAGTAAAGGTGACTTGGTAGTGCCACATCAGCAACCCATCTTTTTCTTTTCCTTCTTTTCACTAAAAATTTATACACTTTAAGGTTTGAACTAAGGACTTCAAGCACACGAAAACCCTTACCACCACACCTAAGCCCTTACTTTCGATTACTTCTTGCTTTTGTTTCTTTCTATTACTTCTTGCTTTTGTTTCTTTTCTTAGTTTTTTCCTTCTTATTTTTTTTACTTTCTTCCCCCAAAACTATGTCATTTTGGTGCTTTCTTAGACTCTCAAAAACTCTATCTATAAAAGTTTGTTTTTCTCATTTTTTCCTTTCCCCTATCCCTACCTCTTCTTTTTTTTTTTTCTTTTCAGGAAGAAAAAAATGAGAAAAAAATACTCTTATAGCTAGGGTTTTTGGTTTGAACCTATCACGCCTCGATACCAAATCGTGACCGATTGAGAAGGTCCAATGATATTCATATCTATTCATTTGTACAAATTCATCATCCATAACTCAAACACACGCCTTATATTCCATTCATCATAACCATGTACCAAACTATTATTTCACATATTCATAGTATAACTTTGCAACCTTTCAGCACATATGAATGTAGTGATGCCCATATCTATCAACAACAAAAAGGGGACACTGCAAACTAGACAAAAGAACAAGACAATAGAGGCCATCTAAGTGGTGTTGGTACACTTAGTGAATGCCTTTAAATACCTACCCAAGTCACTGAAAAAGAGTCCACATCAAAGCTAAGCTTTATCTAACTCGAAATCTGAAAATAAAACATGAAATTTTAAATATAAAATAAATACTAAATACTTAGTGAGGGATAAGGAAGGAAACGAGTATTAACGAATTAGTTTAAAACCATCCTAAATATTCATATTTCAGAGACCTAAATTTCTTAAGTCACAAATCACATGAAAAGAACCATCTTTATTGAAAACATGAAGAAGTATTGATATATAAGCAATCAAGTCTAGAAACATCATTCAACAATCTGTATACCTTGATGCTTTTCTCATTTCAAAATTTCACCACAACTCAATCCAATCACATAAGTCAATAAATATTTAAATTCCAACACATTCATATAATTGTAAGTAGTGAAAAACTTATAACATTATATATCATATAGTTTCAAGCATCATGATCAAAATTTAATATACTTGTGGAGCAACATAAGAAGCACAAGATACCAACATATCACACATGAAGGATGGCCAACCCATATAGTCAGTGCACTTTGACCTACTAACTCCAATATCACTTGTGCCATCCTCTAGCCACAAGGCTAAAGCCATTTACCCCTTGCTAGCTAGAATGGTCCTATTGTGCACAATAGTTAGCAAAATTACTACTATCCCAAGTCTTCAATTAAGTGCTCCACCTCCAAACATTTTCCTAAAAAGTTCCATGTCTAACATGAGCAAAAAAATTATAATCATACCACAGTTAATATTTCAGATAACAAATCGATCATAGCATCTTATATACTGTAAACATTTAATAACTTTCAAACCAGTTAATAGCACTTCTAAAATAAACATAGTTGAAGGTAAAACATACAATTCCAATAGTCATTTCCTATGTGCATTTTTTAAAGCATTGATCATAACATCATCAAATACATTGTATGCATTTGTCAAAAAAAAATTTAAATGCATATCTCTCATCTTTTATGCTACCTTACCCAAGCCAACACCAACTAGCTTAGTTCCCTTAACTTGAACTTTAGAGCTTTAAAAGAGCCTAATAATTTAACAGATAAAATCAACTTTAAATCAACATTTTTAAACTATAACTCCAACTAATAATCCAACACCCCTAAAACCTCAACCCAAGTTGAGTCATAAAATACCAATTGAACCTATAATTGCCAATAAATAATAATAATCCCAAATATATTATAAAAAATTAGAGTTAATAATTCTAATAATTATACATTAAACTACATCCTAACCAAACACTTACTCTAGAGTCCTAGTCTAATTCACAAACTCATTAAACCAACTACTTAAGTTTAAGATTTCCCTGCCATGGTAGCTTGGAGATGTAATTCTACTTAAAACCCTAAATCTAGAAATAAAAAATAGAAATAAAAAACCCATGGATATAAAGATTAGATTTGATTTTTTTTTTACTTTATTAGAACCTTAAATCTAGAAATTTAAGCTTTTGACTTTGTTGCTTAAAAGTGACAAAAAGAATGGAAGAAGTAATCTTCCTTTGAAATTTGGTTATAAATGGAAAGCAGAGAAACAAAGCTTTTTTGAAGAAATTTGTGAGTTGTCTTGCTAAGTGAAAGAAAAAATGGAAAAGGAAAGGAAAAGTTGCAAAAAATGTGGGAGAAAGCTACCTTAGGGTGACCAGCCTTATGAGGAAGTAAATGAAAGAATGAAACTTCCTAAAGAAGCTCAAAAACTTTAAAGAAAAGTCTAAAGGTTTAAGTTTTATTTCCATCAAAATAATACACTTTATTATTTTCATCAAAATAATACCTTGTTTTATCTCCATAAAAATACTACATTGTTTTATTTTCATCAAAATACTACATTGTTTTATTTTCATTGAAATAGTACATTGTATTACTTTCATCAAAATAATACATTGTTTTACCTTCATCAAAATATAGCATTGTATATGTTATTTTTTTATGTAAGGTTCAGTCTTGACATAGACAAAAAAGGAAAGAGAAATTTCTTAAGGCTTCTAGAAACTTATCTGAATAAAATTTCCTTCCAAATAATATTTTTGATGTACAATATTTGATAAAAAAAACTCACTAAGGAATGTCTATTTTTACCCTTAGGTTCAATTTTATATATATATAGAATTTTGGGGGTTTCACAGCACCTCAGCGAGTGCACAAATTTTTGGTGAAAAGAAGGAAAAAAAGAATAACTATCACATTACCTATGACACGCTGACGTGGTAGTGCCACGTCACAACCCAAATCAAGATGGAGATGTAGCACTGCCACATCACCTCAACATGGCAACCCACCCCTAGATAGTGATGTGGCACTGCTATAGTGTCACGTCACCTTAATACGTGGACGTGGCAGTGTGTCACGGACTGCGCTCTTTCGCTTAAGTATGCGATAGTCCGTGAGGCGCTTAAGTGAACGATTCTACACAAGTCAACTAATAACTCGTCTAGATCTGAACAAACATCAACAATAGCCACAAATTAAATTAAGGCAACACATCAAAATAATAGGGCATACGGAATGCCATACATGCAACTACTAGAGCCATATAAAGAAAAATGTTTTATTAATATGGAAATGAGTACAAAGGGACCAAGACATGCCATCGTTGGGCCATAGGTGCAGTCTTAGATGGTTTGCTACATACATACCTTTACTAGTGAGGTAGCCTAACAATCCGCTGACTGCTCACCTCCTATAAAGAGTTTACGAGATTTTACAAGCATTTTACCAATAGCCATTACAATGCTTGAAATGAGAACATTCCTTTCCTAAAAGGTCTTTCCCCCTAAAAACTTAACAAATATTTCTAGAGATGTCACTATGAGCCATTACAATGTTTGAAAGGGGAAAATTTCCCTTACAAGTACGAAAAACTCACTTTCTTAGATAACCCTACCCTGTCATAATCTAATACGAGGTTGGCTTATGACATCCTCCCTCACTCAATCTGTCAACATCCTCGTTGATTAGTTAGCTTGGAATTGTTCAATCTTTTACTAGAATGCATGAAGATCAACTTTCTTCTTCCTAGTCATCTCATCTGACCCCAAACCTGCTCATGTCACCAAGTACTCTTATGTCAGTTGCTGGCTAATTATCATTGTCTTCCTTGCCAGAATCTCCTCCACTCGATTCAGTGATGGTGGCTTAGTGCTGATGGCGACTCTTGTGGCTTGACTCCTGCTTGTATCTACTAAATCTACGTGGAGCAACTTCGAGTTGCTGACAAAAAACACGAGGTGTACCTTCATTTACTTGGGTGGATCAATCCTATAGGAAGTTTTCCCTACCTTGGCTACAACTAACACTAGACCTTCATACTTTTATATTAGTTTTTGATCTCTTTTCTTTAAGAATCGAAGTTGTTTAGGTACCAACTGCACCAGCACCAAGTCTCCTACCTTAAAGTGTTGCTCCTTTTAACCTTTATTTGCCTATTTCTTCATGCAGTTGGAGGCTTTCTCTAAATAGGCTCTGCAATTTTAGTATTTTGTCCCTACTCTTTAGTAAAGTTGAACGCGCGGGGACTCTTCCCGCTATACGATTCCATTGAAGTATAAAGAAGTCTAGGTTGTTGTATGGTGACGACCTTGAAAGGAGCTCCATTAGTGGTTTAGCTCTTCTGTAAATTGAAACATAGTTGTGCCACATTTAGTAGGTTAGGCCAATTCTTTTAGTTCACTTGTACAAAGTACTACAGGGGGTTCTAACAACCCATTAAAGCGTTTTATCTGACCATCTATTTGCGAGTGATAACTAAAAGATATGTTGAGTTCTGACCTTAATAACTTGAAAAGTTCTTTCCAAAAAAAGGTTGTAAACCTTGGATCTCTATCATTGATAATGCTCTTAGGAACACCCCAACATTTTACCACATATTTACAAATATAGTACAAGTTGTTTCTTTTACGGAGCCAAACTTCTGCACTGAAATGAACATTGTGTACTTGGAGAAACTGTCCACCACTACTAAGATCGCTGTCATATCCCCCACTTAAGGAAGTCCTATGATAAGTCCAGAGAAATACTTTCTCACGGTTTAATTGGCACTAGTAGAGGTTCAAGCCTTTCCGTCAATCTTTGTCTGTCTACATTGTCTTATTAGCAAATGAGGCATGTCTTCGTATAATCCATCACATCCTACTGCATATGAGGTGAATAGTAACCCTATTTCAATAGTGCAACATTTTGCTTCCAACTTGGGTGTTTTGCCCGATGAGTGTCATGACATTCCCGCATTAATTTCTGCCTAAACTCTCTTGCTCTTGAAACCAATATGCATGGTTCTTTCGTTAGTAGGAGTCCATTTTTCACCCAAAAGTATTTCGACTTTTCACTCTCCACCAACTTCATAATGGTCATTGCTTAGGGATCTCGATGCAAGTTTTTCTTAATAAGATTACGGATATTTGTGGTCACTTTGCTAGCAGTCATTGGTGTGATTACCCTTAAAGCTGCGAATTCAACTTTCCTACTGAGGGCGTCTATCACACGGTTTGTTTTTCCAGTTTTGTGCTCGAAGGAGAAATCAAACTCGGCTAAGAACTCTTGCCTTCTCACATGCTTAGCTGTAAGTTTTAACTGTATGAGGAAGTGACTTATTGTTGTGTTATCAATCTTAACCATGAATTGTGATCCTAGCAAGTAGTGTCGCCAGTTCTGTAAACAATGAATCATTGATAGTAGTTCTTTCTCCTATGCTATGTATCTCCTCTCAACTTCATTCAACTTCTAACTTTCGAATGCAACCAGGTGTCTTTCTTGTAAGAACACTCTTCCAAGGACAAAGTCTGATACATCCATCTGTACCTCGAAGGGCTTTGCAATATCAGGGAATGATAACATTGGATCTTTCATCATCGCGTCTTTCAAGCTTTCAAAGGCTTATTGGTACTATGAAGTTCAACTCCACTTCTATCCCTTTTTTAGCAATTTTGTCAATGCTAATGTCTTTCTCGAATATCCTTCCATAAATTTTCGATAATAATTGGCTAGCCTTAAGAACAAACGAAACTTTGTTGTATTCTTAGGGGTGGCCCACTCTTTGATAGCCTTCACCTTCTGTAAATCCATCCAAATGTACCCTTGTTCAATTATGTACCCAAGGAATTGAATTCGGGTTTGCGCAAATGCACACTTTTTCTTTTTCACAAACAACTAGTTGTCGCGTAGCCTTTGGAAGACCTACCGCAAGTGCCATTGATACTTTGCACTACTCAGCTGGTCAAAGAGATTTACTATAAGAGGGATAGGATATTTATTCTTAACTATGACTTTATTTAGAGCCTGGTAATCCACACACAATCGTAAACTTTCATCCTGCTTCTTCTGAAAGAGTACTATGGCCCTAAAAGGTGTCTTTGATGGTCAGATAAATCCAGCTTGAATCAGCTCATCTAATTCCTTAACTTTGCTAACTTTTAGGGAACCATCCTATATGGTCTTTTTGCAAGCTGCTTGACTCTTGAAAGTAATTTTATCTCGTAACCGATAACTCGTCAAGGTGGTGGACCCTAGGTAGTTGTTCTGGCATCATATCTTGAAATTCTTCCAAAACAAGTTTCACTTTTTCGAGTATTGGATTCATGTTATCTTCACCTTTATAAATAGGCATGGCCACATAAAAGGGCTAACTTTTCTTGATCCCTTTCTAAAATTGTATAGTTGATATAATCCTCTTCTCACTCTTGAGTAACTGATAGCACATATGGTTGTTCTCCAAAAACATTAGACAACTCGCAGCAAGGAAAGAAATGGCTTATGCTTTTGTCATAAAATCCAAGCCTAAGACAAAATCAAAGTCATCTATAGTGGCTATAGTTATGTTCACCTTCCTTTCCCAAGATCCAATCTTAACCTTTACATCTTTAGAGTTCCCCATAATAGTTGAAGCTAGTAGGTTAACTACTTTCATCTATCTAAAGTCTTTCTCAACTTTAAGACCATATCTCTTTGCCTCTCTTGGGGTGATGAAAGTGTTTGAGGCCCTTGTGTCGAGTATGGATTTGGTTCTTTTCTTATTCAACAACACCTCTACATACATTAAACCTCGTTGGGGTTCTTTCTCCATCTTTTCTAATTGTGCTTGTAAGGCGTTGAGGAAACGAATAAAACCCATTTATGCTGGCCCTTCCTCGGCTTCCTTGACTATGGTATGGGGTGGTGGTGTCTCAACATTCATAGTGCATATCGCACTTAAAGCTACTTCATGAGGACAATCGGTTGCACAATGTGGTTCTTTGCATAGAAAATAATATATTAAAGGTCATGGCTTGTTTGTTCTCGGTTAAGGTGAGTTTGTAGCATATGGTCTCCTATCGCCTCCTCCACTCGAAGGTCTGCTAATTCTGTAAAATTTTCTCCACTATTTGAGCTAGAGCTACTAATCTTGAATGGAGGGTCTTTTTTTTTATTAGAATTTTCATTATAATCAGTAAGGCGCTCGGCGTCCGTCATCATCGAAGTCACATCCTATATCTTTTATCCCCATAACTCCATCATCGCCAATGGTTTCAGACCTTCGAGGAAATAGAACAGTCTATCTTTTTCAGTCATATCCCTAATATCTAGCATTAAAATAGAAAAGTTCCTCACGAACTCCCACACTGATCCCGTTTGTGACAACTCTCACAACTTTGTCGTGCCATATACTCAACATTATCAAGGAAAAACTAGTTCTTGGGTTCTTACTTAAGGTCCACCCAAATGTTGATGTAACACTCACCATCAATGAATTTGGACCACCACCATAACTTTGCGTCCTTACTAAGATATATTGAAGCCATTGTCACTTTGTCTTCCTCTGACTCTGTGCTCACAACTCAAAAATATTGTTCCATATCAAAAAGGAAGTTCTCTAACTCCTTAGCATCTTTAGCCCCTTCGCATCACTTAAGCTCTAGCACTTTAACCCTTTTACCTCGATCTCCTAAGGTTGCATTGGCATTACCTGTAGCAATAGCCAAAAGATTGTCCTAAGCTTTCAATTCTCCAATCTCGCCTTAGAGAGTGCTCAACGTATTCCTAGTCTCATCACTTAGGATATTAATTATCTCAAACAGTTTTCATTAGATTGTCTCAATTTCATCTATTCACTCGTGCAAGACCATCTGAAGTTTTAATATGGCCACCACGACCTCTAGCTCATCGATCCTCTGATGGTCTTTTAGTGAAATTCGCATGGTCACCATGTTTACTCTTTAGCACAGCACATCTCGACCGTGCTCTAATACCAACTGTCATAGACTACGCTCTTTTACTTAAATATGCAATAGTCCGTAGGGTGCTTAAGTGGACGTTTCCACGCAAGCTAGCCAAGAGCTCATTTAGATATGAACAAACGTCAACAGTAGCCACAAATTAGATTAAGGCAAAGCACATCGAAATAATAGGGCATACCGAATAACATACATACAACCACTGGAGCCATATAAAGAAAAATGTTTTATTAATATGGAAATGAGTGCAAAGGGACTAAGACACGCCATCGTCGGGCTATAGGGGCAGCCTTAGATGGTTCGCTACATACATACTTATATTAGTAAGATAGCCCAATAATACGTCAACTGCTCACCCCCTATAAAGAGTTTACAAGATTTTATAAGTATTCTACCAATAGTCATTACAATATTTGAAATAAGGATATTCCTTTCTCAAAGGATTTTTCCCCCTAAAAACTTAATAAATATTTCTAGAGATATCACACCAGCCATTACAATGTTTGAAAGGAGAACATTTCCCTTACAAGTACCAAAGACTCACTCTCTTAAACAACTCTACCCTGTCATAATCCAATACAAGGTTGGCTCATGACACAATGCCACATCATCAATCCGAGCCACCTTAGTTGCCACATTGGCATTGTGTGCCACGTCAGTGTTAACACCATCATCTTTAACAGTCAAATTGGATATCGTTAAGAAAAGAGATTAAATTAAAACAATTCTCAAAATCAAGATAATAAAGTATTTCGATTTGGAATACAATGACTAAATTAAACAAAATGCACGAATACAAAGACTTGGTGAGTATTTTGAACCATAATTATTAATTATCTCAAACAGTTTTCATTGGACTGTCTCAATTTCATCTATTCACTCGTGCAGGACCATCTGAGGTTTTAATGCGACCACCACGGCCTTTAGCTCATCGATCCTCTGATGGTCTTTTAGTGAAATTCGCATGGTCACCATGTTTACTCTTTAGCACAGCACATCTCGATCGTGCTCTAATACAAACTATCATAGACTACGCTCTTTTACTTAAATATGCAATAGTCCGTAGGGTGCTTAAGTGGACGTTTCCACCCAAGCTAGCCAAGAACTCATTTAGATATGAACAAACATCAATAGTAGCCACAAATTGGATTAAGGCAAAGCACATCGAAATAATAAGGCATATCGAATAACATGCATGCAACCACTAGAGCCATATAAAGAAAAATGTTTTATTAATATGGAAATGAGTGCAAAGGGACTAAGACACGCCATCGTCGGGCTATAGGGGTAGCCTTAGATGGTTCGCTACATACATACTTATATTAGTAAGATAGCCCAATAATACGCCAACTGCTCACCCCCTATAAAGAGTTTATAAGATTTTATAAGTATTCTACCAATAGTCATTACAATACTTGAAATGAGGATATTCCTTTCTCAAAGGATTTTTCCTCCTAAAAACTTAATAAATATTTCTAGAGATGACACACGAGCCATTACAATGTTTAAAAGGAGAACATTTTCCTTACAAGTACCAAACACTCACTCTCTTAAACAACTCTACCCTGTCATAATCTAATACAAGGTTGGCTCATGACACAATGCCACATCATCAATCCAAGCCACCTTAGTTGCCACATTGGCATTGTGTGCCACGTCAGTGTTAACACCATCATCTTTAACAGTCAAATTGGATATCGTTAGGAAAAGAGATTAAATTAAAACAATTCTCAAAATCAAGATAATAAAGTATTTCGATTTTGAATACAATGACTAAATTAAACAAAATGCACGAATACAAAGACTTGGTGAGTATTTTGAACCATAATTATTAAGTTGTGCAATTAATAATTTGTTAATTTAACTTTGAAATTTCATGCTCTATTCATATAAATTGTATATATTAAATTTTAAGTTAATTGAAGATAAATATTCTAAACGTCAATAAAACTTCAACCGGGAAATAAATACTGAAATAGATAGAAGTCATATCTAAAACTTTGCTTGACAGACGATACTTAACGCATACCAAAATGTGGCCGAAAATGAAAATGATTTCATTTCTCTTTTTGTCCTGTTTGAGTTGGTGGACCATTCGTAATGATTTTTAATCTATTAAATACACCAACTGCCAAATTTAGTTTCTTTGAATATCTTATGAGGAACTTTATTTGAAAAGAAAGAATAATTAAATAATTGTAAATTATGTAGAATGAGTTGAACATTGTCAACGTTTACCTTAAAAAGATATCATAAAAAAAAAAAAGATTTACCTAAAAAAGAAAAAACTTTGGAAAAATGTTTTTCCTCTTTTTATTTGATCACGGTGAAATTTTATGTAATATATATTCATTTAGATACAAATATTTAGTAATAGACAGAGGTGAAGGGAGGGGGGCTAGTAAGGACCCCATCTCCCAAAATTTTAAAAATTTATATTTTTTTGTTTTATTTTAAAATTTTAAAATTTTATTTTTTAAAAAAAATTATAATTTCACCTCCTCAAATATTAAACTTTTCATTTTCACCTTCTCAAACCTAAAATCTTAGATTCCACCACTGACAATAGAGAAGAATCAGATTCGGTTACATAATATTCAACTACCCAATAATGATTCCAAGGCAAAGAAGTCTCACAGGTGGATTTAATTTGGAGTTAGGTGGGATCCTTTCCATCATCTGATTTGAAAATTAACCAAATAATAATAAAAAAAAAAGTATGCAATAGCTGATTGCAACCCAACGATACACATGTGTTGCATTTTTTTCTTGAAATGAGATTTTAAAAGTGGGGTAGTTCTCTTAAAATTGAACGTAAAAATGGAGGAATTAATTCGGTCGGATCGTGAAAATAGTGGGAGGACTCGTAGTTGGAATCTGCCATTCCAGCTAAAGTCAAATGTGCTCGTTTAATTAAAGGGGTATGACTTGAGGCGGCCCCTGCTTTTTGCTTATGTATAGTCCCGGCTCTTCCTCCACTTCAATTCCTCGGCATTCATTTTTCAGATTCCCACACGTTTCTTTTTCTTTTCTTGGTCAACCTATCTATTTCAATTTTCTTTTGAATTATATATTTATATACATATATATATATATATATGGCTCAAAATTATTTCAATAAACTTGTAACAGTAACATCAACACAACTTGAAGAGAAATGATGACAACTGAAACGGCTGGATCAACAAAAAGAAAACGCTAAGTTGGAAGAAACGTATATGCCAAATATATTTTAGCATTCAAATAATCGAGCGTAATCTTTGTATTGTACATTTATAACAAATTTAATAACCTCAACATTTTAGCTCCAATACGTACTATGCATGTTATAATCATAAAAGGCATCCTGATATAGGTAACTCTCTCAAGTTATTTTCCCTTAATTTTTATATTTGTTAGAATATTAAATGTTTTTCCACAAAAAAGTCATGTTTTGTGTACCACATGGGAAGTGTCAAGGAATACTAATTGTGGTACATATTTTAGTTCTTTAAATTTTGAAAAAGGAAAAAAAAAATTAAGGACGATTGCATGTATGAATTTAATTATGAATCTCAAACGTTGACAAGATAAAAATGGTTACCAATCCAAAGATAGGAACGTGCGCTGAGGGCATCAAATCTATAAGTTAATAATTAGGCTCTATTTGATCATAGAAAACGTTAAATAAAATAAATCTGTGGAAAAAAGTAAAAAAAAAAAAAAAAGAGAGAGAGAAATGGAATAGAGTATTTTCATTGCCTTCGATTTAAAGTCATTAGATATATCTGTTTGGTATTATGTTTAGTCTCAACAAATACAGTGCCAAACAGAGCTTAACTTGGTAGGATAAACTGTGGCGTTTTCTCATGAAAGTGTATTTTCAAATTAGTAAAAATAAAAGAAGGGGGAGATAACTTTTATGGTCTCCAAAAGCAGTCGCTTTGGGATACCACCAAGTATATATTATTTTTACAAAAATTTGATTAAGAAAGTAAGACTAATTCAAATATAATAATTCTATAGGAAATAAAACATTTATTTTATGCATGTTAATTTTTTTATTTAAAAAAGAAAAAATCGAAACCTAATTTTTTGAATAAAAAAAATACATAGATTTTTAACCGATCCAATGTAATATAATAACAACAAAAATAGTTTATTTCATTAAAATAGTAAGATTAATTCAAACATAATACTAATTCTATATGAAATTAAGAAAATAATATACCTTTTCCATTTTTTGTGAACGTTAAAAGTTTTGATTGCTGAATAAAGGATGTTAGTTACATCCACTGAACTGAACGAATGTTTACAGCCCGCAGGGTTCCAAGCTCTTCGTCACTTTCATCACAATAAACACTATACAAGAATCAAAGAAGGCAAGTAGGCAACCAATCCTATGTACAAATTTCCCCGAGCCTAGGCTTAATTTGCCCAGCACGATTAAGTAACTGTACATTCAGTTTAAGCCACACCTTGTCAATATCAAAGACAATCAGTATACATACACACAATTTCCACCAATTAGATTACAGTGTCACGGGTGCACGTTTGCAATTCAAAAGATATACTTGATAGGTGGAAAAAAAATTTTATTCATAAATCAAGACCTACCCTATCTCGCATTGCACTATCTTTTTACCCATAAAGAAGAGGGACCTTTACACTAGTCCGAATTTATCTCAATCCGACTATCTCTCATAAGGTCCCACATCAATTAGGATTTAAGTATGTATGTCACTTGTCATGGGCTTACGTGTCTGTTTTTCAAGCAAAAAGACATGTCTTTTAGAGTCTACCTCTATTTTAATATCTCTCATGGAGTTCCACATCAATTAAGATTTGAGTATGCATGCTTTGATACCACTTGTCACGAGCTCATATGTCATAATATCTCTCATATGGTCCCACATCAGTTAAGATTTGAGCATGCATGTTACTTGTCACAGGCTCACATGTTCGTTTCCAACAAAAAAGATAGGTCTTTCAAAATCTACCTCGATCTTAATATCTCTCATGGTGATTCCACATCAATTAAGATTTGAATATGCATGCTTTGATACCAATTGTAATGGGCTCATATGTCACGATATCTTTCATTGGATCCTACATCAGTTGAGATTTGAGTATGCATGTCACTTGTCATGAGCTCATGTGTCTGTTTCTAACCAAAAAAACACATCTTTTAGAATCTATCTCGATCTTGATATCTCTCATGGGGGTTCTAAATCAATTAATATTGGAGTATGCATGCTTTGCTACCACTTGTCACGGGTTCATGTGTCTTTATATCTCTCAATAAGGTTCCACATTAATTAAGATTTGAGTATGCATGCTTTGGTATCACTTGTCATGGGCTTATGTGTCCATTTTCAACCCAAAAGACATGTCTGATAAGTAGAGGAAGCCCCTTATCTATAAACCCATTCTACCATAATATAGGATCCATGCAATTCTACCTTACTCAATTATGCAACACCTTCGTTATACAAGAGAGAGACTACACCTATCTTTCATGGGAGTCCCACATTAATGAAGATTTGGATCTACTCAGGTAGCATTTATCACAGACTAACGTTTGCAACTCAAAAGACACACTTGATAAGTTGAGGAAAGCTCTTATTTATAAACTCAAAACCCACCTCATATATTTACTAATGTGAGATCCATGACAATAGCATCATAATAGCATTTGTTAACAGGAAGTTAGTTCCAGAAAACAAAGACGCCCAAGACCCTTCCATAGTCTTACATGGCGTTTGGTACTTTAGTAGGAATGTGATTGCTGGAAAGATAACATTGTAGTATTTAGTATACATGAAAAAGTCCTTGAGCTATTCAAAAAATTCAAATAAGTAATTGTTCATTTATTGCATCTAATTAAACCCCTGTTATCCAATATTTACGTTAGCACCATGTGGTAAAAACTGATAAGTGGTATATTTTTGCTAATGATACTTAATCAACCGTTAATCATGAGAATTTATTTGATTTAAAAATATAAAAACTTGATTGAACATAATAAAAAATAAAAATTTTTTAAATAATTTAGAGATTTTTTTAAGTATTATACTTTTAAATTTCTTATCATTTTTTATTCAAAAAAATTGTATAGTTAATATTTTGGACCTTATCTTAACAGTTTGAGTTTTGAATAGTTAGGTATTTGAATTTTGAACTCATTTTCGATAGATTTTTGGCCTTTTTCGATGAATTTTGACTTTTTTTGATGAATTTTATAATTTTTTTCCAACAAATTTCTACTCTTTTCTTATAGATTGTTCATCCTTTTTCTACGAATTTTAGATCAATTTCCAATGAATTTTGATCCATTAGCAGCGGAAATGGTTTATTATTTTATTGTGTTATTTTTGTTTCCTTATCCATGCTCTCTGCTCCACTCTATATGGCTTCCATAATTCACACTTGCTTATAATAATGTCTCTCTTACTCTCTCGGGCAACCCCCTACAAATCCACTTCAAGTTGTTGTATCTCCCCTTCTAAGTTTCAGATTTTCAGTTGCACATCACCAAATTGCCTTTTCTGTCACCGCTTAATCGTGAGCTTGACCTCTCTAAGGCTTGACCATATCCTTGTTTTCCCAGATCCCCTTATTTGTGTGGTCTCTCATGCTTCCTTGAACATCGAATATAAACCACCTCTCTAGAGCCAATGATCAAGATACGGAAAAGCTTTGGACCCCAATTGAGTACCTCTTCTATGATTGCTATTATTATGCAAGTTAAATATTTTAAATTTAGTTTAAGAATGAAAGATTTGATCTCAATTTTTCAAACAGAAAATATATATATTTACTATTGAACCAAATATTCAAATACTCTTTTATTTAACTAAATCTTAAATTTTAAGATAAAATATTCTCACTACTCTAACTTTTAACCATAATTCCACACAGGTCCAAAGAGATCCAAAAGTATAAACATCATTAATAGAAAATGCAAAAAACTAAAATATCTTTTTTTCTTTTTCTCTTATTTTTTTCTCAAACAATGTGACCGGCCGACGGTACTCCTATTCATCAACTGTCCATCTCACTACAGGTGGGAAGCATCAGAAAGGGAGCACCTCTAGGAACATCGAGCTTGGGAGCACCAAATCGGTGCTGCCTTCCTTTTGGAGCACTAGATCGGTGCTTCCCTCTCCTAAGGAGCACAGATAAATGCTCACTCCCTTAGAGCACCAAATGTGCTCTCTCCTCTCAAGGAGTAGAGAAATTTTTTGTTTTGTAAAATAGAAAAAATTTTAAAAATAAAAAATTATAATTAATATAAGATAATTTTTAAAATTAATGAAAGGTAATATTGTCTTTTTAAGATTGCCACATCATCAATTTAATGAAAATATTAATAGTTGATTAACGGATGAATTTACGTGTTCAACGGAAGATATTCTTTTAGAGCGGATTATTTTTTAAAAAAATAAATAAATTTATGTGAAATTATAATTAAAAGTTAAGAAAGTAATAGTATTTTACTCTAAATTTTAATTTGAAAAAAAAAAACAAGCCAATAAAAACAAAAACAAAATCCAAGAGACACGTGAAGAAATGGGTAAAAAAAGTTTTTTTTTTTTCCTGTAATTGTTAATAGTAGAAGTTCTGGTATCTCCACACCCAATTATGAATTCCCCTTTGAAAATGAAGAATGGACAGTTCCCTTGCCCAACGCCCAGTCTTCGCCACCTACTCCAACTACACGCTCTGTCTCTCTCTTCGATGATGTAAACAGCGAAGAACGCGCGCACGTAGGCTAAGGGGCGAGACCACGCAACTAACAAAATCCACGCACACACCGTAAACTTGTCAGGTTTCATCAAACTGTCTGGTAGACCGACCAGTCAAATCTCATTTCCCAGACAATATCACAGGTGGTACTCTCGCAGTTATAAACCCTAACTACTTCTACTAAATTTTGTTTTTTCTTTTTTTTTTTAATTTATATACATCAATCTCTAAGCTAACGACCCTTCAATTTTTCTTTCTTTCATCGATTTCATATTACAAAGTGGGTCATTTCTTGGGCCACTAAAACAAATCTCTCCTCAAAGTCATCTACCTTTTAAATCTTTCTGTGCCATTCTTTTCTCTCTCACCTGTTGGTCTCTTCTTCTGCTATATACCTTCTCTTCCTTCCTCGGACTTCTCCGTCTACCCTTCCTTTTGTTCCTCCTTTTTTTTTTTCTCTTTTTGCAGTTAGGGACTAAAGGGTTCTTTGATTTCAACTGAAGATGATGATAGGATGATTGATGAATCTCCTTTCCGTTTCTTTACTAATCTTAGTGGCTCCAAAGGAATTTTTTTTTCCTTTGTTCTCTTTCTGACATTAATATCCTTGCTCAAATTTGAAAGCAAGTAAACATTTGAGAGATAGTAAAGTTGTGAGTAAAGTTGGAAGAATGGCTGCGCCGCCTAGTAGCAGGCTTCAGAATATGTTGCAGGAGGCGGTGCAATCAGTTCAATGGACGTACAGTCTTTTCTGGCAAATTTGTCCACAACAAGGGTAACCTTTTTCCTTTCAAATTACTAATCAATAACTACACTAATTTTTTACCTCTTAACTACAATTGATTTGGTGTGTTAGTTCTGCTTTCCTGAAAATTTTGTGATAATGATCAATTTGATTGTGTTTTAGGATCTTAATATGGTCAGACGGATACTACAATGGTGCAATTAAGACTAGAAAGACAGTACAACCTATGGAGGTTAGTGCCGAGGAGGCATCTTTGCAAAGGAGCCAGCAGCTTAGAGAGCTATATGAGTCATTGTCTGCAGGAGAGACGAACCAGCCAGCCCGGCGACCTTGTGCAGCGCTGTCACCGGAGGACTTAACCGAGTCCGAGTGGTTCTATTTGATGTGTGTCTCCTTCTCTTTTCCTCCCGGAGTAGGGTAAGTTCTCCCACAATAGCTTTCTTCACATAGCTGGTTAGCCAATTGACTTTTGTGCTCTCCTTTCTATCATTCAGTTCACTTGTTTCCGTTAACTTTAACCTGAATTACTTATTCTAGTGAACCTCAGTGCTCGAATCTGTAAGTAAAAGTAGAAAAAAACTTATGGGTGGATGATCTATTTTGTTTTACACTCTTTGTCAGTAGGCAGAAATTTTCTACGATGCCTATTCTCTTCTATTTGTCTTAAAACTCTTCTATAAACAATTTAAAGTTTCCATTCCAAGATAGTAGGGCATTTATCATATTGAGCACACAATTCAATTCTTTTTTCCTATTTGAAGAGAGCAAAGTAAATAATGGAGTAGCCCTTCTTCCTCATCATTACTGACCAGTGTAAGAACTAAGAAATGAGTCGGTCACTGTGGGACTGTAATTGCTGGAATGTTAAGTGGGGCAATTACATACAAGAAGAGTAAATGAGACAGTTAGGATCGCTATGGCAGCTGTAATATTAAAGTGGTAGATTGAAGAATTAATTTATCTACAGCCGAGTCCACTGATATAGATGTATTAAGTAGTGACCATTTGTTTTGTCCTGTGAAGAAGTTGATCCACGGGTCTTGGTTTTAAGGCATTGATGCAGGTTCATGTGCCTTTACAAGAGGTTAGGTGAGAGCCTTCATATCGTCGTCTTCTTCATTTTTAGACGACGTAGGAGATTCTTGTGTTTTTCTTTGCAATTTAATACTGAAAGTTAACGTGCTTGAATTTGTCTTTTGACAAATTTAAGACTGAAAACTATTCAAGGAGCTCTTGAGGAATAGAATCCGGAAACTGTTGTCAAGGGACTTGAAATGGGTAAAGTAGCAGTAATAAGTTGATTTTACATATTGGTTCACTGTCACCAAATGTTTTCTACTATGAGGATGTTACTCCGGCGGAAAGAACCAAATGCCATAACCCTTGAAACCCACATAAGCGACCACAGTAATCATTGCTCCGAAACTTTCCAAGATAAGATTTACTATGAACTAGTAGCTTTTAGGCCTGCAATCCTTTTGTTTTTCTTTAAAGCCTCGTTTAATGTCCAAATCATCCTTATATTACTCTTCGAGGGCAGATGAGTAGGCTTGTCTCATTACCAAGAACAAGAAACTTTACGTAGCAGTAGCACTATATATTGAGTAATGGCAAGGATGCTCCACTATCACGTTGCAAAACTGTGAACCGGTGTTTTGCAGATCATGAAAAGAAGACATAACCGAATGTCTTCATTAGCTACAGGAATTTGCCTTTATTTTCTTTTTTTCTACTTTAAATTAAAGAGCTAGTACGTAACATTTCTTTTCTTTCTTCTAATCTCTAGTTAATCAATATCTACAGCATTTATCTTGTATTCAAACATATATATATTTATATTTATATACAAGAACATCAAAAATGGGTGGTGATATGCAGGTTACCAGGGAAGGCATATGCAAGGAGGCAGCATGTATGGCTTACAGGTGCAAATGAAGTTGACAGCAAAACCTTTTCAAGAGCTATTCTTGCCAAGGTATCATGACATTGCCTTTTTTCTAATTACAAGGTTATAATTTCATAAAGCCATGCTGGTCTTATATATATATATACAAGTGCGTTCAAGTAGTTTTTATATCTGAATTTGGAGCTTCCTGCTGGGATGATTTGCCTTGCTTTTTTTATCATCATCGATCAGAAGCAGGCCATGCATTTTTTTTGAGCTAATAATATACCACTTGGTCACCACCTGAAAAGAATGTACTTGAGGGTTAAACAAGAAAAGCATGAATGAACTGCAACATAGTTAATTATATCTTTCAAGAAAGCTTGTTCTTTGTTTCTTACACTTGATTTCAGTGCACTAACTGTATCACATCTTCCTGTTTGTCAACGTAAATAATACCGTACGGTTGCAACAGAGTGCTCGCATACAGGTATACCTCCTGATTGACCCATGCAGATTAAAATTAAATGAATGCTTACTGAACACTTCTCTCTTTCATTCTTCTTGTATATTTAAGAGTAAAATTGAAGCATTTCATTTCTGTTGTTTTTTGCTGCAGACTGTGCTTTGCATTCCTCTTCTTGATGGAGTCGTTGAACTCGGCAGTACAGAAAAGGTGATTAAAAAGTTGCCTTTTTGTTTCACTTTGTACGTGTAGAAAAAACACAAGGCTTATGAATACGAAGCCACTTCTTCAGTCAATATCCTGACAGCAGATTGGAATTTAACGTTATTTCAGGTCCAAGAGGATCTAGGGATGGTCCAACATGTCAAAACCTTCTTCACTGATAGTCACAACCAAAATCCTCCCCCGCCAAAACCTGCTCTCTCCGAACACTCTACTTCCAACCCCGCCACCTCCTCGGACCACACCCGCTTCCGCTCTCCTTCCATTCCTCCCATGTACGCCGCGGCAGACCCTCCAGTAAACGCTAACCAAGAGGACGATGATGATGAAGATGAAGAAGAAGAAGAAGAAGAAGAAGAAGACGACGAAGAAGAACCCGAATCAGACTCCGCCGAAACGGGTCAAAACAGCCGCCAAGTCCCCGCGCAAGACACTCAAGCAGTAGCAGCCGCAGCGGAGCCAAGCGAGCTAATGCAGTTGGAAATGTCTGAAGATATCAGGCTAGGGTCCCCAGACGACGCATCAAATAACTTGGACTCAGATTTCCATATGCTAGCCGTGAGTCAAACCGGGAACCCAGCGGACCAGCAGAGGCGAGCCGAGTCGAGTAGGAGGTGGGCAATGCTACAGGAACCAACGGGGAGTAGCCTTCAACCACCATGTTCAGGTAAAGAGAAAATGATAGTTGGACTCGTTATAAATTTTTTTTTTTTTTAACGCACTGTCAGCCAATAAGAAGAAATCTAGTGCAAAATCTTGGTTGAAACATAGATGGCCGATAATAAATTGATTCCCTAGAATGGTTTCTAAATTGTGGGACCAAATTGATCATCTCACTCGCTTGATGAGGGTGTGCATTGGATGCGCCTGTCCAAGCACATGGCCTTCACTCTCCCGCGGAAAATGAAAAATTTACCCATGTGGAGACTTTGGTCTCAGTTGGGGGGACAAATCAGATAGCTTTTTGTGAGCAAGAGCGTTGGAAATCTATGATCCTAGGGATGGAGTTGTGTATTTGAGTTGAGGCTTTCAGCAGAAACGGCGTCAGCGTCAGGCTGAAATAAAATCTTTTTCTCAGCGTACTTAGAAAAGCCTGGAGTGGGGTCTGGCGCATTTTCTTGCAACCTGCCCAATCGCTTTGACAAAGCGAATTTCAGCTAACCCATAGAAGATCCGGTCCTTGTGGTTGACAAAAAGCCCCTCATTGACCCCAGAAATCTACTGCATTCCCCATTAATATTAACATTGTCATAGGGATATGAAAGATGGCACGTAAATCAACCCTAGATTAATTTGTTCTTCTTCTTTTAGTTTAGTCTAATCAATTACCATTTTGCTTTGATTTTGGATATCCTGCAGGGCCCCTTCCATTGGATGAACTGTCTCAAGAAGACACCCACTATTCTCAGACTGTCTCCACCATCCTCCAAAACCAACCCTCTCGTTGGGCCGACTCATCGTCAACAGGGTACCCCACCTACTCCGCCCACTCAGCATTTGCCAAGTGGACAACCCGTTCGGACCACCACGTCCAAGTGGCAGTCGAAGGCACGTCCCAGTGGCTCCTCAAGTACATTCTATTTAGCGTGCCATTCCTCCATAGCAAATACCGCGACGAGAACTCCCCAAAGTCACGTGACTCCGACGCCGCCGCTCGGTTCCGCAAGGGAACCCCTCAGGACGAGCTCAGCGCCAACCACGTGCTCGCAGAACGGCGACGACGCGAGAAGCTCAATGAGCGGTTCATTATATTAAGATCCTTGGTTCCGTTCGTTACTAAAATGGATAAAGCTTCCATACTCGGGGACACCATAGAGTACGTGAAACAGTTGCGTAAAAAGATTCAAGAACTGGAGACACATAACAGGCAAATGGAAGCTGATAAACAACGATCGAGATCAGCGGATTCACCGCAGAGAACGAGCAGTTTCAAAGATCAGAGAAGTGGGGTGACGGTGTCAGAGCGGGCGCGATCGGTGGGCCCGGGGACAGGGTCGGATAAAAGGAAGATGAGGATAGTGGAAGGGAGCGGCGGTGGAGCGAAGCCGAGGACGGTGGAGTTGTCGCAGGCGATGGAAGAGACGTCGGTGGAGGTGTCAATAATAGAAAGCGACGCGTTGTTGGAGTTGCAATGCGCGTATAAGGAAGGGCTGTTGCTTGATATAATGCAGATGTTGAGGGAACAGCTCCGGATAGAGATAACGGCGGTTCAGTCTTCTTTGAATAATGGGGTGTTTGCAGCGGAGTTGAGAGCCAAGGTGAATGACTTTTTACTGCAAATTGGCTAGTTAATTAATTTAATTAACAAAGACTGACGGTTATGTTTTGTGAATGGCAGGTGAAGGATAATGTCAACGGGAAGAAGGTGAGCATAACGGAGGTGAAGAGGGCAATAAATCAAATAATACCTCAATGCTAAGTTTTTGAATGTAGATTATTTAACCTAAAACTGACTTTTTAGTTAACAGTGTACAATTTTTTGTTTTCGAGGAGGGTGACGCGGTCATTTCTTAACTGTAATAACCTCTAATGTAACATAAAATGAAATGAAATGAACGGAGACATGATGTACCAATTCCAAGTTGCTCTCTCTTTTCGCTTTCCAACGACAGATGTGCAATCATACCGTCTAATTCATTACCGTCGTACTCTCCTTGTCGAGATCATTCATGTTCATCGTTCGTTTTCACTGAGAAACCAGAAAACTTTGTCGGCTGCCATAGGTTTACACGGACTACTAGTAACTCATCATTACAATTAAATACCTTTTCATTTTGTTTTTACTCATTTGGTCATACTATTGCATACCATTCAAAGGTTCCGCAGACAAGTGTCGCTCATTCCCCCCGCGCCCCCATAAAAAGAAAAAGAAAAGCTTAATAAAGCAGTTGGACAAAAAGCAACTAACGAGCAATCACCATTGCAACTAGTTAAATTTTAAAGCCTATATATGCCATGAATCCGCTAAAAAAATGACAAAATTTCAGGGCTTTAATATAAAACATGGATATACAGAATAGACTCAAAATTTGTTCATGCCAGAAACATCCTTAATACAACATTTCATGCACGCTTCCATCACCCATCTTCTCCAAATCCTCTTGTGACAGTAAGGTCTTCCTATCACTGCCACTGGTCTTGTCATAAGGTTGAGCCATTTTTCTAAGGAACTGCACCAGAAAAAGAACACCCAAGATTACACCCACATTGTGAAATGTCTAGCTCCTTAATTTCTAATATGGTATTTCCTATAGTTGAATATTTAGAATATGTCATAGTCAATCTCATCATATACAAAGTAAACCCTAAACAAGATTTCAACCTTTTTCTAGGGTGCAAACACGTTCACCTTGTAACTTTTCTTTTTTTTTTTTTGTATCAAGCCACCTATTAAAGACACATAAGCAGTTGGACATGCCTGCATTGCACTTATAATCTCACCACCTCAGCGATTCAAAGAAAAATTATTGTTTTAAAGGAATTAAAATTACTTCAAATGTCTAAAACTACTCCATTTCATTATTCAATTCTTAATTTAGCTCATCATATATGAACTACATCAAAGCAAACCTCAATACGTAAGCCGTTTATATTAAAACTATGCTATAGTCTATAAGACATTTTTATCTCTCCAAAGTGCTAACAATATCAAAAAAACAAAAAAAGGACACACCTCTCTTGCTATATGCAGTGCCATGTCAGTGCTCAAATTCAGGTTTGCATCTCGTAAGTGAGACAGTATCCAACTTGGCAATTTTGAGCGCTTATCATGTCGGCTGTACCTGCATTAATTTAAATCAACTACTGTGAGTTGAGCAGGAAAGAAATAAAAATTTTCATGCCAAGACGTTATCAACCCAAAAAGAAAGACATAAAATCACCATGAGCAGTCTAAAATGGGTCAAACTTTCATCTGACAGAACCCTATAAGCTTTATTATTGGCTTCTTACTAGCTAAAAACATGACGATTACCAAATTATTCCTAAAAAAGAAATAGATTCAGCAAAAAACCAACACACTCCCAGGCTCTTTTACATAGCCCTCACTGAAAAGTAATTAAAAGAATAATAGCTTTTAAAAGGTTATAAACTTTAGGAGGGTACAAGGAGGCAGAAAAATCAACAGCCATAAAATAAAGACACAATAAAAATTCTAAGTTTCAATATAAAATGAAAAAAGAGAGTCAATAGATATATACCTTTTATCAGCAAATATCATCATTCCATAATCAGCCTTTGAACGGATAACTCGACCGACACATTGAGCAGCTTGCCTCTGCTTAATGAAATCAAATTATTCAGTTGTCTCAGAGAAGACTTCATAACTATATGATCAAGTAAATCCAAGTTTCTTTTAGGACAAAGATCGATGTATAATCATACCAAGGCATCAAAAGTAAGAAAATCTCCTTCCTTTATCTGGAATGTATCTCGTAAGTACTCCAACCTTGCCAGCAATATTCTGCAAGCAGACCCAGGTTTATTGACATGCAGGCATAGAAAATATAACAAATGATAACTTAATTTGTAAAGCTGTTGTATCTATAGATCACCTATGCCTACAAGTGAAAAAAGAAAACTGGAAACCACAAAGGCATAATCATATGATGAAACTCACTTGCTCAACGTATACTGGAAAGGAACACCAAACATGATTACCAGTCTGCCATAATGTCGATCAAAATCTATACCTTCAGCAACCTTTCCCCTGTAACATACATAAGCATTCAAGGTGATTTCATTAGAATGTGATAATCTCTTTATACTAAACAAACTACCAGTATCACAACAAAATACTTCACCAAGACTACTGTTATTGGTTTTTGGCAAAAAAAAACAAAGACAACATTTTAGTTATAGGCCAAAAAAAAAAACACTGTTTTAGGTTATTACCAAAGACAGTAATAAAAGTCCAGAACATAATATGACTGTAAGCCTACTACCCTGTCTAACTGACACAGGGATATGATCCAAGTGCCTGCCCTATTAAAAAGGATTTATCATCAATAGTACCTGGCAACAGAAAAAAAAACTGCACCTCTTCCACAATCACAAGCCCTGCGATAATTGTCAAGAGCCAATGTGGTTTCTACAACATCTTGCGTCTCAATGAAGACAAGCTTATGTTGCATTATCTCCTACAAGGGATAGATCAATAAATATTTCCCCAATTTAAAAATAATCAAGACAATTGATTTCTTGTAAATTGAGAAAAATTGAAAACACAAATGAGATTAAAAGAGTAAGAAAGGAAGGAAAATCAACACAATAATTTTATAGAGGTTCGGCCTCGTTGCGTACTTGTTCTCCTTTAGATTCACTAAGGAATTTAAATCCATTATTGAAATAAAGTTTAATATAATGTTTTTTGTGGATTAACCACAACCTTTTAATATAATGCCTTTTATGGTTAAAGCGTAACCACTCTACCTTCTACCTTGGTTAACGTATAACCACTCAATTTCAACCTTTTTAATTGGTTAAGGTATAACTACTCAAGTTAATAGAGTAGGAAATGAAAAGTGCAGTTGGGATGCCTCTTAAAGGCTAAACAACAAATTGAGTACAATGTTTGGTGAGAAAGGAAATAAGCAATAAAGGCACTGTAGATGGTACAATGGAAGACTTAACTGTAAGAAGAAAAGTACAAAGAGTGTTTAATTATTTGAGCTAAAATCTTCTCTTGGAGTTATGTTTCAAAGTCTTCCAACCTTTATAAATGCTATGGGAGCTTGAATTTATGATTGTTGAAGCTTCAGAGGTAGTTGGGGGTGCATTTAATGTGAAAATAGCCATTTAGCATACTATTCCAGACTCTAATGGCACGTTTGGTTTGCGGAATAAATAGAAATAGAATAGAATAGTTATTACATGATAATAGAATGAGGTGAGAATATAATAGAATAAGGTGGGAATATAATAGAATAAGTATTACATAGTTTGATATGATGAATGGAATAGAGTAGGAATAATTATTATGACTTATTACAGTGTTTGGTTGGTAACAATAACTTTGGAATAAGAAAAGAATAGAAAATAAAAAGATAAAAATACCCTTTATTATATGTATAATTATTTATTTTTATTTTATTTTTTAAATATTAATAATTTATAATTAATTAAAATATTAATAATTAATCAGGAAAAGGATATACATCTACTTCCAGCAAAAAGATAACATTATTCTCAAGAAAGTTAATCTGCCCTATACATAGAAGCAAGGTGTTTTTTAAGTGATGGAGATCAGAAAAAAGGGAAAAGGAAAGAAAGAAGGATGGAGATCAGAAAAAAGGGGTTTTTTCACTTGATGGAGAGACCAGAAAAAAATGACCAGCACAAGTTCTTTCTACAATTGATAACAAGAGAGCGCACAAGATCCTCACCTTCAAAATTCCACTATCATTCCAAGTGTTGATAATTCCATCCATGTAGGAATAACTGACAAAAAAACATACAATTCCATCAGGGACGACAGAGACCATCTCCAGCAAGAGCTTGCCATAATTCCTCACAACACCAGGATCGCTTCTCATATCAAATTTGGTACTGACAGGAAGTTGATCACTGCAAGAACAAATCAAATGGTAATTGACATAAAACAACTTTATTTATAAGGCCTTAATCTCTTACAGGTTACAAACTTGTAAGCTGTCACAACTCAAGGGAAAAGATTACAATCTGTCGACCTTCCACGTGTGAGAACCATTGGACATATGCAATCTCTTGTCAGGGACATTGTAAAGCTACGACTAACAACTGGATGGAAATTAAGAAGGCGTGGGTACAGATCAATCGGGCTAAGCGTGCCAGATGTAATAACAACTGATTGGAATCGGTCAAACACAGGCTTTATGGCAAGAGAAGCATCATGACAGCTAAGCTGGAATGCAAAATCATGCAGAAAGATTAGTATATGAAAAGACAAAATAAAAGGATTATATGTTTATGATATGTGAGTAAAAGGGAAAAATGAGTAGGATTCACTGCAATGCAACCACTGCCCAAACACCATAAATTATATCTCAAACTGAATAAATACAATGAATATCAACATGGAAGACAAAGCATCTACATGACCACCTCTGACTGATAGATATCATGATATCGCAGATCATATACACAAATAAACTAAAAAGAAGGACAAACTAGCAGCTTCATTTTCTTTCCCCACAAAACAATACAAAGTGAAGCTTTCCAATATAGTGTCTCTAAAAAAAATAGAGGTTCTGAAAATATTATCACTGGGACATGTTAATGGTAGGGAGAAAATCCTTATGTCATTTCCAGAGATATGGAAGTTTGCCAACATATTGAAACATCGGTGGTTCAGAAAAGAACAAAACAAACAAAGACCAACCTGCAAGACAGGATCTGGAATATGTGGCATCCTTTCATCAAAAGGTTCAATAATAATTGAAAACCCACGGGCATAAGTGCCTATAAGAGTGGCAAAGTCACATATTGTTTGGATGTGTAAGAACTCATCTGTGTCAGTTATTTCTAGAGTCAACATGAGTGAATGCAGACGGTCGTAACAAAACTTCAATGTTTTCTGGTCAATTCCAGCATGACTACTAATAGAGGCAACAAAGCCAACTGGGCTTTCTTTCTCAACATTGTCAGTTTCCAGTCGCCCTCTCAGATACTGAACCAATCTACGTAGAACATGCAAAAAGTGCTCAGCTCGACGGATATTTCCAGGCACAGCTTCCTTTAGAATATCATCAGGCAAGGCAGGATTTGAAAGCCAGGTGTCAGTGACTGCATAAGAGAAGAGAGTAAAATTGATGAACTGGGACTATCATCAAACCAAAGCAATAGTTATCAAAACATTCGCAAAAAAGGATTCTATTCCACATACTAGGTAGGTTTCCTCTCAGTGCCAAACCCTCTACTAGTCGGTTGTATTCAGAACGCAGTCTGCTTGCATCAGTGGCCTTGAACCTTCCTACCATGATATACAATTTAGATAAACATATAAAAAATTTCAGCTTCAGAAATTAAGGGATGATATACTCCTCAAGAACTAATCCAATGATTACTCCTAACGAATTACAGAGAACAGACTTGAGGCATTCAAATATTAGGACCATGAAAAAGACCAACTGCATAAGTGGGTTTTGGGCCCAGCTTATGAAAGAGATTTTTTCTACTACAAAAGCAGAAGCAAGGTGTTTGGCTCTCAAAACTTGCAAATTTTTAGCTTAGGCAACAAGCCCATTTTGGCTTTTAGACAAAGCTATAAATCAAAGTTTCTCCAAAGGGTGGCAATGCATAATGACAAAAATTTAATAAGATTCTTTTATATTCTCATTTTCCCTTCAAAATTCACAAAATTATACAGAGAATTATATTTTTCATTTGGCTCAATTTTTTTCTCTTCATTTCATTTATATTTATATGTCCAATTATTTTATGTAGTTTTTTAAAACTTACATCCGATGTAATAAAATTGAGTCTTTTCTTTTTTCATTTATTAAAAATGAATTAAAATATTATCAAATAGTTCGCTAAATCAGACAGCACTTTTGCATTACATGTGCTAAAAGCTATTTTAGTTTCTCTTTACAGTACATTTAGAACAGTTATGTAGTTGAACAGCATTTCGTATAGAAGTTTCAGCTGGACCAAACAGCCCTTTTAAGTCCCAATACCTTAAACTTCACTAGTTCTAGGCCACTACCTTTCAGTTTCACTCTCTACATTGAATCAAAATGGTACATTTTCCAGATGCAGTGAAAACTTATCCAAAGTACATACCTATCAATCTCTTGACTTATCCGATTAAGATTCCTGGTAGCTCCTTCAAGTGTCTGTCTTCTAACACTAACACTAAGTGCTTCGATACACACATTGTCAATATTATGTGCCTCATCAAACACCACAACAGACTCCTTCTGCATTTCCTTGGATATAATCCCAGCCACTTTTGGATCAAGCAAATACTGATAGCTATAAACAACCACATTTGCAAACTGTACCATATGTCTCGCCAAAAAGTACGGACACCACCCTTTCTCCTTCCCAAACGCCCTCAAGTCCTAAAAAAACCCAGTGTCAAAAACACAGATTCTAAAGTGTAACATCAATTATAATCTAACTAGTCTATATAAATGGAAAACCATGCATTTTCTTTTATCTAAAAAAATTCTACTTTTTATTTTTAATTCTTCAAAAATATTGTTTTTTTTTTTTTTTATATCCTTTGTGCGTTTTGCTTGCTACTTTTGGGAGCAACAACCAAATGGTCACCTAAATAAACTTCAAATCCAGTTCACAATTGAAACTCGAAACTAATATCATACACGTATCCAATAATTTTTTTTAAAGAAGAAAACTCTGACTACCTGAAGGGTATACACACCGGGTGGTAACACGGCCGCAGAAGCGGCCTTCTCATAATTCTCAAAAAACTGACATGTAGGCACATTGGGATTCTCCGCCGCCATGGCTCGAACCCAACTCGCCGTGAGCTTCCTACAGCCGGCATCCACCGAATCCCGATTCTCGGCCGCTAAAACCGTCGGGTTCACGCACAAATTCTTCCTCGAAGAAAGCCCGATGGCAAGAATCCTAGCTTGAGGACCCAAATGCTTAATCTGGTAATTGTGCAAAAGCTTCAATTCGGCCAAGGTTTTTTCCATCTCGTGGACAGTGCGGGTACAGTAAATGAGCTTGATGGGGCTTTGGGGTTTGGAGAGAGAGTAGCTGGTGATGAGAGAGAGTAAGGCGATGGTTTTGCCGGTGCCCGTGGGCATTTCGAGAAGGCAATGACCTTTGGCGTCTAGGGCTCGCTTCAGTTCGATCATGTAAGAGTATTGTTCAGGGTAGATGTGGTCATAGGGGAAGTAGACTGTGACGTCTTCGATTTGGAACTTCATGGTTTTTCTGGGTTTTGATTTGTTTAAATCGCTATATATGTATTTATACTGGATTCAGACGGGAGTGTTTTAAGGTTTTGAGGTTTGAGAAAGAAGAATGGAGAGATAGCAGAGAGAGTTCATTCAGTTTGTCTTGGTGCTCGTTGATCTTGGCAATGACCTTTTGTTGTCTCTTGCTTGAGTTGCTTCTTCACTTCCCAGTTCCCAGAAAAGAAAAGGAGAATGGACCCTATAGTGGGCTCGTCCCAAGGCGTGTGCAATGTATATTCATAAACCTCAGCCTTGGGCCCTTGGCCGTTTGGCTTTCCAGTCAGATAACCTTAGAAACCAATGGCGACTTTTTCGAGTTTTTTGTTTTTTATACTTTTCTAATGAAAAATAAGTTTTTTTTTATAATTTTAAAAGGCAAAAATAGAAGCAACCTTGCACTCTTCCTACGTGAACCAGCGTCACTTCACACAAACGTTTCAAAGCTTGTCTTTCTATGTTTTAACTTTGTAAGCTTGTGCCAAAGAAAAAAAGAAAGAAATTTTTGTTATCCGACGTCTTCAAGCCAATTAATGCCTAATTCTTGACAAAATAAATTCAATTCCATTACACAGTAATTCACAAGTTGAAGATAATGCAGAATGCAGGTTAGCAGCTGAAGTTGAGTGCTGTAATCGGTGGCCACTTATAACCACAGCCACCAAACTTGTAGCTTTGTTTATCAATATGTACGAGCTCTTACATCTATGCATATGAAAAGTTATACTAAAAAACCTCCTAAGGAAACAGAACAAGGTAATAAGGCAAGAAGACAAATCTTTCATCATGGGAAGATGAACTTTCTCATCCTTCTTCGGGTGTCTTGAATGCTATGCCCTTAATTGCATGCCGACATTGAAACCTATAAAGAATGAAATACATATAAGCAAGGTTGTGACAACCTCAATTGCATACACTCTGAAATGCCCCAGGATAATTTGATTGAATACTGAACCCTATGTAACACTGGCTTCCAAGCTATGCAAGCTCCAACTAGCTAATCAGCTGCCAAATTTTCATTTGTAAATGCATTAAAACAACATTGATAAAACCAGTGATACACACTAAACAGTTTCCGAGGGCAAAGGGTAGTCCAGATGTTCTAGTAAGTGGCCAATAATCATATGTAGGAATAACATTCTGCTAATGGAACTAGAAAAGTATAACCTGAACATATAGCTGGAGAGTTGAGAAAGACTATGTTTACAATGTCCTTAGTTCAGATCAATAAGTCAAAACCTTGTTATGAAGACCGGACTATCTGGAGTTTGCCACCTTAACATATTATTAAACTTTCCCCTGTTTATATGTTTTACAACAAGGTTTAGTACCTAGAAGGGGGATATGATAAAAGGTTTCCTCTGAGCTACATCACTTACAGCAACTATGATATGGTGTAAATAAGTTAGGTGAAAACAAGATATCAATAACCATACCAAATGAAATCACTTGAAGAAGAATTTATCAAACCAGTTGATCTGCTGGACAGCGAACCATGACCAGAAGCATCTATTTCCAAACCTTGGGTTCTGCATCTAAATCGTAGTCTGAAAGGCACAATCTGGGACGGAAAAACGCATTAAAAATTAAAGCTTAAAAAAATGGAAATAAACATGCATATCTCCACCATTAGTGTGTAAACAATTTGTTAAATTGTAGTTTATTAAGATTCTTAAATGATCACAGGATGTAAATAAAATGGTCCAATCATGAAAGGCTCCTGTGTAGCTTCATCTTTACCTTTTTGCTGTATCTGAAGTCACGCTTTGGAAGAAAATGCAAAGGCAGATTAAATGAGGTGGGAGCTTTAACCATTAGAAACAACTTCGTAGGGCCTAAAAAACAAAGATAACAGACAACCATCAACTTGACTTCCACGGACTGACTTGCATTAACAACAACAATGCTTCAAGTAACTACCTGGATAGGAACTGGAACCTGCACCTCTTGAGATCAAAGCCCTAATAGCCTGTAAAACAGAATTACTCTTTACATGTCCCAAAAAATGTGCAATGTTACAAGGAAGTAGAGATAGCAATCCTTAGATACCTTTTTTGAAAGCCCTTCTGCTGTTTTGCCTTTTATGAAATCAGCTTCAACAGAAGGAGCAGCATTTGAATGTGAAAAATACATCTGATAAACATGCTGAGGTCGAATTGGACTTGTCCCAAGGACCAAAATAACCTCCTGGATGTTAGGGATTTCGCTTATCATCAATTGCAATGCAGTTTGAAGACATGAAACTGAATTCATAAACTTTTCCATCCTTCTAATCCCTTGTTTACACTCTCTCATTCTGCCAACGTGCTTTCTTCGCAAAGATGCCTTTACCTCAGTTTTTGCAAGATCCATCTCCTAAAACTAACAATTCTTAGGGTGCAAAAACAAAAAGACTAGACAAAATAAAACAAAGGCAAATAATTGACTCAACAAAGCTAACATACCAACTCTTTATATTCAGCATGCATCGACTCGAATTCAAGACTGATATCCTGCAAAATGCTGGATATAAAGTAATTGGTTTTATTATTTCTGTCCCCTTAAGCCAAATATTTCATTAAAATGACTATATTATCAAGAAAAATAAACCTTCAGTGCCCGAAGCAGATTAATTTCCAGGCAAACGATGAAGAAACTTGGAACGAGCAATTCAATCAAATTCATAGAGAAAGATCAAGAAAATTTTGAGTTTCTTTTTTTTTTTTTATTTCCGATTTGTGAGTAAAGGAAGGAAGGAGTAAGAGAGAACATACGAAGGGATTTGCTGGTGCATGTAGAGAACGAAACCAATGGCGTCCTTGACGAGGTGGAAGATGACAGAGCCGTCCAAGAACTCAGCAGTCGTCTCAATCTCCGTGAGATCCATCTCTGAGCTTCCTTCTCCTTCCGTCAACGCCATTTTCTTCGAAGTAGAAAGGGTGTTGGTACTGTTTGTTGATTGGATGGGGGGTTTTATTTGAATTGAAGTTTTGGGCGGGATGAGAACTAACCGGAGCGGAACGGAATACGAATAAAGATTAATAAAATGCCCCACCGCAAGTGCTTTTTATCAAGAGAGGAATTAGGAAGGTCCGACAGTTTCCACCGGACAAAGGACCAAGAGGAAACGAAGATCGAGACTTCAAACAAATGTGCTATGTAAAATTACTACTAAAGGAAAAATGTTATCTAGCTGAGAATGACACTTATTTTTAGCTTATTATTTAATGTTATTTGAGTGAAATTATGTCTTTAATTCTTATATATTCTGTCTAAATGATAAATTTAATTTATATATAATAATTTGGAAAAATTAGGTGCATAAACTTTTCAAATTTAATTTATATATCAATCCAATCATTAATAATTTTAAAATTTTTTTGTTATCTGATTTATATTTGATTATATTGACATATCATTAAATTTAATAATATAATATTAAATATGATACTATAAAATTAAATTTGATAACCTGACGTAATAATTATATTTTTTTACAATAATTATTACATCATTTATCAACATATTCAATATAACGTTAATACAATTAATGCCTATAATAACATAAATAACGAAAAAAAATTTAACAATTAAACTGACATTATCAATTTAGAAAAATATAAGAATTCAATTTTTATAAATTATTATATAAAGATTAAATCTCCCACTTTAAATATGAAAACTAATTATATAATTTTACTTTAAATAAGTTAATTCAACTCCTATATAGCTTAAAAGTGTGCAAAAATCACTTGTTAAAATCGTGATGCATATGCAGCTTCCAATACCAGTCATCAATTATCAAAATATTTTGTGAAACTCTTTCCACATGCCAAAAGAAACGCAAAGGCGTGGCCAGTTAGCTACACTGGCCTACTGGTAACATCATTCTTAATCTTTACAGGTTAGAAGAATCATAGGCCTTGAGATGCAGGATTTGGTTGGCCATCTACACCACCAATCTGTCTACGGATGATCCAAGCCACAATATTACAAAAGTTCGTACAAACTATGTAGTGTGTAGTGTAAATGAACATAAATTCATACTCTCTCGTACAGTTATTAGCCCTGTGTGTAAGATGAATCAAACAAAATTACAGCCGTTTGGCTCTCAACCATAACCATGTCTACTCAACCGGGACTCCCACATTTTACATCAAATTGCCTTGCCTTACAACTTACATCAACCTGCGGCTCAAATCTATAGAAATCTGCATATTCCATGTCCCTTCCCCATTTCTACGGGGAACCATGCTGCACCTGTTGTATATCTACTAAGCATATTATAACAACTCTAAAATGTAAAATTCACTTCTCAGACACTAGCGAAGCCATGTCCAAATCCAGAAATGAAGATTTGGAAGAACTGGAACCTGTTTGCGAGTTGTGTTGATTAACTAAATAACCGAGTCAGGCTTTCCATCTTTTACTTCCAATAGCAGCAGCTCAACTAACTTCTATGAATGAAATTGTGTTCTTATGTGGAACCAAGTATTTAACTCAAGGTACCACTTAACAAATCAATACCAATATCTTGAGGAAGCTCTGTGCACCATAGGAATAGATTTTCCTAATCATTAGCCAGTAAGAAGCAGGCATAACATTTTAAGGTGAAAATAAAATAAAGAATACCTGGAAGGCCGAGAAGAGCCTCTTGTTGAAATGTTACACACCATATCGCCTTAGAGCTTTGCTTAAACTTGGCATGACATTATATGCTTGGTAGGACCTTCTTAGCTCAATTATGGAACCCACCTAATGAAAATGATGGGGGGATGCATTAGACAAAATGCAGAACAGACGGTACGCTCATAATCACTCAAAAAGAATGGTATTTCATAGAAATTTACTGTAATTGCTGTAATGGTTTGGCACCCTAACAAATGTTCTAAACAATGTTAACAAACTGAGAGCCTCGGTGCATCTACAAACAAGGCCTTAGAAATGCACTTACAATTATTAAAATTGATGTAAACCCAATTGCAAATCCCTCATTGATACGCCGCAAATAATGATCAAGTATGGTAGATGTAGTTGCCAAAATACTTAACAGTAGCCCTCCTGCAGATGTGTTCAAAAGAAAAGCCAAAAAGCCCACAAGAAATGGGAAGTGGTTTCAACATATAGCCCTGACACTGGCATAAGCTTTCGAACTAAATACTGTAATTATTTCTCAGGGAGAAACATACCCCAAAAGCGGGTTGATGCCTGAATCTTTGAGAGATATTCGATAGTAGCCTTCCCAGGCTTTATATTTGGTATCCTGGCACCCATCTTATTCAGGTAATCTGCAATTTCCTTCGGCAAGTTGGCCTACACAGGAGTTTCCACACAAATTACAAATAGAAAGAATAAGCAATGAGTACTAGCATGACTTAATAGGCCCAAAGTTATATAATTCTTTCAGACAAACACATTTCATGGCTTAATTAGTACATTTCAAAGTTTAATGCAATTGTATACATATAGAACAAATTGAATAAGACAGTGGACCAAAGCTTAAAGTTCAAGCCCTGCAAGTATCAACCACTTCTGTTCTTTGTGGTAAGTACTCAAGCTTCAGGTTATCCCTACACTTCCATTGTCCATTATAAGAAAATACAGACAACACTTTGACAAGCTTTTTAATGCATTTTCATGCATCACTTGGTTCTCCATTCTTGTATTCGGCTATAAGGTGGGGAATGTTATGTTTTATATTCCAACTGTATATCTTTTCAAAATATTTCTCACCAAGAGTCCATCAGACCAGCTAATACTGAAGATTTAAAGAAATAATAAAGCAAAATGAAGTATAAAATACTAAAGAGAATCAAGCTTTATTTTCTTTTGACATTCAGATACCCAATTAACAAAGCAATAGCCAGAAGGAAGATATCATGGCAAGAGAAGCAATAGCAGAGCAGGTGACAATAAGCACATTATCATCAGAAACTTAGAATCATCAAGGCTCAAAAATACTCACAATATCAAATATATTGAACAGAAAAACAAAAAACGCATATATTGAATAGTAAACCCATGGCTCTGCACCAACAGATGTTCCAGGGTCCAATATCTCCTTAACATGCTCCCAAAAAGGCGAACCAAGGATACTGCCAAGAATGCTCAGTGTTAGATAATTGCAGGGTTCAACAATAGAAGACTTAGGTGAGTGCATGGGACAATGAAAACACCCAGCCTATTCTAATGCATCAAAGGGATATTACCCTGAAGATGCAAATAGAACAAAGGATTCAAAAAAAGTATTTAAATCACTTCTGGGCACAATCACCTTGCAAGAATACTTGGAAATGCTAAGAGATAAGTGGTGGTGAGAACAGGCTGCATTCCTGATGGATTAATATTGAAAGGGATATAGGGCTCTACTTCAGTAATTGGGGAATCTTCCCTGTTCAAAACACAAAATTAAGAAAAAGTGAATGAAAAACAATTGCATGACCATTTATTATCAGTTAATGAATGAATAGCCAAAGTTACAATCTCCTGGAATAAATTCAACTATAGTCACTGTTCACACAATTAGTCATCGTTCAGATTAGCCATAGTATATAAGATTACTAATATACCAAGCTCCTAAGGGACTATCTGGTTTTCACAACTAACCACAGAAATCCTCTTTTTCCTTGGCGTGCAAACTAAATCAACCAAGAAGAATTGAATTGAAAGCGTCTCTCTCTCTCTCTCTCTCTCTCTCTCTCTCTCTCTCCAGAGAATGCATCTAATGTCTAGGCAGTAACACTGGCTTTACCTTGCAGCAGATGCTAGTTTGAATCCATAGTACTGCAGCTTTATTTTCCTACAACCCTCAGTTACAACTACTGCCCACATTGTGACAACAGTAAAAACACACAGTACAGCAAGCATGTATGGCCACCAACTCACAGCACTACCTGCAACCACTTGAAAACAGTGTTATACACTGAAAATAAAAAATATGTTACTAAAAACCAAGAATAATTGCAACAAATTCTGAGGGTACATGCTTTGTTGATGTAAAAATATACAGAAAATCAAGAATAATTGGCAGTTTCTACATTATAGCAGAGCAATAATCATTAAAAGGCTGATCGATAGATAAATTTCACACCACTGCCCTCACCTTCCTCTAACCCACATATAGGATTATTTTCTTGAAAATATTTACAGAATGTAAGAACTGATCTCAAAAGGACCCACTCTTACACTGAAATTAAATGTTGGTACAGCACAAAGAGGCTGCCCACCTAGTCAAACCTTAATTTATTATTTAACAAATGTTCAAAATATTTTTATTTAGTGCAATTCAGAATTTTGCAAGGAAAAAAAATCCAATAATCATTTCTTATATTAAAACATTGATATATATTTCGAACTAAAGAATTACAATTGCGACAAAAACTCCACCTCACTTAAACAGTAGTACGACCTCACTCAGCACACATGACATACCTGAGAGCTGAGTCAACATCTTGTATAGTGTATCAGTGTATCCGGTTAATATTCCAATACATATAATTAGAGACGAACCTTGACCTGGAACATGCACAAGCAGTCAATTAAGAATACTACCAATGCTCAAACTTTGAACTAAGATGTAACTTCATCACTTTCAACATCTAAGAAGATGGGCATCTATAAATAATCACTCCAACCCATTTTCAATAATTTTCCTTGACTTTGGACAAGCCAAAGGCCAAAACTAGACCTTCAGAAGCTGAAACTTTTGATGAATCTCTTCTGTTTATGATATGATCTACAACTTCTAAAAACAAAACTCATTTTTTAGTGATGATAAATTGTTGATTTCAATGGTTTACAGGAGCCACAAAGTTTTTTTGCCAACAATTTGTTGCCTTGATATGGAGTGATCAACAAAAGGGTAATAGAGGCCTCACAAAAACTTGACAAATACATGAAAAATTTATAATCTTTAAAATGACATTTACTTGGAGTTCAACACAGATGTTAAAAGATGAACTATTAATGACCCATGTTACCCTTATCCGCAGAAAAGAATGTCTTATCCTTCGTGCTGATAATGACATAAAACAAATGTCTCCAGTGCTAAGGTGCACAAATTTTTTAGAGTCAATCCGACTATCCTATGGCAGCCATTATATATATTTGCCAAAGTATAGTAGGTGAAAATTATATAATATTCAGAAAACATGGAGTTCGAATTGAGAATATGTATTTGCAGCTTGTATCTTAACAATTATGAAAATTTTTTATAGAAGCATATTTCCCCTATCTCAAGGTGAATATATTACATACAATGAGAAGATTACCACTATCTTCCATCATTTCCTCTCATCCAGATAAGTCCTTCTCATATCCTATAAACCTTTTTGCTTCAAGCACTATTTCCAGAGCTGTCTTTTAAAATTAATTCAAGAGAAAATGAACCACTAGCTGTTCATTAAATTTGGCTAGTTGTTGTTATTATCATAAAAAGAAAAAATTGTCCATATATATTAGCAACAATAAGGAATAAGGAGAAAACATATTAAGAGTGATACCGAATCCAGATTCTGATATCGTATCACAGATCCATGTCATAGTCATTGCACCACAAACCAATAGAAAAGCAGTCACCATCACATGCTTGACCCTGCAAGAACCATAGACTGTAATCAACAAATAAAGGCTCAGAAAGAGCATGCAGATGAAAAGAACACGCATGGAGCACTGGTGCAAAAATGGTTTTGACATTGACTTCACATGTAAATTATTCCAGGAAAGGCTGAATGTGTCTCATATCCTGCCAATTTCTTGCAAGAAACTACAAAACCAGAACATTGTTGACATCATGTTCAAATTGCTAATGTACCTGTAACTGGCTGCATAGATTGAATATGGAAGAGAATAACAAGCAACTATAATAGCTTCCAATATTGCAAAGCCAAGTGAAATCCACCATCTACAATAAAAATTGCATGCTTTATAACTTCCAAGAAGTTTTATCAGGAATAATACAAGTAAAAATTATGTAGCAAGGGCTCGTCTCACTGCTTGAGATGAAAAACTAGACACACATATAACTCTTAATCTTCTCGTGGCCATCCAATCCTTCCTTTCGCAACTTCACTAAGGACGGAACAACATGACAGAGCACCTGTTTTCAACCAGTTCATGAGAATCCACAGTATGAAGATATTCAACAATCAACACCACAAGGTGAAAAAGAGAGGGAAAAGAATTAAGGATGCACCAACAGTAACAAAAGAAAGTTGCGCCAAAAGAAAGACTCTCTTCGGTATCTTTCTCTTGGCAGAAAAAGCATGTCTGCTTTTTGTTCTTTTTGAAGCTAAGTTAACAAATATCTCTATAGAGATCACAGGCATTAGTCACCAAGATTAAATGAATAAGAAAACATTACAACCATTCTTAAAGACATAATAGAAGAACAAAAACTAACACTAATTATGAAGATTTTTTTTTGTCCTGCACATTTATCCTATCACAAGGTAGTAGTTACACCAATTATCAGAAAGAACTTCACAAACCCTAAAATACCACTAAACTCAGTACACATACCAAAAGATGAATAACTTGGCACATCATGTGAGCTTCATATTAAAAATAATAACCTTTAGCCAATTGTACAACCATTCAATCTTATAAGAACAAAGCAAGGCCCCTCAACATCTATCTACTGCTTCAACAGTTCAATGTATAAATTGGAGGGCACCAAAATTGAATTCACAGCAAGAAAGGACAAAAATCAAGTATCAAGTTACACAATCAAGTAAATAAATAAATAAATAAAATATAGCCAAAGAAGAGTTACAAACCTGCATAATTATGGATGCAATTATCTGAGGGCTGATACCAAGCTGAAAAAAGGACAGTTTAAGCTCCGCAGAAAAGTCACCCAGCTCATCTACCAAAAGCAAAATGAATGGCCATACATTTGTTAACTTCTGCAAAATTATTTATACTGACAAGAAAAAAAGACAGACAAAACTGCAAATAGCTTAAATGGCATAAGAATACATGCAAGTTTTGAATAGATTACATAACTTACCAACAGATCCTGAAACAAAGCTAAGGTAATCTTGAGGTATCAACCTTCTATCAAATCCAGGGAGAGGAATAAAATATCCAACACGACTAATTACTAGCAGTACAGCTGTCACAAATAGCCTACGTCGAATCTCACTCTTAAAGAATGATTCCGCAGCATTGTTCAGGACAGAACTCAGGCGTACAAAGTTTAGAAACCTATTTCTAAAATATTTTGGTCTAACATGCAGAGTGTCGATGTTATTAACACCATTAAAATTTGAAACATCTGACCCCTCGTCCGATCTTGAAGGAACAACTTCAAGATTTAGAGACTCCGGGGTGGACTTGACATTCATATAGTCACTTCGAAGCTGGTCTGAAGAATTGGTCAACCATTTTCTGTTTGTTCTCGACTGTAAAAATTTATTTGGCAGCAAGAAATGGCTTCTACTAGGGTTTACCAATTTTATCTTGAGAGTATGGTGGGGTTTGGCATAGAGTGAATGATAAAATCGTAGGTCCGGAGCCACATGTCCACCTGCATAACAAATCACAGTTAGTGCACTGAATCGCTACATTAATACATAAAAGTTAACAATGCATCATTCCTCTTAGTTAGTTAAAATGTATGAGATACTGCCTGAAAATAATTCGAGAAGAGTTGGCTTAAGAAAATAAATATAAGCTGCAAATAACTTTCTGCTCAAACAAGCACCGAGTAAAGTTTCAATTCCCTTCCACCAAAAGTATACAGTGGCTTGCATTCAACTTCTACATCACCTCTCCCACCCACCCATTTTTGAACTAGCTTTTACAATTTTATCTAGAAAAATGAAGCACAGTTAAAACAAAGAGAAAGAATCCATTTTTAGAAGCCTTGAGTTTCTCTAAACCTGAACCTAAAAGCATTTGTACTCAAAGCCACAACAGAAACAAGTAATAGCTCCAATTTACCAGAACGGCATTTATCAATCAAAATGAAAAAGCACGATATAAGCATGTAAACTAAGAATCCTTTCAAAAAAATTCCAAATTTCAATAAACTGGACATAAAATCACTAAAAATCATGCGCACATAAAAATTAAACTGAAATATCCAACTGATAGAAACTCTGAAAATTTGAACCGGTAGTTAACTCTGTTCTTTCTTTTTTTTTTTTTTTTTTGCTCACTCCTTCTTCTTTTAGGTTTTCTAAGGAACCAAACAGTGGAAGACTGACCTGGAACATTAAGAGGTTTTGTTGCAAAGTGGGGAGGGTGGTAGCGATGAGAGCTGAGCAGAGTTGCTTCCATTGTCGACCGAAAGAGGGAGGCAAATGACCGTATTTCGAGTATCGGAAAATGTTAATACCAGTAATCTCTAAGGGCGTGGATCTTCTACTTTGTTGCCTACTTTAGAACCTCAATATAGCCTTTCCTTTTCTTATCTTTTTTTTCCAATTGGATTACATTCCGTCAGTCCACTACGTGTCATCATTTTATTGGACAAGAATAATAAGACCACGTTTGGTGGAAATATGCTCGCGTTCCTAATTTTATTTTTACTCCTTTGCATAAATAACAAAAGAAAAGAAATGACAAATTAGATAAAAATAACCATTGAGAAAGTCACAGAAAATTAATAAATTATACTTTAGGGATAAAGTAACCTCCCAAGCTAAATTAATAAATTATATATAATAAGTTTAATATTTAATTTGAAAGCATGAATATGGGTTTGAAATTCAAGTTAAATTTCATTGCATAATGAGGAATAACAAGGAAAAGAATTTTCTTAGTTGCACTCAAACAAAACTTAACGACCCAATAAGGGAATTTTACTGTTTGAGATATATAGTTCGTGTTTAATCACAATAATAAAATCACTATATATTATACACCAACAATGGAGTTTTTAAATTTGTTTTATACACATGCTTGTCCACATGTCTATTTAATTCTAAATAAAAAAAATTGAAAATTACTATAATTTGAGACTTATCTGTAATAGGTAGACTAACTGAATTAATAGTATCAATCTGAAGCATTGGTTATAAACTTTGCTCAACTTAGCTAAACAAGGCAGTACGGAAATGGCGATTTAAAGCATCTTTGTGTAGGAATTTTCCGTAGATAATTAAGCCACAAGGCCCACAACTTGTTTCACTCGCAGCTTTCTTCCACGCTAGTTATTATTCTAATACAAAACAATAAAAAAAAATGGAAATATCCTTAAACAGCACATTCCAATCTAGCTTTACAAATTAAAGGGCCTGTCTCAATAGCTTCTGTTTTTTTTTTTTTTTTGTATCATCAATTATTTCTCTTTTTGTCCGACATGTTTGATGGTCTTTGCCTCTTTCTATCTCAAGTTCTCTAAGGAATGCACGACGAGAGAAGGTCATTAAGAAATTTGGTGGAGAAAACATGAAAGCTCAAGTGTAAAGTATTGCCAAATCTGCTTGAGGTTCAACCTTTAGGCTTTAGGGCATTTTCTGTTTGTTTCATCAAGTTTTGAGTGCTCTCTCTTTGTTTCAATAAATGGGTATTTTACTTGTGAAGAAAATGGGTTGGTTCTAGGACAAAAGTTATCACCTAGCATTGTCCCCAACCAGCGACTTGTGGATAAAAGTGGAGAGAACAGAAAAGTGAGAAAAGATTATAAGGATGTCCATGGATAACATATTTGTTATTTTTGAGATATTTTATGTCAAATTTTATTATTTGATAAGGTATTTGAATTCTATTAATACTTTATTAAATTTTGAAATTGTTACCCTACATATCTTAAACACTATCTTCTAAATATATGAAAAAAATTTATCAAATAAAAATTAATATATACAAAATTAAATTTTAATATTAGTAATTATTGTTGATAATCGAGTTCGACAGTAATTACCCTAAGATGATTACTCGGGTATCCTTACCTTGCTTATTAGAGTTGAGTAATGTAAGACATCCATTCACGTATGTACAATGAGAAAAAAGTGTAAAATGGTAAAAGTAATAAATAAATTTTTTTAGTGCCATGTGTCATTTGATAATTGGAGGACAAAAAAGTAATGGATGTCTCCAATTTTTTAGAAGTGGAGAGCATCTTATCCCAAAATTCTAAGACTAAGAAATGAATGGAGTATTTTTATTTAAAAAAATTACGATAATCAATCACATGGATGATTTGTGCGGTCATTATTTATGATACATTACTCGATCATTAGCAGTCAGTAGCACAATCATAAACCTAAAGCTTTAGCTTTTATGAATTTTGGGCGGGTAACGGATAAAATAAAGTTGGCCTTTGGAAGTTTTGAGAGCCTAGTAAGTCCATTCCTTGGGAAGAAATATCTCCGGCGAAGTATTTTCATTCTGGGAAATAACACAACGTTTGGTTGATACATCCTTCCCATTTTTATTATTCAGTGAATTCAAGTCTCCACGTCTTGTGTTATTTTTGGGATCTGCATGCAAATATATACCGTTTTAGCAACAAAAATCAAGATTTAAAAAAACAAATTAATTATTATGTGGAAACAAAAACCAAAGCTTGTAGTTAGAGGTATACCTCGCCGGGGAGAAATTTGCAGGCCTAATTCATGAACGTTCAAGTTGAGAGCTTGAACAACCCGGGAAGGGAGGAGAACCGGAGAGCAAGCTGCACCAAACAATGAAACGTTTTAACATAATCGATAATCACATTTCACAAATCTATTTGAAGCTCTATAATTTATGTTATACTGGTCTGGAAATGTTTACCTGGTTTTCTGCTTGACTGAAAGTTGTTGCCAGCCCTTTGAGGAAGGAAAACACCAGTCCCGCATGACTTCTGGCCAGAATCTAGGAAAAAAGCCTGCATTCCAGGTCCTCCTGATGCCCAGTTGCTCCAATTTCTTGGTTTGTGATGTCGTCTTGAGCTAGCCTTCGAGTGCTTATGAAATATATGCATGTTAAAAGGAAAAGAAATCAGAATCTCAGTGAGTCAAGACCATTGGTTATCCAAGAAAATCAATGTGATGATGAATTGATCAGAAATACTAATAAAATATTACCAGAGAAATAAAAAAAAAACAGCTCCTTCGAAATAAACTACATATTACCAGAAAAAAAAAATGGCCAAGGCCAATGACATAAATGGCCCCAAATATGTTTTGATTTTATTTACCATCCTTACAAATTCGCTTTATATAACCACTCATTCAATTCGGTACATAATTATATTCAGTTACAATACATCAGAGGAAAGTGCTAGTTATAATTTTTTTAAATAATTATCATTTGTGAAATAAATTGCAAAATTAACCATAACATAAAAAATTTGATTTTTTTGCATTTGTAAAAACTTTGATGAATGAACAAATTTAATGTTTATGTCTTCCTATGCACTTCGTCACAAATTTTGTTTATATTAGGACCATATGCATGTAAATGAATAAATTCGAAACAAATTTACAAGATTGTGAATAAAAAAAATCAAATTGTTTTAAGTGACATATGAGAAAAAAAAAACATCATAAAGAAAATTACAGCTAATGATGTAATTTAATTGTCTTTTTTGTGGATATAAAAAGAAGAATACGGTCAATATTACTCATATTTCCTAATTAGGAGTCATTGCTAGTTGGAAATTAACTTAAGGGAAGCTCAGACCAAATTTTGCTGTATAAAAAAGAAGAAGAATACAATCAATAGTACTGGTATTTCCTAATTAGGAGTAATTACTAGTTAAAAAAAAGGGTAGATGAAACCAAATTCTACTATAAAAGAAAATAAATTACTACAAATTTCCCAATGGATCCCATTTCCCATATGACCACTGAGAAAGGCCAGGACTGAATGGATAGTATCCTGTAAATTATCTCTCCAGTCAACAGATGCTTGTTTTTCATCCCATAATTTCCGGTCTTGAAAATTTTTATGATTTTCTTCCCAGATCCCAACATTCCCATTCACTTGTTTCAGAATTGGCAGCATCATAACAATCCAAAAATATCTCAGAAGAATACCAACTTTATTTCCCAAGAATATCCCAGAGCCGAAAGAAGAAAAAACACAGAAGAGGAGAGAAAGTTTTGCAGTCTCCATCAACGAGACGATCAAGATTCTTTCATATATCTAGATATATATTGGTTTAAAAAGGAAATGAATAGAAGAGATGAGTACCGATGAAAAGGGCTCAGTAGGTAACTTTGGACGATGGCGATGAGAATGATACTTCATATCATCCTGTAATTAACAGAAAATTACAATAAATGCACATAAACTTTCTAATGAATCAATCAGCAGACTGTTTGAGCGAAACGACACTGAAGAAAGAAGATTTAGCTGTAAAGACATCGATGAATAGAGCAAGATTCAAGACCCTATTCTTTTTGGTGTCCCATACTGCCTCATCGAGAACGTGAGAAGGCAGCCACGACATTGCTTCTTCAAAGCCAACCTCAATATCTTCGACAACAGCAGCCATTGTCTGAATCTTCGGAGAGAGAGAGTTTCTTTCTTGATTCTTTGGGAGAGGAAAGCCAGAGAGGCTTTTGAGCTCCAACTTCGAACCTGCAACTTAACTAAATTTTTACGTTGGAAAAGATTGAGAGAGAAAACGACGGATATATAGGAGCCGAGTGAGGCCAGATGAAGAGTTGCGTCTAATTCACTTTCAGGACGGAGCGCGTACAATCCAGTTTCGGATTAGAAAATCCTGAAACGAACTCGTTTCTCATTCATTCTATCGTGCGTGCAAATTAGCCTTGATTTGCGACTATAATTACGCATCAAACCACGGAACTTTCCACTTTGCCAAAATTTAGCAAAATTCCATGTTGCATGTTTATGTAAACTGTAAGAGGTAACATAATGTTAATTCACAAGTTAAGTCGAAGGGGTAAAAAAATAAAAGGGTAAAATTATCAATTGGTCATAATTTATAACCACAAAATCTAAACCTTGAATAGTTTTGTAATTTTTGAAAGTTTGAACAGTTATTGTTTCAAATTTGAATGTAGGTCGGCAGTTTACATTATGATCCCTTTCAAACCATTGACCACCAGTTTTAATTTGAAATCTGCCCATATTGACCATCCGCTAAATAAATGTGCTGAGATCTAGTATTTGTGAGCTTAAAAATGATTGTAATTTAAATACTAAATCAGAATAAATATTTCCATACTAGAGAGAAAAAGGGCATTTCAGTATTTTTGATATCATGCCAATCAGTTCAGTGGTATCAATGGACGTGGATTGGGTTGGGTTCGGTGAACCCCTCTTCCTATTTTGTTGTAGCAGTTAATAGTGCATGAACACCTTTTCTTTTCCAGTCTTCCAGTTCTACAGTTTGTTTAATTAATGGCGATTTAAAACAAAAAAATTAATGCGATTAAGCTCCAGATGGATAGACTAAGATTGATGACCATAGGCATCTCTGTAAAGGCATGCAAATATGCAGCAGCTTCTGCCTGTTCTTAACTACCGCACCAACTCTGACATTTTCACCCAAATCTTGAAAATGTTTGGTTTAGGAAAGTAGGTCCCCCCCAGCTAACAAAACTATTCAAGCCTTCATCATAAAGGGTAAACCTTAAACAAATGGGATGATGTTGGTGAACTACTGACTGCTGGTTTGGCTGGATTTTTGAGGACGTGTAAACCAGTTATTTAGTTACATTCAGTTACCAAATTCACCTCAAATTTGATGTCAACATTTATTGTCGACCTGCTTGTTGGCAGATGACTTCTGGTTCTGTCTCAAGGTAATGTCAAACTTACTAAATCTGTCAATAATAAGATATAGTTTAATCAAGTCATCCAATTATCCAAAGCTTTAGCACTTGTCAGAGTGGTCATGTGATGTTCTTTTATTGGGTTGGCAAAGTCAGGTGAGATTTCGTGCTTCTGCTTTTATAGGTAACAACTGCTAGTATGCTAATGTTCTTAGCACAAAGTAAAAGTAAACCATCCGCTTTCTTGACAAAACTTCTGCTGGCAGTAAACAATTAGATATGTCTGAGTAAAACACGGAATATGTACTCATGCAATCACAACACACACACACACACACACACACACATACATACAAAAGAGTAAATCATGGACTGCAAGGTGATGTTATTCAATTCTGCTAGAAAAAGGGTGCCGTTCTTCATTGCTTTCTTTGTACTGTACATAGCAGGTAGTAGCAATTAACAGAGAACTTCCATGTTAACAATAGCAGTTAATAGACTGAATATGAAAGATGGAAATTCTGGCTGAATTTTTTTTTCTTTGGCCAAGGAAATTCAGACAGAATGATCCATCATTTCTGCAATTGTTTCAGCATGATAACATTCCGTCCATTCACAACAGAAACAATCAAATTAAGCGTGCTGAAAGTCACTGCTAGTACTCAACTGTAGCCGTCAAAACAACTCTTCATTTATCTCAAAGTAATTTCACTCTGCCCTGCACTCATCACAGACTACTTGAAACTTCACTGACACACATTTTGCTAGTTAAGTTTATGAGTTCATGCGTTTCCTCATCCAGTGGTACATTATCCTTCCGCATCCTCTCAGCAACTATAAGTGGCATTTTACCTGCTTTTGCATAAGCTCGTAGAAGTGAATTATACACCTTCGTACTGACATGGCCAGCGTTCCGAAGAATAACTAACAACTTCTCCACCCCTTCAGTATTGCCTAGCTCCTCAAGTTTCTTAAATACTTCTCCAACCAACCTGTCATTGGGATTCCATTTTCTCACACTACCAACAGCTCGCTCAAAACAATCCAATACTTTTTCAATTCGCTGATTCTTTAAATAACCCCATGTAAGCAGTTCCCAAGTAGTGTAACAAGGGGAGATACCCTTCTGCACTATTCGCTCATAAAAGTCTTCAGCAATTTCCATCCGTTCTTGATTGATGTAAGCTGCAAGGAGTATGTTTGGAACTCTAGCATCAGCACTTCCAGAAACAGACTCCCACTCATTGTAGAGTATCTCAGCTTCTTCAAAATCCCCAAGTTTCACAAGTGAAGATATCATACATGTATACTCAGCATCATTCATTTTGCGGAAGCATGATTTCATCTTCTTCCAGATTCGTTGAACCCCATCCTTATCCCCCATGTTTGTATGCAAACTGAGAAGGGAGGAATAGGCAACTCGATTTTTCCGAGAAGCCTTCTTCTCCATATCCTTCAAAGTAGATGTTGCCTTCTCAAATTCTTTTCCTCTTATATAAAGATTGGTCAATGCACTACATGTCATCCAGTCAGGATCTATTTTCGCCTTCTTTAGGTCATGAAGGATTTCTTCTGCAGTTTCGATTTTATTTTGGGAGGCACAAACAGATAGCAATAAATTATAAGTAACGATATCTGGCGAAGTATTTTTCTTTAATTCCTGAACTATTCCAGGAACCTTTTCTAGTTGCCCTTCCGAGATGTATAGAGATAGCATGTGGTTGAAAGGAAGCGGACACTTCACAAAACCACATTCTGACATTTTCTTCATCAGAGTCTCCGCTTTAGCGAACAACTTGTTCTGGACATACGTGTGGAGGAGAGCTGTACATGTGGCTTGACCTCTCATCTGGTCAGGAAGGTCTTCAAAGAATTTTTCCGCACTAGCTAAACCGCGGACCTTTGCAATTAAGTCCAAGTGAACGGCATAGTCACCAGGTAACAGCTTGATATCTTGCTGCAATCTCATCCATTCACATATCTACAAGAAAATAAACCACGGTGGCATATGGTCAATTCTCGAACATAAACATTTCCAAGCAGTTCTAGGTACCCAGTTTCAACAGGCAACAATTATTCTATAAATAGTACTCATCTCACAATAGGGGCAAAGATCTCATAGTAAAATATAATTTTACTAAACAATCTGTTCAAGCTTAACCAGAATGCGAGCAGCATTTTACAATTTTTAAGCCTATTTCCCAACCGAAACTAAAATTAGTTCACAATTCCAAGGATATAAGCGTCAACAAATGAGACAAGAAGATAAAAGGAGGGGGTAATAAGCATTAGACCTCGAGGGCGTGCTTATATCGCTTGAGCTTGCGAAGCTCTCGAACGACTCTATTGAGCTCGTACTTACGTACCGTACGGCCTTCCTCCTGCCATTTCCGAATTGTAACCACAGCGCTGCGTTTTGGATACACGAGGCCTATAAGCCTCCATCCCAGCGTGTCTCGGCTGCCACCTCCGCTTTTTACAGCGCCTTCGGTAGTTGCTATAGCTTTCTCCGCAGCCGATGTCGCTTCCGCCGAGAAGAAACGTGCGGCGGAGAGGGACGCGCGAACGTAGCGAATCAACATTGCCTGAGTTCTATTTGATTTGGCAAGCAAGCGATCAGGGAATAGGGTTTAGGCGAAGTAAGAATTAGGGAAGCCAGATTAGAAAAAGAGCTTTCAATCCAGATCTTTTTCTTGTCGGCCTGATCCATAACCCAGTAAGGTCAGTGGCTCAAGTGGCTTTTATTTGGGCTTCAAAACTCAAAATGTACCCAAACCGACAAGAGCCAATAGCCCGTCAACAAAGGCGAGTACACACACTTTTGGTAGGCGCAAGAAACAGCCCCCCAACTTCCTCCCCAGGCCAATGAATTGAACTCTTCTTCGTTAACAATCGCCATTAGCCCACCACTTTTCCTACTGTCTGATTTCGTACCTCCAACGCGCCAACCAAAAAAGAGAATAAATAAATAAATAAATATCCCTTTCTCTCTCTCTCTCTCTCTCTCTCTCTCTCTCTCTGCTTCTCAGTTGCAACAGCAACATTCCAAATGCCAGGTAGATCAGCCGCCGGTGTCCGAACCGGCGTGAGAGTCGTCGTAGCTGGGGACCGTGGCACGGGTAAATCGAGCCTCATCTCAGCTGCAGCTTCCGATTCTTTCCCCGAATATGTCCCGGCGGTTCTTCCTCCTACTCGCCTCCCCTCTGACTTCTACCCCGATGGCGTCCCTGTCACTATTGTTGACAGCTCCTCCAGGTATACTAGTTTGGAACTTTTCCCAGTTTTCTATGAACGTGAATGCTAATAATGGTTGTTTTGATCCGGCCGTGCCAAATATTTACAGTAACTTTTTAAATAGATGGTCTGTTTTGGGATTGTGGTTAACATTTTAGAACCTATAATCTAGTTTTTTTCAAAAGGAAAAAAGTACCTTTAGATGAAAAAGCAAATTATTTTTTTCACGAATTAAAAAAAAAAATTGTTTGAGAAACTAAATGCATGATTTTATTTTTGTAACAAACAATAATGTACGAATTGCTATCTTATTTAAGTAGCAAATGCTAAAGCAAGTAGTAAAAGCAACGTAAGCGTTTTCTGATGAGTTTTAAATGTATGCTGATTTTTTCTGCATTGCTATTTACCTTTAGCATGGAGAGCAGAGTAAGGCTTATTGATGAGTTGAAGCGAGCTGATGCTGTGGTATTAACATATGCTTGTGATCAACCTATGACACTCAGTCGACTGAGTACTTTTTGGCTTCCTGAGCTTCGTAAATTAGAGGTTTGCTGTCGACATAATTTACTGACATAAGATGCATACTTTTTCATGTTTACTCATAAAACGACACTACTTTCATTATGTTTATATGTTATATCTGAATAGGTTAAGGCACCAGTTATTGTTGTTGGGTGCAAACTAGATTTACGAGATGAGCGTCAGCCCATGAACTTGGAACAAGTCATGGCACCAATCATGCAACAGTTCAGGGAGATTGAGACTTGTATAGAATGTTCCTCTGCTACACTAATTCAGGTTTTTTTTCGTTATTACTATTGTTTAATTTAACATAACAACTTACTGAATATTCTCATTTTATTTTCGCCAACACGCTACCCCATCTGTCTTTATGACATTGTGGCATTAGCATTTAGCAGTTCACTTTTTAATCAGTGGCTCTAGACTCTAGAGGGGTGCTGAGAGACAACCTTCCAGTCTTCTTTTGTGTTGAAAACTATTTCCTATTATATTATCTTTTGACCAATTGATAAATGTTGAACCCATTTATGTTGTCCTTATGTTTGTTAAATTCATTTACTATTTGTGTATTTGAGTAGCTACAGATATTCGGTAGGTCGAAATCTAAGGTTTTTTCTACTTTTATTGTCTATAGGTTCCTGATGTGTTCTATTATGCTCAAAAGGCAGTTCTACACCCAACAGCACCACTATTTGATCAAGAGAAACAAAGTTTGAAGCCACGATGTATCAGGGCATTAAAACGGATATTTATGCTTTGTGATCATGACATGGATGGAGCCCTTAGTGATGCAGAGTTGAATGAGTTTCAGGTTTGTTTTTCGCTTTGTTTCTCCTTTTCTAACCATCTCTCTTATGGAATTGGAAAAGTTTGACATGTTGAGCAATGATAAACAGGTTAAATGTTTTAATGCTCCATTACAACCTGCTGAGATAGTGGGTGTAAAGAGGGTGGTGCAAGAGAGGATAAGAGGAGGAGTCAGTGACCTTGGTCTTACTCTTGAAGGTTTCCTCTTTCTTCATGCTCTTTTTATAGAAAAAGGGCGTCTTGAGACAACTTGGGCTGTCTTGAGAAAGTTTGGATATGATGATGATTTAAAGCTTAGGGATGATATTCTTCCAACTCCAACCAAGCATGCCCCTGATCAGGTAGCACATAATTTGGCCTTAGACATACTATTATTTAGTCCAAATTGGCGTTAAGGTTTATTGGCTTGCTTCTCCTTGCATTTATATTGGTGAAGTTCCTAAGCACTTGATTAAGTATTCGGTAATTGTTGTTTGGGTTTTTTTATGGTTGTTAATAATGATTGGAAGATTGCTCTTTATCTGACTTGTGAGTGCTTGTTCCAAGACAAGATTTAGCCTAGTGATTTACTGTAATTGTATTCAGCATATATGTGATGCATCATCAATATCAATATCAAGGAATTATAGAGCTTTATGTTGCACATATCCCTAATACTGAAGTTTTACCTAGTTTGCAGCATTTTTTAACAAATACCCCCCCTTCCCCCGAGTAGATTTATTTGACTGTTGAATTCTTCTGCTTCCTATAATTTTACCTTTCATAATAACTTCCCTAACTGGGGATTGCGATATACTTACTTCTAGATATCTTGTAGAGTGTGGAGCTGACAAATGAAGCTGTAGACTTTTTGCGTGGGATCTTCCGATTGTATGACATTGATAATGTATGTGTTAATCTCCCAAATCCTTTTCACTTGTACAGAAATAAGAAGAAAAAAATGTTAAATCGCTAGTTCTTTATCATATTTAGAGTGTCTATAATGCTAACTTATGCACAATCACTGAATTTCTGCTTTGGTTTTGAGCTTACCAGGATGGATCCTTGCAACCTTCTGAGATTGATGATATCTTCGTAACTGCTCCGGAAAGGTGAATGGAGTTAGTAGATGTGTCTTCTTTTATTTGTAGACTCATAAGATTTAACAGTGTTCTCTTAGCACATTTCTGTTGCTCCAATTATCAAACGGTTACAGCACTTCAAGATTTGCGTTGATTGATTCCAATTAGCTTCTGCAAATGTTGGAGATGGAACAGCTAATGCTGAGGTTGCAAAAGAATTTAACCTGAACCAAATTGATTAACCTTGGTTTCGTTCATTGTTTAGATTACATTTGTTAATGTATTATTTCTAGTATTTAATGTTATAGAAATTACTGTGAAGCATGTGTTTATGTGTGCATAACACACACACAAGAGCATGCATGTATAAATAATCCTACTGATTGCTTTTAATCTTTTCCTGCAAAAACCCTTAGCTCCTAATGGTGTTATTAATGATCCTTGTTATGTCGTATGGCAAATTAACTTTTAGACTTAGCCCCCATTGCTGTTTTTCCATTTCCCCCCTGATTCTATTTGATTATCCAGAATATATTCTTATGAACATATGTGTTCTCTGTATTCAGTCCATGGAGTGTGGGCCCTTATGTAGATGCTGCAGAGAGAACAGCTCTTGGAAATTTGACTCTTAATGGGTTTCTATCTGAGGTTTGTCGTGCTTACTACTCCTTCCTTGATTTTTACTTGTGGTATAACACATGATGACATTTTTAGTGGCTATCTGGGTGAATTTTATCTATATCTTAAATTTTATTCGTCATGGACCTGGACAACACAGGGTCTTAAGGACCTTACCCATACCAGTATCGTTTAAGGATTTCGCAAGTTTTATGTGCATTTTCTAATTTGCATAAGTAATTATATTTCCAATTAGAATTGACTGCTAGGATGCTGTTCAGCAGAAGTCCCACTTATTTATAGTACATCTGACTAAAATGGCTAATATTTATTGGTTTATATTCTTATATTCTTTCACAGAATTATCTCTCTATGAAAGGGCCTATTTTACCACTTTACTACTTTGATGTCAATATCACTGTTTTGATTACATGTGGGCACAATATCATTTTATACTCTCTGACTATTTTGGGTTCATCTGTTTCTCTCTTCTCTTGGTTCTCTTAGCTTGCGACTTAATCCACAGTTCCAACACTGACATGATTTATTTCTTGTATTTCTTGTTAAATAGATTAGACAGATTTTCTTTGTCCTGTCGGATATTAATTGGTATTTGAACATTTTCAATTTTGTTTAACTGTAACTCTCATCATATATGTGGTTGCAGTGGGCCTTGATGACATATCTGGATCCATCATGTAGTTTGGCTAATTTGATTTGCATTGGATATGGTGGAGATCCAACTTCAGCCCTTTATGTTACTAGGAGAAGATCTGCAGATCGTAAGAAGCAACGGACAGAAAGAAATGTATTTCACTGCTTTGTTTTTGGTCCTAAAAGATCTGGGAAGTCTGCTTTGTTGAATTCATTTTTAGGAAGGTGTTGACTCCAGACCTATGTGATCAGTCGATGTTGATCTTGCTAGTTTCATCTGCAGCTTCTTTTGTTCATCTAGTAAAATTATACTATTGTTTTGTCTTCTCAGAGTCTAGATTCTGTGACATCATTTATGAGTGTGGAATTTGAACTGCAGGCCTTTCTCGAGCAACTATACTCCGACAAATGGTATATGTTATGCAACGAATGTTGTTGAAGAGATTGGAGTGAGTAATAGCTATAGATATAATATATGTCCTAGTATTTTCATGCAACTCACTTTGTAACCTCTTTTCTTTTCTACAACCCCATGTTTCCCCTGTGAGATCATTGACCATGACTACGGTGAGTAAAACTCTTGTTCAATAAGAAAAGGTGACTGCATATGTCCTTGTGAAAATAAACAAAAAGTTCTCTTTTTTTTTGTTTATCTATTTTCTGTTTCTTGTGCATTGAAAACATAGCTGTTCATGTCTAATGAGAAGTTGTGGTTTTGATGTGGCAATCTTTTTGACTCTATTGTCTTTGTAGGGTACTCAGAAGACACTTATTTTGCAAGAGATACCAGAAGATGGAGTTAAGAAATTCCTGTCGAGTAAGGAATGTTTGGCTGCCTGTGATGTAGCTGTATTTATGTATGACAGGTAATGTTAAACAATATTCTATTTGTCCAAAGTAGCAACATGAGAATAGCATGGTGAATATGCTAAAAGCTTACTCATAGACAAGTGGTTATGAACCTCTTTCAATTAGCTTGTTACTGGGTTTTAATGTTTTTTATTACTCAGCCTACTTTCCCCTTTTGCCTAATTCTGTATTGTACTCTATCTACAAACCTGTGGATATCTGGAATCGAGGAATAATTAGCACCTCAAAGGGCTGTCGCAATTTATTGATTTGGCAGTACATGGTCACTTATCTTACATGGCGTTGTATTCCTATTGCCAGTTCAGATGAATATTCATGGAAAAGATCAAGAGAACTGCTTCTGGATGTTGCTAGGCAGGGTGAGGAAAGTGGTTATAGAGTGCCTTGCCTTCTCATTGCAGCAAAGGATGACTTGGATCCATATCCAATGGCACTACAAAACTCGGCAAGAGTATAAATGATTTCATTGGCTGCTTTGTTTGTCCAAATCCTACAAAGCTATGATGATAGATGAGTTATGCTGTTAATTTCAATTTTCTTTTTCAGGTTACTCAGCAGTTGGGAATGGAAGCTCCGATACCTTTAGGTGTGAAATTAAGAGATTCCAAAACTGTATTTTCTAGAATCATAAATGCAGCAGAACACCCTCACCTGAGCATTCCTGAAACTGAGAAAGGGAAGAAAAGGAAGAAATATCGCCGGCTTGTTAATAGCTCACTTATGTTTGTTTCAGGTTAGTTGTATCTCACTTCCCCATCCAGCTCTTTCCTTGCAACGGAAATGAAATTTGTGTAGTACTTGCTTTCATATTTTACTTGTTCTTGACTGGGTTCCATGTTCAAATTACAGTTGGGGCTGCTGTTGCTGTTGTTGGACTGGCAGCTTATCGTGCCTATGCTGCAAGGAAGAATACTTGAAAGATGATCAGTTTGTTCATCAAGAACTATTGCTTTTTTTGCTGCATTTTGCTACGCAAATAAATGGTCGGTACATGTATCCTTGTTTGGTTTTTCTACCTAAAACCTGTATATAACTTTTTGCAATTATTTCCAGCAAGGCTGGAGGTAATCTTTTTGACTTTCGCATCGTGGACCCAATAATTTCACTTTTCTTTCTTTATTTATTTTTTGTTCCTTGTATTCTGACATATATGTAAACCGCATGCCAATTATCTGTCACGAAAGTATAAGATCTGTGAACCTTGAAACATAGTGTTATTATATATGTTGGCTTGTGGTTGAGGCATAGCCATTATGGTAGCAACGCCTCTCCCAAAATTGAGATTCCAAGTTCAAATTCGCTCCAAACTCAAAGTCTTTAATGGGCATGGATGAGGCTGGTAGGCAACTCTTGTTTGGAAGGGGCAATGTTGGCTGCTTGTTTACTTGTTGCATGCATGATCTGTTGGTTACAGTTGACACTTTGTTATGGTTACACTAAATTAACACTTTAGAAGAAATGAACGGAAAAAGGGAGGACTTGAACTGAAATAGTAGGATACCGGTTTCAGTTTATTCTTGTCATCCTTGTTTATGGTAGAATACATGGGTAATGAGGTTTACCAAAGAAGTGATAATAGATACTATTCCCGCCCCATCATCTTCTTGTCATTTTCTTTAATGTCTCAAATATATTCTCTTTTTTTTATATTGCCAAATCATTTGCATGGTTTTTTTTTTTACTTTTTGACAATTAAAATCATGCTACATAAATTTTATTAAAAAAATTAAAATTTTAACATAAAATATATTAAAATTTCAATATATATATTTTTAAATTTCTTGAAAGTGAAAAAAAAAAAAAAAACAAGCAAAATGAAACTGAAGGGGTATTTTATTCTTTTATGACATTGGCGACGTCTGCGGGTGAGGAAAATATTTCCCGTTAAAGCCCGAGGAAGGGATGATTTTGACCTTTGAAACGTTATTCTGTTAATTTAAACTAATTTTGTTTATTTATGCACTAATATTTTTGTGGTGTTAACATAAGTTGAGGGACCACGTTTGCCTAGACGAATTTGGACTGCCAAATGTGGCTTAGGAATAGACTAGGTCAATAGTATTGTTGGATTTCTGGGCTGAGAGAAGCCCAAGCCCGAGTAAATGGATTGAGCTCCATTCAGCCTTAGCTGGGTCGACTTGTTTAACAATATTCAGAGTCACCATGAATCAGGATGTGGGGGGCGGGGAGGAAGAAGGGAGAAGGAAAAAAAAATATTATAATTTTCTTAATTTTTAATTTTAATTATTTTTGTGAAAATTATAGAATTATCTTAAATAAGTTATTCAAGATTTTACTTAATTAATAGAATAAAAAAAATCAAGCACAATCACAATATCATAAGAATTTATGTGGTTTGGTCTTTTGATGACTTATGTTCACGAGCACAGCAATTGAAAAAGATTCACTAAAAGAAAAATAAGAAGTTTACATTAACAGTTTCAAACTCATAATCCTTATCCCACGTATACCTAAATCACTCTTTTTAAGTCTAGATGATAATTATTTTTTAACCTTATGATCAAGTACAATAATCTTATCTTAATACACTTAGGATATATTATTCTAGTCTAACTAGATTTAAAGACTATTTTAACAAGGTATACTAAATTAATTAAAATTAAACTATCTTAATCAAATTACAATTCAAGACTATCCTAATAAATCTCCACCTTAGCCTCAAATTCACCTAACTTCACCTTACGAACCAATCTCTATCGACATCATCATTGCCTCAAAGGGCCTCAAGCACTACGAACACCGATCAAGTCCAAGCAATGCTTGAACTTTATCCTAGAAACTGACTCAGTCAACATATTTATTGGATTTTCAACTCTAGCTATGTTCATAACTATAATCTCACATCTAGAAATAATCTTTCGAATGAAGTTACATTTAACTTGGATGTGTTTGATTTTCTCATGAAACATTTGATTTTTAGTGAAGTGTATTACATTTTGACTATCACAAAACACAAGTATATATGCTTGTCCAAAACCTAGTTCACTAGCCAAGCCTCGAAACTATAAAGCCTTTTTCACTGCCTTGGTCACAGCCATATATTTAGCTTCAATTGTAGACAAAGCAACTACTACTTTCCAACTGATTGCAGACCTTGAGAGAGTGAACATATACCCCATTCGATATTTCTACTCTCTAGACCACTAGTAAAATTTGAATTGGAGAAGCTAACCACATTACAACTAATGTTTGCACCTTTTTCACACATTAAGCCAACATTAATAGTACCTTTAGGTGTTTTCACTAGCTCCCATGTTTGATCCCAATATAGAGACTTAATCTTCTTAAAAGACTCGGCATATGTAATTGCCTCACGATAAAAGTAAGGCTCATCAATCTTTACTTCCACAGATAAAACATAAGAATCAAAATCACCGTTGATACAAGTAATGCTTCGTTGAGATACCAATTCTTATACCTCTTGTAGTTCATTCTAGATTACACTATCATCTTGCACTGTCTCGAGAGCATTGATTTCAAACTCCACTTGCTTGTTAACTTCCTAGTCTGATGTGTTTATAATTCTAGACTTTATCCCACGAAGTAATGTAGACTTGTCAAAGGTAACATCTCGACTCACCATAAACTTAGGGGACTTACAATCAGTACACCACAACCGATAACCCTTCACCCCATATGCATAGCCTAGGAATATGCACTATGTCGCCCTCAACTCAAGTTTACCATCACTCACATGAACATGAACAAGACAACCAAATACTCTCAATAGAGAGTAATTAGTAAGCTTACCAAACCAAACTTTCTCGGGAGTCTTAAATTCAATTGCAGTTGATGGTGACCGATTTACCAAGTAGCAAACCATATTGATAACTTCTGTCCATAATACTTTGGTTGGGCCAACATTAGAGAACATGTATTTTGCTCTTTCCAGAAGTGTTATCTTCAACCATTTTGCAACATCGTTTTAATGTGGAGACAACAGTACAATGTCTAATGATTTTCTCATTTTTGCAAAACAAACCAAACTCACCTTTGCAAAATTCCAAACCTTTGTTTGTTTGAAAGCTCTCGATCCTTTTCTTAGTTTGCTTCTCGATTAATGCCTTCCAATGCAAAAAGGTGGTCAACACTTCACTCATAGCCATCAGAAAATACGTCCACACCTTGAAAAATTATCAATAAAAGTCCACATGTATAATAATTCACCTTTTGATGCCATCAAAGAAGGACCCGACAAATCTGAATGGATGTAGTTTACTGTACTCTTAGTTCGACGAGTTATAATGTTAAATTTCACTGTATGTTGCTTAGAGAAATCTAGTTTCCTAATCTTTTGACTACATAGTAAACTACGCATACTCCATTTTCTAATCATTCTCTCGCTTATATGACCCAATCTCGTATACCATAAACGTGTTACATCATCATCAAGATCATTGGATGAGACTACGAAAACAGTTTCAATGACCGTGTTTCCTACTAGATGATAAAGGTCACTGGATAATTTGTCTTTATGATAATTCAAGCTCCTTTAAATACATTCAAGACACCATCTTGGCCACTATATTTGTTGCTTTTTTTATCTAACAAACTCAAGGATATCAAATTCTTTTTCATGTCAGGAACATATTTCACTTCAAGTGTCCTTACCATACCATCAAACATCTCAATTCGAATTGTGTCAATCCCAACAACTGAGAAAAAGAAATCATCTCCTAATTATATAGTGCCTATATCAATAAATTGTTAAGTTGTAAACCAATCACGCTTAGGACATATATGGCAGCAACAAGCTGAATTCAAGATCCATGTATCCATCAGGTTACCAATAGTAATTGCTAGAATACTATCAGCTTTCTCAAAAGTATCAAAGTCATCTCCAACCACGTTTGTAGTATTATCAGATTTGTTAATCTTTTCATCATCCTTGAATTTGGTACAATCTTAACAAAAGTGTCCTCTCTGACCACAATTCCAGCAAGTTTTCCCTTTTGCTCTAGATTTACCTTTTCTATCTAAGCCTTTTTCTCTATCTTTTCCTTTATTCACAATCAGGTCTTCTACTTGATTTTTATTCTGGATACCACCAACTTTCTTCTTTAATTCATTGGAATTTAAAAATGCCTTTACATTTTCGAAAGTGAGAGTGTCTCGGTCATATAACATAGTATCCACAAAGTTTTTATACAAAGGAGGTAAAGAACATAGAAGAATTAAGGCTTAGTCTTCATTCTCAATTTTAACATCGATATTCTTTAAATAAAAAATAACTCTATTAAATTAGTCAATACGAGTATTAACGAGGGTACCTTCACACATCTTGAGAGTATACAATCATTGCTTCATATAAAGCTGATTCGTTAAGGATTTGATCATATAAATACTCTCGAGTTTAAGCCACACTACAGTAGTAAATTCTTCATTCATGACTTCTCTTAACACCTCATCAGACAAAGCTAGGAGCATAGCACTATGTGCTTTTTTCATAAAGTCATCTTTCTTACCATTAGATAAATTCGAGGGAAGATGATCTTTTCCCTTCAGTGTCTTCAACAGTCCTTATTGCACTAGCAATGCATGCATCTTAACACTCCACAAGCTAAAATCATTTCTTCCATTAAACTTTTCAATCTTATACTTGGCCAACAAAGTTACTATCAAGAGATTAAAATTAACTCAAGACCTTGAAGTTCTGATACCAGTTTGTTGTAAAAATTACAGAATTATCTCTAAAGAGTTGCCCAAGATCTTACCCAATTAATAGAATAAAAAAAAAATCAAGCACACCCACAATAATACAAGAATTTACGTGGTTCAGTCTTTTAATAATGGTTCAGTCTTTTGATGACCTAAGTTCACGGGCACAGCAGCAGAGAAAGATTCACTAAGAGAAAAATCAAGAGATTATAAGAACAGTCTCAAACTCACATCTCTTATCCCACGTACACCCAAATCACTCTTTCTAAATCTAGGTGATGACTTTTCTTTAACCTCATAGGATCCTTTTATATAGGCCAAGTACAATAATTTTATCCTAATACAATTAGGATATGTTATTCTAGTCTAACTGGATATAAATACTATCTTAACAAGATATACTAGTTTAATTAGAATTAAACTATCCTAATCAAATTATAATTCAAGACTATCCTAACAATTACTAATAAAATTAATTTGACATAACGCCTCAGTTAACTTAAAAAAGTTATTAACATTTTGAATGACTTGGTATAAAAGGGTTATATTTAAGGAAAACTAACCCAAATCGGCATCCATGGATGAAGCCTTTGCTTTGGAAATTGCGATTAGAGTTATGGAAAATTTTAAAAAATAAAAATAAAAATCTTAATTGAATCATGATGTATGAATTCAGTTTGTATAAATTGTGTGGTTAGGTGTATGTTTCTTTTTCTTTTTTAATAAAAATTGAAGTTGAAATTAAGTAAACTTGAGTGATTGGTCATACAAATGTTTATTGTAAAGTACATTGTAATTTCTTTTTTTAGTAAAATTCACTAACACTTCTAAGTTTTGCTTATAATTTCACATGAGTCTAGTAGTTTTCAAAATGAACAATCCGTTCCAAACGTGTACACAGTGTTAACAGTAAACATGAAATGTGTAAAACACCTTTATTCTTTCTTCACTTTTTTTCATTATTTTTTTCTCAGGTTAGTCGACGACGCTCTTTGGCGGGATTTGGTCAGTGGGGGGAGGGTGTGGCTCCCTTAAAGAATGCGGGGGAGGAGGGCGACAACTCTCCTGGAGAGATCTGATCGGAGCCAAATCTGGTGCTACTCGACAAGAGTTGGATTTGGCATTTTGGCCTCAAGAAGAGGTAAGGGAGAGATTTTTTTTTTTTGATTAGGAGAAAAAAATGAAAATGAAAAATTATAATTCATATAATGTGATAATTTTTAAAATTAATGAAAGATAAAATTATCCAAAAAATATTACTACGTCATCAAATTAATAAAAATATTAACGATTGACTAAAAACTAAATTTATCTGTCTAACGAAATATATATTTTTGAAATAAATTATATATTTCAAAAATTCATGAACTCGTATAAAATTATCGATAAAATTTAAAAATATTAATATATTTTACTTTTTTTTATTTATCGAGGTCGAAACAAAGAGGTCCAAAAAGGACTTAAGAACGTCAAATCGTTCTAAAAGTTCAAAAGGCAAATAAGGGAGCCATAGGAATTTGGTTTCATAGTCTCTTTAGATACCAGATAGTAATGGAGGGAGAAGTAAAGTGACGATAATTTATTAGCAATGTGTTAAATTTCATTTTTTTTTTTGGTTTAAATAGTAGATGACTGATAACAAGGAGAGGAAAAAAATGAGATTACTATAGGCTTGCTTTTGATTTAACAGAAGTGGTTCATTTTCTTTAAATTTCATTTGGAAAGTCTCACATCCTCATATTTGGTTTAATATATTCATGAAAATGTGCTTCCATAGAAACGTGATTCTCATTAACCATGGAAGGAATGTAACTTTTCCATTAAAGTTCTATATTAAATTCGGACAAGTTTATCAAATCATGCACGAAGAATTGCATTAGCATAATGTTCATTTCCCTTCAAACTTTTGAATCAACTTACGTACAGAGATAAAAGATGGAACCGACAATAGATAATGCTAATGTCTCTCTAATTTGAAATCCAAAAATGAAACTTGTTTACTATCAGTTTTCTTGGTTTCATTTCTCTTTGCTTCGTGTCAACACCAAGCATACTCGTATCAAACATTTGGGAGAAAAGCTACGAAGGGGACAAAATCCCTCCTAAATTCATGTAAATCCCACAACCTGTGTGTGTGTGTGTGTGTGCTTTTTAGTATTATTATTTTAGGGTTTTGTGATTTGGTCAAAAAAATAATAAAAGGTTGGAAGAAGCGAATGACTGGAAATCTCCAAGGAGATGCGGTCTCTCAAGTTTCCCTACTTTGTCATAAAAAGAGAGCAGGTTTGATGTGAAAGGGTAGGATTCTGTTAAATGAAGACGGAGCAGAAAGAGTTAAAAGGGATACATGGGAATTATTGTTGCCATTACTCCCAGGTGGAAACTTGGTCTAGTACTATAGTCTATAGTCCAGTCTCTTTCTCTGCGTTAGTAGAGTTGACCCAGGCAGTCTTTTCCTTCTACTCTACTCTACGCACAGAGGTGGAAGGCCTGCGACTCTATATTCTGATTTTCTGACGCGTGCTCGTGGATTGTGTTTCTCTACTCTTTTTATTTCGAACCATCATGTTCGATCATGGCTCACCATCTTTTGTCTTCTGCTTCCTGCTACTATTGTTGCCTCAATGAAATGCAACAAAATCTCCTATCACCTAGGCTCACGTGTTTAACACCATTGCAATTTTCCATCTTTTCTTGTTTGGTTTTTTCTTCCCCACTCTGTTCTAGCTAAACAATATGTGGTTCCACTAATGTTAAGGAGTAATTATTTAGGCACCTGAACTGAATTAATATTTTACCTTGCTTAACAAATGCCTATGATATGATATGAAAGTCTGTTACGTTAATCATGAATTTAAAGATGATTTGTTAAGCAGGTGGGAAGCATGGACGGTTGTGATTCATTAAAGCAATAATAATTGACGTCGACAATCAACAATGTACGATCATCATCAATCTACATATGAGTGGGCCCTGTCTAACAGCCATCGTCAAGACAAATTACTAGAAGGATATTAAAGTGAGGAAAAAAAAAAAAGAAGCAGAGCTTAAAATAAGTACAGTCGAAAGAAGACAAGAAATCTAATCATTCCAATATATCCCAACAGAGGAAAGAGCCGCACAGGCGGATATCCAGAATCTAATGGTAACAGGATTATGTCGTGGGTCCTGTTTTGATACCTTGATGGACTGGATCCTCTGAAAATCCACCATTGACAAAAGAGCCACCCTGCTTCGACTACTCTTCCTACTACTGCCACTACTACTCGTACTCACTGTTTCTGCTCACTTCACTCAAAATCGTCGCTGTATGTATTATGTGGAACATAACGCAAAACAAGTTGGCAATTTGGTTCGAATAGTGGAAGATGGAATGGCGCTCCTTTGCCCCTTTGCTAGCCCCCTAGCTCCACGCGGCTGTCCCAATTGTGCACGCATCATGATTTGCTGCTGCGATTGTCATTTCATTAATTAATGTTTTGTTTTGCATGATCAACTTTCTCTTTTACGTAAAAATTAAAAAAAATTATAAAAAATAAGTCTCCTCATAAAAAAATTTTAAAAATAACTACTCATATAAAATTATTTATTTTTAACAAGAAATAAGCATAAATAGATCAAAATGTTTTAAAAAATATCATGACAAATTAAGCTCCCAATGTTTTCCTCTCGTCATAAAGAAAATCGAAATAAACACTCAGTTGTTTGCGATCACTCAGCTTTCTCTCTCAGCTCTATGAACTGTATCAACTCTGTCAACTCTTTGTTAAACACCATCATCATCAGCTCTCTGAACTGTATGAGCTCTGTCAACTCTCTTTTGAGCACTATTGTCATCGTGTTGTGGTCTATCTCTCGACATCTGACCATATTGTCGTCGATAAACAGACCTTATAGCAGATATGACATCAAGGTATATTATTGGGTTTATTGTTGCAACACATAAATTTTTGAAACTTTTTGTGTAAATTAGAACATGGATTGAAAACATTGACCCAAAGTTGCTACACCCCATCCGTCTATAAAGCAGATGGCGTGTGAAAAATATACTGAAATAACATGTATTAGCACATGACGTGTAACATTTTTATTTAACATGGCGTGTAACATTTTTATTTAACATGGCATGTAACATATTGTGAACATAACGTGCTACATTTTTTAACTTACATGTAACATTTTTGAACAGGGCGTGTAATTATTTTTGAACTTGCGTGTAACATTTTTGACAAGACGTGTAACAATTTTTGAACAATGCATATAAATAGCATAGTGTTCAACTTGCGTGTGATATTTTTGAACATGGCGTGTAACATTTTTCAAAAATTACGTGTAACATATTTTAAACATGGCATATAACAACGTGATTGACAAAATTTTGAACATGGCATGTAATGTGTAAAATGATTGACAAATTTTTTGTTCTCGTCAATTTTAGTGGGGTTCTAATTGTGCGACTTGTGATAAGACAAGGTAGTCAGTGGATGGATGACATTTACAAGGGTGGTGAGTCACGAATGCAGGGGGTTAGGAGTGATTTGTCGTTTGCGGGCTTGATGAAGCTGGTTGAAGATGCTGTTGGGGTAAACTAAAAAATTGACGAGATTGAGTTACATGCATTGATTAGTACACCCGGATAGCTATCTCGCCCAATTATCAAGGACGATAAGGATGTTGCATTAATTTTACTAAAATAGAGGAATGTTCAGGCTGTGCATGTTAGCATTAAGGGATGTCAAACAAATATTATGTCACATGAAAAAGTTGAACAACATGATAATCAGCTTAATGAAAATGAGATTTACAATGCTTCACATACCACAACATTTGGTCCATAACCCACAACAATGGCAATTGACGTATGCACAAGAGTTTGTGCAACCCGGTAGACAAATGACATTTACAAAACAATTAGCTGCACAATTTTGATCAAGATATGCATTGAACCAATTACTTGCTTCTCTCCAACAAATGCGGCAATCAGGTGAAACTGTAGAAGGTGTAATGCCATTTTCAAATGAGAATACGACACTTGAGGACAACACTGCGACACTCGATGATAATACTACATCTGATGAGGGAAATGAGTATTTGTTCCCTGTCGGTGAAGATAAATTTGATGACAATTCAGATGATGGGCTTGATGAATGGCATGATGACAGTTCAAACAATGACTGGCTTTATGACAGTGACATTCCAATTTACAATAATGTTGAAGGCCAAACGGAAGCTGTTAGAGGTGTTGATGTAGGAGATGCTCAGTGTGATTACCCCATATACAATAACCCCATCGCTGATGAAAACGGGATTCGTTCCCCTAATACATTGCTCGATGACAGTTATCAGGAAAGGGGAAATGCAAGGATATCTCGTACGTGGGTAATTCGAAGTGCAGAAAGGTTCTTTTTCCAAACAATTACCACCGAGGAGTCAGCATGTGTCGATGATCGCTTATATAAAGGAAGAATGTTTTCTTCGAAGGCCAAGTTGAAACGAGCTTTGAACATGTTGGCTCTAAAAGAGCAGTTTGGGATAAGAGTAAAAAGGTCATGTAAAGGTCGTTATGAGGTTGGTTGCAAGGACAAGGCATGCAAATTTGGTGTGCGTGTAACGAAGTTACGTGAAAGAAAATATTGGCAAGTTCGGACATTCCACAAAGTACACACATGTACTGTCGATGGTTTGCAAGGATGATTTCTAACCATGAGTGCGAAGATAATTGGTGAACTTATGTCACACAAGCTTCAGGCTAATGGAGTAGCATTGAGACCTAAGGACATAATTGGTGAGATGAAGGTTCAGTGGGGTTTGGAATGCTTGTACAGTAAGGCCTGACAAGCGCAGAAGTATGCGAAGAGGCTTGTTTTCAGTCCCTCGGAGGAGTCATTTCAAGAACTACCCTTGTAATTTTATATTTTGAAACAAGAAAATCCCGGCACAGTCACTGCAGTGGCTATTGATGAGGTAGAAAGATTCAAATATTGTTTCTGATCATATGGGGCTTGTGTTCGTGGGTTTAGGGATGTAATGCGTCCTACGATTGTAGTAGATGCGACACATCTAAAAAGTAGGTTTAAAGGTGTTCTGTTTGTCGTTGTATGTAAAGATACGAATGAGTGCGTATATCTAGTTGCGTTTGGCATTAGCTATGTTGAGGACGAAGACTCGTGGACGTGGTTTATTAGCAAGCTGCGTGATGCTGTTAGTTGTCTTGAAAACACTATGTTAATCTCTGATCAGCATCTCAATATTAAGAAAGCAATCCAAAATGCATACCCAGAAGTGTACCACGATTTATGCAGTTACCAATTGAAGAAAAACTTTAAAAACAGGTTCAAGCGTGATGACGTTTCTATGATTTTCACCCTTGCTCGAGATTGCTATAAGGTTTCCAATTTTAATAGACATATGAACCAGTTGAAGCAGATTCACGTGGGAAGCCCACACTGACCTTATGAGAATAGGCCCTGAAAGATGAGCATGTGCATGTTCACCGGCAAGGCGATACCAACTCATGACATCCAACATTGCGGAATGTGTTAACTCATGCTTGAAGTATGCAAGACAAATACTAATCACTGTTTTGATCGAGTTCATTAGAGACATGTTCCAACGTTGGTTCCATGGCCAGTACGAGGACGCCGTCAAGGTCACCATGCCCCTCAACCCTTGGGTTATGAGGCAGTTGAGCAAATGGTTCAATGATGCAGATCGCTTTATAGTTAAACCTATCAATGGAGTGGAGTTCAAAGTTAAAAAAGGGAAGATGGACGGACTTGTAAACCTATCCAAGAAGACGTGTTCATGTTGTGAGTTCTAAATAAATTTACTGCCATGCAGCCATGCCATTGTAGTAATAAGGTCAAAATATCTTTATTTCTTATTTGAACCCTAATTGAGATAGCATTTACATTGTGCTTGAACATTGGGTTCATTGTATTTTTCAGAAACGCAAACGTGAAGCCTTTGAATTCTGCGCTGACTACTACAAGACAATCGTTTTGGTGGAGGGTTATGTGGGGTCCATTCTCCCTGTAGGGCATCTTAATGAGTGAGACATCCCCCCTTATGTGAAACAAATTGTCTTGGTTCCACCACCTTAGCGAGACCAAGTGGGAAGACCTAGGAGGAGAAGGATTCCATTGGCTAGTAAAGGTAGTAGAGCATAGAGATGTTCACAATGCAAGAGGTACGAGCATAATATATAGAATTGTCCATCCCTATTTGCAGTTCTATCTACAAATCCAGCACCATCTCCTAGTCAATCGACGCTTCCACGAGTGCGACGATCGAAAGCATGTTCAAGTTACAGACAAACAGGTCACACACATAACAACTGTCTAATACACAGGACAATGTATGAGAATGTAGGGTGTGTTGTGGATGAAGACAACTTGTCAGCGTAACTAAATGTAATGAGCCATGCGCAATACCTTTCTGACAATTTCCTCTTGCAGTTTCTTACATTCATTCATATTTTATGTTTGTTAGTTCCTCTTGTGGATGAGTCTTTTTTTTTTATTAATTTTGTAGATATATTATTTGATTATTCATTTCATTTTGTCTGTAGTTTTGAGCAGTGAATAGACTTGCGAAGTCCCTATACTATTCAAGTATATTATTATTGATATGCTTATTAATACATCAAATATTTAAGTGTAAAAGATTTAGGGTGATGGAAATATATATAAATATTTTTTTACTTGATTATTTGATTGTAGAATATGTAAATTAATTTAGCATTTTGACAAAAATTAAGTTTATTAGTTCTATCTTATTTTATTAATATTTAAGGTGTGTAGGGGTGTTGGCTGTTTTATAAAAAGACATGTGTTTGATTTTGATTTTTGATTTTTTGTGCTAAAAGTCTAACCATCTTGTTGTGGACTTCAACCAGCATTCTAATCTTCGCTTAAAGGAATTTAGGGTTTTTAACTTTTGAAAAACACACTTAATAATCTGAGAAGTCGGTTCTTTATATTTTCGTTCTCATAAATTGAAATTTCTCTCAAGTTAGTCCTTAAGCTAAAATTTTTTTTCCACTTTAGTCCCCATTTTTTTGTTGGTGGGAAAATTTATAATTTATTTGGAGAACTAAATTGAACTAAATGCGAAAGTATAGGGACTACCTCTGTCTTGTCAATATTTTATCAGCCACATGCTGTAATTGGTAGATGTCGATGACATCTTGTGGTGACACACTGAGTGGAAGCAGATTTATCGTGTGACACGTTGACTTGTCCAATATTAGGGTGACACGCTACACCGTAATTGTCATGTGTTGATGACACCTTGTGGTGACACGCTGAGTGGAAGCAGATTGATCACGTGACACGCTGACTTGTCCAATATTGTAGGGTAACACGCGCTGCCCTAATTGTCATGTGTCGATGACACCTTGTGGTGACACGCTGAGTGGTAGCAGATTTATGGGGTCACACTCTGAGTGCAAGCTGATTTATGACTGACACTCTAAGAGATAGCAGATTTATGGCTTGACACGCTGAGTGGTAGCAGATTTATGGCATGACACACTGAGTCATTGCAGATTTATTGTGTGACACGCTGACTTGTTGAAGTATTGTGGGTTGACATGTTGCGCCCCATTTGTTAGATGTCCATGACATCTTCTGGTGACACGTTGAGTGCAAGCATATTTATGAGGTGACACGCTGACTTGTTTCAGTAATGTGAATTGACACGTTACGTGGTTACACTATTATTTCTGAAAAGGAAATCACCTTATAATGAGGGTTATTTCTCATAATTTTCTCTTAATTTAATTTAACTTAGCTTCTGAGCATTAAAGTTATTGTGTCTAAATTATAAAATTCTCGTATAAGATGTACAAATATTATTAAAATTAATAAAATTAATTGTATCCACAAAAAAATCTACATACAACTTTTGGTGTAGGGGTTTAAGGTTCGCTCGCTAAACTATTACTAAAATTTTCAAAGCATATTGGCGACGCATATTGGCGACGCATATTAGTAATCATATTCTGCTTAACTCTTATCAGTTTCGATTGCAAAATGTCGTCAATGTACCCTATGGTGAACATACCATAGTGACACTATTATTCTGACGATGCACTTTAGCTTTTGGCAAATGAATTTCCAATGGCATCAGCATCAAATCTCGTGTCTTCCGAAGCGTTTTGTTGAAATAACCAGATTTGTGGTAGATGATTGGCATCATTGTAGTAAGGGGTGTCATCTGAACCGCACACACTCCGTTATCTTTAGCATCCGAAGTTCTTGCGGAGTCCACCACCTTGATCGTCCACCTCACCAAGTCGATCTTCCTAATCACCCAATACCCACCCACATTGCAAGGTGTGAGGATGAAATTGACATATCTTTTTTTACCATAGGTCAGCCTCTCACCCTTCACGTACGCCCATAACTCATCTAGAATTTTCATCGTGGACCGGCCATCTTCAGTTGGAAATGCGATGTAAAGCATATGGATGGTGTCTTGTCAAACATGTATACATTAGCTTACACTTTAAACCCCAAAAACTTTACTATTTTCAGAATTAAAAATTTTACAGATAAACTTACGAAGAATATCGTATCAACCACAAATGCATGGGGGTTGTACAACTTGGACTTTGCCCCTGTCATTCGCTTACAAAGTACATTAAGGCATTCGTCAATTTGTTCACTTGTCATTTGCTCTTTAGGATCCTCTAAAGTTGTGAAACAGTCAGCCTCTTGATCCCCTAAGATCCCGACGTTACGCTTGCACATGTAATAGAATGAATTTCAAAAGGCTTGGTGGATTAATGTTTCATTCAAAAATAATACATGCAATGTTATTTATGAGTTTACCTCGCACACTCGTCTTTCTTAAAAGTCTCGTAGCTTTCCACCATTGAGTTCTTAACATTTTAGCTAGTCATTGACGGGTCGAAGTATGGGCTTGCTATGTATTTGCTGGCCGTTTTGACCCGTGCTTGTTCAGGTGGGTCTGAAATCACTGCTTCACGATGATGGACATCAGACAACTCCGGTGACGACACTCGTGACGCGCTGCCTTCGGGAGCGCTATGAGAAAGATGGTCCCCTTCAGCCTGAACTAATGCAAGGTTTCAATCCCTTCCTACTGTCTCCTCGACTACTGCATCGGCCTTAGGAAGATGGTCCCCTTCAACCTCAACTGAGTGAAGGTCCCCCTTCCTTCCCGCAGATGCATCGATAACCAAATTGGCCAGCTAAACATGGTCTCCTTCAGCAGCATCTGATTGAAGGGTTACATCCCTGCCCCAACATCATCGATAACGTCATCGACATGAGTTATATTTTGTCCATCAGCAACAACAACATCATCGTGAATGTTAACAATAGGTTCATCACACTGCCCTTCATCAGCATCATCGTGGTCGTCACAATCATCGTGCGATGAAGCACCGCCCTACAGAACGAGACAAATGGGAAAATCAATTAGATCATAAAATACCTCAAAACATAAATCGAGAATAAAAAATAAGACTACACCTGCTAAACGGAAACCACCAAAATACGAGTGAAGGTAGAATAACGTACTTGTGATTTCAGGTCGTCTAAAATCTGAGCAACGATACGGTCCTCAAGCGTCTACATTACGAGAGTCAATGACTGAATTGAAGCCTTCAGCTACAACATGTCTTTTTGATGCATGCACATGATCCGTCGAAGCTGACATTCCGTGACTACTCTGTCATTAACTCTTGTGGAATGGGTCAACTTCAATAACATATATTACTATGTTATTCAATAATCATATATGGAATTGTTGAACATTAACCATTAGAACTTTAATATCCTTACCAGCTGCTCATTAATATTGTGCAGTTAAGCCGATTGGTGAATGAGGACTTATAGTCGCCTCCATCAACTGCAATAATAAACATTACTGTATTACTCGATAAACATGTGAAAATGTTGAACACAAACAGTTAGAACCGATCTTACCGATGGCTCGTTAGCTTTGTGCATCTGAGGAGGACTTCTCAGTGGTTGTGGAGCTCCAGTCGCATGGTCTAACTGTAAACACAGAAATGTTATTCGATAATCACATATGAAATTATTGAATACAAATCGTTAAAATCGTCCTTACTGACTGTTCACTGCCATTGCCATGGTCATCCCCTTCCTCTATCAACTTAAGGCCCGACAGCTCATAGACTAAAGCAGCTATGGTGCTCATTTGTTTCATGCCACCAAAGGCTCTTATCTCCTTCAAGTTTCTCCTTTTTTCCCTCGCACCTAAGCCCCACTCCACCCGATCCTCCATGTGCCCTATTAGCACGTATTGGTGGCCTTCAGATAACGGAACATTAGTGTCCACAAAATACTCCCGGTTGATCTCATCTAGGGTGGGCTCGAAGGTCACGATTGCCCACAACTGCAAAAAGGGTATTGTGATTAAATTTTAGGGAAAATTATTGTACAAATTCACAGTAAAAATTAGTAGTTGTTCACTCACATGCTTAGATGACTCCAACTTCTCAACTGCCTTGTACAAGTCTTTTAGCTTTTGATTGCATTGCCATTTGCACATTCATGGGTAGACGTTGTCCTTTGGACCAGAGGAGGTAACTATTTTTTGCAAGGCTGAAATTACCTTCATTGCCCAGAACTGTAAGTCAAATGTAACCATTATCAGGCCGTAAATGATAAACGAGTGCAACCATAAATTATTATGTCAAAAGGAAAATGAAAAATGTTACGTGACAGTATCTGTATCACCCACGCGAATCCGTAAATGTTATGCCGTAAACGAGTATCCTTCTGCAAGTTTGAGGCAAGCACTTTGAACCCCTTCAAAAGGTAGTCCAAGGTCAACCTCTAAACATAGTGATCCCATGGGAAGACATTCCAAGCGTCGATGTCCTCCATCAATGACAAGAGCCAAGGCATCACCCATCTACGATAGTCTTGACCAAATAAAATGTTATTCCCGATCAAGACGAGTGCCATCTTGGTCGCTTCTCCTAGTCACTGAAAGTTACCTCCGCGGAACGTATTAAGCAATGCCAGCAGTTTAACGCTCTATTGCCCATTCCAGTATCTCGCATGAATTTCGTCTGCAACAACCTCATACGGTCATGTGAACACATCGGGCATTCAACCAAACTTCATTCAGTGATAAGGCAGAACTTTTGCTTTGATATACGCGCCTTGCTTTTGCCAATGGAAAACCATAGCTCATGGTCCATTAAATCTGTCTCGGTGATTTGACGAATCATGATGTTATGCAGAAGACCAGTGCAAAAGTAGCCTTGTGGATATACGTCCAACAACATTCTGAAGCACATATGCTTCACTGCATCGTACTCCTCTTTCTCTTGGAGGTCTTGTTGATGTAATGCAGTTGCGACCACTTACAGTGGGTGTTAATAGTGACATTGAGCGCCCACTTCTCCCTCGACACAATAAGCAAATTGTCAAATCCTTATATTGTCTGACTGCATCTGCAAAACATGGCACACATGCACAAATGAGTTAATCTATAATGTGCAACAAGGTATACTGAAGAAAGAAATAAATGTTGTTACACACCACGCATATCAAGTAAAATGTTGTTCCATGCCATGCATATCTAGTAAAATGTTGTTACACGCCATGCATATCAAGTCAAATGTTGTTACACGCCATGCATATCAAGTCAATTGTTGTTACATGCCATGCATATCACGTAAAATGTTGTTACACGTCATGTGTAAAATGTTGTTACACACCAACGCTGACACGCCAATCACTATAATTACTGTCTCCTTACACGAACTGGCCTAAAATACCAATGGCGTGTGACACACCAATTAGTGTAATTACTGACTCATTACATAAACTGCCCTAAAATAACCAATGTCGTGACACGCTAAAAACCCAAAAAAGCAATTAACCCACTACACGCCATATCAAATGTTATAGTTCTTGTTACACAATATGCAGACATAGACCCCTTTCAAAACTTTGGTACGACCATAAAACTGGAAAGAAAACAGTTTAAACATAACAATTATAAAAAACACGAACATATCAAACAAACCCAGTAAAAAATTAACGAACAAAAGAAAGTTTTAATTTCAGACTGACTGACATCTTCACTGATAACCGACATTGTTGCTGTGGTGTCGCTAAGCTTGCTAAGAACGAGGTCGAACACTCTCATACCTTTGGGGATGAAGAATGAATCAAACCCTCTGAGTTCCTTCACACAAACGTTTACGATTTCTGAAAAATATTTAATTAAAATGAAATGGCCCTATAATATTCATTTATTCATTTCATTCATTCAACGGAAGTCTAATTGGTTTCCTCGTTACTTGCCCACTTCTTTTTCTTTTCATATTTCAAACCATGTTGTGTCACATGTTCAAGCCATGCCATGTCACACTCTAAACCCTACCGTGTCACATATTCTTTCTATGGCGGTCACAAAGTCTGAACCCTGCCATGTCACAGATTCCCTCCATGGCATGTTATAAACTCTGAACCTTGTCGTGTCACAGATTCCTTCCATGGCGTGTCACAAACTCTGAATCCTGCTGTGTCACAACCGTGTCACATATGCTCATCATACCATCTCACATATTCTCACCATGGCGTGTCACATATGCACACCATGGTGTGCCACATTCTCACATTGACGTGTCACATATTCTCACCATGTCATCTCGCATATTCCCTCTGAGTCGTGTCACATTCTCACCTTACCGTGTCACATATTCCCTCCATGGCGTGTCACACATTCCCACCATGCCATGTCACACATTCCCAACATGCCGTTTCACAAACTCTAAACCCTACCGTGTCACATATGGCCTGCTGTATCGCGCTTTGGATTCACATCTTTCTCTTTTTGCTTCACCACCATATCAGGGATTTCTTGTTTAACATCATTCTCAAAACTTTTGATTCATCACGATCGATTCCTTATTCAGTTTAATATCACTTTTCTCGTATTATTTGAATGCCATGTTCAAAATATTTAAAAACCATGTCATACAACATTATTTTGTTTTGCATAAGCTTCGCGAAAAAAAAATGGATGTTTTACACAAAATTAGATGTTCGCAAATCCTTTGCATATTTATTTTTCTATTTTCAACATGTTTGAAAGTGCGCGTCAACGAAGATATCTCATTAAAGGCATTTTTGTCCAAAAATCTATTCTCTTGGTTAAGAACAGTTAAAATTATTTGGAGGCTTATTTTCAAAAGCATTTTATTTTTAAGGGCTAAAAAAAAAAATTTCTCTAAAAGCTATATCCACTCAGTTAATATATATATATATATATATATATATATATTTCATTTTCTTCTTAACCTATACTAAGATTCAAAGGAACTTACAAGCTTCACATAAATCAAAACCAACAAATACCACCACCCAAGCAATAACATTAAAAAATAATAATAATAAGCATCAAGAGCTCTTGGGTGGCCTTGGTCGTAAGCCACTGTTTCTATATATGGGCCCTTTCATGGGCTTAGGGTTCTCAGCAATTCTTTCTATTCTCTCTCGCTTCCAAGACGCTATCAATTGAAAGTTTGAATTGCTCGTTAAAGTTCAAACCTGTGTTACAACTTAACTGACTTGGAAACATTGTTTTAACCACTCAGAAGAACACTTATTGTTGTGGCCACAAAAGCAAGAACTAAGAGTTATGCAGTATTTTCTAAAGATTGTCTAAGAAAACTTTCAGTTAGACAATAATTAAAAGGAAACATCAAGGTTGTGATTGGAAGGCTTTGAGGTCATCCTAGATATGAACGGATTAAAGCGAGAGAAACTAGATTAGGTTGGTGATATGGATGCCAAAGGACTACATAAAAATCGTTGCAATCATGTGCATGTGGAGAGCAATGAAGTTGAACACGTAGGAAAAGTGGGTAACATGAGTGGAAGACCACAAAAATTGGTGGGGGATATACAATTCTTGGAGTTGGCACGATGAGGCCGACCACGGGAAAATGTCCCCCTCTTCACTCTTGTAGGTATTAAGGTTTGGTTTTTAATTGGTGCAGTATTCCTTAATATGTAACATATATTGTCGTCTGTTTATGTCAGGTATATACTTGCCTTGTCATCCACGCACATGGACAAAGACAACTCAATCGTAGCTGTACTATTAGCTAGAGAGAAAGAAAAGCACAAAGAGCAAACTTCTCAAAGAGTTGTAAACGGAAGCCAAAACAAACAAAGACAAAAGTCTGTTTCTTATTATTCGTCAACTTTGTGCGGCGGCCATGGTTTCTTTTTGCGTCCACGACCTTGCAGAGAGTGATGGAGTTGGCGAACTAATTAAAAGGGCAAAAGCTTTATCCTTTTCTCGTCGATGCTGATATATGACTCATGATATCAACTGACCCAGCAAAACCTAAGGCATTATGCTTATATATTTCCATAGGAGTTATACTATATAATTTCTCCAATTTTTGTTTATTATTTAGCTACTCTATGATACAAAACGCAATAAATAATAATTTTATAAAATAACTGGATATAATTTAAACATCTCTATTTTCGATATTATCTCTTTTCTCCTTAATTCGTTTATTTTCATCCGTGCATTGCATTATCAACGCTATCATAGCTAGTCACCTTTTTGTCCACTCTTGGAGCTCCATCTTCCAAAAGTTTTGGGAGGATAAGGTCTCAGAGTGCATGGAGGCCACCTCCGTTTCTCTTTCTCTTAAATCTCAAGTGGAGACAAATCAAATCAATAGAATTTCACAATAACCACGTATTCAATCATATGAAAGACTAAGACCATTACTAATTTAATGGCAATATTTTCTTTCCCTGTTTGACGACAAAAATAGTAATCAAGTGGCTCGTTTCTGTTATTTTTTGAGTGGAATCAATACTTGAACAAAACAAATTAGAACAACTTCAAGATTGAAGACGATGTGTGGAGGCTGTCTTTATCAGAAGGACAACCGGACGAGTCCTTTTCCATTTCACTGATTTTTTTTTTTAAATCAAGTTCTTAACATATATATATATATATGCCTTCGATTAATGTAACACTAAAATTACACTCCACAACGTTGTTATTTGTTGTATTTGTTAATATTAAAATTTTCATCCTCCTACCATATGAAAGTTTTTATATCAAGATCAGTTGTATTAATTTTATCTTCAACTTAAAATAATGTATAAGTGTATTTTTTAAAAAAAAAAACTTGCTTTGGCAAGAATGATTAATATTTCCCAATATATAGAATGTAAATGATTTATACATATGCAAAGTCAAGATATATACACGCCACGTAAAGAATACAATTGCATCTGATATTTGATTTGAGAATAGATGCATGCATCCCATATTTAAAGAGTTGAGTTTAATTTTTTTTATATAAAAAATAGTAATAATATAAAAAGAATACAATTGAATATGCAATGTAAGAATTATAAGGTAATTTATATATAGATGAAGTTACTTTTTCTGAAATTTTCTTTAAAGGTTAAGGGATAACTGAATACTTTATTAAAGAAGCAATAAATCTAGCATTTGGGTTATAATTTTGTTGATGTCAGCCCTGGTATATTGTTAGAGGAATATAACTTAACTACTCGGCTTAAATCTGGAGGAAACTTCCTTCACCATGGGATGACATTCTTGGTATGTTTTGTCCCAAGAATTGGATCAACTTTGGTGTACACCAAAGAAGCATGTTAGATCAAATACCGAACTGGAACTCTGTTTTATCTTTATAATGCAAAGTGTCAGAGGTCAGAATTAATTATTGGAGGAGGTGAGCATGAGCCTGGTGGTACACCAACAGTGCAGGATAAAGTAGTACGACGAATAAAAATAAGATTGCAAATTTATTGCTTACGACACTTTGCAATTAATGCATGGTAAAACCGCTTAATTTCTTTCACCATTCTTCTCTTAAACTCAAAATGGGCTCCATGCCACCTATATAAAGGTACCACTCACCGACTACTTGGAAAAGCACAGATCAGTTATTTTGCATGGCTAACCTTATTTTCTGAAAGTAATACTACCCATCACTTAAGTTTCATTTCATTGATATTTTCGCTTTTCGTTTTTAGATTAATTTTTTATTAACAATACAAAAAAAAATATCATTCAGATGTCGAAACTTCAACAAGTAATAAATCATTAGCTTTTATGAGCATAATTAATAAAAAAAGGAGTAATTAATAGCATATTTAGATTATCAAATGGTATATATCTAAAAGGTATTACAAAAAGGAAATATATCTACTTCTTGTTAGGTAGAATAAAATATCAAAGTAACTGATCACCTGAAAACAGGCCATAACTATACGATGCTGACATCCCCGCATGTTTAGGAAAAGTCTCACACGGTAGTGTGTATTCAAGCAGCTAAGGGGTTGACTTCTACTATTCCTAGAAAGTTTGCTCATAATTCCTTACCACATGGACTAGACACTGACATATGTTTTGCTTGTTTTGTGGAATCTCAAAACCAGTACGGCCACATTGAATTTAATAAAAATAGATTCAACTCTTTTAACTAATCTCATAAGTAACCAAACCTTTCCATGCATCCTATCCAACTTCCTATTTGCATTCAACTCTTTTAATCTTATCCTCGACTTGAGATCATCAAATTGCCTTGTGTGTGAAAGGTTGTACTTTGATACTATCTTTAGTAGATCTACTCAACGATACTCATAAAAGATAGCTGTTAGGTATAGCATGAAAAATATGAAAGCCAGCGAATGATCGATAAAAGATTCATAGTCCTAAATGATACTAAAACGAATATCCCAATTGCTTCTTAATACGTAATAACTCAAAAGATTTTTAGACCAAGGCAAAATGAGATTTTAAAAAGGATTTTTCTTAATCTTATCATGGACTTGATTAGAAGCATTAAGTGTTAATATGGCAAAGACAATACAGAATAGACATCGAGCCAAGTTCTATGTTTTGTTGAGATGTTAGTAGATAAAAGGATATTAGTTATAGGGGAAGACCCTTTATTGAAGGGTTGAGTCAAATTTCTTTAACTGTTCTTAACATTTGGATAATCATGACATAAGTTAAATGTCAATCTTCACTTATAAATACGAACTAATTAATTTGAAAATTGATGATGAATACAAATGTGTTTGATTCATCTAATTTGAATTTTTTTGAGATTATAGTTCGTATATATTGTCAACATGTTAGAAACATAATAGGTTAGACACATTTAAAAAATATCAATTTAAAAATGTAAAAGGTGGGGATTAAGTTAGACTTAATTGAAAAAAATTATAAACTTTAAAAACTTAATTGAATGTGTTCAATTAAGTTGGAGAAATTTTTGTAATTAATATAAAATTTATATTAAACCTAATTGCCTCTATATAAACTATGTTATTCTGCCTTCAAAAGACACTTTTTTTTTTGAAAGGCTAGTATTCATTCATCACAGATAGCAAAATTACAACAATATCAAGAGGATAATCAAAACCCCCACCACCAGAAACAAACCTGCAGAAACCAAAAATATATCTGCAAAGTCTAAACTTACCCTTGATTCCCAGAAAAACAACATTTACAACCCCATTTCATGGAAAAGAGGTTAGCACAACCTCGTCCTAACAATCGGAGATAATCTAGAGTCTAGGCAGCATCACATAACAAAATTAACCCCTGTACAAAACACAAAATTCAACCAAGTGTGACAACACTTAAGAGGCAATAGAAAAAAGAGAGAGAATGGTTCGGCTAAGAGAGAGAGAAACCCTGAAATTATTTCACCTTTTCTTTGTGTCGTCACTTGGTAACATAAAGATTGAGTTCCTGTAGAAACATTGATATTGATTTTATGAAATGCATTAATAAAAGGTTTTCTTTATTAATGATTTATACATTTTATCTTGGTTTCTTTTCAAAAATACCCCTCATACATAAGGTGTTTTTGAAAATAATATTCTCTATAATTTTAACTATTTTTAATCAAGAGAAATTAATTTTAGATAAAATTACCCTTAATGAAACTGACCCATAAGTTTAGGTCTGCGACTTAAACTGACTCATATCCTTAAGTTTTTCTCACCAAACCATTCATCTTTGAAGTATTCCTTTCCAGAAAAAAAATATTTAAACATTTTGAGTATTTTGGAATGGTTTTTGACACAAAAAGAAAAACCTTGAGCGTTTTGAACATTTTTAAGTATTTTGGAATGATTTTTTATGCATGAAGAAAAACCATTGATCATTTTGTGCATTCTTCGCCAAGTAACCATATTTGTTGTTTATATTGTTAAATGGAATATGGTATATTGTTTGAAATTGTTGATTTTATTAAATGAAATTCAATAGTTTTGGTGATATTTAGGTATTATGTAACCGATTTTTGGACATTGCGTGATTAATTTTTAGACATTACGTGATTGATTTTTAGGTGTTATGTGACTGATTGAGATGGTATTACGTGACTAGTTGATATGCATTGTGTAATTGGTTAGTAAGGCATCACGTGACTAGTTTTTAGGCATTGTATGACTTAGGCAATGCCCAAAAATCAGTCATGCAATGCCTAAAATTAATTGCGCAATGCCTAAAACCAATCACGTAATATTTAAAAATTAGAGATGTAATGATTAAGTTATGCAATGCCTAAAAGTCAATCTCACAATACCTAAAAACTAGTGACATAATGTCTAAAAATTAGTGATGCAATAGCTAATAACTAATTGATTTGCTTGCTCGTAACTAGGTTTAAATTACCAAAGTAATACAGTGTTCTAATTTACAGATATGTCTAATTAATTTCAACTCTTCAATTTTAGAGTTCTATGAATAAATCAATAAATCCAAGAACCTAAAACACATACATTGATATCATCGCTGCTCTTTAGGATGCTAAGAAAGAGCTAGATGGTGAGATAGACAATATTTGGTAAAAGAGAGAAATTAAAATTTAATTTTAAAATTTTTATTTGGATGGTGGGACAAAAAAAACCAAAATTATTTTAATTTTGTCTAAAATTATATAAAAGGCATTGTTGTCAAGTCATGTAAAAAATTGACTAAAAATAATTTAAATTATAATAAAAGATATTTTTGAATTGAGTTTACGAAGATGGTTATTTCTCACAATTTTTTCTTAAATATATACTTTTGCTACGCAAGACAACCCCTAGAAATTGGCTACACCTCTAAAACCCTGTATATTGATTTTGGTGCTCCATTCGTGGAATTATCATTGGTTGTTCTTTCTTCCTTTGTTCTTGATCGGTTTTTGGATACTCCTTAATGAAAAGAGAGAAACCGAGAGCCTCTAACTCGTTAGCACTAGTATGGGTAGCATAAAGCAAATCCTAATCACCCTTGCTGTTGTTCTACTTGGATCTGTGTGGATCACCATTGCCCTTGATATCTTAGCATAAAGCTTGTCTTTACTCTCGTCGCCTTTTGATTTTGACATCAAAAGATTAGAAGTATAATAAACTTCTACCTATTATTTAGGGTTATCTATGTCAAACAATCAAAGTATGATCTTGCTTCATGAATTTTTACTTATCTTAAATATTTATGTTGAACTTTCCTTTTTATGTTTTGTTGAATAAATGTTAATTTGTTGAATAAATATCTATTCATCTCAATATTTTACACATAATCAGTTGATTTCAGTTATTAAATTTTTAAAATTGAACTGATCGAACGGATTAAATGTTAGTCTCTCCACAAGTTGCACCATCCTACGGTTGAAAAGAAAAGTGAATGATCATCAAAGATTGCAGTACAAAATTGTCGAATCCCTGCGTAGCTATATAGCTGGAGGAAGAGGTCTTTATATCACTTAAGCATCTTTTATTTTTATAGCGAACACAAAAACAAATTTTTTCCCATGTGACAGTAAAAAAAATGTGGAGACATGCTGATTGCCTAAAGATTTTGCTTACTTGTGGAGTGATACGGTGAGAGAATATGTGCTTAAAGGAGGTCTATAAGGTTCTCAAAGCACATGATGTTAAGACACAATGATGCATATGAAATATCGTTTGACAATTTCTGCATCCCCCTGCTAAAAAACACAAAAAAAAATCTAGTAAAAATAAATAAAGAACCTTAAAATGTATGGATACCCAAACTCCACGATGGGACACTGCCCTCCTCTTTTAAGGAATGTTACCCACCCCCCACATCTCTTCCAATCAATTCCTAGCCCTTGCGCGTATCCCTAAAGTTACCCGGCCCTCTCTCTTCACATCCGGAATTTAATTGGTATTATGAAGGCTACAGGCTACAGACCCCATTCCTCATTCTTTGCTGTACGTACAAATCATATTTTCAATCTATGTTTGATTCTTCCCCTCATCTTTCATCGGATTTCCTAACCTTGTGGCTTATCGCACTTTATCTTTCTCAATTTTAAAGCGAAAAAGAGGACATGCGGTTTAACAATTTTCTCAAGTCGAGCTAAGAGGTGGGGCCAGCTTTGAAGTGAAATTGTCTGTCACATGAAGAAAAACCTCGTCAGCAAAGGCTTGGAAAGAAACAAGTTAACTGCTATGAATCTGAGAAAATAGGGGAGAGCAGCTACCGGAGCACATGGATGATCATGTGTAATGAGGTCAGTTGCATGTTGCCTTTGTGGGTCCGAAACTTTGACAGTTACCAGGCATTCGTACTCCCCAGTCGTACACCCAACTTGCCCCTTCCCCAGACTGTAAATTAACTACCACAACCCCACCCCCTGCCAACCATCTTCATTCACCAATATTCTTTTTCCTTTTTTCTTACTCTCCGATACGCATTAGACTGTCATTTACTACCGTTCGACTCCCTGCTTTGACTCTCCCAACCAACCCCAACCGTCCATCACCCAGCTCGTTGACAGTTGATGAATAATGAATCGAATTGAAGGACTACCAACTCTTTGAGAAATTTGATGGTGTAGTAGGTTTCACAAAACCACCATATACACCTTTCTGTACGCGAATTTCATTTGGAAATTGAAAAGGCAAATGCCGCTCAGTACCACTTTATCAAAGCACGTTTGAATTGCTAGCTTGCGGTCGCGTACAGTTTTATTCCAGTACGTACCTCTAACAATCAAGTAAGGAAAATGCGAGCTACTCTTAGCCCCAATCACGGTCATCGTAATTAAGCCATATGTTCAATGTCACCTAGCAATTATATTTTTAAATTACATAATCTTATAGAGTTAACTTATTTTAAAAGTTTAACAGTTAAGGTGTCATACTAGTAGTATTTTACGATGTGCAAGTACAAATTTGCACCATATGTTTGGAGGTTCATAAATACTTTCCCCATTTCCTATATACTTGTCTTCAATGATGGTCCAAGAAAGTGTGACCAATGAAAGCGACGAGCACAGAAATAAGAGGAAACCCATTAATTGCTTGTGCTTGGGACCAGCCAAGTCACTATACTCGGTAGTTGGAAAAATTAGGCCAATCCTTGATCTATGTCGGTATGTTTAATTCAGAAAGATGTCCTTTCTTTGTGTAAATCTTGCTTAAAGGAATTACTGTTAATATATCAGGTAAGTGAAGGGTACGTACTATCTTGGAAAGATAATAAGATAAGAAAAAAAAAACATGAAATAAATATAAATTAAAAAGAAGGAAAAAAAAACATGATCGAGAAGACTGAAACAGGAGATAGGGAGAGAGACGAGGTGGTCCAATAACGATAATAACTACCATAAGCATATTTTAGGAAATCCATGGTACGGAAATCTCAAACTTTAATAACTGAAAATTAGAAATAAAAATAAAAAAGGAGAAAAATGGAAATTAGGGAATCCAATAATAGTAGTTCTCCGGGGTTGAGAAAAATCTTCAACCTTTTAGCTTTTAAGTTGCCACCCAGAATGGCCCCCAATTGAGCAAACCTTTGTGCCCACGCCCACTTTCTTTGCAGCTGCTTGGCCTAGGCAACTTCCCTGTCCCAATTTCACCACCAACATTCCCACTATTTCCTTCCATACCCTCTCCCCAATAACACTCCTCATCTTCAACTTCTCCCTCTACTCCTTTCTTTTCGTAAACTACCTCACCATGTTCGTCCTCCTCTACTACTTCTTGGTCTTCCTCTTGGCCGCCTTCGTCGCCGAAAATCGGGGTAGCATCCTTCAAAAGGGAAAGCCTAAGCCTCCCTTCGCTTCGTTCTGCATGGAAGTAACTATGACAAGGAGGGATGCTGACGGCTTGAAGAACTAGGCGGCCGCCTTCCCGGTGAGACCTAACTTGAACACCATTGGAACCGCTAATGGATGTCAAAGGAGGTGGAAAGCTGCTGCTACGAGTCATTTTTCTAGCCACCAAACTTTCCCTTGGTTTTGATGGATTGCAAACCACGGTTTCCAATGAAAGCAAGGAAATGTCATCGCTGCTCTCGCTAACTTCACTGCCGGTTTCACTCCCTAAGCTTTCGGTGCACATTTCAAGACTCTTTTCACTTAGCATAGATGCTGAACGCTTAACAAGAGGGTGCACATAAACTTTGTCATTCTCCGTAGAATCTTTGGCGTTGGCGGCGAGGGACTGCAGGAAACTCCACCCACCCCTGTCAACATTTTGATTGCCACCTATCAGTTTGCAATCATTGGTGTCGCTCTCATTGTGGGTGATGGAGGTGTTCTTTTCTTCATTATAGGGCGAAGGCTTGGTCTCAGTAAGGGCAGGGTTTGTGAAACAGGGCCTAGGAACAATGGAGCCAGAAAAATTCGTTTTTGGTGGAGCCAGTTTAAGCCTCAAAAAACGTGATTCGACGAGCCTTGGCTCGAGGCATGATTGCAACCCTTGACAGACATTTGAGGACATTTTCTTATCCACAATAAAATGTTGGGAAAAACAGAGGAAACAGGGGAGGAACAGGGGAGCTTTGCTTTCTTAGATTAAAAATGAAAAGGGAAAAAAAATCCTTCTTTTTTCCTCACCCCTTTTTGGAGTTTTCTGAGATCAAATGGAGAGGTGGGGATGCAGATGAAAGAGAAAGCTTTTTATAAAAAGAAAAAACCCCCCAATGTATCGGTTTTTGATTGTCAATGAAGATGGGTGGCTTTGGGGAGGGAGAGAAATTGGCAAGGAACAAAGCAGTGAACATGAAAGAAGTGAATGGGGTGGGGGATGATTTATAGTAGGAGAAGTGAGAGACAAAGGGTGGAAGGTCATAGCCACAGTGGAATGAGGGAGAAAGGCCTTTTTACGCCCACTAAAATTTTTACGAACTCTGTACTCTACCACACGTTAGAAAGCATAAAAAAAATAAAGAGATAAAGTAGATTTATATTGGATTTAAACTTTTATCGAAACAAGGTAAAGACATCTTTGCTGTTATAAATGATCATGAGGTTAACTTGTTTCTTGTTTCAGGATAAAAAACACAACAAAGTAAATAGTTGCTAAAACGACCAAACCCAAACCCCTACTTATGTACATATATAATTCTACTTTAAAAAATTTTTTATGTTAACCAAAATAAGTTATTATGAGATGTGGGTTTTGTTTTGCTATCAGAAGGAAACCAAACATAGCAACCAGGGAGAGAAGTATTGATTCTACTTATGTAAAGTTTTAACCATTGCTTGAAGTTGTCTTAGCTTTGCCTAATTTTCTTCATAGTCGTCATGCACTCCCAACTAGTGAAACAAACCAAACATAGCACAGCATTCAAGTGAAAGGACACCCAAACCTGCAAATCCTTTGCTCTTCCAATAACTAACAATTGCATTCACCCTTATTCAATCAAGTTAGTAAAGGATTGAGTGATGTTTGCAAGATTCTATTTTAATTAGATTGGGTCCTCAAGAATAAGATCAATGATCATCTTTAGTGTAATTAACTGAAATTATGTGTAAGACAACCGACCAAAGGAGAAGAGTTAATTGGCAGATGATACTAAATTTTAAGAATGAACCTTCACTTTTAATGTCTTCTAAGGCAAGAGGTCTTACAACTTTTCATTCAGCAATCATAAAGCTTACTATGCACACCTTAAATCTCACTTCACATTAATTCTATTTTTCTATATGGGGGCAAAGGAAAGCAACATCACCTTGCTTTTCACATCTCTGACCTTTATAATGGACTAATATAATATTTTTATTTTTATTTTTATTTGTTAAGTAATTGCCAAAAAAATGGTGCGGACTGGATTGTTTGCCTTTAAGATATTAGTAAAATTTTGTGTCTCGTACAACATTATTTCTAAAAGCCTTGGCATAAGGGCAACAAAAATCTTTCCCACTAACTCCTGCGTTGCTTCGGTTGTTGAGGAGACTAATTTCTTTCTTTGCTCTAATTATAAGCTTAACCCCACATTGTTATTAAAGAGACGAGGGGAAAAATGTACGGCAAATAAGTACATTCAAGGGGATAATAATGGATGGATGGATGGATGGATGGATGGACCTCAAATTGGCACTTCCCTTCTCTTGTTTGTTGCTAGCAAGCTACAATTTCTCAATTGAGCTACCTGGCAACAACTTGGAACAGGCAAGAAATATGAATGTTTGTCTCCAATCCCTCCTCCATTGAAAGACAGCAAGTTCCTTATTCAAGAACTGAAGAGATCCTTTTCTAATAATGGAGCTGCAACCCCTCCTTTTATCTGTTTGTCTTTTGGTCCTTATATTATTTATCCATGAATAGGGAAACCCTCGTTGTTGTAGACTTAATCATCATCCAATAGGTCATGCTGTTGTTCACTAATGAGGAAACAATGGGGAAAAATATACGCTTAAGATCAGTTTTCCAGCATATAGCAAATGGGAAGGAAAAGATTTGCTATGCACAAGTATCAACTGACATAATGAATGACAGTTTGTTTCTTCTTTCTTTTGTTCTAATTAACCACCCAATTCAAAAAAGAACAAACAAATTAAAAAGATAGTTACTTGAATAGATCATCCTCATCTGGCCAAGCAATTTGTGCTGATAGATAGTCTCTGTTACATCATGAATTGTACTACTACAACCTTTTGCTTTTCCAATTTATTGTTCTTCGTAAGTAGTAATTTCCACTCATCTCGATTATAAATTTTAATCTTTTTTAATGCAGAACTTTATGAATTTAATTTAAACAAACTTAATAGTGTAATTCCTTTTTCCTTTTACCTCCAAATTAATTATTACAAGGTTGCAGTTGAAGCAAAAGGAAGTCAAAATTAGCTGCATGCCTGAATGCCAAGTTGAACAATGGAAATGTCCATACAGATTTAACGAGACAGACAGGCAGGAAATGCACAAATGAGATTTGCGAGCATCAAAGTTTTTCCCCGCATCCTTGTCAAGCATTTGTTGTTTGTCCTTTGGTTTTGAATTCCAATCTTTGTATAAAAGTTTGTCTGAGGGAGGCAGACATGGAAGGGCAGCTGATACCTGACCCAAGTTCCAAAACAAGTAAATCAAACTTTACAAGAAGCAGTGTATGCAAATGCATTACAGCATTATCCATGTACCAAATCCATCCCTTTAAGATACTTAGCTAGGACATATGCACGCATTTAGAAATATATTGATGTGTGGTAACTAGAAATTATCATCTTTGTGACACTTACAACTTCCAAACCAGAGACATAATATAATTATTTGGAAGTACGCCTTAGACCTCTTTGCACCAAGATTAGGTCCAAGGTCTCTGTCTGAATTCCAATCCTTACTTCCTCTTTTATATACACCCAACACCAGTGGAAAACGATAGGACTGTAGAGTTGCCTAGGCAGTCTTGGTGGTTCTAGCCTTAATAGGGAATGCTTTAAAGGTCTACTATGTATCCAAGTAAAGAAGTCTACAGTGCAGGCTCTAGCCTAGTTTTGAATTTTGCTAGGGAGGCCGGCTTGACAAGAATATGTGCCAGTTGCACACACTCTTTGCCCTAACCATCGAATTTGCTTTCGAAATCTGCCCTTTTTTTTTTTCTCGTGTTTCTTTTCTTTTAAGGTTGGCCAACCAACGGAAAAGAAGACTCTATGCGTGGCCCTGCCCCATTGGTCTCCATTGGAAAAACCTTAGAGTTGGTCTGTTTTCTTTCCCTCATTCCAGTCATGTTTATTGATTTGTCTTCTTCCACTTTAAATATCATTACCAAGAAAGATGATGGAATCAAATCCACGGCCTATGCAAACATGTCAACCCAGGACAGGAGGCGCACCCTGGTACATAATAAACTTTTTGACTATTTTCAGCACCCCTTTTTTTCTTCCATTGTTCGTAGAAGTTAGCAAAACAATTTAAGTTGAAACCATGTACACGTGCCCTCACGTCAATGGTTGCAGCTTTGTTAATTACCATGATTTTCTATAAAGGGCTGACAACAAACTTTGTGGACGGTGTGTAGATATCATTGTTGACCAATTAATCTCGAATCTCAACTAGCACTCACTAAATATAATAATACAATACTAATCCTAGTAATAACTTAATATATTATTTATCTAAATCATGATTTATACTTTTGCTCTTGTAATAATTAGTATTTCTCTAAAAGAAACCTTTTAGCTTTTCTAACGTGCGATTACTGGTTCAGATTCAAACAATGGATGTCAAAAAATTTTAATGTTAGCCGACAAAGTTAGAGGAACGACTTTCGCAGGAAAAAACACAGAAAAATAAAAATAGACAAAAGGAATAATCTTTCATCAAATTCTAATTCAAAGCTTATACACAATTAACTGGAAGATGCATTGTTCTTTACTTAAAACCTCTCATCCAATATAAAACGTAAAAGCAGCATAAGATGCTTGCTTGCACTGCTTACATCTGCAGCTGCATACAATTCCTAAAGTATTCCGTTACAACATTCAATAACACCTGCTGACCAGCTTGAAGATGCTGGAAAATTTATCTGCCATTGCTTATTTTTATTAGTACGTGATGATATTGTACACCCGACCCCACGAACTCGGGATAGAGACGTTATTACGCAGGGACAACAACGTTCCCTCCACTACCAAAGCGGAATGCTCATTAAACTGGTGTCATGATACATGAAGATTTTGTATTTCCACTTGTAGCGTTTGAAGTGTTTCCCTCACGTTTGATAGTTCATCTTTTATCTCTAGAAGTTTGTCCAGTCTCTCTTCTGCTGCATCTCGATAAGGCTCCCCAATTATTCTTACAAACTTTCCCAAATTCTCAGTAGTTTCTAGGAGATCCTTCTGCATTGCATCTTCAAGCTCCCGTGCCAATACATTTGCTGTCTTTTTCACCTTTTCTATCATTTCTTGTCTCCGCGCTGGAAAATTTGAAATGGCTATAAACCTATCACAAGAGTATTTACTCAATTATTGATTCAAAACACGAAATATATTCAGAATAATTAATGTCAAAAGAATGTAAAATCCAATACCATACAAAATGAAGTCCGGCCGTCACTTAGGAAAGGATTAATGCAAAGAATGACCAATAGTTTTTATACAATAGAGACCTTATGTCACAGATTACTCATTATTGAGGAAAACTTAGGCATGCAGCTTGAAGAAAACAAAAAAATCATGAAGAACAAAGAAAACACAAATTCAAAAAGATACATACCCTCCAGCAGAACAGAGGCCTAGAGCAAGAAGATCTTCTAAAGTGGTAGGTAATATAGATGTTAGAAGTGAAGCAGACAAACCAGCTGCTCCAAGTCCACCAAAAGTCCCCAAGAACTGAGGTTGAAGTAAAAACATTTCAATTCAGGTGAATTCAATCATATTCAAATTAACATTGAAAAATAAAATTATACAAATATAACAACAATAAAAGAGCAAATTCAAAAGAGTTCCAAAGAAACAACTGTCAACGTAATCTTTCTGACCACCCAAACATTACATAAATATACTAGTTCATTTATTATCATAAAATGAAAAAACAAACTTCTGCAAATAAAACAGGGCCCCTTGGGAGCCCAAACAAAAACAATAGGCCACCTGGGGTTTTTCTAGGGACAGTAAATAATCATTCTTTATAGAAGTTGCTTCAAACTTTTTTGTTTCCTAGGCATCCAACATAGAAAGATAATGACACACCGACAATGGTGACTATCAACAATAACCAAGCAAAAGGTAGAATGAGGAGAGATACAGTTTCAGCTTATGACATGCATGCATGCCACCCTTCCAATATTATTATGGTTCCAGCTTTTCTTTCAAATGCCTAACATTTAGACATCAGAGAGACTACTGCCCTGTTATCGTATCTTACTTTATTAGTTTGGGCAAGTTTTAATTTTATTGTGAGGAATTCTTAACTCACCACTTCACGAACTTCTTGCTCAAATAGTTTGGAAGCAGCATTGGCACTGAAGTTCTCAATCACTCTCAAGCTGAGTTGATCCAACTTTCTCAGCAGTTCATAGGTCTCCAGATGATGCTGTTTGTCTGAATAGGCAAGGGATGGCCATCTTTTCTCAAAAGATTCCTTATACAGCCTTCCTTCACGAGCATTATTCGATTGTAACCATGTCAGATATTCTCCAAGCAAGTTCTGTTATACAATTACATACAATAAATTCATAAGCAATCAACTTGTATATGCAGCTATATAAAGATGCGCCCCAATTAACTTGACACCATAAATAGACATATACTTTCCACACAACCTAGATCATGAAGAGGTCTGAGCCATTAACTCACTTGTGCATCAGCAAGTGCAGGACCAAGTATATCATTTTGAACCCTTGAAGTGGCAGGCAGTGTGGCAGACGAACCCCCCTTGAGTACATAAGCGGCAACAAGATCAAGATTTGATAACTGTAGTGTAGATTCTATGAGCTCCAGAACACGTGATTTTGTAGTATCAATCTGCAAAACCATGCACAAGAATACACCATATAAATATAGACAACACCATGTAAAAAACAAAGTCACCTACTTGCCTCCAACTCAAAGAGTTTAGTATTTCTAAAATTATACCATTGACAAAGTTCGTCTTCTCCAAGAGATGCTCTCATTTTCCATCTTTATCACATACTCTTTCACACTATCAAGAATTTCATTTGCAGATGTCAAGTCCTGCTCAGCAGACTGGCATTCTTTTCTATTAAGAGTTTCACAAGCAGAAAGTACTCGCTCCGCAATTGCAATTGGTGTTCCAAGTTTGAGCTTCATTCTCTCCATTCCTTTACTAGTTGATCCATCTAGAAAACTATACAAGAAGTTTTCAAGCTTGTAAAAGCTACTGGTTCTCCAATTTGAATCAGAGACTGATAGTTCTCTGTATTCTTTTCCAACACCAGAAGATGCTGAGAGCTTTTCTTCAAGAACAGATCGTGCAGCCACTGGATATAATGTTACATCTCCTGTGTTTAGCAACTTTTGCGTATTCTCTTTGATGAATGATATTGCCTCCTCTAGCTGCAGTGAACAAAGAAAATAGTAAACACTCAGAAATTGTCTTAGTAGGACAACTTAAATGAAGCAACTGACTTAATAGTAGCATCAATAATCAGTGCGAGGTGAAAAATTAAACCTCTTGAACATTCTGATAAAGATCAGCTTTGTTCAACACAAACACAACTTTCTTCTTCCACTGCTGAGTATAACGAAGAAAAGCAACCTGAAAAAAACAGCACGTGCTAAAGGCATTCAGTTCACTTCAGATCAACTTACAAAATCTTCAATTGAACTATTTCAGTTGGCAAAATCCATGTTTAAACTTTTCTGAAATTCAAAAGGGTAAAGTGACAAAAAAAAAAGGATTGATGTTCGTGAAGCCAAATGAAAAGCATCTATCACGCTGCAACATTTCCAAAAGCAACCTTAGTAATTCATAGGATATTCTTTGATATATTGACTAGCTTTATGCGTTCACTTAATGAGCCTTTGGATTCATTACATAATAATATCAAGGAAAAAGAGAGTTAAAAGTGTCAAAGAAAATTCCCCTAGAGGTCATAAGAAAATACTCTTGATAGAACTCCAAAATGATTGAAGACCTTTTTGCATGGCAATGGTCATATCATGGTAGAACTTTTCCAGTTCCATATAGTGTTAAGTACTGAGTTCCTAGACAACAAGCAGCAGTGACTACAAAAGTTTTAATTTATTGTCTCACACAACTAATGAGAACAAAAAGAAGCATGCAAAACTAACCATACCTCACTCTCAGTTAATGGGCGATCAGCTGAAATAACGAAAAAGAGCAAATCTGCACGAGGGACAAATTCCTCTGTCAGGCGTTGTTGCCTTTGAAGAATCACATTTGTCCCTGGCGTGTCAACAATATTCATCTGTTTTCAAGAGGAACTATTAAAAATTAGTTTTATGACATAAACAGTTCTATTTCCAGGAAAGCAAATACAATGAGGAAAACAGGCAGCAGAAGATAATCTGCTATCTACATGGTGTTTACTTTCACTAAACTTCTCTATTCATCAATCTTGCCTTTTTCTCATTGTTCATGTGATATGCTCAACCTATATGATTCTCAGCACACATCTCCAATTTTCATTTATAATATAGATTGAAAGTTCACTTATAAGTAACTATCATTATGAACTACTGTGCTTGATTTTTTTTAATAAGTAAAACTGTGAGTGATCATTTTCCCATGTAATAAACACATATAGCATCTTCAAAAAGTTTTATTCACAATTAAAATTGCATGTCACATTCAAGAATCATGCACAATCCATCAAAGCAGATTCTGGACCTTTTTTTTTTAAAACCAAAGGCAAATTGGCATGAATGAGATCAGCAAGTTCAATAAAAATAAGCTAGGTGGATGTATATGGTGATTATATAAGCTTTCAACAAGATTAACCATTATAACATATAGAGAAGAGTAAGTTTATTTCAGCAACAACTTAATATGAAGAACACATACACATGAAAGGATCAAAATTTTGAAGTATCAACTAACAACTACCTGCATGAAATTTATGCTTCTAAACTAACAAATATTTCGGACACTTGTATGCAAATGCATGCACAAATACAAGAAGTATTGTTAATAGGTACAGAGAAAACAACCACTGACATAACCAGAAGGGATCTCTGAACTTAAATTCAGGAGTAGAAATTAGGAAAAACCAAAAGGACTCACATCCTTGAGAATTGGAGCAGGAAGGTAACATATTAATTGACCATCTGGGTGCCTTTCACAACGCTGTAGGTCCTTGCCATCCAACTCAGAGTAGCACAAGAAAGTGATTTCATTAGTTGTAGGAACAACCCCCTCTTTGAGGTATCTTTCCCCAAGAAGAGCATTAATGACAGTGGATTTACCAGAATTGAACTCACCCTGAGAATCCAAATGACATAAGAAAATAATTCATTACAAAGCCGAAACCTTTAACATGATCAAGCAACAGTCTATGGCATGAATAAAAGAACAATTTACAATGTTTAGTTTCCTCACTGCAGAACAAAAAGATATTATTGATTTAATATAAGGTCAATATCTTTAGAATGGAAATACTATTGCAAATTTTCAGATAATGATTAGGGAACATTCATACAAAACAGGAAAAAAAATCAAATCTATACATGTTAAAATTAAAAGTTTAATTAAGTCCAAGTTTTGATTTGACAAACTAAAGTGATCAAAATTGTTTTCAGATTTTCAAACAAGCCCAAACAGTCTTTAAAATAGTAAATTAAAAAGAGCTAAGCACCCTAAATTGAAAACAAGCAAAAAGGCTCTTTAATCTTGAAAAATGTCACTAATCTATCAATAGATAAGTCCATCTATCGATTAATGAAGAACATCTATCGATAGTTGAATGGTTTGGCACTTGGACCACATAAACTGTGAACATCTATCGATAGATAGCCATACGGAAGTAAAATTCAAAAGGATTCTAACTTCAATCTATTGATAGATACACGCATCTATCGATAGATACACACCCGAAAGTTTTGAAAAGGACCCTGGCTTGCATCTATTGATAGATTTTTTGCGTCGATCGATAGATAGCCACCTCAGGATTTCAAAAATAAGTTCTGAAGTGAATCTATCGATAGATGAGATCGAAGTTGAATGATATTGAAGGCAATCTATCAGTAGATGATGAGAGTTGGAGTCTGGAATAGCGTGCTAAACGGTTATTTTCCCGTTTAATACACTCCTAACTACCTCTAAAGCTTTAGCAACTATAAAATCAAGCTCCCACAACATTTATGAAGGTTGGAAGATCTAAAAACACAACTCCAAGAAAAGATTTCACTTTCAAATCATTAAACACTTGTTGTACTCAATCTGACTCTAAGCCTTTTAGAGGCATTTCAGCTAAAATCTTATCTTCATATTTCTTAACTTGAGTGGTTATATCTAAACCAATTGAAAAGGTAGAATGGTTGTGCTTTAACCAAAACAAAAAGGCATTGTAAGGTTGTACTTAATTCACAAAAGGCATTATTGTAAACTTTATTTTAATAGTGGATTTTAAATTCCTTAGTGAATCTAAGGAAGAGGACGTAGGCAAGGAGGTCGAACCTCTGTAAAATTTGTGTGTTGATTTTCATCTTCCTTCCACTTGCTTATGAAGAAGCACCACAAAAAGAAGAAAAAAAAATTGAACAAATTGGTGAGTAAAGTGAGCCTAGCTATCCAATGGTAAGAAAAAAAGTTGATAAAAGCATAATTACTGGTGATCCAAATCAAGAAATAAGAACTAGAGCCAAGGTTCAAAATGTTTGTAAGTATGTTGCCTTTATTTGACAAATTGAACCTAAGAACACTGATGAAGCCTTAGATGATGACTATTGGATACTAGTTATGCAAGAAGAATTAAATCAATTTGAAAGGTGTCAAGTGTGGGAATTAGTTCTTAGGCAAAATGATTATCTAATAGTAGGAACCAAATAGGTCTTTAGAAACAAAATGGATGAAAATGGACAAATTAGAAACAAAGCTAGGTTAGTTGCAAAAGGATATAGTCAAGAGGGAAAAATAGATTATGATGAGACTTATGCCCCAATAGCTAGATTAGAAACCATTAGAAAGCTTTTAACCTTTGCATGTTATATGAACTTCAAGTTATATCAAAAGGATGTTAAGAGTGCTTTCCTTAATGGACTTATAAATGAAGAAGTGTATGTTGAACAACCACTTAGATTTGAAAACCCTTCTTTTCCAAATCATGTATTTAAATTAAGAAAAGCTTTGTATGGTTTAAAACAAGCTCCTAGAGCTTGGTATGAAACTTTATCACAATTCTAAATCAAAAATAATTTTAATAGAGAGAAAGTTGATAAAACTCTTTTCATCAAAAGCAAAGGGAAAGACATGTTAATTGTGCAAGTTTATGTTGATATTACTTTTGGTGCTACTAATGAAATTCTTTGTCAAGAGTTTGCTAAGACTATACAAGTTGAATTTGATATGAGCATGATGGGCGTGCAAGATTACTTTCTTGGATTGCAAATCCAACAAAAGAATGATGGAACATTCATAAGTCAAGCCTAGTATACAAACGACATGCTCAAGAAATTTGATACAAAAAACACAAGTACATATCACACACCAACGAGCACTTCAACATTGCTTGACAAGAATGAGAAAGGTACACCCTTTGCCAAAAGCTCTATCGGTCTATGATTGGTTCTTTGCTCTATCTCACTACTAGTAGATCGGACATAAGTTTTAGCGTAAGTTTATGTGCTAGATGTCAAGCATCTCCCAAAAAGTCTCACTTAAAGTGTTGTTAAAAGAATTTTTAGGTAATGAAAAGACACAGCTAGTTTAGGAATTTGGTATCCAAAGAGTTCCACTTTCGATTTCCACTCATATTTGGATGCTAATTTTGGTGGGTGTCAAATAGATAGGAAGAGTGCATCCGGTACATGCCAATTTTTAGGTAGTATGCTAATCTCTTGGTCCTCAGAGAAACAAAATAGTGTAACTTAATCTACTATCGAAGCTGAGCACGTGACTGCCAAGAGTTGTTTTGCTCAAGTGCTATGGATGAAACAACAATTAGAGGATTATGAACTAAGTATGAAAAGAATTCCAATTAAATGTGATAACACTATTACCATAAATCTCACAAAAAACCGCATCTATCACTCAAGAACTAAACACATAGAAATAAGGCATCACTTCATTAGAGACCGTGTTCGGAAAGAAGACATTATTCTTGAGTATGTTAGTACCAAGGAACAAGTAGCTAATATCTTTACCAAGCCTATTGATAGATAACCATTTTGCAATATACGAAGTGAATTAGGCATCATGAACGCACCTTAGTTGAATTAGACAATGAAAAATGGATGTTCTTGATGAATCTTGAGGTGAAACATTTAAACCAATATACTTGTCTATTTATAAATTTCTTGACTTTGTGATGATGAAGATGAACTTCTTGCCTCATGTTTGATTTTTATTATGAGATGTATGTTCTCACATTCCACTCAACCATGCATACACATACACAACCATCCAACTCTAGCAGCATTTCACTAAAATGTTGAAGAAATCATTTTCTTTGAAAACTCCAACTCTTTGATCCTACAAATGTCACTTGCATTGGTCCAAACTACAATTTGTTATGTTTTTCTTCAAATTTTTTAACTAATTTTTGATCAAATATTCAATTTTGGACCTTTTTATACGTTTTTTAAAACAAAAACTCTAATTTTTTAAGGCCCCAGATGAACATTTATCGATAGATTGTCAATATCTATCAATAGATCGCTTAACAAGACCAATATATACTCTCTTGTGCCCAATCAATCGATAGATCAATCATGTCTATCGATAGATGCAACAAAAAAAAATTCTTGGTGTTAAACACCATGTATCGATAGATGAAAGCAACTATCGATAGGTGAAGTCCCGTGGTCTTTTTAAGATTGTTTCACCACATCTATCGATAGATTGCATTATTTATCGATAGATGAGGACCCGAACTAACATGAAACGATTCTCGAAAAATCTATCTATAGATGCGATTCTTTAAACATTTCTAATATTTCAATTCTTTTCAAAATTGCGACCTTACCCTCCCTCTCCCTCCCATAGTGTCTCAACTCACTATCTGTTTTCGCCCCCTTTTTCTTTCAATCCAAGCATTTGCTCCATCTTTTTCAGCTCAACATACAACCAATTTCCTCAAATCCAGTCAAAACTCCTACCAACATCTCCGTTCACCATCCCCAAACCCTCAATTCTCTCTCTCCTTGTTTATTCGACCTTTCATCATAATTTGTAGCAAAGCCCTCTGATTTCTTCTCTCTACTCTTAACCCTTACCCTCTCTATCAAATCTTTAGTCCAAATTCCATCTTCTTTTTCAAATTACATCATGAGCCCGAGGCCCAAATGAACCAAGGTCACCGCTTGTCGGGTGTTCGGTGACCTTATTGAAGCCAAGTCCTCCTCCACCCCAGACGAGAGCTCTTTGCTTCGAAACTTCACCCATTTGTCGCATGCTTAAAAATTTAGCGACAACTTCGCCAAACAGAAGGTAATGCCCAGGTCTGTTATTGATTTTGATTACCTAGCATTAATTAATTTTCCATATCTTAGCAATCTCGAATATCAAGGCTAGACTCATTACTTGAAATTAAATCGAAAATATTATGAAAACTTGGTCAGGGTTTTTACTTCAACGCCACTCAAAAATTTCCTGATTCAAAGTCTAATGAATTAATCTCCCATGACAACAAGTTTGTCACTCACGTCATGGGCAAACGTATACTTGTCACTTGTGCTCCCATTGATATGATCCTTCGCACTCAATCCCGCCAAGATGATCTCCGGTACATTTTTTATGATGGCAACCTTCGAGAGGTCTTTATCTATCCGCCCCCAAATGACAAAGGCAGTTCCAACTGCACTCAACTGTGCTTTTACGATCGTGTACTCCACTTGATCATCAACCCAACCATTGATGACAAAGTGCATTTATTGCTCATTTTCTTATTCACTAAACATTGTACCTAATCTGACTCTTAGCCTTTTAGAGGCATTTCAACTAAAATCTTATCTTCCTGTTTCTTACCTTAAGTGATTATATCTTAACCAATTGAAAAGGTAGAGTGGTTGTACTTTAACCAAAACAAAAAGGCATTGCAAGGTTGTGCTTAATCCACAAAAGGTATTATTGTAAACTTTATTTTAATAGTTGATTTTAAATTCTTTAGTGAATCTAAAGGAGAGGATGTAGGCAAAGAGACCAATCCTCTATAAAATTTGTGTATTGATTTTCATCTTCCTTCCACTTGCTTATTATCATTTGTGCTTTTCAAATTCTCCAACTTTACAAGAAACCATCCATCTTGTTCATGTCCTGAATTGGAAACTTCCTTTTTAAAGAACTTCACTTTCTCAAAATTGAAAAAAGATTTTCAAAATTACAAATCTAATCTAATTCGGCCCCTCTTGGATTCAATCACATTGAGCTATTTGCAGTAACAATACACAAATACTCAACAATGACATGACAAGAAACAAGTAATCGAATAACATGAAGAAAAACTAATAATAGATCCTAACTTTGAAGAGGATTGACTACAGACATTCTGTCAATTAAGATAGAAAAGTAGCATCATTGTTTTATCACTAAAACAGCAAAAAGGATAAAACTATATGAGAATTAAACTCAACTACTCAACACAAACGGGGTAAGATTAAAAAAAAACACACAATAATGAACCATTGGATAGCAAGGCTGATGTGATGGCCTTCAAAACAAGAGCCATGAGAATAACGGAAAGGATAAACATAGTACAGTTGATTCTAGTGTCTTGTGAGGTTTTATTGAATCTAAATCCCTATGAGATATGAAACCATTTCCTGAAGCCATTGTGATAAGTATATGCAGCAGCATATCAACCAACACAGAAGCCATAAACTTAAGCATTCCTTAATTTAACATTTCCTTAAATCAAATGTAAATAGAAGATAAACAGTCATCGTATTGGTATATGTTTTCAAATAAAGAGTAGGCATTCTTTTGAAATTTAGAGCTAATACCAATGCATATCCCTGCAACCAGAATTTGTTGAAGTTCAGCACACAATTACCACTATAGCCAGTAGAAATGGCTCATCAATTTGAGCGACAGCATCAATAAGAAGTGAAATCTCCTCCATCTGTCATTAAAAATCCACAGAGATTCAACCAAAAAAGTAAACAACAAAAGAATTGATAAATCTCATAACCATATGGAAATAACTTCAACTACCAAAGCTTAATTAAAAGATCACCAGGGGAGCAGCTCTCTGGAAGACACTTATCGCTCCATTTAATACTGATGTTTCCTTCTCAATAAGCTGTTTTTCTCTATCCTCCACTTTAATAAAGCCAGCCACACCCATTTTCTGGCGAGTAACAAGATCGATATCTGCCATATTTAGGTCATCCAGGCTGTCATCCTGAGGCTTATTATTCGTTGCAGATACAACATTAAACAACTGTCTCAGAACATCATCAGTAAACAACCTCAAATCTTCCAATGACACAACTAAACCACTAGCACCTGATTTGAGAATCTCTGCTGCCTCAGTATGCGATTTAGCCTTTCCTTGTGAATTGTTATTTACAATAAAAATTGGTATCTTCACATTCTCAAAAACAGACTTCACCACTATATCAACATGTTCTTCTTCACCCAGATCATATATAAGAAAATCAGCACCTTCAGAACTTGAAGCATTTAAGGCAGCATTTGCAGTTTGCACAGTCCTAGCCACTAAAGGGAGAAAGACTGATTCTGATTTTGAATCCATCATTGTGTTTCTTGCAACAATGGCAGGAAGGCCTGTAAAAGAAGGATTTCCAGTAAACAATTACAACAATGTTGGATATGGATATCAATGCATTGACTTTAGCAGCTTTAAATATCGGGTCAATTTCATCTTGAAAACAGTTTTACTCTATATTCTGATCAGATTTTTTTCAAAAAAAAAATCAAACTTCGATTATCCTTCTCCATTCTTACTTAAAGAAAATGACCTTTGAATGAGCAAAGTTTAGAAGGAAAAAAAAAATGCAACAGTAACCTTGATCAGAGAGGACCACGCCACTAGCACGGACAGCGGCAGCAATATCAACGCGCTCCGTGATCAAAAAATAAGCGCGATCTTTAACGACCGCCTTTAACGAACGGGCAGCTTCATAAACCCTGCCGCCGCTTCCTTCGCCACCATTGAGCACTACAAGACCAACCCATTTGGAGACGGCCTTGTCAATGAAATCGAGCGCATTGCCATCTGCCAATACCTCCTCGGGGTCCAATTGGAGAACGACATTAGGGACCTTGATCTCGGGACGCTTGTAGCCGCCGGGGAATAGAGTTCTGGGAGGCTGCTGGTTTTGAGGGTCTTGGGGACTGAGTTGTTGGGAAGTTGAGTAAAAAGGGTTGTTGGAAAGGGATGATTTAGTTGGAAGAAGAAAGCGACGGTGAGGGGATCTGGCGAAGCGAGGGAAATGGGGAGGGGAAGGGGTGAAGAGGAAAAAAGGGGCGGAGGTAGAGGCAGGGGAGTGGAGGGAGAGAGGGGTCATGGAAAATTGGAAATAGGAATTTTGAGGGATTCTTGTTAGTGCGTAGTATTTGGATATGGGTTATGGGGGGAAAGGAAAAGATGGGAAGAGAAGGAAAAGGAGATAGAGTGGAGTCGCTGATTGTTAAGAGATGTGGTATGTTATCTTCTTATCCTTAGGGCGGAGAAGGAAAGGAGTGATGAGTGATACCGATGAACCCCACTTCGGATTTTCACGAATCCACCAAAGTTATTACATATGGACCCGCTCCCTCCCTTCCTCCCTTCCTTGGTGTCATTCTAACCACTTCTTCCTTCCTATATCCAGTGACTTTTCCTTATTCCAACGTAGCCAAACTTTTCATTTTTATTTTTATTGTAAAACCAAGGCTAAATTACAAAAACAAAAACAATTACCTACTTTCTCAAATTTCTCTTATAAGCTTATATATATATATATATATTAATTTTCTCTTTATTTTTTACTATATTTAATTGAACTTTTAAAATATTATTTTTATTTAATTAAACTCTTATTTTGTATGAAATTTTTTAAAATCTGTTATTTCTATGACATGTGATTGTTATATTTGTCAAATAACGTCTTCATGGCAAAACATGAAAATGTATGCTTAATTGCTTCTTTCACAACATGCCACGTTGCCTTAATGGCATATCTTATTAGCAGCAATAGATACATCATAATCAACTACTTTCCACTATCGAGCAAATTAAGTAAAATTCGTCATGAGTTTACTTAAATTATTTGAATTTACTTATAAATAATAATTTTTTATTTTATATATCATTTTTAACAAACTATTTATTACTATAATACTTTCTAAAATTCAATAATTAGTTTCAACTTGATTTTTTCCTTTCTTTGGTGTATGAGCTGGTCGTTTTTGAAAAAACTAAAATAACTATTATCGAGGTTTTCCGCTGTTAAATAAATTTCCAAACAAAAATACCCTCAATTTTGTATAAAATTACTATCTTTTTTACATAATAAAACATATCCCTAACATGTAAAACCCTCTTTATTTTCATCTTCCTCATTCTCTCTCTAAACCTTTTCAGTCATTTGTAGCTTCAAGTCAGAGTCAGAGAGAAAATGGGTAGGAGGCCACTTGCTCAAAAGCTTCAAAGAAAGGCTACCACGGTAAAAGCAAACTCACTTTTACTTTTTTTTATTTTTTTTAAACGGCATAATATTTTGTTAACAAAGTTATTTCTTTTTTCTTTTCTTGGTTTCATTTTGTGGGTGTTTTCTCGATTGTTGTTTTAAATGTTCTTGTGGGTTCGTTTGTATTTGGTGTGAGTAGTTTTTAGTACAAGATATAAAAGAAGAGAGACTGTCTACGGTTATGGGTGATTTTGATGATAAATGATTGCGCGAGTAACAGAAGGTGCCTTGTCATTTAATTATTTTTTCACCATGACAATGACTCTTGAGATTGTAGGGCCTTTTCTGCTCTAAGCTCCGACTTGTAATCTTTATGGGCTCTATCTGTCTAAAAAATCCTATGTACCCTTGGACTCTTGGGTTTTGTCAACAGAGTAACATCATAGGTTCAGTTGCGTGTTGATCCGAGAAAAGTGGTTTTGCATGTAGATTTGTGTTCATTTGTGCATACAAGTTCTCCTTGTATCTGAATCCTTGTTGGTATTCGTATTTTCTATTCCTGTGCTTTACTTGCTACTATGTTCTCCATTAGCAAGGAAATTCAGAATTTGGAGAAGAAATTCTTTTCCCGTGAAATGGATCAGAGGACTCTTTTCTCATTTTTATTGTATCATTACAAAATTCTAGTCTAAGCCTGACATTGCGGACCCTTCTGGGGGAGTGGAAAAGCAACCTGAAAGCTCCAATCCTTCATTAGAGAAAGAATTGCAATTCGAGAAAACGAATCCTCAATTGGAGACGATAGAACCACAGACAAAATCTGCTGATTTATCTTCAGTAACAAAGGCAAAGAAACACATTGCTGGTACTAAGCTTAGGAGATCTGGACGTCTTTATAGTGCAGGTACTCCTCAAGACAAGGATATTGATCGTGTAATTGAAGAGATGACTCTGACTGAAAGTGAGAAGGATGAGGAGCCATTGAATTTTGAGGAGGGGAAACTACCAGAGCCAACCTTGACAAATAAGAGCTTGGAAGAAAAAGTTGACTATCTTTTACAACAATTTGAAGAACAACAAAAGACCATAGAAGAATTAAAATTGAGGGTATTCAGTCTTTCTTTTGCCTAAATGTAAACGGTTTATTGCTGATCATAATATGTTTCTAGAGGCAAAAACCTGTGAATTTTAATAAAATGTTTTATTGACATTGAAACAGGTTACAATAGATTCTTCCCCAACTGGAAGCCCTAGGGCAGCAGATACCAGATACAGAAACTTGTATTTTGGTTCCCAAAAGAAGGTGACTTGTTGACTGCTATATTAGCTTTTCTTTTGAAGGTTTAAGTTATATGCTTTTTCCCCCTAACTGGAGATTGAAGTCTTGCTACTTTTTTTTTTTTTTTTGAGGTTTAAGTTATGAAGTGCTTTTATCCTGCCTAAATGCAGATTGAAGCCCTGACAGATGAAAATCGCCAGCTTTCTCTCAAGTTGGAGCATGCTCTTGGCAAGCTTGAAGCAGTATGTCTCTACAACACTATCTTAGCTCAAATAGGCAGCCATAGAGCTCTGTTACCATCACGAGAAAAGAATGATCTCTTTATATACAGTTCATACATAAATATTTGTTAGATTCTTTTATAGTCTATTGTACTAGAGTGGTGCTGACTGTAAGCTTTGCAAGTAGATATCTACAGCATAGAGGCATCACTTTGATCCCTTGTGGTAACAATGAAGCAAGAGGCAGGATACACACTTTGTTTTGCCAAATCAAAGTGTCTTTCTTTGTCATGTGTAATTATTTGTAGCCTTTAACAGCTGAGTCATAAAATTTGACCCTTTTATGTATAAGGAGCAATATTATAGCTTAAATGAATTATTTCACTTTTGATGTATTAGTTGCAATCACATGTTCAGTTCCTATGTTGCTTTCTAGGCATATTTAAACCTTGTTGGGGTTTGATATTTCTGGAAATTATTCTTAAAAATAAAAAATATGGTGCTTCTACGATGGAAACCAATAACATCTTGTTTTTTCTTGCAGTACGAGAATGGGGCCCATGTATTTTCTGAAGGACTTGATAAGCTGAAGGATATGATCTTGGTCACAAATCTGGCAAAAGCAACTGAAAGAGCAGTGAATTTATCTTCTCAAGCCTTTACTTCAGTGGATGCTGGTGCTGAGGCAAAAACTGGTGCTAAAAGAAAGAGAGTCCTTGCTGGTAAATAAAGAAGCAAAATTGAGCTTATACTTGAGAAACTTAGTTGTTCTGTAAGCATTTTGATTGGTATGGAAGATCTGTACAAGTTTATGATGCTACTCTATCCTAATGCTTTCTTGTTGAACTTGTCTGTATGATGCTACCTTGTCCGCACTTTGACTTGCGTTTAGATAATTGCTAAGTACTCAGAGGACTTGTGTTTTGATGATGCCAAATATTTTGAACTTATAAAGCATATAACAAGTTCGTAGGCTCTATGGTCTTCAATTTCTATCTTGCCAACTAAAATGGAATATAAAATTTGCATCTGAATTGCTTTTACATTTTTACAAGCAAATTAGATTCAATTGTTAGACGTTTGGGGATTTGAACTTATCTTAGAAGAGATATTTCGGAAATGCTGCCGTAGTTCTGTGAAGTTACTTTGATTCAGTTGCAGTGGTGCTAAACGAATTTTAGAAGCTGATGAAAAACAATCTTTTGTTCTCTAATGCTATGGTACCTTTAGGTGACTTTTGTTATTGTTGGGAGAAATGAGCGAAGTGATATTTAATCATCACAACATACTTACTTTCCAAAAGACCATCCTCTTTCAAAGTATCGTGAAGATACCATTCGATCTCGGTCATCCTTTATCTTCACAGATGTTGGTGTCAGTAGATCCCGTTTAGAGTTGTTTATCTTCACAGTGCTCATTAAGGAGTACCGATCTCGGTGGTTTTTGGGAACACCAGAACTGGTGCTTCTTGAGAAATCGGACCGGATCTGAGTCAGATCTGATCACAGGTGGTCGAGGTAAGAAACATCGTCGATCAGTCTAAAAAAAAGTAGAAATAAGAAAAGGATATTTTAGACATTTCAATTTAAATATTAAAACCGTTTAATTGTTAAGGACGAAGAGTTTATTTTACAAATTAGTGGATTCATGTGTAATTATGATTAAAAGTTAAGACTGATAGAGTATTTTATCTTAAAATTTAATAAAATTACTTTTTTAAAAAATAAATTTTTAAATTTTATCTTTTAAAATAATAAATAATAATTTAACAAAAATAACATAATAATATTAAATAATTTAAATGTGAAGTTAATAATATGTGAAGTTACTAAATTTTTATTTTTTATACTAATGCGTAGAACTAAATTTTTATTTTAAGCTGTTGGCGATTTTGTTATTACTAAGGAACAAAAAAAAAATGAAAAGATAAGAAAAGAAAGCGATGGAAATTTCAGTTAGAGGTTGCAAAAATTAACGTAGTTTCCATTGTCCTGATGCGACGTAGTTTTGACAGCTTTTGCTGCTACTGCTTAGGTATCGTTAAGAAGCCAGTCTCTGGTTCGATTTTTTGGCTTTCAGCAAATTTTCATCGATTTGTATTTTTGCTTTGATCAGTTTACACTAACTGTTAATGCGACTATTTTATGATTAATATTTTTTAAAAAAATTATTTGCAAGTTACAAGAAAAAGACAGTGAATTTTATGTTTTAAATCCTAAATTAATATGGAAAACTTGATGCACGGAAAATTCAATTGAAGTTGAATAAAAAGAAAAAATTGGGAAGAAAAATAGTGTAATTTTTCCCAAAATAATGGAAAAATTTATATTCTTTCCATTTTTAATAAAAATCACATTCTCATAGTATCAATGGCAACCTTAGAAAACAGGAGTTATATTATTTGAGATATTAAGTAATTAATCATAAAATTTTTCTTGTTACAGCCAAACTATCAGCTCCAGTGACGAGACATTAAACTTCCACCTATATTGCGCGTGACCTATTGCTGCTCTTCATCGAAGTAGTCGTCAAGAGACGTGGATAAGCCGAAGATATCCCTTGGAGGTGTTCGTGTAACTCGCTTGTCAGCATCGTCACAATCTCCATCGATTTCCTCTTCTTCTGCTATAGGAGACGAAAAGTCTAAGCACATTCCTCTTATTACTTCCTCATACGATGCAGAGAGATCTTGGGAGGTCATTTGATGGTACTCTACAAGCTGGTGAAGGCACTGATTTTCCCTTACCAGATTTGCATTTTCATTGGCTAGTCTGGATTTCTCTGCAAGCAGTGCTTCCAGTTGAAGCCTCACCTGTCAATGTTTACATCAATTTGGATCAGAACTATACACTGTGCTAAGATAACAAAAATTTTGTTTCTACTCAAGTGAATAAGAAACTTACCAGATCATCTTCCTCGGGTCGGATCCCCTTACCAAATCCATCTCGAAGCCTTCTGTTCTCTTCCTCAAGCAAACCGCAACGCTCTTGCACAAAACATAAATCAGATTTTATGGACTTCAACTCTCTTGCAAGTGAAGCGGCTTTGGTCGCCATGGAAATTGCAAGCTGCGAAAATTGAAAGGGAGGGTTAGAAACCGGAGAGCTAGGAGTACTACTTGGGTACTGATCAAGTCAATTAGATTCAAACGAAGGAATAACTAACATTTTTGGCTTTCTTTATCATCTTCTTGTCTTTGGGGCTTTGTTCGTTCTCTTTTTGCGAATCATCTCCTTTGTTATCATCTGACAATTCACTGGAATCAAATTTCCTCTTCACACCTATCTTCCTGTCTTCTTCCTTTCGTTTTTGTTTTGGATCTTCCTCTTTGGCCTCTGAATTCTTCAGGTTACTATGAAATATATCGGTCAATGTGGGAGGTTTAGCTAGCTCTCTAGCTCCCTTAAAAACAGAGCAAACAGAAAACACTTAACTTCATCAAGTTTGCAAATTTCTTATAGCTAAAGCTACAAAACTAAAGATAATCTCATAGTCTTAATTTAAAGGACGTTTTCTAGATTACCTGAAGAGCATTGTCGAGATTGTTAGATAGCTGAGAGAGAGTTTGTGAGATGGAATCAAACCCTCTTAGCAAAAGCAATGAATCCTCCTTCAGTCGCTTAGCTTTGTTGGATTTTCCTGAATTCTGCCCAAAATATCAAAATAAGAAACCTTGTCAATTGAACACCAACCCCAGAAGCAAACTTTCATAGCATAGCAATTAGCTTTAAGAAGTTGAAGAATAAAGAAAACTTACAATCTGTGTAGGCAAAGACGGATCAATATTTTGGACGGTAGAGAACTTGGCATTCCGATCATCGATGAGAGCATCGACCCGGTTACGAAGGGTGCTCCAAAAACCCTTGTCTGAAGCTGGACTGAAGAGAGGAGATGAAGAAGCCATCGAGCTTGTGGGCTCCTGTTAATGTATCCAAACAAAAGAAAAGATATATTAGAAGAAAAGGGACAAAAGGGAAAAGAACACCCCCATTAAAGGGGGAAAAAAGGTGGAAAAGGAGAAAGGACCTTGGTGAGATGAGGTGGAGATGGAGTGTCAACTGAAGCAGCCATGGAAGGAAAAGCAATATGAGAGAAGACAGATGTAGAGCAGCGAAGGGTAACGGCTAGTTTATGAGGGAGCTCTGGACTCTGGGAATTTAAAAAAGGTGCGCCGATCGGGGCTAACGTTCTAAAATCTAATCTGATGCAAGAGTTAAGTTGGGTCCACTGCTTTTAATAGATCATTCAAAAAAGCGCGTCAAGTAGGGACCTGGTGAGAATCTGACGGCCCTGCTTTCTTGATGCGTTTGGGGGTTTAAGTTGAAATGATTTAACTCTGGGTGTAGTCTGATTTGATGCAGTAACCAACTTTTTTGTTTGTTTATCATCCACAAGATTCTAAAAGTGTTTTTGAATTAGGATTTGGTTTGTTTGCAGATATGGCAACAGACCCTTCTTTGAATTTGAGCATTGTTCACTCCAGTCTTGACCATTCTCTTTCTTTATTGCTTTGCCACTCTGGAATCTTGACTTATCAAACGTTTGGGCTCAAGCCCAAAGCTTGCCTTTGCTCTTCTACTATATGCAACATAAAAAACTTTAATCTACACTAATTCTCATTAAATAAAATCAAAAGAAATGATTTTTGACATTTAGAAAGTTCATTAACCCCAGTTCCAAAATCACCCGGGAGAAAAAACTGTCGTGGGGTAAATGAAGGGGGCCAAACCGTTGCCTTTATCTTGAACCAAAAATTGCTGGTTCTGAAACAAGCACCAAAAGTAACGGTCAATGGCTGCTCTCGCTTCCTCATCCTCGTCTCTGCTCTTCTCCTCTCCTCCTTCCAAGCTTCCTTCACCTTCTCTCTATCCTCTTCCTCGCTTGTCTCTTTCCACTTCCTCTTTTCTCTCTTCTTCTCTTTCCATATCTCCTTCCTTCTTTGCCTACCCCACGAGCTCTAGGAGATACTCTCCCTCTTCCTTCACTGTCAAGGCCAGTGGTGGAGAGAAGAAGAAGGTCCTGATAGTTAATACAAACAGTGGTGGGCATGCGGTAATTGGTTTCTACTTTGCAAAAGAGCTATTGGGTTCTGGCCATGAGGTCACCATCTTGACTGTCGGAGATGAGGGCTCAGATAAAATGAAGAAGCCCCCATTCAACAGATTCTCTGTAAGATCAAATAACCATTGTTTTCTGCTTTTCGTAATCATTGGTTTCTAATTAGAGTTTTTCTTTTCCTTCTTCTCCTTTTTATGGGATTTGAGAATGCTTATAGGAAATTGTGAGTGCTGGAGGGAAAACGGTGTGGGGAGACCCGGCAGATGTTGGGAAGGTTGTTGCAGGAGCAACATTTGATGTGGTGTTAGATAACAATGGCAAGGACTTGGACACCGTAAGGTTTGTTGCATTAATTCTGTATAAGTGATGATGGTTTTCACCATATTCTGCTTGATAGACTCGGCGGATATGGTGAGTTTTAGGCATTCAGTAGAGTACATGGATCAAAATATTTAATCGTGGTTTCAATTTGCATTCACAATTTTGATGATCAGGATTAGATTTTCCTTCAAAATTAAGGAAAAGATATTCAAATCTTGGACCAACCATTAGATAGTTAAGAAAGGAAGTAAGAAATTAAACCTATATGTAATTTAATTAAAGCAATTCATTATGGCCAAAACAAAACAGTAGCCATTCTAATTTCAATTTTCTCATGTAGGCCTGTGATAGATTGGGCCAAAAGCTCTGGGGTGGATCAATTCTTGTACATCAGCAGTGCTGGAATCTATAAGCCTACCGACGAGCCTCCTCATGTTGAAGGGGTATAAGATAGTAATGCGTTTATAATGCCACAGGCATGAATAACATTATTGAATCGACTCAAGCAAAATCTTCATTATTGCAGGATGTTGTTAAAGCTGATGCTGGTCATGTTGGAGTTGAGAAATACATAGCCGAAATTTTTAGTAGTTGGGCTATATTCCGGCCACAATACATGATTGGATCCGGAAACAACAAAGACTGTGAGGAGTGGTTCTTTGATCGTAAGTGAAGGAATCTTTTGAGCTTCCTAAGCCATACAACAATTTCACCATCAGATATATTGCCATGAACTCTTTTAAGGCTTCATTCCCCTTTCTTGGAGGTTCCGAAAAAACTGTTGTATCAGTGTTAGTATGTTACTTATTTTCCTTGTTTTAGGTGTTAAATAAGTGCATGATATTTATTCTCGACAGGAATCGTCCGGAAGAGACCAGTGCCAATCCCTGGCTCAGGGATGCAACTTACAAACATCGCCCATGTTAGGGACTTGTCCTCTATGCTTACTCTGGCTGTTGAGAAACCAGAAGCTGCATCTTCTAATATCTTCAACTGTGTCAGCGACCGAGCGGTGACTCTGGATGGAATGGCCAGATTATGTGCTGAAGCTGCTGGCTTACCAGTTGAAATTGCTCATTATGATCCAAAAGCTGTTGGAATTGATGCAAAGAAAGCTTTTCCTTTCCGTAATATGGTAATATCGTATTTTGTTTACTGTTTTCCAAGACAAATTTGATTTCACTGCAAAATCTGCAATCGCTCAATATAAACCATGGGTTATCTTCATCTCAGGTCGACCGATTTAGAATGTTACAATGTATTCTATACTGTAAACTAACTGCTAATCCAGAAGTTCTGCGAACTGTAGTATAGTTACCATCATCCTGTCATTGTGCAGCACTTTTATTCAGAGCCAAGAGCAGCAAAGGACATATTGGGGTGGAATGGCACCACAAACCTTCCAGAAGACTTGAAAGAGCGATTCGAGGAGTATGTAAAGATAGGGCGAGACAAGGAACCTATGCAGTTCGAGCTTGATGATAAGATACTAGAGTCCCTTAAAGTTGCAGTAGCTGTTTGATCAACCAAAATCAAGCGTCAATTTTAACTCAAACCAGTCCATTGGACAAGACTGTACGAGATGCAATTTCATGTTTCTTTCCCCTGCATGTCATCTCAATCTTATATATTCGTTTCTTTTCATAATAAAAAAAAAAACTGTAACCTCTCCATAAACCTCATGATGCATTTCAAGACGAAGGTTAATGACATTGGAAAACCATTAATCCGAATCACATAGGTAGCATTGCATATTAATATTACGGTGTGGTAGCTAAGGTAAACTTCGTTGCAAGAAGCCTGCCAGAACTGGACAAGGGTATATTCATTACTAGACCCTACCAGGCATGTATTTATAATCAAAGCAATGACCAGAACACACATGAATGCAAACAGCATAACAACTAACAAGAACAACTGGGTCATCCCAAAGGCATTGGGTTGATATACTTGTACGTCAAGATAAGGTCCCACTTCAAAAGCAGTCAAAAACCAAAATACCAAGTCCACAACGGAAAACGAGTAAAGATCAATCCAAGAACATATTACAAACACACTTCAACAAAAAAAAATGCCACCATACTAATTCTCTTAAAGATTCAAAATAAAATGCATGAAAGTGCAAGTGAATTAACTATTACTTGCTACTTCATATGAAATCTCAGAAACATTTGAAAAAAAAAATTGCATATTAAACTGTTGAATAATGATATCTGAAACAGATGACTGCTGTATCTCAGGTACATTACAGCTACAACTAAAGGAATGATAACATGCTGTCCAAAGAGTATGTTGCTGAGTAAATTTAAATTTAATTCAGCTTCCAGCTAATTAGAGCTACAACAATTAAACTCAGACTGTTCTATTATCTGACTTTGACGAATTAGTCTTCAAAAACCTAACCTACATTGGGTAGGATCTCCCACACTAATTTTGTACCTTAGACTATAATAAGCAAGATTGAAAGTAGAAGATTATTTAAATGATTTTCAGCTGAATATAGCAATAACAACAGACATACACAGCATGACTATTCTTCTTGCTCGATCTTGAGATCCTTAAGCTTGGATTCCAGTTCACTCTCATTTTCTGCATTCTCCTCTTCAGCATCCTCATCATCTTCTCCTTCTGGATCATTCTCATCCAAAGGACCAAGCATATCAGGCCAACTTTTAAATGATTCCTTCACCTCATCTATCCCATCATCAGAAATGAAATTTCCATTGATATTCAGCAACTTAAATCCAGGTTTTTTCACAACAACCTGAGCCAAAAGCCTTGCCCCGGCTCTCCTTATGGCATTTGAGCTCATATCAACTTCATTCAACTGACCATGACCCTCTCCTATTGCCTTAGCAATCAAAATAGCACCTTCATCCTTGAGTTCATTCTCTGCCAAGTTTAATTTTGTGAGGAATTGTTTTGATGCAATACAGGCTGCTAAAGAAGCAGCACCTTTGGCTGTAATGTCATTTCCAGCCATTTCCAGAACTTCAAGAGAAGGTGCACTCTCTTTCAGAGCATTGGCGAGTGCTTCTGCCCCCTCATCCTCCAGGTTCAAAAAACTGAGGTAAACCTCAGTAAGATTCGCAAACAGGGAGAGAGCTTCGCTCAAAGCAACTCCAGCTTCCACACCAAACATGTTGTCACGCAGATCAAGCTTCTTTAAATGGGTACATGTCTTTAGTGCTTCAGCTAGAGCCACACCACCATCTGCGCCAACTCTTGTAGAAGAACACCGGAAATCCTCCAATGCACAGGAGCGCTTCAAAATCTCAGAGATAGCAATTGCACCTTCATCCCCTGTCATGTTATTGTGAAACTGAAGAACTTTCAGCTTCTCAGTAGAAGGAATTAGCTCAGAAACTGCTCGAGCAGCTTCTTCTGAGATACCATCATTCATCAAATAAAGTTCCTCCAAATTATTCTGTGACTTCAAGAGTGCCCCAAAAGCTCGGACACCCTTTTCACCCAAGGCATTGTTCGAAAGGTTCAGGTACCTCAAGTGACAACCTTCCAGGACTGAAGAAAAAATATTCATGACTTCGAGAGCTTCTGATTCTGGCCTTCCAGCAATAAAATCTGAAAGGTCTACCTCTGTCAATTGATCTTTAATGGATGATAAGATGGGTGCAGCAACATTTGCTGCATCCAAGCCAAAACTTCTGTTGCTAAAGCATATCTTAGTATAGGAATTTCCTGGCTGTCTAAGTGGTTTCAAAAGGTCCTCGGCCTCCTCTGCATCAATAAATGCCCGCCGACCTCCAGATATATCAAAGACAGTTTCATGGAGAGCAGTATTTTTATCTGCTAACTCTCCATCCTTTACCGTAGGGCCTCTTTTAATAACTTCCAGCATCAGTCTACTGGATTCTTTTGCATATATTTGCACTGCAGAACTTCCATCACCATCAGGCTCCTTCTTGTAGTGTTGATCTGCAGTTGCAAAAGCTAACTCTTCTATTTTCTTGGCATCCTCCTCAGCCTCTTCACTACTTAGTAGGCCATACTTTCGAGAGAAAATGGATGGAGTTGTAAGATTCTTGGTCATCCGCTCTACAAGCATTAGCCTTGTACTATAACTAGGTGGCCACAATTTCACTGACAGCAAGCGGTGTTGTAAAGCTTGTGATCCAGATTCCATTATTAATTAACCTAGGAGCATCACATATTACAAATACATTATAACAAAACCAGGATACATGCCAGTGCACAAACAGAACAAAGCACAAGTTAGTTAACCATTTCAATTTGATAGCCAAAGAGATCTGTAACCATTGCTCAAAACTATATACCATAATTTCAGAAATGCAGTATTATAATCATCCAAGTCGAACTGCTAAGTGCTCAATAATTTTCATGCCACCACCTAAAGCTAAGAGGCCACTTAGCCAACACATTTCTTAAATAACATTGACTGAAACAAAACAATCAATAAAGATGAAATGCCAAAATAAAGGACCCATACGAAAAGAGCAATGAAGCTGGACTTCAAAATAAGCAACTATTTTTACATGAAGTAATTGTACAACATAATTAAACCATAAGTTTAACTACAACACCAAAAAAGGGCATAGCAAAAATAATTTTGAAGAAATCAAAATCTCAACAATTTTGTTTAATTCCTGTTACACTACTAAAAGACTTTAATTTACAGTTTTAAAAAAAAAGACTTTAAGTTACAAATATATCCCCTATGAATAGCATCAAATATGTTAGTGCCATGAAATTCTTATCATGATAGATCTATTAGCCAATTACTATAGAATCAGTTCAAGCAACTTTCAAAAGAATTAACCAGAAGCAATCTTATTTAATTCTAACTAAAGCAACAAGGCATCAGTTACCTTTCAAAGATTGTTTCAACAGAAGCAATCACCAAAATGGTGTTACAAGTAGTAGTGGTGATAGCATAGGGCCATCAAAAGATTGGACAAAAGGATAAGCATTGTCAATGATGGCAGAGTGGCAAATCCGAGATGCCACAAGCCAAGGTTTTGATGGAAAGTGAACAACAATAAAGGCGGTGATAATTCTGGAGGAAAGTCAATAATGTTACATTCCCTTAAGCTAAAACCTTGAACTAGCCAATATACAAACTTAATTATTGATCCAGGTTGACTGTATTTTTGTTCGATAAACATTTTCAGTAGCAACATTATACCAACATGTTAAAACTTCTGCTTTTGACAACCAATCACCAAATCAATAATGGAAAGTTTAGGTAGTGCACACCTGAGGTGGAATAATAATACAATCCTTCTTCCCAAATTTTGAAGCTATTGAGCAAAGATATCAACACCAATGATTGATTGCTTATATCAAAAATCATCTCAGCCTATTTCAATTAATGTAGAATTTGTCTACTAATGCCCCACAAATATGATTATGAACAATATTCTCCCCACGCCCCAAAAACAGCTTATAATTTTTTCTATCAAAAGCAGAAATTAAAGATATCTAAAATCCATCATTAGGTTGCTACGAGATCACACAGAAATGAAAAAAAAAAAAGTTAAAAAAGTCTTATGAAAAAAAAAATTAAAGTTAATGTCGTCCAATTCAACATTGAGAAACTAAGAGGAAAAAAACAAACGTTATAAACAAAGCGGAAAATAAGGAAATAGTGCACGAAACCCTAAAATGCCAATTCACAAAATCACCAATTACATAATAGATTGCCCATGAATAAAAAATAGATTTAAAATATCGTTCAATTTCTCACCTGTATACCGCCTGGTACTTAATAAAAAAATTTTAAAAAAAATCTTGAATCTTGCACTAGCTGATTCACCAGGAACCTGAAATAATAAAAAGAATCCAATGATTACCCACTTAGTTTTCAAGTTGTTTGGAATTCAATAAACCAACTAAACAAATAAACAACCTTACGATAAAATTTAAAAAAAAAAAAAAGGAAAAACAAAAACGCTACACTGTTTCTTTTCTGCCGAGAAACAAAATAAGAATAACAAACCCTAGAATGAAAAAAAAAAAAAAAAAAGGGAAGGGTTCCATTGAGAGCAGAGAGTTAATACCTTTTTTTTTAATTTTTGAAATTTAAGAAAGAAAGGAGGAGAGGTTTTTTAATAGTGAAGAGGTGCAGAGTAAAGTAATGATGAAAATGGTGATGAGGGAAAATCAAAAGAGTGCGTGCGGGAATTGGAGGGAAATGATGGCTTTGCTTAAATTTTATTTTGAGAGCCAAAGGTGCGTAGGATTTCCGCTTCTTATTTTCATATGAAATTACTATATTAGCCCCTACTTTTTCGTGTATTTTTGTGTTTGGGCTTGGCCCTGTTTCTAAAAAAAACAAAAAACTCGTGTAGTTTGTTGAACGGCATTATTCAATCTATATCTCATTTAATTCAAATTTTTATTGTTTATTTATTTTCCATTCAATTTAAAAAAAAAGTAAATAGTATAATTTTACTTTCTATTATATTTTTATATTTTATGACAAACATTATTAAATAAACAGGTAAGTATATTAAAAAAAACAACAAATAAAGCAAAATTTGTCAAAGTTATACCTAATATTGTAACACAAAATAAGTTCTTGTGATCATGACAATTGATTTTTAATTATTATCAAGTCTTACTATTTAAGAGGACAATCATAGATTCTTCAACCATTAATCATGTCCATGATTAGTTATAATTAATGGTTTAACCATTCGTTCTAAACTCAAAAAGAAAAAACTAGGGAAAGAGTACTTCATAATTAGTGTTTCGTTCAATTTATGAAAGAGCTTTTATTGTAAAAACAAAAGTAAGGTGTTTGATTTTTGAAATTTTAATTTTTATGTGAATAGTTAATTTTAGTTTTTAGATGAAATTGCAAATAAAAACTTTTTTCCGTAAATCTTAATCCCTAATAATAATATTTAATGAGATTTTTTTATATTCTCGCTTACTTTACCTTTCAATAATTTATAAAATTATATTTTTTCACATTTATTTTTTATTTGATTCAACTTTTTTCTACTAACTCCATTTATTTCTTTTTTTCTTTTATAAAATTTATATTTATTTTTTTTTATTTATTAAAAATATTATCAAGATAGTTTTTACTTTTTATAGCATTTATGTATTAAATGTATCAAACGCTAGAGTAATTCCTTTTCATAGCACTTGTATAACAGTTGTAGTGGAATTGTATCTTTTATAAAAGTTCTAACTGGACCAAATAGATTCATGGTACGTTTGGTTGACGGAATAGACAAGAATGGAATAAAATAGTTATTATGTGGGAATAGAATGAAGTGGGAATAAAATAGAATAGTTATTACTTAGTTTGGTATGACAAAGGGAATAGAACAGGAATAATTATTATGACTTATTGTAGTGTTTGGTTGGTAACAATAATTTTTGAATAAGAAAGGAATAGAAAATAAAAAGATAAAAACACCCTTTATTATTTATGTGATATTTTATTTTTATTAGATTTTTTAAATATTAATAATCTAGAATTTAATTAAAATATTAATAATAAATCATTTAAATATTAACATTTATTTAATTTAAATATTATTATGATTAATTTTTATTTTATTTTATTTTTAAAATATTAATAATTGATAATTTATTTAAAATATTAATAATTGATAATTTCAATATTAATATTTATTTATTTTTAAAATATTAATATTTTATTTAATTTAAATATTATGATGATCAATTATTTTATTTTATTTTTTTTTTGAAAATTAATAATTGATTATTTATTTAAAATATTAATAATAGATAATTTAAATATTAATATTTTATTTGATTTAAATTTTATTATGATTAATTTTTTATTTTATTTTTTAAATATTAATAATTGGTAACTTATTTAAATATTAATAATTGATGATTTAATTATTAATATTGTTTATCTAATTTAAATGATATTATGTTTATTTATTTTTAATTTATTTTGTTTTTAAATAGGAATAATTTATAATTTATTTTATTAATAATTGATAATTTAAATATTAATATTTTATTTATAATTTAATATTAATATTTTATTAAAAATTGGAATCAAGTGAGAGAAAGAGGAGAGAGAAAAAAATAATATTTTATACTAATAAAGTTGTAAATTTTTAAACTTGTAAGGGGTATTTTTGTTTTTATTAATTTTTAAATTTATTCCTCAACCATGAAATAGCTAATACCATGGGGAGGGTGGTATTAGCTATTTCTTGATTTTGAATGATCATTTTTCAATCAAACAAAGGAATAAAAATTCCTTGAGAATAAAGGGGGAATGGCTTAGCCATTCCCCCAACCAAACATGCTATCATAGTATTAAGTATGGAGGTGAACGATTATTAATTATCCAATTAATGAGCAGCGCAGCATTATTATAGAAGTTGATGAGTCACGCAAGTAGCATCGGACAGTGAGAAACTGCTTTGGGGTGAAAATTAATATTTGGATGCTAAAATTAGATGAAAAAAAAAAACAAAAACAGAGCTTCAATCTTACCGAACATAGACTTGACAACTACCAAATCATATGTTGCTTTTAGGGTGCCCAATCTCATGATCAAGCTGCAACATTTGTTTGGGGAACAGTTTATGACATTGCTTCTAAAAAAAGTTGCATTAGCATTATTTATTTTATTAAAATATATTATAATATTATTTTATATAGTTAAAGCTTGACATGATCATATATGAAAACCGACACATTGCCAGCTGTAAACTAACGTGGTCTTGTTCAAGACAATGTATGGCCGTGGTTTTTGGTGAAATGGACGTGTCAACTATTTCACCTTTTCTTCTTTTCACATCCATTTTGTATTTTGTTTGTTTGCTCGCTATTTGTTAATACAGAATAAATCATGTGAATATATATATATATATATATATATATATATATCGTCATCAACAAGTAATAACATCTACAACGTCTTTTTCTTTTTTCCTACAATTCTGATATAAGTGAAGAAAAAAAATGCAGTAATCCTTTTTAAAAAGCATCCAGCCATCTTAATTATCAAATACAAAATAATATTTCAATGATTTGCATGATTAGTAAATTTTATTTATAATTAATTTATATTAATTCAAAATTTATTGTAACATGAATTTAAAACATACTTAATTTTTTTTGGATAGGAAATACATTTCATTTGTCATGACTCAGAATTCCTATCGAGCCCGTAACAACCGTCGCGACGTCCTGATAGACATTCATTACCTGAAATGTCAATCGAAACCTTCCAAGGCTTAACACCAATTTTTTTTTGTTTCCCCTATGAGTATTAGTTACTAAAATCATGTTTTAAGATATTATAAACTATTTTCAAATCAAAATAGTAGAAAAATAATTTTTTTTTCACATGAGCATTTTGGTCATTTTTTATCAAAAATCTTGAAATCCGCTAAAAATGTAGTATGCGAATACAAAACACATAATTCATGATCAAAAATAAGTTTAAACATCTAAACCCTTCATTTAAAATAAAATTATAATTATTTGGATATAAAAAAATAAAAGAAATATTCAATAAAATATTTATTTTCTTATAAAATAATATTTTTAGAGTTATACGTAAATAATTTTTACAGCGTAAAAGTAAAATAAATTCATACATATTGTAATACAGTAAACCATAGTATTTAATTTAATTTACAATAACCAGTGGGCCCCTGAATAACCAAAAGTAAGGAAGACTGTGACCGTACAGTTTAGAGGATGTAAATCCAAAGGTAACCTCGATGAAATCAGCTATCTATAGCCTATACTAAGCTTGAAATGGGTGAAAAGGATGGTGGTGAGATTATATAATCTCAGTGAGTAAACAAATACCATATAAAATATCTAAAGCTGAGTAAATAGAGACAGATAAAATAGTTTAACATACTGTAATTCATCACCTTTCAACTCATTTCAACTAAATAAAATCAATTCATATAAATCGAGTAATCAATATGGCTTATGATTTTCTTAAAACTTTAGCTCATGTCAAAATTATTCTCATACTCAGTTATTAGGGATACCTTGACCGAGGGCTATCCCAACTGAGACCGTAAAGGCTATTAAAAAGTTATATACGCATAAATCATATTTTTATTTTGAAAACATAGTCATTCATTGGCGTTGACTGAGTTCACCCTCACGTGGTGGTTTTACGTGAAGTGAAACTCTAAAGTTATACCTCATGAGTTACTCTATTCACATCTCCAACCGAGGTAAAATATAACGAGATTTCGTGCCCCTCTAATAGGTTGATCCACAGAAAACTCGCCCACTGTAGCAAGCTAAATCCACCATACAATAAAATTTGCGATAACATGACATGGCAATTATTTTATTTTATAGCATCTCAAGGCTAAATACACAGTTCATACATTTCAACACAAATATTAATTCAACTATTCATGCAATTATTGTCATAAGCCATTCAAGTAGAACCATAAATTCACAATACATCAAATGGTCTCCAATTACTTTATTTTCAAATCCTTCATTCAATTTCAAGACCATTTACAAAATCATTTTATTTAAACACATTTTGTTTATAAAACCTAAAAATTAATCATTTAAACTCATTTTCCATAAAATTCATAAAATCGAATAAAAACATACTTTAGATAATTAAGATGATGATAAGGTTACTTACTATTTCGGGAGTCGAATTCCAAGTACTCCGATTCTTGATCCTCGGGTACTATCTCTTTACTTTTGCCAGAATGCTCACCACCTAGATATAATGCACAATAAACCATTTACTACATTGTGCTAAGTTGTTATAAAATCAATTCAGGTTTTATGATAATGTATGAAATGGAATGCAAATTATTCGAATTATTGTCTAAGCACGGTGTTCTACACAAATTCAATTGTGTATCTAAATAAAACGGTATTGACCTAATTCGATCTATCACTCGATTAATTGGTCAATATGTCCAATTTAACTCTAAATAATTTCATTTTTCTCCTAATACTCCAAATCATCAAACACAATTTAATAACTTGAAATATGGTAAAATCATCCTCACATTTTCTCTTGGAAAATTTGGCCATGGTGGGTGCATCAACACTATAATTTTTCCTACTTGATTCTCACACCATAAATCACTAATTTCTAACCAAATCACTTGAAATAAAATCAAAATCATTATCAATATTCCACATGGAGAATTTGGCCAATGATGGGTGATGGAAGAACATGAATTTTTCTTGTTGACTTTTCATGCTACACATAACTAACTAACTAAAAACACTAAAATATCTTAAAATCTAACCAAATCAAGCATCAAAACTCCTCCCCCCATGTCCGGCCAGCAAGGGTATCCTCATGCAAACTTGTTTCTCAACCATGAAAAATGAAAAAGAATGCATAGGAAAGATAGATCACAAGCTAGAATTGAAAAATCTTATCTTTTTTCACTTGTTTTCTTGAATTTTCACACTTTTCCCTTGAATTTTTCCACCTAGGGTTTTTGTTATTCTTTTCTTCCTTTGTTCTTCCTTTGGCCAGCCATATGAAGAGAAATAGGCTGCTTTTATGCTAATTTATAAGGAAAATAATAAATAGATGAGAATTTGACACATATTACCATTCCATTGGTCCATGTGTCATACTTAGCCATTAAGTAATCTCTCTACACCACTTAAATTTTCTTAATTATCCATGATAATATTGGGTAAAATTCATGTGCTGGACAAGTGTTGGGTGGTGTAAAATTACAATTTTGCCCTTGGGGTGGCAAAATAATTATATTTACCCCTATGCTCGAAAAAATGTCGGAATTAAAATTTTCACTTCTCAAACTCAAATTATGTTCTAAATAGTCAATCTTGATCAAAAACTTCTTCAAACATTACAATTTTAACCTCGGGTGGTAAAATGATCATTTTGCCCCTTGGTCATGAAAATTCTAATTTGACTTCAAATCGGTCCTCGAACTCCGAATCACTATTTTAAGTCATTCTGGGGTTTTAAAATTCTCAATTTCATCTTAAAATCTCTATTTGGTCTAGTTCGAAACTTAATTCAACTTAATTGTACCATTTGGTACATTACCATCCTTTAACGATTTTCGAGATACCCAAGTAAGCAAACATGCATTCTTATGTAAGAATGACATAATAAACATATTGTAGAGCTGGGCTTGACATCATTAATTCCATATACAGTGAGATAATCAATATTAGACGAAGATAAGCATCCCACCCCTTATGTTTCTCATCCCATGGAGTTGAGCCTCGTTAAAAACCTTGTCATAGTAAACCTTGTGGGACAAACCTATGATAAGGAAAAAAGAGTACTCATCTACTATGGAATATTACAATTTCTTATACAAATTCAATTGGTCTTAGGAACATGTTTCTATCATTATCAACAGCTTTCTGGATTAATACTGGTAATTCTGATAAATATTTCCATTCTATCATCTCATCGTCCATTCTTTTAGCTGTTTGGGCAATCGAATGTGTTGTTCGATTGGTATCTCTTGGGCAGAAATCAATGGCTTCACAGTTTATCCTCTCCATAAAAAATGCACAATCTTCAATCAAGTGACCCAAAGCTCCAGTATTTTGCTTTCTATTTATCCATCTTGTAATTACCTGATTATCCAGATAAATATCAGTAAGCATAATATGTTCTTTATCACAATAAATTAAAGCCCAAACCGAAGCCCTTAACTCAGCTTCCTCTACACTTGCACAACACTGCATTTTCCTTCTAGCAACACAAAGAAAACCACCATTCGACCTTCTTATGATAAATCCAGCACCCACTCTAGTTGTTCCGTCTACTTGGTCCATTAGTTGTTATACTAACTAACATACTTAATTATTAATACATGACTTGATAATAAAAATAATACTAACTAAATTAACTATTAAGTTAATATGTTTACAATTCAGAGAGTTAATTTACACTTGAACATTTGATTTACTGATTGATGCATAATCCCTTACTTAAAGAGTATAATTCGAATCCCCTTTCATAATTAAAAAAAAAATTAATTTACCTTAATTTGGATAAAATACAAAAAATAAAAAAAAGTAAACACACATTTTCATTTTATAAGAAATTTTGGCATCATATAGCCACAATTAATGTTTCCATTTTTTTTATCTTTTTAAATTTAATTAAGAAAAGCCTCTCCTATGTTTTACCTTGAATGTGTATTATCGAAACGCGTAACTGTCTTTTTGCTCATGAAAACATTGCATGTGCTTTGGCCATTTATAATAATCCAGTTTCTTTTATTTTTTTTTTCTCGTTCAATGCAGCAAAAAAAAAAAAAACGATATATTTTTTTAAAGCATTTCTCTCTCCCTCTCACAAATTAATTCAAAACGCTCACACCAAAACAACTCAATTACGTCGGAGTGGCCTAATCAAGCCTCTAAAGTCTAATGCTAACACAACACCTCACGAACAAAATAGTGTAGTACTGACTACTATTTTTTTATTCTCAACTTAATTAGTGGGTGGTGTTTCACAAGAAGGAAAAAAAAAAAAATAAATAAACATCGCTAGGGCTTAGAGAAAAGCAAGAAACCCTAAAATTTGTTCAACTCGCAACCTTTCATTCGATTTAGATTGATTTTTACTTTCATACTCAGTTTGGTTCAATTATGGATCCACAAGTGTAAAAAAAATATTTGACTCGAATTAAATTTCACTTTTAAATCATATTCAATATGAAATTTAATTTTTTATAAAATAAAAATATATATTTTATCTTTAAATTTACTTAAAAATAATTAAAAAATAAAATTGACAAACTAAATAAATAAATATAACTCAAATTTTAAAAAAATAAAATAAAAGGAAATGAAGCAATGGATAGTTTATTTTATTTATGCATTGTCAAATAAGAAAATAAAGAAAAGAAATGATTTTTTAAAAGAGGAGTGAACCCCACTGACGGTGGCTAATTTTGCGGCATAATTTAATACTGCCGCTATACTAGTAAATTACAAGTGAATGCAGCTCCACCCTTTTTCTCCTTCTTTCTGAAGTTGCATGCAAATTACGGCTCATCTAATATCAGCTTACTAATCTTTCAATGGGCTTAGTTTTAGGCTTTTGTCTTTCTGCAACACAAGTTTACTAATTATTCTTTTTGCAATAGTGTTTAATATAATATGTATACTTACAAATTTTAACTTGTAACACAGAGAAAAATGTAAATATAAAAAATTTACTGGATGTAAATACACTGCAATATAATTTTATAAATTATAAAATTATTTTATATTTTAACATTTAATTTATTAATTTATGTATGATCTTTATTTAAAAAAAATTAAATTCGTATCTTATTCTTCTGAATTTAAAAAAAATTATAGAAAAATCCAAAATACAACTAATCCACAATGGACGGCGACGATGACGTGACAAATGTGGGGCCGGGACCTTAAGGCAAAGGGACAGGCAAAGCTTGATGAGCATTGAGAAGGATAAAGAACAAAGTAAGAGTTTTATCCTCTTAGCGTACGCTTATCAATGGTGAAATCCACTACCGACAGTATCTTCCGTGTAAAGCTTCAAACACATCAACAGTGAAGAGAGAGAAAGAAGGTGAGATTGAGACACCAACGCAGACTTCCCAATAAAAGCAACAAAGTTAGAGAGAGACTCGTGGAAGGAAGTTAAAATACTCGTAAGCTAAAAAACCTGAACAAATTTTTTCTGCCCCTCTCTCTGTCTCTGAGAAAAAAGTGGAAGAGGGAGACAGAGAGAGAAAGAGAGAGAGAGAGAGAGAGAGGAGACAAAATGGCTAAGTTTATGGAAGGATAAGATTTGATCTCTTCCTCTCTCCCTACATCTTCCGTTTATCTTCTTTGTGTGAAGAAACAGATTCCAGGACTTTGTGAAGAGGTTTCTAAAGATTCTGTAAGTTCTTTATGACCTCTATTTGTTTAGCTCAGTGTTTTTTCTTTCCCTTGATGGAAATGGGTTGCCATGTGTGCTAAAAGCTTGTTCTTTTCTATATTTGGGTTTGGTTTTGTAGTTTTTGAGCTGGGTTTTGATGAATAGTGTGTTTTAATCAGATTTGATTCGATGGGTTTTGCTTAATTTCTCATATTTCTTTTTCTACTATTCTGTGAACAAAGCATGGCGAATTTTCAGAGGATTTGTATAGAATTGCGGTAGTTCGGCTGGTTAATTTGTTTCTTTGGGGGTTGTTGGGTATTGAAATTCAAACCTTGTGAGGATGGAGAGCTTACTTGCTTGAAAAGCTTATACATTACTTAATTGTGAAAGATATTTCAACATATCAGATATTGGGTTGGAATGAAAAAAGGGCACTGAGATCTGATACCTAACTTGGTCCATGGGAAGAAGATCAATGTGGCGCGAAGCTGCAGGTCCTCTTTTGCAACATGGACTTGGTACCCTCTTTATGGCATTGCAAATAACCTCATAACATGCCTCCTACTCCATGTTTATGTAGGTTACTTGTTGATCCAGCAGATAGGGGGCACTGAATAAAATTTCCCACCAAGTAGATTGCTACTGATATGAGAAGAAATTGCATTCCATTACATTCTTATATTTCTACTCTAATTGCCCTGTTTGATTCAAAAGTTTTACTAGTACTTTTTATTGTCCAAAAGAATATCGATTTGTTTTACAATCGACATGGTAAATACTGCTATTACTTGGTGTTATTCTTATTCAATCTCTCGCTGTCTCATACTTTGATGATGCTTTTATCACTCTTTGAGACTAATGAGCTCATTAATGTTGATCTTTTGCAGTTCAGGCTAGCTATGGGAACTCTTGCAATTGATATGGAGGGTGTAGACTCAGATATATACCTTGCTTTGGGACTCAAAGAATTGGGTAAAAGAGCTATTGGAACTCCACGGATTTTATCACTTCTTTCTTCACTTCTTGAGAAATCTGTCCAGAAAAATGAGATGCAATCAGAGACAGTAGACATTAAAGATAGTGTTGCAATCTTTCATGGGTTAAGAGCTCCCACTATAAGCATCCAGCAGTATATTGATCGCATCTTCAAGTATGCTGGCTGCAGCCCTTCGTGCTTTGTTGTTGCATACATTTATGTGGATAGATTTGTTCAACAAACTGATGTGCATTTGACTTCCCTTAATGTTCATCGGCTCCTTATAACAAGTGTTATGGTAGCAGCAAAATTTATTGATGATGCGTAAGTAGTAATCTTTCTCACAACTGATTACTGATGCTGAACTCTTTACCACTGTTCTAAAAACTAGGGTTTCTTGGGTGGAAATGTATAACACTTTTATAGAAAATTACACATAGATTTTGGGTACCTTTTCTTTTTTGTTTGGTTAGTTGGGATTTTATGGGCTGATAGTCCTATAAGGAGAAATATCTATTAGATTGTCTCGACGCTGTTTGTATATATCCTTTTGAGCATGTACCTCCTAATATGAGATGAAATTTGGGTTAGAAGAAAAGTATATCCGGTTTTGCAGCATTTCATTCCACGCATCTTTTGCAGGTTTTTCAACAATGCCTATTATGCCAGAGTGGGAGGGATAAGCACAGCCGAGTTGAACAGGTTGGAGATGAAATTTTTGTTTAGTCTAGATTTCAGACTTCAAGTAAGTGTCAACACATTTCAAAGATACTGTTCTCAGCTGCAAAAGGAATCTTCGGAAGGGCATCAAATTGAAAGGCCTATCCGAGCCTGTGGAATTAAAGAGAGTTGGCCGAGCAAAAGTGATACGCAATGCGCTCCTACAATTGCGAGATGAAGATATGAAGTCATCTTGTTGTATAAGTAAAATCCCACGTGATGCTTGAACACGGTTGAAGTTAGAGAACTTGGATGATGAATAGAGATGTCAAATGTAGTTTTAGTGATGATTCTTGAAGAAGCCGCAAGCTTGCTCCCTTGCATCATTTTTTTTCCTTGTGCCATTACTTAGCAATGATTGTTTTATGTTCCACGCTGTTGTTTATTTCTTAGCGTGCACCTTTCGGCGTTGCATCTTGTGTTTTCAGTATCCTCGTGCAAAAGTCATGTACATTAAAGATTGACTTTGTGGTCATGAAAATTAGCTGCTAGAGCTTCCTCCCCTCTGTATGTGATTGCGATAAAAGCTAAATCATATGCTTGGACCAAACTGCGATTCAATTCTCTTCTTGGGATGGATTTAGCCACTTTTTTTTTGTCATTAAGAGGTGTAGTTTACAAGCAATTGCTATACATCAGGAATACAAAATCATACTGAGGTTATTGTAGCAAAGATTAGCAAATTGTCCTCACGTTGAATCTACGTTTTCAATGGACTCCTTGCACATTTAGCCATTCACAAATTCCTCAACCGCCCAGCTGCATCTCTTTAATCAATGTTGTTATGATTTCCACTAAAATAAAGCTGTCTCCTCTATATGGCACCTGGTTTTTCCAACATCAGTAAGCCATAGGTATCTGAAGTCTGTTTCTGACAGCTGTTGTGTCCTCAAGTCTAGACAATTTAAACTTGCCAGCAAGATACATCCAACGGCATTATCTGGGAGGTCTCTCCAGTGCAACCCAACCAAACTTCCCTTTTCGAAAATCAGACAAGACGCGGAATGCTGCTTGCTGGATATCCCCATTGAACAAGCGAAGGGCTACCTTCTCAATAAATCTGAAAGTCAAAAAATTGACAACCAAATCAATCTGGAATTCATGTAAAAGGAAATGCCAGGATGACTTTTAACTCCATGGAAAGCTTCCTAGAGCCATATTATTAATCAGAATGTATAGGACAGGTTTTTATTTGCTTCTGGCAATTTATTTGGTTGGTTTTTCGTTCTTCCTGACTGCTCTTTTGGAATCTTTTCCTGATCATCAGCTCATTTCAAGTGAAGATTATAAGGTGCCAGATTAAGACATACATTTTTCCGCACTGACCATCCACATCCACCTTGTAGCGGTTTTGAAGAGCTTTCATCCCTGCAAAGTAAACATTAAAATCTGTTAGCAGCAGCTAGTTTCAGCCAAAAGAGCCTCAAGGAAAAATGTAGAAGTAAAATTTATGCAAATGAGAATTGGAATCAAACAATCAACTAAATAGTTTCCTAGCTATAGAATACCATGACTATACCAAATTTTTCATGGAGCATAAGTGTTACTTGTTGACAGAGCATTGTTTCTACAGTCCAGAAAAAGCAACAGTTTTAGACAAACAAAAATGCTAAATCTATCAGTTTCAATAAATAATTTAATTCTGCCAACTCTCCCTCCAGCTCTTCATCCAGGGTTTACTGTCTAAAAAGAAATAACTACATAGATTTTCATCTACTAAAAATCACTTGCTTTCATTGCTTTTTCTTCAAAATTCTCCATATACGTTGAGATTTGGCTAGAAAATTTTAGCCCCAAAGTCAAAAGCTTCTCACCTGAATCAGGGTTTCATCCATCACTGATGGGATCTAAGCAATAGATAAAACTTGTTGACATGGTTGCTAGCATGTCTTTGGCCAAGTATAAGGTTGAGAAACAAGGAAAAAGAGGTATAACGTCTTATTATGAAATGGCCCTCTTGAGATACCCTGTCCCCATTTTGAATCCCTATTCTCCTGTAACTTTGTCAGTTCAGCTTCCCACAGCTATTAAGATTATCTAATGCTTGTTACACCATCTTGATCCAAAAAATTTGGTTTTGTTCTCACCATCCATAATTTGAATTATGATTTTACCACAGAAGTTATATGTTAACTCTCTCTCATTAACATAAAAGGTGCCAATACTGACCAGCCTATCAATTTAGTCCTTTGCAAAATGTGATTCAAACTGACATTGTGTAGTACAATTCACTTGACATGAAAGTCCTAGCTATGAAACTAGAGTATTTTCTTGACATTTATTGCAAAAAAAAAAAAAGAAAAAGAAAAACAAAGCCACTAAATGAGCAAAACATAATCCATCATGCATACCTACTGTTGGAAGCTTTGCTAACATCTGCACAAGAATGACTGCAACATCAGCAACGTCATATGACCTCTCTCCAATGTCATCACAGATGGCAAGCTTTATTGCAGCTGCTTGATCACTGATTCGCATTGGGAGTATTCCAGGAGAGTCCAGCAACTCAAGATCTTTCCCAAACCGAACCCACCTTTCAAAGAAGTAAAAGAGGTAAACAAATGAGTATAAGAAATATGTTTTATAATGCCAAGCTTAAAATAAACTTTGGAAATGTTGTTTTGTCACCACAAAAGGAAAAACAAAAATTAGTTCTATTAAGATGGAATAATACCAAAACTCTTTAATTCTGAAATTCTTATAATTTATATTTATCCAAGAAAAGAAATACTTATAGTATACAATAAAACTCTAAACAAAATTTCAAACCATTGAACAACTGTAAATTAATTGCACACCATTTCAACATTTTTTTTTAAGAAAAAGTGGCAAAATACCTTTTTATAAAATTTTTTCCACAATGACAAAGTCTGAATTTCTTAGTATTTCACAGTGCAGGATTACACATTTTTCATACTCATTGAATGCTCTGCTTTTCCAAACTCTCACCCCTTCATCTTCTTCATAACTAGTTTCCATCTAAACGACAAAACAGAAAGAAAAATCACCAAAATACATACTTCAGTTCTCTTGTAACTCCAGGTCTAGGAGCTGCTGGACACATTCTTCGTTTCAGCAAACGGTTGATCAAAGATGATTTCCCAACATTTGGATACCCAACTATTCCAGCTCGAACCTGGACAATAATATATAAAAACATAAACAAGCATATTAGCGTTTGATGTGAAGCTTTACAAAATGGATTCAGGCATTCAGCACTGGTTATTCCAAAGAAAATCTATACTGATATATTATCTTTTTCTGATAAGCATTATTAAAGAGATTATCTAAATAATTCTACCAGTTTTACAGACCTAATTCATACAAGTCCAGCAAGTGTTAACTCATTATTGCTCAAAATTCATTAGTCATATTTGGACATATAAAACTTGCAATAAAGCCCAATGAATATTTCATAATGAAGTTTAGAAAATATAAATAAGCAAGAGAGAAAACTTGCAAAATGCAGTGAACAAAAGAAGTTAAGACACAACTCCAGAATTAAAAAATAGGCATGCTAACAATGCAGAAAAACCCACCGGACGAGGAAGGAGTCCTTTGGCTCTGCGTTTAACATTTACACCTGATGCTAATGACTTTGCCAACCGACCTAGCTTCATAGTCCCCTGTGTTTGCCAAATTTAGATAAGTTATTTACCAAAACATGCTCAAACTACAAAAGGAAAAAGCTCAAAGAGAATATCTTATTTGAATACCATTCCAAGTTGCCCATTGGAGAAGACAACCTTCGTCCCCTGCTTTGAGAAATACATTGCCCAAGCATTCCTATCTGCAGTAGATATCATGTCTTCTCTGTTTAAAACTAAAATCCTCCTTCGATTACCAAGCCATAAATCCATCTGTGCTCATTGCAAACTCAACACATAACAAGTTAACAAAAGCAGCCAAAAAAGGAAAGTGGCAATTCTGCTGAAAACGCAATAACCAAATGACAGAAAAGGCTAACCTGGGGATGAGTAGTAGACAATGGAATTCTAGCATCTCGTACTTCTATAACAACATCCATCAACTTGAGTTGCTCTTTTAGTTTTTTTTCTGTTTTTGCAATATGACCAGGATACCACTGTACCATGTGCCAGAATACCCAACACCCAAAAGAAACAACAAAAAATAAAGAAAATCATTTTTAATGCCCATCAGGAATTTTAATCAAAATAAACAACAACCTACTTATACCTGGACTGGACGCAGTGCCCTGGTCCAGTAGCAAAGATCAGCATCCATTTCAACCCAATCAGCTTCATCTTCAACCGCGCCATCGACATTCTCATTGTCACGCCACATCGGAGTTTTCCCACCGACAATCTGCAATGTTTGGGGATTGAGTTGGATTAGTTATTAAACATAATGAAAACATGAAATTATGAATTAGTTCTGGGAGATGAACAAGCTTGCCCGGATGGTGGGAGGGGGCGAGGAGAGAGAAGCGGTGGCTGAGAGAACTGTTGTTCGAGAAAGTTTGGGGTCTAGGCTTGGAGAAGTTGGGCATTGAATAAAGTGAATAGGGATTTTGGGAGAGGACAACCACAGTCCTGATAGCTGTACGGTCATCTGTGTATCTCTACAGAGCTGCTCTTCAGTTCGAGTTCCGTTTAGATAAGTATGGAAGACTGGTTATTTTATTAGCTTATTGCATCTTATGGACTGTTCTGTTTTGACTGAATCTTTGCCTATGAATAAGTTTTTCGAGAAAGAAGCATAAAAATATAAATTTTTAGTGGTAAAACAACAACCGGAGAATGAAGATATAGATGCAATGGGCCAAGAAGTTAAAAAAATCTCATAACATGGAAAAAGCTATAAGTGGATTGATATTTTGGGTGAGCCCATGAACCGGCCCACCTAATGCTGGCCAGTTCTTTTATTACCCACAACTTACGCTTCAGCCAAAACCCATAGGCCATAGGCGAGGCCCCAAAGCCAAGCTTTTCAATCTGCAGCTGTCCCCATTGATTTAAATAGATTTGTCATGATACATGGCATTTGAACCGGGAGGCGTGAATGGTAGTTTGCATCACAAATCACAGGACTTACATGCTGAAATGGCTAATAAACCTACCTGAAAGCACAGGATAAAGAAGTATGGCGTTGGAATGATGTTTTTCTTCTCTTTTTTTTTTTACTTAATCCAGATAAAAGAGATGTTATTAGTTACAGTGAACAAAATGCACAAAGGGTGTCAGCAAAATTTCTTTACATCAGATCGACCTGTAATTTCTAACTCCTAAACTATTTATACGTGTAGATGGTGTTCCAAGTTCCAACTCTAATGTTAGTCCAAAAGTAAGGCCGAATCATTTATAGTTGTGTTGCGTCAATTTGAACAGGCTTCGCAAGTGCTTTAATAAAGTAATTCCGTATATCTGGAACCATGCGTTGAATCAAACGAGAATACCTGCATGATTCGAACCATGAAAGTGGAAACAGCTTATAGCCTGACAAGTTTTTCGACAACAAAACACAATTTGTCCTCTTATTATAAAAGGGAAGGGAAGGTATAACATACCACGGCTTGGTACTCAATCTTTCAAATTGCTCTAATATGAAAAGTATGCATGCTTCCCGCAGTGTCATGGCATTAAAGGCCTCTGCTAATTCATACATCAGCGTAACGTTCTCCACAGAAATATCCTTAAGAAGGATAATAGAAAGCCATTTCTCTTCAGTCATCAGAATAACAAACAGCATGTATCTGTTATAATCCAAGTACTAGAATTATCACACTAAAACACACCTGGGATATAGCATACTCGCAAAGATGCTTAAGGCCATCAAGAAGATACTGATCAGCAGCTCTAAGAAGATCTTGAGCAATATCAATCTCCACATTCACTGATCCTGTGTATATATATCTAGAAGCACAAGACCAGAATAATACAAGTCAGGTTGTTTGAAGGAATTCATTTTATACTTGTAAGGGAAAATTCAAAATTCTACCTCATCATCAACTCAAAAACATGCCATCTGATATTTGGAATCTCCACATCTTTGGCATCCCTCTCCTGCAACGCCAATTTTCATGTTCTTAATACAATACCTTGAGTTACTTCACATCTACAATATTAAAAATTATTTATTGTACTATCTAGTGATGTAATCCTCAAACTTATGATTTCTTTTTCCATCTTGTTAGTTATGTTATGCCTTCTATTTCTATGGATGGTGACAACAAAGTAGCATAAGTTAAAAACAGATCATGGAAAAAATATACTTGAATTGTATAACTCACCCGGTAACCACCATCAAACATTGCACGGAATGTATCCGAAGAAGCAAGAAGACAAATTCTGTGAGCATAGAATCGTTTACCTGAAAGAAGAATATGCAAATTGCAGGTGAATACAACTTAAGCAACAATTTTTTAACTTAACATAAAAGAGGAAATATAAAGATTTAAACACTGAATTAAGAATAATAACAAGCAAAGAGCAAAATCATTTCATAAGAAATGTCCGTACCTTCAACCAAGAAAGTAATATCAGATAATGTAGGATTATTTACATACTGCTCACCCAAGTACACCTGCATTCCAAAAAATTAAAGACAAGAGAAGAACGCTTAATCTATCAGGAAGGACATTTTTAACACCATTCATATCCCAAGCTAATAAAGAATTACCCCTAGAGCATCAAATTTTAATCAGTTTTTAGGCAAAATAATGCCACCCAAGGATTACATTGCTTAAAGTAATAAAAAATTACTGCTATGTAGGATCTAATGTTAAAAAGAAAAAGGTGGCAAAAAAATTAGTTACCAACCTCGTATATAAACCATGACCTTATAAACAATAATAATTAGACAAAAGAATTTGAAATTTAGGACATTTTAGGTGAATATGAATAATAACAGAGATACAGATCATGACAAATTAACTACAAAAAAGTGGTTATAATAACAAAAAGAATCCTATCCTGCTAGTGAATCGTTCATGCCACTCTCAAGAAAAAGCAACCAATAATCTGCATCCATATCATCCTATGCTCATAGAAGAGTTTAAAACAAAACTGAATGTAAAAATGTTCTCACAATAGACCAGCTAGCAGACATAAATTACCTGTGGAGTTGGTGATGGTGGAGCTGCATCTGCAGATGAGAGTGGATTGCCCTTAGTGGCCAACTTATACAAGGCTGCTGAACCATCTTGCTGTTGTTTGAAACTTGTAGACTCAAGAAGGCCCAGTAACAGCTCCAGTCCTGGAAAACATTGATGTGCATTCAGAGAAGCAATTAGATATTAGAAATTCAAAAACAGAAAAACTGCTAAAGCCAATCATTTTGCAAGAAGAGAAAGTGGTGACAAGAATGGGAACAGAAAATTTTTTTTACCATTATTGTCAACAAAAATATATTGCCGATCATCAGGGACACAAAGATGAGCAAGAGCCAGAGCAACTCGTCTTTGAACAGCCTTGTCTGCTAAACGCATCAGGTATAATAGGTGATTCAGTACCTGTCAAGAGAATGATGCATTAATCTCCCAAACTATGACTTGTAAATGTTTTCACAATTGGATAAATGCCACTTTCTAACTTTTAACAAACAACAGGCCTACCCAAACTGCAAGCACACAACTATGAAAAGGTCGAGAGTTAGCAATAAATAAACTCACTCGTCCGTGAATCTTCTCCTCCAACCTCTTCAATGTCTTTGCCACACAATCTTTAGTCGGCTGCAAGTATTACACAGTGCCTTAATGAGTAAAACAAATAATCAAAAATGTATGGGCTAGAAACATTTATAATTCTCCTAACTATAAATTCTATGGGTATGTAAAAGGAATGAAACAATTCAATAACCATGAACATCAGCATATACAAAAGCACAAGAAATTAAAGAAGCAGACCTGGACAATAAACTCCCCTTCCTGGAGTTTCTGAGCACCTCCAGTCCTGATAAGATCTACAACATTATCCTACAGAATAAACCACATGTAAACTTCAATAGACTCCCAGTGCAAGTAAAAACTGCAGTTCAAGTTCAATATATCATAACAGACCAATGGCTACCTCATTATCGGCAAGACCATATAGAGCAAATGCAGAATTATGTTGCAGAGGTCCATTTTTTGAATCAAGAAGCCTAAGCAAGGGCACTAATCCACCATTTTGCACAATTCCAGCTTGATTGTGTGTGTCCTGAAAAAATAATAATTATTATTAAGCATACTTCAAATAACTATTATTAAGCATTTGGGGAAGAAATTAAATCATATATTCATATAGCATAAGATAATAAATTACTGATGGGATAATTTAAGTCCACCGACAGACATAATGCTTAAAGTTCTTATCTAGATAAACTGTTCAAACCAATACAAAATAACAGCAAAGAAATACAAACCTGGGCCAAACGTCCAAGTGCAAATGCAGACATTTCCTGGAGTTGCACATCTGAAGACTGAAGCATTTCAATTAAAGGAGGAATAGCTCCTCTTTGGACAATATGTACCTGCAAGATCTCCATCTTCTTAACTTTTAGCAAGAAAACACATAAGCCCTGTGTTAAAATGTACCTAAAACAGACAATCAACAACAAATAATAATCCATATCCTTCACCTATGAGCACAATTCAAGTATCAAACTAGAACCAAGATCTTAACCGACCTTGCAATCAGAATCAGCAGCAGCAAATTGACCTATTAGTAAAGCCGCTTCCCTTTGGCTCTCCAGACAGCTAGAACTGTTGGCAAAGTAACATTTTAGAATGAGCGTGTACTTGCAATATGATTAAAACTAGAAATATTATGAGACTAATAAAAGACACGATTCTCCTAAGCAAAAAAGAAAACACAATGTAAAACTCAGGATTACCTTAGTAATCCAATAACAGGCTGCAGTGCTCCAGCAAGAAGAACTTGTTTCTTTATACCTGGAGAGGAGTGGACAAGGTTCCCAATCACGCCAACCTGAACATCCTTTATGTGAGTTTATAACAGGAATAGAGCTCCAAAACATGTGTTTGCAGATATAAACACTTAGATGAGAACCAACCGCTTCATAATGAATGGAAACATCCTCAGAGCACAGCATTAGTATGAGGGTGGGTAGAGCATTGCATTCAACAATCTGCAAATTTGCAAAATATATTCAAATCCACAATAGAGCACCAAAATAATACGACATATTGGAAAAGATAACTTTACCTGATTTTTATTCTCATCATTCTTAAATGCTAGGGTCCTTAAGGCCCCAGCAGCTGCCCTCTGCACCTTTACATCATGATGCTCAAGCAACTCAACAAGCGGTGGGATTCCACCCTCAATCCTAAACATATAGAAAAAGAACCATTCAATATGTGATGATTAATAGTACGAAAATTGAGAAGAGATATCCAAACAAGCGAACCTGATGAGGGTTTTAATGTCGGCATTTTCATGAGCAAGATTTGTTATAGCATCAGCAGCTTTCCTTATAACTCCATTGACTGCTCGAGAATTACAACCATCCCTATGCCTTTTTAGCAGATTCAGGAGATAGGGCAGGGCCCCAGCGTCAACTATGAGTTGTTGATGCTCTGGCTACTTAACATGAAATAGCAAACAGAGTAACTACCAATGTAAGTGGGGAAAAGAACAACATTGTAATTGAACCGAAATCAAGTAACTAAAAGTCTTCAAAATCAACCTTGACGGCGAGTAGTCCAAGCGCAAACGCACTTCCTTTCTCCACTTCATGCTCTAATGGCATCGCGTCGCCTTCTCTCAACGGTGGTGGCGTTTGAAGATGCTTTACCAGTGCAGGGACCGCGTCGCACTCCACAATCAAATTCACAATATCCTCTGCAATCGCCAAAGAAAATATAATGAAATAAACAACGAAATCTTTGTAACATTCTAAACGAACTGCTACTAAAACAACAGAAATGGAGAATTAAAACATACCGTTCTTGGCGAGTTCGGAGAGGAAGTGAGTGGCGCGTTTGGCGGCGGCGCGATCGGCTTTTGAAAAGGAGAGAGTGGAGTTGAGAAGACCGACGTAAAGGCGAACCTCGTGAAGGAGATCTTGGTGAGTAAGGCGAGATTCGACGACCGGTACCTTGCAGCGATCTGCTTTGCCTTCTTCAAGATCTTGCTCCAACTTCCGCTTCAAGCTTCTTCGTGTTTGGGGCTTCTTCAGGTGATCCATTTGGAGAAATCCAGAGGAAGAATGGAGAGAAACGAAGAGTGTAATCTTGGGAAAGTGAAATATAGGGAGGAAGATTTGTTTTTTTCAAAACAAGCGCGTTTCAGATTTGGGTTCTTATACCGGTAAATTGTTTTGGGGGAGTAGAAATTGGGAAAAGGGAGCCCGCCAACTGTTTTCAAAACTTGCGCTCCCGCCTTTTTCTTACGCTAACTTGCGCCTGCCTAATTTGGGCTTCAGTTTAGATTTAAAAATGGGTTTTTTTATGTAAAATATTTTTAAGACTTATACTTGTTTGGAAGAATAAAATTTTATTTTAAAGATAAAATATTTTATGGATTAATGAGAAAAATAACCATTGATTCAGGAAAAAAAACTCTTATATTAAGTTCAATAAATATATTTAATGAATATTAATATTTAATTTAAATTATTAAAAAAATAAAAATATGTTAATATTTAACTTAAATTTATTTTAAAAAATATTAATATTTAAATTATTCAATACTATTAAAATAAAATAATATTTTTTAATTAAACCATTCAATGCAATTAAATTTTTTATTTATAAATTGAATAAATCTTACTAATAATTATAATAAAATGAAAACATAAAAGTATTTGTTTTGAATGTTTTATACATTGATAAATATTGATATTTGTATACTGAATACATATAAATACAAGTTTTAAATGTATTACATAATTGATAAATATGAATATTTTTATAGTGTTATGTTAAAAAAGTTACGAGATATAATTTTTTTTGAAAATTATGATGTACTTTAATTATAAACTAATATTATATAAGAGTTAAAAGGATTGTGTGAGTGATTGTATTGCACTAACCATTAAATAAAATACTCAAATACGAGTATGTTTAACTAATATCTATAAACATTCGTTAACAAGATTCAAACAACTTAATTGCTGTAAACAATTTTTGGAAGATAATTTACCTACATTGGGATTTCATACAAAGCAGATAATAAAAGTACTATTGGCAATAGTGGAGCAAAAATGACCCACACTCACGTGGATGCAAAAGAGGTGTGAGGCAATTAGCAGAATTAACTACCAAGCTGAGAAGCCATGCATTCATCCAACTTCCATTATTTCAATTTTTGGGTAAACAATAATGTGTAGCCCATACCTCAAAGCCTATAACCCAACAAATATGGTTTTACAAGTTAAAAAAAAGTTTGACCGAGGCAAAAGACAAGTATCCAATCTATTGTTTAAAACCTTATAGTTAAACATAAAGTAAAGAAAATTGATAAAGAAATTTACAAATTTAAATGGGATAGAAGAATAGATGAAGAGAATAAAGATGATAATGGCGATCATATTGAGAAATAGAAGAAATAAAAAATGAAAAACATAGACGTGGGAGAGCTCAAGCCACACGTTTAGAGTGGAAGACGAAAAAGACTAAACCCATGCCTGAAAGCAGGGACGGAGCGTCCCATCACTATAGGAGCCGTGGCCATCAAAAATTTTAAAATTTTTTTATATTATATACATTTTTTAATTGGCTTTCCGATTACAAAATTTTTAAAATTTGATGCCTGAAAGTAATAAAATAAAATAATTATTATGTGATTTGGTTCATAAAATGAAATAAGATGTAAATTGTTATTATAACTCATTATGATGTTTGGTTGATAGGATTAGTTTTGGAATAGTTAAAGAATAAATAATAAAATGATAAAATTACTTTTTATTATAATTTAGTAAATTAAATAAAATTACTCATTACTATAATTTAAAAATATTTTAATATTTATTTTCATTAAAATTTTAAAATATTAATAATTTATAATTAAATTATTAATGTAATTTTTTATTTTAATTTCTTTTTACTTTTTTTTCTCTATTTGTATTTGTATTTTTTAATCCTTTGATTTCTATTTTCATTAAAAATTTAAATGTTAAAAATTTATTATTAAATTATTAATATAATTTCTTATTTTAATTTCTTTTCTTTTTTTATTTATAAGTTGTAATTATTTTCAATAAATAAAGACATTTTTGTTCAATAAATTTTTGATTGTATTCCATAATCATGAAATAGCGAGGAACATGGAGGGGTGAGGAATGGCTAAACCAAAATTTTGGGGATTTCAAAAACCAACCAACTAAAGAATAAAAATGTGAAAAGAATAAGGAGTTGACTAAAGTATTCCTCCATAGCCAACGTGCCATGAAATCCTCAATTACATTTCCAAACACTATTTGAAGCCTTGGATAACGATTTCAGCCCAGACTATGGGATTAGTCTATCACTGACAATCCCACAATCCTATGGGCTGTGCATATGTTCTTCATTTTTTTACCCTCTCGTGAGACATTGGGCCAAGCTTCTTGGGAATTTAGAGCTCAAAGATCTTCCACATGAGGTGGAAACAGATACTCAAACAAGCTTGCAATAGGCGTTGTACGTAATAGTTCTTTGCATTTGTCAAGGAAATAATATCACAATGTTTTGTATTTAAAAAACTGTAAAAGAAGCAACATTAATTTCTGGTGGATGACTTTTTATTCTTTTATGATGCCAGTTGCCATACGCCCCAACTTCTGGTCAGGAGCTGTGGTCACGACGAAGCAAGATAAAGACGGATCGTTTCACTTCTCTGCTATAGTAGGCACTCTTTTGACTTTTCTGAGTCACGTTGTGAGGAGCCTGGGCGTTTTATCTTTATCTCATCTCACCGCCGGACTATGGTAAAAATATAGAGATGAGCAAAATCTTCATATCATGGAATCGCGAAAATCTGATACATACAATGTAAATAAATTTCTACCCAACGTCAGATCAGGTAAACTGTAAGGTGTTCACTGTATGTTTGCTTTGGGGACCAACAATATAATAAAAGAACGAAAGATTATTAATCTGATTAAGAGCCAGCTGCAGCATCCCTTCTTGCTAAGCCTATTGTCATGAATCATGATCTCATCTTTGTTCCATAAATAGGCATTTAATTTGAAACAGGCCTTCCTGTTATGAGGTCAAAGATGCCACCCCATGGAATGGACAAGTTTCAAACAGTAGTATAAAGGAAGTATATGATGTGAAACTTGAACATCCCGTATTTGTACGAAGATTGTGGGGATTCTTCTCTTTGTTTCTGGGTCTTGAGACAATATGTGTGGTGTGGCGTTCCCATCACGGAATTGGGCCTTAAGACAAAGGGTGTACGTGGTAAACCAACTTAAAGTTGAAACTGAACAGAGCAGGCCCATATACAGCCAACAATTTCTCACAATACAACCTTTTTTGTGTCCGGACAACTTCCTGATTTTCTTACCAGGAAACAAACAGGCAAATGAATCATGAGAATCTTGCCAATTTCAAAGGCATAAATTAAAAAAAAAAATTCACAATACATACGGCAGCAGTACCACTAAGACCCTTTACCATGCACAAAGAAGTAGTTGTCGGCGGTGTAAACAAGTAATGCTAGTAGAAAATAGGCATCAGAACCTTCCCGCGGTGTTTCCTAAAGACATGGCCCCCTTCAGATTCTCCCACCAGCGCATTTGCTGCCATGTTCAACAACTCAGGAGTCTTGTCCTTTTATATAATATCCTTCTCAGTCTCTCAGCAGCACTCCTCTTTTTCCTTGTGAGCAGTACAACAGTCCTATTCTCTTTCTTCACACACGAAAATGACAAAAAAGTCAATCACATCGAACCATTGCCAGGTGTTTGTCTTGGAAATAGTGAAAAGGCTTTCACCATCCTTAGGCCCCTTCTCCACAACCTTCACGGGCTCCACCTTTATGCACAAATATGAGTGTTTTATACACCATCTAGCTTATCTACTGGCCACGTGACTCGTACTGTCCAGTGTTACTGCCACTAGTACTGGAGCTGTACTCACTCTTGTTCTAAGAAGGTCTACCCCCCTCCCTTCTTCCCCCCAAAAAGAAAAAACTAGTAAAGCATGTGTACTTATTAAGTAATACTACTGCTATAAACAAAAATTGTTTGAATTGTTTTTATCGCTAAGAGCCACTCAAACCAGCTTAATTTTGGGGTTAGTTGTGGTCTACGCTGCATTAATTGTTTTAACACCAAAGATTATCTTGCATTTAGATACTCTCCTATAGTTTGACATAATGCCAGTTGGGTTGAGACCCAAAAAGATCTTGCCAGTCAAACTACAACCTGCTCACATGATGTTCTGCGTCTAATAACTCTTAACAAAGGGTTAATCCATTTAAATATTATGATCAAGTAATTCGGAAGTTGATGTTTTAATTGAGCATCAATCGACTGTATAAGATTGCACACGAGGTCTATCGAACCACGATCCGCCGCCCCCCGCATGGGTGCCAAGTGCTCCCGTGTGGTGAACTTGGATGGCATAAACTAAGGATCCAATAAATGTTATTCAGCGGAGATCAGTTTCTTCCTCGCAGAGCTGCCCAATTCTTTTCAGCAATCTCAAAGATTCCATGGACGGAATAACATGTTTAATCGGATTCCCAAGGTCCAAGGGCATTATTAAGACTTTTTATTCAGAGTTGACTACTTGAAACAACAACCACGGAGACTATACCATGCCTGTCTCGACCTTTTTTGTTTTCCTCGTAATACCCATATCCAACATAATGAAAACGCATACCTATAAATTAAATAGTAAATACACAACCATTTTCTTTACAGATTTAACAAATCCAAAATTACATGGCCAAATTTACTCACCATGCGTCGCATGGTTAGCTAGCTAGTGGCTTTGCAGCTCATGATAAGAAAGTGATTGGAAAAAGCGGAAAAGGAAGTGGAATAGTGAAACTTGAGCTGGAAACTACGTATGTACAATAGCAGAAACAAAAAATGGGGTTTTCAGCGGTTCTTTGTTTTACTCTCTGTTCCGTATCTCAAGGTTTTGTGGAATCTCGTGACACTCCTTATAGATACTGCAAAATCCCCATCAGAGGCGGAGTCCCCTTATTGTGGGCCATCAAAAATAATTTTTTATTTAATAATTAATAAACATAAAAAATAACAAAATAACTTTATAGGCTTTATTCAGTTTTAAAGTTCTTTTTAATTTTTTTAATTTATATTATTATTTATTTTTATATTTATTTATTTATTTATATTTTATTTACTCATATGTTTTAAATTTCTATAAATTTTTTTTCAAAAATTTTTATGAACTATCAATTATATTCTTTTTCTTCTTTTTTTTATTATGTTATATATAAATTTTATTTTCTACTTGTCATGTTTTTTTTTTCTATTATGTAGATTTTATTTTTTATAATTTTAATTTTTAAAAATAAATAAATTATTATATAATTCTCAAATATAAGTTGTAGTGTTATACTGTTACTTAGAATTTAATCAATATTTTTTTTTATTCTGAATAACCAATTCATTATAGCATGTATGTTACAAATTTTAAGTAACAAAAATATACATATAAGTTGATAGAATAAAATAATTGTATTTCTTTCAATACAATTTTATTTATCATGTATATTTTTAATGACTTTCAAAATAATTTTTTATTTAATAATTAGTTTCAATACAATTTTATAATTTTATTTATCAATCATATTCTTTTTCTTCCTTTTTTATTATGTCATATGTAAATTTTATCTTCTATTTGTCATGTACTTCTTTTTTCTATTATGTGGATTTTATTTTTTATGATTTTAATCTTTGAAAATAAATAAATTATTATGTAATTTTCAAATATAAGTTGTAGTGTTGCACTATTACTTAGAATTTCATCAATATTTTTTTTATTTTGAATAACCAATTCATTCTAGCATATATGTTGCAAATTTTAAGTAACAAGGATATAAATATAAATTGATAGAATAAAATAATTATATTTCTTTCAATACAATTTTATTTATTGTATATATTTTTAATGACTTTCAAAATAATTTTTTATTTAATAATTAGTTTCAATACAATTTTATTTATTATATTTATTTTTAATGGCTTTCAAAATAATTTTTTATTTATTAATTAGTTTTATTCTTCAAACTATTTGATAAAATTAAAGTCATTATAGTTAGCATATTACTAGGTAAGCTCAACAAATAAATTCTAAATTAATATGTTAAGCCTATCAAATTTTTTAAAAAAATAAAAAGTGAGTCTACTTATCCAAACCTATTAAGTTTTAATATAAATCTAAATTTATCATAACATACTATATTTTAACAGTTTTATCTAATAGCGTATCATAATATATTATATCTTAATAGTTCAATTCAATAACTCTATATGTTAATTAGCAATTTAAGAGACAAATTAAAAATAAGAAGAGAGTTATAACACACGAAATAAATAGGTAATTCATTTAATTTTAAAAAATTATTTTCTCTTTCACTCTTGCATACAAAGAGAGAGACTCTTTTTATAGTTCTATTCAATCATATATATAAATGACACCATCATTACAGTTAATGCACATTTTTTTATATATTCAATATCTTTTAAATTTTATTCAAGTTTTTAAATGAATGATAATTGAATTATATATAAAGTTCTCTTTAATTATTTAATTTTTTTTATTTGACCTTCCTTTTAAAATGCTTTAACTCTATCCTTGATCCCCATCTAAGTGGCTTTTACATAAACTCGGAGGTTTCCACCTTTTCGATCGACACAGAAACAAACAAATACCCCCACACCAAAGAGATTTCCAGCATCTAAATGACATGTTGCCCATGTATGCTAGAAATTTCATCCGGTAACCAGTCACTTTCTCCACTTTATTAATTGGGTTAGGAACAGATCCGGAAAATATGCTTGCTTGATCAATGTGTTTGTGGGGTACGGTTCGTTCGTACTTTGGATCCCGTGGTCAAGACTGAGAAGTCGCGAGTATAGCTTATGGCACGTTTTATGTATCTACTGAAATCGTCAAGTAAAGTGATATTGAGGGAAAGAGAAACAACACGTCCAGTTACTACGTAGACAGTTGAATTTCGTCGTTATTGTGCAGGAAGAAGAAGACAAGGTGAGATTGGAAAGGAGATAGTTAACCCAAGCAGACAAGATCTTATCATAATCTCTGTATAATCTATACATACATAAACATGCAGTTCACACGCACACAGAAAGAGAGGGGGGCACACGTGTGCGTAAGAGATGTGGAGGAGACATGGCGTCATGGGTATTGTTGCCAACTGGTGCTTCTTGTTGTTCATCAAGAGTCTACAGAAGGCAAATGTTTGATAATATTTATTTATTTTGTTGAGTCAAAAAGAGTCTACTAGAGCCAGCCAGCCAGGCAGGTGATCTACTAAATATATAGATATATGTAACACACACACACACACATTAATGTCCATTCCGAGTAATACAGCTTCAACAGTAATTGCAATTGAAAGGATGTATGCAAAGGACCATTTTCGGTAATTCTGTTTCAGGGATATGTGCTAAATCCTCTTTATAGCAACATAAAGCTATAATCATTTTTTTTAATTTTATTTTGGCACATATATATGGTTGAACCTCATTGTACTAATCCTGGAAATTAATGAACCATTTATACGTATTAACTAGTGAATATAACAGTAGTTTATTTGAACGTTTTGATATAATTAGAGATTAGAGAACATCTCAAAAGTTAATATCTGTATAAAACTATTTTGAATAATTTGATTTGAAGGGGTTGAGAAGTGTGAAATGTTAGGATATAAATTACTTTTAAAGTTTGTGGATTAAGTCTAACGAGCACTATCTCTATATGTAACTAATACAACTGAACCTGGAAGGTCAGATAATTATTGAATGGAAACCATTGAAGGCGTCCTGCAAGGCTAGCTGCAACAAACAGAAGATGTATTACTCAACTGAATTTTTACAACCAATAATGCATACTCCATACATAATTGATTGAGTGTGTCATAATTGCAGAGCTATATATAACCAAAAGAAAAAGCAAGGAATTATTATGTAGGCAGTGGAAATTCATCCTTTATTACTAGATCACGGTGGTTGTCTGTGGGTGAGTTGAGATGTTCAAAAACAGTAAATTATTTTACCAACTAGGCTGAAGTTTAATTAGAAGCCTAGGAAGGGGTGGGCGTGGAGCCCTTTGCATTAGATGATATTTTTGCAGGGAGAGGACAGCTTGCTACTCGCGTACTTGACTGGGCAATGCAAGGGGGAGAATTACTATGAGAATATCTCTCCCAACATGAAAATAACCAGAGAGTGATTGGCTATATATGGTAGACCCCATGCTTATTTATACCTACTGTTTACAGATTTCATTTATAAGGCAGCCGTGCAATGAGTACAAAGTGCAATTTTCCTTAGGCCTACTCTTCGAACCGACCTATCTATTGCTAGGAGCAGGACCGAATTAGCATGGCCGGCCAGCCGAATCAGGTCGAATCTATAACAGATCACGACTACACATGAGTAAAATTTATACGGAAAACCCATTGGTGGGTGAATTTGGCAAAGCAAATTGACAATTTTCTCAACTCCAATAAATTAGATTCAAGTAATTAGAATGAGCCGCCAACCCTAAACATTTATGCATAAAGTAGCTTATTAATGGCAAACTAAGAGCCGCCATGCCAACACCAAACATACAAATCTTAAATGGCTTGAGATAAGGTGACATAATTAAGATCAACAAACCTGATCCAGATCAGCTGAAAAGTCAATGAACAAAATACCTCTTCTTTATTTGTTTTATGCCACAATCTTTCCTTCCATATATATATATATATTGAAGTCGACTACCTACTTTTGGTTTATCAATGAGATAAAAGTTCATCTCGTTTTGCCGTCCGAGTCAAGTTCAAGTGCCACTTCAACATTTCGCAAGGTTCATAAATTCAGACCTGCTTTGCCTTTTTGGGTAAAAAAAAAAATTACACATTAAATCTTCAAATTCTTGTACTAATTCCTAAGTGCGGGGAAACCATAGGACTAATTAAAGTTCAAGCTACACCACCTCATGTAGATGCTGCCAATAGCACCAAAAGGAGAGATTGGCATGGTACTTAATAGGGGGTGAGCAACGGTTAGCTCATGATTTTAACCAACTGATCACCCCTCATCAATGAACTAATTATAGGATCGAATTTTAAACAATAATGATTATTTAAAAATTATATATAAAATAAATTAAATATTTACTAATTGTAAGACTTAGAGGCATAAAAGAATACCTTTAAAGATCTTAACTGTAAATTAAACAGTTATATATCTAAAACGTTTATATCCAATATATATATAAACAATTAATGAATAAATAAAAAAGAAAAGATGATCACCAACATATACTAAACAAAACGTTAAGATTTTAGAAGTAATAAAACTTAAAAAAATAAATGAATTATAATGCGAATTGTAATGTCAATGTCTGAGTTTACTTGTAATATATTTATGAATTAGTGTATTATTTGATAGTAATCTACACTTATAATAATGAAATATTAATATTGTAAAAAAACTTATAAGATTTAAGATTTGATCTTGGATCACATCGTATCGTATGATTGGTCTTAAAGTTATGAATGGATCCATGATCCAAAATTTCAAGCTAAATCCTACATAAGTTGTCTGCAATATAATTAACTTCAGGACGATTCACCAATAGATCATACTCACCCTAATCCCAAGTTAACCGAGATAGAAAGAATGTAGCGTATAAAAGCTTTTAGTTACAATTAATGTGCGTACAAGCATAATTGAACACACTTTAAATGGCCATTCCCTAACCCAATGCGGGCAGCTAGCTTGAAGTATTTTCCAAGCATGCGGTGCACGTTTCGCTTGTACATCACTGTCTTTCAATAACCTTTTCGGCGTCGTCGTCTATTTGGAGATTGGTGGCACTAATTAAATTTGTTATGCTTTGCTCATTATAGCTAAAGGTGTCAATGAAAGAAACATTTTTGAGTGGGCTAATAAAAGGTTTAAAGGAGCTACATTGCTTGGCTCCGTCGTAGTGGCGAAAGATTCTCAAGAGTATAACTTGGGTCTTAATCTAATTGGGGGTTCTTTCTTTAATTGCCCTTTGTTCACTTGAAGCTTACACCACTCTTCCTCTCTTTTAGTTCTCCCACTGGTGACTTGGGTCTTAATCAATTTGGAATTCTTAGATTACGTGGTCTTCCTCAATTGAATACGATCGGCCACCAACCACTTAAAAGCTCACACTCACTCTTCATTCTCTCTTTGTTTGTATCAAGGAGGTGGTTAATTATTTAATTTATTAATGATTGGGGATTATATGATTTGGCCTAGCTAGACACCTAAACCCTTGATTCTCTTATCCTTTTCATGATGTTGGAGAACTTAATCAAATTGTGGATAGATCGAGAAACCAACTTATCATCCACTAAATCTCTTAATATGCTTGGGAAACTGGTTTCCTAAGCTTATCTTTATGGAGCAAGGTTGCTCGAATCTGCTTTACTAAAAGAAGAAACAAACTCCCCTTAAAATAAGCACCCGATGGAAAACCAACAATTAAGACCAGAAAAGTCTACTAACGATAAAAGAGATGCTACTCTAAGCTTTTTCAACCTTTATGGCCATAACCGTATTGTTAACTGGGAACAAGGTTAAAGTTAAATCCTACATATATACCAACTTTGGAGCTTCCCTAGGGTAGAATCTAGGTTTTTTACCATAGTGCTTAGTGGATTCGTCATTTTTTTAGACAAATTTAAAGTTAGTTGGTATTAATTAATTAGTTCGGATCGATGTTGCTACTTTTCCCAAGGAGGCCCTCTTGCATATCAGTGTAAAATAGGAAGACTCTTGTGCCCCTATCTTATCATTAATGCTAGATTTTTTCCCTTGCAAGAATCTTATAAGTGATCATGACATGCCCTAATATACACATTGGGTGTTAAATTTAGTACTATGATATATAGTTGAAGACTTGAAGTATTATACACGTTGGATGTTAAATCCAAGGGTGAGAAACAAAAAATTTAGTGTATAACTTAGATTTCTTTTGGTTTGTAGTCTTAATGTTATTTATAATAAGCATATAAACATATATATAATATATATCTATATGATTATATATCTCTCATCTTTTTATTAAAAATAATTTTTTTTTTATAATTAGAGGAGGGGGGATTCGAACCCTATTCTTTAGACAAAAAGATTATACATCAACCAATAAAATAAATATTCAGGTGCTTTCTATTAGAAATAGTTAATGCTTGTATGTTACTCAAAAACAAAATGCCAATAATTCACAGCAAATCATTATTTGTACCCGAAAAAGAAAGGAAGAGAGTTAAGATGAGAAACGGAATCAGAGCACTGAATTTGATAAAAGGAAAGAGATAGAGTTTGCATCCAATATCGGGGCCAAAAAACGAAGGGCAACTGTGGTTTTTAACTTTCTGCCAATTCTATATATGATTATTTGTGTATAATACTATGAATTGATTCTTATACCATCAGCACATTATTTAATGTTTCTTAAAAAAGAATGGGGCACTCTAACCACTTGTTTCAGGTTTGTGACTAGAAAAGAATCCAACCAATATTATAGCAAGTATAGTACAAAAAAATATCTATAATAATATATTAATTAAGGAATCTAACACTAAACAGGAAAAGCATTGAGCCACGTATTGCGCAGCAGTAGTATTATCATAAACTTTTCTGTACACGTAAAACAATACAGAGGTGACCAGCCAAAGCTGCAAGCAAAAGGGTTTTAGTATAAATTATAATTTTTGAGTGGGTGGGGGATAGATGGGTCCAAAAGGCAGGGGACTCCATCTTGTCGGGTTCAGGTGGTGTGGCTTGGGCAAGGGTTTATGGCATTAGCAAAGTGGGGAGCCTGGAGCCGCTTACTACCATGCCTTTCGAGTTGCCTGCCAAGCGAAGCCTAGGTTGGAAGATTTTTAGGTTTGTATGTTGTTGTAACAAATGCTAACAAGGGATTAAATACGGATTGGGGCTACAAAGCTTAAATATATCTTTGAGTGGGAGATGGAGGTTGTTCCTTGTTCGAGAAAGAAGAGAACCCCCCCTTTTTTTTGAAGGGTGCTCCAACTGCATACATATCAATGGTGGGGTTGATCAAGATCTCCATGGATCATATTCTTGGTTGCAATTTATATTATTTTTAGTCATTTAAATGGAATTTTAATCAATTAAAATGTCAAAATGGAATTGAGATATGAGGGTCGGTGTTGGATGGTGAAAGAAATTATCAATACTCAAATTACATAGTCACATGCAAGCTATATATATATATATATCTTGATTCTTGCATGTAATAATATGATTTGTGACCTAAAGATTTATTAAATTTGTTAATTAGTAAGTTTGTTTGTTTCTATAAATAGTTTTGGAGTCGAATTTTATCGATGATGTCTTATTGACATTAATTTTCAATATATAATTTTGTAAGACATAACTCATTTAAATTTAAAAGATAAAATAATTTATTTATCCTTGAATTTTTATGTACCACAGAAATATATAACTAGAAATTTGAAAATTAGGTGAATTTTTCCATTACATGTGTTCATTAATTCTTCATACACATTGTTGAAAACAAAATCACCAATATTTTTGCATGTTATGGTATTTTTACCATAAAAATATTGTAGCTGGACAATTTTACAATTTGATGAAATACCTCAAATTGCATTTCGAATCTTCTTCTCATTTTCCCCATTTAATTTCAAAATAAGAGTGAAAGGTAAAAAAAAAAAGAAAAATGAATAAAAAAACAAAGACAAATAGTAAAAGCATGAAACAATGGAAGATTTAATTAATAATAATGCCTTACACATGAAAAACAAATCTTGTCAACTTAATCCAAGTGATGAAGGAAAAAAAAAGCAAAGCAGGGGGTCAGATAATGGTACGATTATTGAGCCAAAATAACAATTTCCTTAACCAAGCATCCCCGGTTGATTAGCAGCTTCTTAGTTTGTATATAAAAGTTAATTGGATGAGAATCAACTTGTCTTTTTCCATGTTTTGGTACAAATCTAGCGCTGTCTCGTACTCAGCCAACATATTAAAAAGGAAAAATGAATCAGCGATTACATTAATTGAGTGCTTGATCGACTCATGTGAGGTCTAAACACGTATGCCTGCTCCTATGAAAAAATATACAGTAGATAATTTGCTTCCAAATGAAAATTTCCAAAAATCATGTTTACAAACACAATCACTCCCTATATATAATTTGTTTGAGATAAATGGAATTGGAATTAATTAACTAGCTAGCTAGTCACGGTTGAGGTCCCCCTACCATTGTAAAAAGAATAACTAGACTGGAGGTCCTCCTCCCTCCCCACACCACCGTAGGGCCAGGCCGTGGGGGGGTTGAGAGCTCAGCAGAGTCCACATCAAACAGGTTGGCCAAGCCAGAAGGGGGGGGGGGGGGGGGGGGGGGGGGGGGTGGCGGGTTTCGGACCCTATCCAGGAAGTGAAAGGTGAAAACAATCCAGTCTTCTTTAATTACGGCTGTAAATCTTATTTTAACTAATGTCATTATCATCCCCAAATCGAAAGATACTAGAGAGGTGAGTGAAGTATATTCTACCCAACTGGTATTAAAGTATCCCACCCTCTCAGAATATGAAATTTCATAAAGCCAAAAAAACCAAATGGGAAGCCACAAGGCAACAAATCAGGGACCATTTTAAATCCAAGTAAGTGAAGGTGAATACTGGGATTGTCTCATGCCAACTCGCAAGTGGATAGAGAAATAAGGGGAGTGGGAGAAGTACATGCTGCTCCAATCCTCCACCGAACTTACCTACCAAAAGAGGGAACAAAGAAAATTCAGAGGAGCATGTTATAAATGAAAACTAAAAAAACGTTGAAATCATTGAGAGAAAAAGTTTTATTTTTTTTCCCTCCATACTTTTTACTGACTGATGTTAGATGTTTTTTTGGCCGTTGACAGTGTAAGATATCCATCTAACAGTAAGAGGATTTGATTCCTTTTCCGTGTCTATTCTTCTGTTTGTAACCACAGCTACAACGTTTACAAAAGGGGTGGGAAGGGCATAGTTAAAAGGGAAATTTTATTTAATGCAGGAGGAGTAATGTGCCCCACTCTCCAAGTTGGATCCCATGGTTTTTGTTTGGCAGGGCCCCCTTCCCCCCTCTCTGGTTGCGTGAACTTATCTCACAATTTGCTCGGATGAAAATTGTTCTGAGTTGTCATGGTAGCTTAGGCTCAGCGCTACCTCAATCTTAAGATAAAGCTTCTATTCATAGATGTGTAAAAATGTTGAACTCGAGTAGTGTACCGCTTTTCCTGCAAATGGTATAGAAATTTATTGCATTGCACAAGCTAGAGATTTTCGCAAGGCTTTCAATTCACAAATTGTTATGGAGCCATTTAGGAAGAGATCTGGGTGGTCCTTTGGAATTTGGACCTTGATTCAATATCTGGAATGTAGACATGTGATGGCACTAATTTAGCTTCTCTTATAAACTCCTGCCTCTCCAGTTACCTTGAATCCCTATTGCTTGAGGACCACTTGATAATTTTCATTATTTACCCTTCACATTTGGTACATTTAGATGGGAAAATGAAAGCTATCATATAGGTATCCTTTTTATATATACATAGTGAAAGATATTTTTGCAATATTATTTGATTTCTATTTTAGTTAGTTGAAGTAATTTTAAAACTTTTTATTTGATATTTTTTTTTTCAAAATTAACAGCGTCACATTAATTGCTGAGCTTAAAATTTTTCATTAATGAAAAAGAAACAATGCACCAACGAAGTAATGTGGCATTCTCCGTTGGAAAAAGTTGGATGAATTAACCGTTTAAATGCACAAAAAACTGAAATTTGGACTTAAAAACATTAATAATAATACTGCTGCCAAATAGTTGCGCATGACAATGTTTGTATGGGAACAAAAAGAAGTCGGTTGAATTTGGCATTAGAGGTCCACCGGGCAAAGTTAATCATAAAAGAGATACACTTAATGTTGGTAATAATAATGGCATGTCATTTAAATCATCATTAACTTAATACTAATTAATCTACACTAATTCCGCCACAACCCAGACATCCACTAATTAGCAGCAGCTATTTTTGCCCCATATGTAGGGCACGGTTAAATTAAAACTCGAGGTTGGTAACTTACAAAAGGGTTAAGAGAGAAAACAAAAATAAAAGTAAAAACAAAGGAAAGGACAAAAAAAAAAAATATATGAAAAGAAAAAGAAAAAGGAAGTTGCTAACGGCCGTTTGCGAGTTGGCTAACGGCCGATTCCTTGCAGGGACTTGGAGGAAGGCTGGATTTTCCGGAGGCAACAAGACGTTGCACAAAGCTCTCAATTCTCTGTCCATTGGTCTCCGTCAGTAACCGCTTCCCGCCAAACGGTAACGACTCGACTCCTCTCTCCTTCAGTACCTCCTCCATTCTCGGCCCCACCATCCTTTCTCTCCCCAGTCCGTTGGCCTGTACGTTCCAAACCGTCGATCACCAAATTGTATTAAGTCCAGAAGGAAAAGAAAACTTAAAATCGTTGAAATCTGTTTGGCCATTCAGAAGACCGAGGAAAATTATAAAAAAGACTCACACTTGAATCGAGTCTTACTACTTTAACCACGGATTAACGATTTTCTTAAGAACCAAACAGAGCATCGATACATGAAAAGAAAATATTATGATATACATACCTGAATTCTAACGTAGTCCGTACGGTTCCAACAAAAAGCGTTCCCCAACATCTGGTCTACGGTCTCCGAGACTCCGTCCAGCACAATGTCAACAACGGAGGAAGTTGAGCACTCGCAGTTATTGCGAACCTTTGACCTTCCGCACCACGGACCGTTGCCTAACGACAAAACCAGCAGATCCTCCACGCTGTTAACCGACGGGAAATCCCTCTTATTATGGAGCACGTGTGTAACCGCCGCGGCTGTAGGGTTGTTCATGACCAAGCCGCCGTCCACAGCGGAGCAGGAGGTCTTACCGTCGATAGACGTCAATGCGAAAGGTTTGAAGAGGCTGGGAGTGGCTGACGTGGCGCGGCACACTTTCCAAAGCTCGAAGTTGAAGCTAGGTGATTCGGACGCGTCGGCGCGAGAGAAGACAAAGGGAGCTGAACTCTTGAGATCAAAGCAAGGAACCAGGAGAGGCTTACACGTGTCCTTCAGTGTTAAAACCGTTCCATCTTCTCTCTTAAACATTTCCTTCAGCACCTTATCCATGCTCTTACCGGAGAATCGCTTCTGCCGGTGAAGAACTCCGGCCAGCTTATTAACTTTGAAGAGCTCGGAGTTATTCTGAGTGATACACTTGATCGCCTCTCTAGCAGTGAAAAGCGGATGGCCTGTACCATCGTCGGCAGAGAGCATGGCAGCAAGAACAGCACCGACACCGGTGCCTGCGATCATGTCAAAGAAATCAGCAATTTGAGCATGCGGATCACCAGTTTTGAGGCGGATCTGGTCTTCAAGGTGGATAAGAGCGGCACCAGAGACAATGCCGGTGGTTCCACCACCGTCGATGCTGAGGATTCGAATCTTCTTAGTGGTTTCACAGTGTGATAGCCATTTTTGCTCAAGTTTCGTGAAGATCTCCAAAGTTACCTTACTCAGCTCCATTTCAGGCACTTCCACTCTTTGCCCCCTCAAAAAAAAAAAAAAAAAAAAAAAGAGAAAAAAGCCTTGGAGATTTTAATAATTTTTAATCTTTTGGTTTGATTGATTGCTTTCTGGCGTCTGGCAAGTCCGTGAAAAAAGCAAAGAGAGCTTGGCTCAAGTCACGGTTTGTTGCTGATAAGCATTAATGGTGGCGATAAGCAAAAATATAATGTTTGCACGCTCTTTCTTTCTCTCTCTCTCGCACTTCAAATCTCTGTGGCCTGACGAGTGAAAGTTGAGAGAGCGAGATGTTATAGTTTTCTCTGCGGGCTACTGGGCTCTGAGATGAGAGGCAAAGAGGGTTAAAACCGGGAGTGAGTGAGGAGAGGAATAGGAAGCGGATGGTTTGGCCTTTTGGTGGTGGTGGTTATCTTATATTCGCAGTGTGCTTCTTCAGTTGCCCTTTGTCGTTTATTTTTTAAATTACTTTTTTAGGTTTTACTGAGAGTTTACTTTCTCTAATTAGGTAGTGAGAGTCTTACTTGTTTGGACTGTCCTTGCACGTGTTCTTTTGGGGTTATGGGAAGCGCCAACTTCGGCTTCTTACTCGGCTCGGCTCCCGCTTTTCCTTCTTTAATGCTTTCTCCCATCTTCTTTGCTACTGCAACTTCCTTCTTCACTCTTTTCTCTGAATTCTCTCCATTTTTAATTCTCAAACTGAATCAATGTAGGAACAGAGTTGGACGTCCATGCAAGCACCTCCTTAATAAATAAAGTTTTATGCCTTTGATTTTAATTTTCTCGGTACAGTCGCTATTCAATCTTAGTTGTTTTGGAACTCATTTTTCTAATTACTTTCCATTTTGGTAATTAAATTCTAAGACGGTATATTTGGGATCAATGGCTTGCAAGAATATGATAGTGTGATTGAATTTGCTAGCCGGCTGCATTCTGTTTGCTAAAACAGGATTGAGGAAGCTCAAAGTTATTCCTTCATACACAGTTGATTGAATCCAACATACACATATAAAAAGAGTAAAATCCCGTACTATTTTTCTATGCCAAAATAAGTAAATAGAGACACTAAAGTGCCTGTGACCTTTTATTTCAGTCTATTGTTTTTTTTGGTGTTCTAATTCCCAATTATTATTATCTTTATCGATGGTGAATTACTTCATCCAACATTACTTCGTTTTCCTTGTTATGAAAGTAGGATGAAGGTTTGGTTAGAAACGCCTAAATAAGTGAATTAAACAAAATACTGGCCTTGGAGGAATTTGCTGCCTCCTTTATACTTTTATACATCTCTCTCCAAGTTAAGATGCCTGCCAGACACACCCTGCACAGTCACAGGGTATCCAAGACATATATTATGGCAATTCTAACTCAAATTGTTGTCTTAAAGGCTCACTGTTGTAACTCTTAGTCTTAAAGCTGATGTATAAATGAAAGCAGATACATTTGGTCAAGACTCAAGGCATTCATGTGGAATATGAATATTACCATCTACTTTTTTTAACCCAACAATACTAGCAGAAAAAAAGTTGCAATTCACTCATCTGATCCGTCTCTCTCTGCTTTTTCAATTTTTCCTTAAGAACACAAATAACCTTCCCATCAAAGTTGTTGACACATTACAATGATTTCCCTTCTTTTAAGTTTCAAAGTTGAAATATTGAGTGAGAATTTTATGTTTTAATTGTTGAGGACAATTGTTTTCTTCTCATAAATAAAGGTTTATTTTTAGCTGTAATGTGATTTACCAGGTCATCCAAACTAGTAGTTAAAGGAAACAGGGGAAAAAACCCTCTCTGACCCTGATCTCTGCCCCCCCCCCCCCCAACATTTTCATTTTAATATGGAATAAACCCATAAGGTACGATAAATTTGGCTTATATGGGACATGCATCTTCTTGGGCTTGGAGAGGACACCTGCCCCTAGCAGTTAATGTGAACCATCCATGAGAAGTATTCTTGCATTCATGATGGGAGCTCGACCAGTATCTCTGCAAGTTTGAGAATGTGCATCAAGGGCCAACGGCCATCCCCCACTCTCAAATCAAACTCGATCAAAATTTGTCCATGATTTGTACGGAATTACAAGGGCAGAGAAATCTGCAATGATTTTGTTGGCAACTGGGGCATATGCCCAGTTGACAAGCGAAGGAGGACAAAAAATGTTTTCCCTGAGTGACTATGTCTCTCTTCCATTGGATTTCTTTCTAGTATGGGGAGGAAAAATCGTCAAATATCTTTGGAGGAATTAATTTCCACTCAATTTATGGACGTTGGTCCCATTTTTGGCATTTATCCCATGGATTCTATGCATAAATAATAACCAATACAAAAAGTTACATTCTTCATTCCAATTGGATTATCAAGGTACAAAGTAAAATACTGAAACCGTAAATCCATAATGCATCATCTCTACAAGCCTACTGGGTATTTGGGTATTGCCACCCATGCTCATGCAACAGTAATTTAGGTGAGGGTGAACTAGCTAGGGCCACAGCAAGATTCACGTCCACCCTTTCAGATTAGCCATGATGCTATACCATTGCAGTGAAACGCCATTAAACAATAGCAACCCATTGATTGAAATTCAAGGTCAAATGGAAGGTAGGTTACTGCAAACATTTAATTCATTGAATTTAAGGCCATCACTTTTCAAGAGGAGAGACCAGGCTAGTGAGAGGCCGGCTGAGAGGATTGCGGATCTAACTTTTAACAACGTTTTCTTTTTATTTCTTTTTTTTTTTTGAGGAAAACAATTTTTATTCCAAAGCATTTTTAAAGGAGATGGATTTATAGTGACGGAGACAGTGCTATTGAAAGTTTGTCTCTCGTTTGCGAGACAGTTTAATCCAATCAAACTTGTTTTCTGATGAATGAAATTCCAACAAGCTAGATAATCTAAAGAGGAGTTAACACATAATCAAACAAAATATGCAAGGACAACCATAGCCACGGATTTAATGGCAATCTGAACAATGGAAATATGGATTGATGAAGCACTATTGGTACGAACACTGCTTGTAGCTGGATTCTCAGCTGCAGGAGATGGTGGCAATGGAAGTGAATTAGCTGGAGCAGGGCTGGGGCTGGAAACTTCATGGACGTAGATGTCAACCTTCTGCCCATATTTGCAATGGTTGGGGAAGCCGCAAAGGAAGTAGCGGTGGCCAGGCTGCTTCAAGGTGAACGAATCATTGCCAGTATAGTAGGTTGCAATTGGATTTGTTGCATTACATGCTCGGTAATTTGGTTCAGTAACTTCCTTCACATTGTGAAAGATAGCATTATATTCAAAACCTGCAAAGTGAATTATTTAATACCCTATCAAAGAAGCTGTATTTTCCTGTAGAGCTAAAGACTAAAAAGGTCTGGGTTGCGTGGTTGTAGTAGGGGTTGAATCATAGCACTAAAAAGTTCAGCCGCAGACGAAACAAGAGCAAGGGGTAGTTATTTCACGAATGACGGAATGACTTGTATAAAATTTATGTAGCAAGCAGTCTTAGAGTAGAAACCAAGACAAATCAAAGGCATTTTTGTCTATGTTTGATTAATGTAATTAGGAGCTGAAACAAATGTAAAGCAGATATTGCTAGACATGAGACAAGGGTTTAGGATGGGCAAGGCCTAGTGCAAAGAGAATGAGAAATGCAATAAATCATATAAAGGTAAATGGATCGCTTTTCCCCTTAGTTTGGTCCATCTGTTGTAAGCATCAAAATTTTCTCTTAATTTTAGACAAATATATTAGTCGTATAGCCTAACAAATGAATAAAAAAGCAAATGACAAGCTTACACATACAAACATACGGCATTTGGTAAACAGAAAGAACAAGAACACCAAAAGAAAAATACAAGTTGTTTTAGAAACGGAAGAATAGCTTACGAATAGTGTCAGCCACACAAAATTTCTTGGAAGATGCCCATTTTTGGTAATCGAACATTGGATGCCAAGCAGAAGCATCACCAACCCTGTAAACAGTCCCAAAACAGATAGCAAAAGGAGCAATTATCGTGAACATAAACATTGCATTTTTAGCAGAAACCATGGCTTAACCACAAGAGGTGGGGCTGAGAGAGGCAGAGGGATTTCAGGGCAAATTAATGACAGATTGATGACTGATTGACTATCTGTTGTTGGAAAAGTTACCCTATTTACAGCAACATGTCTGATGCCAGATTAGGGAAAGAAACGATTCTTTTGGAAACAATTAAAAAAGAAGAAGAGGAGAATACGTTTAGGATATTTGCAATCAGTGTCGTAAATGTATAGAATTAATGCGGTATAGTGCAATTAATTGTGATTCTTTTTGATAAATTAATAAAGGAAATGTTAATAAAAAACCTCGGACCATGAAAGAATTAAATTAAAGAGTTAAAAGGACCATATAAAAATAGCTTGGACTTGACCTATTACATGCTTTAATGTATTAATCACAATCTTATTATCTTATATACATATTTTCGGTGCTTCCCCTCCCAAGAAATCTTTGAAGCCCATTTCAATTTTGGTACTGCACTACTTGCTATAACTAATTTCGCCTATGTTTTTTACTTGAAATATTAATACTACCTCCTCTGCCCTCACCTCCTCCCTTCTCTGTCCCGTTGACAGTCTTTTACTAGAATTAGTGCCTAAGCTTCCGTCCAGTTTCTTTTCCAGCTTTATTTTCCTGCGTAATGTTGCTTTCGTTTTATTTTTCGAAAATGATCTGTTAAATAAATTATCACAACAACTAGAAGACAATGGGATTACTGTAGGTTATTTCGCCTATCTTCTTTATATTAAGAGTTCAGCAATGGGTTGAAAGTTTAGTTTTTCCTCCCTTTTTGGTGGGAAGTATTGATGTAAAAAAGGTAAAAGTATCTTAATGTGGCTGTATTTCTGATATTTCCTTTGTTTTTGAGGTTTAATATTTATTTGGTTTTCTAGATGGAAATTGAATGCGTTAGATTCGCAAGAAACGCCAATCCTTTGATAGTACAAATAGAGAAAATCATGTAAGGTGCAAAATTAGAACGATGTATTTTACTTGATTGAACATTTGTTTAATCTAACGATTAAACAAGCCAATTACCATAGGACAAGTCCAAATTAAATAACAAAAAAAAAAAAAAATCCCGCCCGAACAAAGTTATTGAAGCAAAAACCAAGAAACAAAATGCAACAAGACACAATGCCTAGGGAAGCTTAAGGAGTTGGGCCAGGTGCCGACATCTCTGACTGTGGGTTTGCAAGTGGCAAACCTTAAGGAGATGGGCTTCTGACTTGCTCTTGGGCCCAGGAAAGATGGCGTGACCAAAACGTCAGCTTTCTGGCCGGCTTGCAGTGGCCAGGAACTCAGCAAATGAAGAAGTAGTCGCCGGGCCTGTCGAGGGGAGGGGGATGGAGTCAGAACCAGAGGTGTCGGAGGCGATAGCGGAAGTCCCGCCGCATGATTGGAAATCGTTGAAACTCACTTGCTTCATATTGTAAAATTGACTGTTTTACTCGAAAACTGCGTGATAAAGAAAAGGCGGTCATGTAGTAGCAAAAGGTATATATCGTAACAACACCAAGAAGCAGAGTCTCTCAAAAAAATAAAAAAATAAAGAAGAAAAGGAGAAACAGAGGAAAATTGATAATTGCTTAGAAAACTTACGGAGAAAGTCGCTGACCCACTTGCTCTGAATCGGAGGTTGAAGAAGGGGAAGAAGAAATCAATATTTCTCTTCATACTCCAACTAGCAGAGTCGCCGACCTTGTAAACGGCACCAAGGAGGACTCCAGAGAAAGCCAGCATCAAAAGGAAAGCCAGGATTCTCTTAGCAGAAGCCATACTCGAACCACGATTATCAAAAGAAATCAATTAACTGAAGAGCAAGAAAGCAACAGAGAGAGCAAGACTGTAAAAGATAGCGTTTGCAACGAGTTGGTTAATTTGTGAAGAAAAGCCACGGTGCTGGCTGACTGGCTCTATAAATACATGTATCTCTTCAAGTTTTGCATGAAAAGGGTTTTCCCATACCAAAAGGGATTTGTATTCTGAAACGGATGCCAACAATAAAAAATACGATATACTTTTGACATTAATTATTGTTATTTTTTAATTGGTTATTTATTTTTCCAATTTAAACAAAATTTACTTTTTTTTCTTCTCTAAAATTTAAAAGATATATTTACATAAAAGTCTTAAAGTTTTAATATGTTTGTATCCTTTCTATGGATAATGTAGTCATTCAATCATAGTTTTTATAAATAAATTAAGCGCTTGAACATTAAAAGATAAAATGGCAAGATAAAAAAAAAAAGAATTGAAGATAAGATTTACGTAAACTTTCTTAAGTAAATTTTGGTAAAGTTGTCAATTAAATTAAGTTATGAAAATTAAAATTGAGAATTAAAACCGATGTATTGAAATATTATTTATAAAAATATTTAAAAATTTTAATTGAAAAGGTAATTATTAATATCTTTGAAAAATTTTAACAAGTTATTAATTTTTGTCATAATTTTTCAAATTCATTTGAGTGAAAAGCTATTATGATGTTTGTCAGAAAAAATGGAGAAATTTGAACATTATGATATTAATTTCTCTCCTTTTTGTGCACTAAAGAACAATAACATATATATATATAATATTATTGTTTTAGTTATAATAGAACTTAATACTTGCATACATTTAATCCCAAAATGTCATATTTTCATAAATTTTCTTGACTGTCCAATTGAGTTTGAGTTCCTTTTATTTGTAAAATTTTTGACATCACAACAATCTGTCACATGTTTCGTGTTTCGCCATGTCATCACGTCATGCAACATTTAATTGATTTCAAGAATTAGTTTATCTTAGTTTAATTCCAAACTCAAGTTGCATATAATATCATTTTGAAGAAAATGTTAAGATAATTATACAAATTATTTAGTTAAAGTTATTATACAATACTATTATCTAGTTAGATTATAACATCTTATTAGAGTTATACTGTAATATTGTTTGTTAGTTTGAATTAAATTATGAATAAGATTAGGATTAGCCATATATAAAAGATAATTATACAAATTATTTAGTTAGAGTTATCATACAATAATATTATCTAATTAGACTACACTATCTTATTAGAATAAGAATATTTTAAATAGAGTTGACTATAAATAAAATTAAGATTAACTTTATATATATATATATATATATATATACTTTATTTATCTATATAATATATACATAATTTAGATTTCGAAATATACAATTTAGATCTTTTATAACTTATATAATTGTATATTATATAAGATTTTTTCTTCTCTAACAATTGTCATTGTTTTTTACCAATCACGTTCAATTCAAACACTGTTTCATCAATTCAAAAGAGCAGAGTAACATTATAGTGTATTTCAAACATGCCTGTCGTCAGTTTAAGCTTATTTATAAATAGAAGACTGTAACATTGGCACAATTACTTAAAAATGAAACCCAATCAGCTAGTAACCGATGCCAGTAACACCTAATCCAAATGCAAGGACTGCCAGAGCCACCCAGACGTTGAACAATTTGAGAGATGGAGCACCGCTCTGAGCTGGGCCAGGGATCGGTTCTATGTTCTCTGAACTGGGTGCCAACCCCTGATAAAACACTGAGCCTGACTGTGGTAAGTGATTAACACCGGAAGCAAAAGGTGGAAGGTTTTCCTGGCCGTGAGCGACCTCAATGTGAAGCTTTTGCCCGCTTAGACAGTGGCCAGGAAGACCGCAGATGAAAAAGAAGTGGCCGGGCCTTGTGAGGTCATGGTGTCAGAACCCGAGGAGTAGACTGCAATCGGCAATGTTGCGTTGCATGACTTGAAGTTCTGGTGTGTCACACGGAGCACGTTGTGGAACAGCTTGTTGTACTTGAAAACTGCAATCAAATTAAACCAACTTTATCATGTAACCAAATCATCAAATACTAGTGGAAAAGAGTATAAATCCAGAGGATCGGGGAGCTTAATTAGTTACCAACAACGTCGCCAACGTGGTAGTTCCTGGTTGCAGCCCACTTTTGGTAACCAACTGGAGCAACAATGTTCCATCCACCAAAGTCTCCGACCTGGTGCACGGCCCCCATGGAGACGCCACAAAGCGCCAGCATAAAGAGGAAAATCGCTGTACTCATACCAAACGCCATGGCTCGAGTAAAGTGTGAGGGATTTGAAACTAAAAAGAAATTGATGATGGAGTGCATATGTGAATAATACAACCTTAATATATAAGCCGAGGGACTGTGTTGATTTTAATCAAGGGAGACTCGATTCTAGATATGGAGCAGCATGCATCTTCTACGGATTTCTATAGCAAACAACATTTATTTACCAAACTATACATATTTTACGTTCCTATTGGCCCATTAGTGAGGTTGATATTATTAATGTGGGGACATGGATTTAATCATAAGAATAAAAATCAAAATGGTTACCACTTGGGGGCCCAAATGAGTTCGAGGGAAGTTGGTTTTTTAGCCAAAAAAGGAAAGAAAGAGGGGGCATCTGCCCGCTCCTTCCTTCTCCAGTGCCTAGTTGTCGTAACAACACCAAATTTAGCCCAATTACTAGCTTGATCACCTCCAAATTGCTCAAGTTGAAGCTTATTCCAGATCCAGCTAGGTTTCCACTTGGTATAAATAATTTGCATTTATGCATTCTCTTTCTTAAAGCAACATTCGTTCTAACTCTAAGAAGGATAAAAAAACTCTTTGTATTATTTCAGGTTTTTGACATTGTGACAATCGTTCTCTCACAAACGCATAATACTACTTGAGTAATCACCCAATATGTGGTCACTGGGCCTTTTGTTTTAATTGGCTTAATTTAGTGGAATTCCTAACCGCTAAAAGACTCTGTATATTTAATAAAGAGAAAATTGTGAGAAATGACCTTTCTTAATAAAGATATTTTAAAAGTAACCATTAAAATAAGCTTAACTGTTTTTAACCATATTTAATTTTGACTTGACGAAAATACCCTTTAAACTATTTCAAATAAATTAAAAGGGATTTTTTTTAGCCCTTATAAATAACGTATTTTTGTAAATAAACGTCAAGATACTTTTAACTGTTTTTAGCCAACAGAAAAGATTTTGAGATAAAAATGCCCTTAATGAGCCGTCTTCGTTAGCGTACACTCTCAAACAGGCGAAAAATGAGAGAAAAAAAAATATGCAAAGATTGGTCGTGCAAAATACCTAAATTTTTTTTTTCGAAGGTTGTGCAAAACAAAATAATGTTGCATGAGATGAGTTTTCAAAGATTTAGGACATAGCATTCAGATAATAGGAGAAGAGAGATATTAAATCGAATGAGGAACAAGTCGTCATGAATGAAAAGCTTGGCTACTGATGTGAAACCAGAAATCCTTGATACGGTGGTGAATTGAAAGGAGAAAGATGTGAATCCAAAGCAGGAAATGGTCCTGTTATAGCAAGCCATATGTTAGATGGCTGTTGCAGGGCATGGTTTAGAGTTTGTGAAACGTCATGTTGAGAATGTGTGACACGGCATCGCTCAGAGTTGGTGAAACGCCATGGAGGGAATCTGTGAGACGCCAGAGTTTAGAGTTGGTGACACGCCATGGTGGGAATGTGTGACATGATAGCGTTTAGAGTTGGTGAGACGCCATTGAGGGAATCTGTGACACGTCAGATTAAGAGTTGGTGACATGGCATGGAGGGAATCTGTGACACGCTAGCGTTCAGAGTTGGTGAGACGCCATAGAGAGAATCTGTGACACGCTAGAGTTTAGAGTTGGTGACATGCCATGGTCATGTTTAGAGTGTGTGACACGGTAGTGCTTGAGCAGTTGACACATCATGGTTTGAAATAGAGAAAGGAAAAAAAAGCGGGCAGTTAACGTGGTAATCCTTTAGACTTTCACTGAATTAATTTCCCTTTTTCAGAATAAATAAGAATATTAGAAGACCATTTTTCATTTTAAACAGTTATTATTCAGAATTCGTAACGTTTGTGTGATTCATTTCTCATTCTCGCCGGTATCGGAGTGTTCGAGAAGGCTTTTTGCAAGCGAAACGAAACCATAGTAATAGCAAAAATGTCGGCCATGAATGAAGAGGTCAGTGAGTCTCAAATTCGCAACATTCTTATGTTTGTTAATTTTTTGATTTTTTCTTGGGTTTGTTTGATATGTTCGGGTTTTTTGTTTTGTTTTGCAAATGTTTAGACTGTGTTTTCTTGTTGGTTTGATGGTTGTTGTGGTTAAGTCGTAGTGGTTTTAGCGGTTTTGGGTGTTTACCGTGTGACGCCATTGTTATTATAGTTAGTTATTAGTGTGTGACAGCATTTTACTTGATATGCATAGCGCGTGACAGCATTTTACTTGATATGCATGGCGTGTCACAGCATTTTACTTGATATGCATGTCGTGTCACAGAATTTTACTTGTTATGCATGGCGTTTGACAGCATTTTACTTGATATGCATGGTGTGTCATAACGTTTAACTTGAAATGTATGGCATGTCACAACGTTTAACTTGTTATGCATGGCGTGTCACAACATTTTACTCGTTATGCATAGGGTGTCACAACATTTTGATTGTAATGCATGGCGTGTCACAACATTTATTCCTTATTTATGTCTTCAGTGTACCTTGTTGCACATGATTGCTTAACTCACTAGTGTATGTGTGTCATATTTTGTAGATCTAGCGCAGACAGTATGAGGATATTGACAGTTTGCTGATCGTGCCGAGGGAGAAGTGGGCGTTCAACGTCGCAATTAACACTCACTGTAAGTGGTCGCAGCTGCATTACATCACAAAGATTGTCCAACAGAAGGGGGAGTATGATCCAGTAAAGCGTACCTGCTTTGGAATGCTCCTGGACGTCTATCCGCAGGGGTACTTTTGCACCTGTCTCTTGCATAGCATCATGATTCGCCGGATCACTGAGAGGCAATCAATGGACCACGAGCTATGGTTTGCCATTGGCAAGAGTAAGGCGCGGCTATCAAAGCAGGAGTTCTGCCTCATCATCGAGTTGAAGTTTGGTCCAATGCTCGATGAGTTCAGACGACCGTACGAGGTTGCTGCGGATGGAATTCATGCAAGATACTGGAACGGGCAGGACAACGTTAAGCTGTAGGCTTTGCTTGATACCTTCCGCGGGGGTAACTTTCAGCGACCAGGAGACGAGACCAAGATGGCACTCATCTTGATCGCTAATAACATTTTATTTGGTCAAAACTACCATAGACGGGTGACGCCTTGGTTGTTGTCATTGGTGGAGGACATCGACGCTTGGAATGTCTTCCTATGGGAGCACTATGTTTGGAAGCTGACCTTGGACTACCTTTTGAAGGGGTTCGAAGTTCCTGACTTGAGCGTGACAAAGGAAACTCGATTACGCTACAACATTTATGGATTCGCATGGGTGATATAAGTACTAAAACGTAACATTTTTCAGTTTTCTTTCGAACAAAAAATTTATGGGTGCAGTCGTTTATGATTGACGGTCTGATAATGGTTACATTTGACATGCAGTTCTGGGCAATAGAGGCAATTTTGACCCTCCGAAAAATAGTTACCCCCTTTGGTCCAAAAGACAACGTCCACCCACGAATGTGCAGATGGGATTGTAATCAGAAGCCAAAAGACTTCTACAAGGCAATTCAGAAGTTAGAGTCATATGACCAAGTGAGTGAACAACTGCTAATTTTTGCTTTATATTTGTAAAATAATTTTTCCTATTCGATAATGACAACATTTTATTTGTTTATTTGTAATTGTGGACATTGGAGACTTTGGAACTCACCGCGGATGAGGCCCTCTGAAAGTATTTTGTGGACCTTGATGTCCCATTATCGGAAGGCCACGAGTACGTGCCAATAGGGCACATGGAGGATCGGTCAGATTGGTGCTTAGGTGCGAGGCAAAAAAAGAGAAGCTTGAAGGAGAAAAAAGCCTTTGGTGGCACAAAACGGATGCGCACCGTTGCTGCTTTAGTTGATGAGTTGATGGATGAAGAGGATGACCATGGTCAAGGCAGTGAACAGCCGGTAAGGACAATTGTAACGGTTTTGTGTTCTCCAATTCTATTTGTGATTATCGAATAACATTTCTATGTTTGCAATTGGACCATGGGTCGACAGCTTTAGAACCACCCACGGGTCCTCCTCAGATGTAAAGTTAAAACGATCCATCGGTAAGATCGGTTCTAACTGTTTATGTTCTACATTCCCACATATGTTTATCGAGTAACACAGTAATTCATGTAATTATAGTTTACGGAAGCAACGATAAGTCCTCAAGTACCGATCGGTCCAGCTCAACCGCAGACAGTTAACAAGTCAGCGGTAAGGATATTAAAGTTGTAACGGTTAATGTTCAACAATTCCAAACATGATTATTGAATAACATAGTTATATATATAATTGCAGTTTGCAGAAGCGATGATAGGTCCTGAAGCATCGATCGGTCCGGCTCCACCGCAGATAGCTAACGAGCTGGCGGTAAGGATATTAAAGTTGTAACAGTTAATGTTCAACAATTTCATACATGATTATTGAATAACACAGTTAAATATGTAATTGCAGTATGCGAAAGCGACGATAGGTCCTGAAGCACCCATCTGTCCGGCTCCATCACAGATTGCTAATGAGCCTCCGGTTAGGATATTAAAGTTGTAATGATTAATATTCAATAATTTCATATATGATTATTGAATAACACAATTATATATGTTATTATAGTTGACCCAGTCGATAACAGTCAATGACGGAGCAATCACAACCCGTCAGCTCCGACGGATCATGCGCAAGCATGAAAAAGATATGTTGGAGTTGAAGGCTTCAATTCAGTCATTGAGTGTAGTAATGCAGACGATTGAGGACCGTATTGTTGGTCGGATTCTGGACGGCCTTAAATCACAAGTACATTATTCTATCTTCGCTTGTATTTTGATGGTTTACGTTTAACAACTGTTTAGACTGTGTTTTCTTGATGGTTTTGATGATTTTTTGGGTTAAGTGGTAGTGGTTTAACTGGTTTTTGATCATTAGCGGGTCAGGACATTTGTATTATAGTTAGTTATTGCCGTGTCAGCTTTAGCGTGTCACAACATTTTTCTTGTTATTCATGGCGTGTCACAACGTTTGATTTTGATATGCATGGTGTGTCAAAACATTTTGCTTGTTACCCTTGGCGTGTCACCAAGTTTATCTTGTTATGCATGGTGTGTCACAACATTTTAATTGTTTTGCATGGCATGTCACAACATTTTCCTTGTTATCCTTGACGTGTCACCAAGTTTATCTTGTTATGCATGGCGTGTCACGACATTTTACTTGTTTTGCATGGCGTGTGACAACATTTTACTTGGTATGCACTGCGTGTCACAACATTTTACTATTTATGGTTTGTGGTATTTTATGAGATAACTAATGATTTTTCCAATTTTGTAAGGCGGTCCATCTCACGGTGCTGGTCTGGAGCACGATGATGGACAGCATCATGAACCTGGTGTTGACATTGACGATGACGTTCTTGGTGCTGACGGAGAGCACGTAACTCATGTAGATGATGTCGTCGAAGAAGCTGTGGCAGTGGATGTCACCCTTCAGTCATATGATGCTAAAGGAGAGCATCTTGCTCCGACCGATGCATTCGTCAACGCAGCAGCAGGAGTTATTGTTCTTTATCGTGAGAGCACTCCTGATGCAGTTGAGATACGGTCGTCGTCACCAGAGTCATCTGCTGTCCATCATGGTGCAGCAGAAATTTCAAACCTAACTGAACGGGCACGGTTGAAAATGGCTAGCAAATACATGGAAAGCCCATTCGTCGACCCCTTAGTGACCCGTCGAGATGTGAGGGATAAAATAGTAGAAGACTACGAAGCTTTCAAGAAAAAGGAGTCCGCGAGGTAAGCTCGTAAATAAAATTGCAAATATTGTTTTTTTAATAAAACAGTTATCCACCAAGACTTATGAAATTAATTATGTTACATATGCAGGCATAACGTCGGTATCTTAGGGGATCAAGGGGCTGACTTTTTCATAACCTTAGAGGATCCCAATGAGGAAATGACAAGTGAACATATCGACGCATGCCTCAGCCTACTCTGCAAGCGAATGATAGGGCCGAATTTGAAGCTGTACACTACCTGTGCATGCGTGGTTGACACGATATTCTTCGTAAGTTTATTTGAAAATTGTTCAATTCTATAAATACTAAGTTTTTGATTGCATGAAGTGTAAGCTAATGTTTACATGTTTCACAGGACACCATCCGTATGCTACACACTGAATTTCCAACAGAAGATGCTCGAGCCAAAATGCAAATTTCAGATGAGTTATAGGGCTATGTGGAGGGTGAAAGGCCAACGTACGCCAAAAAATGGAAAGATGTTGATTTCATCATTGCGCCTTGCAACGTTGGTGGGCATTGGGTGGTTGCGAAGATCGACTTGGTGAGGTGGACGATCAAGATGGTGGACTCAACAAGAACTTCGGATGCTAAGGATAACAGAGTTCGTGCAGGTCAGATGACACCCTTGACGACAATGATGCCATTCATCTGCCACCAAGTCTGTTATTTCAACAACATACGTCGGAAGAGATGGGATTTGACGCGATGCCATTGGATATTCATTTACTAAAAGCTAAAGTGTATTGGCAGAATGATAGTGTCAGCTGCGATATGTTCATGATAAGGTACATCGAGCATATTTTGCAATCAGAAAAGATCGAAATTAAGCAGAATATGATTACAAATATGCGTCGGCAATATGCTCTGAAAATTTTTTCCAACAGTTGTGAGAGCGAACCCTGAACATATAGGCCATTGTTTGTACAATTTTTTTAGTACACATAAATTTTTTTATACAATTCATTTTATACACATTTTTTGTATACGTAATTTATTGTATACAATTCATTGTAAACAGATATAATTCTTTCTGTATACACAATATACTTTGTACAATTATTTGATACACAATTAACTTTTTTGCCTATACACAATTAATTTGATACCAATAATTTTTTTCCTTTTCTATATACAATATATTTAATTTGATACACAGTCGCAAGAAGTCAGCATGTGACGCCTTAAACATGGTACCACTCAGTGTGTCCCAACATACATATGCTTGCACTCAGCGTGTCACCCCAAAAATCTACAATAAGTCAGCGTGTGACGTCGTAAATCACTAACACTCGGCGTGTCAGTCGATAAATCTACTTCCACTCAGCATGTCAGAACAATTGGGTTGTGGCGTGTCACACCATAAATCTCCAGATACTCAGCGTGTGACGCCATTAATCTGCTTCTAGTAGGCGTGTCATAAGAATTGGGCCATCGCGTGTCACCCCAAGTTGGCATTAATTAATTTTCAGGTTCGTCGTCTTTCTCTTCCAGGCACACCGGCTGCACCAACCCAACATTACATTGATTAACATTGAATATATAGATTTTTCCATCCATCTAATTGTTTCCAGCATGAAATTGTTCTGTATCCATCCTCCCTTATTTTTTCAGTTGTTTTCAGGCCAAAATTCTATCCTGCCATTATAAAATAATACATCTAAATTTACACATCAGAACTTGTTATGCATGGCAGGTCAGAACAATTTAATTGTTATGCATGGCGTGTCACAACGTTTAACTTGTTATGCATGGCGTGCCACAACCTTTTACTTGTTATGCATGACGTGTCACAATGTTTAACTTGTTATGCATGGCGTGTCAGCACAATTTACTTGTTATGTTACTTGTTATGCATGGCGTGTCACAACATTTTACTTGTTATGCATGGCGTGTCATTTCATTTTTCTTGTTATGAATGGCGTGTTACAATATTTTATTTGATATGCACGGCGTGTCACAACATTTTACTTGTTATGCATGGCGTGTCTCACATTTATTCCTTATTTATTTCTTCTGTATACCTTGTTGCACATTATGGCTTAACTCACTGGTGCATTTATGCCATGTTTTGCAGATCCAACGCATACAGTATGAGGATCTTGACATTTTGTCTGCTCGATTATTCTATGAGGTCTTTTTAGTTACAGACTTTGTTACCAAACATTTCAGGCAGATAAGCAAATACATGGCTCCTGTCTGATGGAGATTGTAATCGAAAAAATTTTTACAAACAATGTAAGAATGTACTTTAACATGATCTTGATCAGACAGAGGCCTTGACATGCTTGTCTGCCTGAAATGTTTGGCAACAAAGTCCGTAACTAAAAGTGCCTCATAGAATGATCGAACAGACAAATCCGTAAAGCAAAACGAATTCAACTACGATTTTCAGACACATTTAGTTAGGCGGTCAGGTTGTCTTCATTCACAACACACCCTACATTTTCAGACATTGTCCTTTGTATTGGTTAGTTGTTGCTTGTGTGACCGATTTGTCTGCAACTTGAACATGCTTTGGGTCGACGCAGTTGTGGAGTCAGCGATTGACTTGGAGATGGTGCCGAATTTGTGGATGAAACTGCAAATGGGGATGGATAGTTCTGTCTGTTATGCCCGTACCTCTTGCATTGCGAACATCTCCGTGCTCGACTACCTTCACCAGCTGATGGAATCCTTCTCCTTTTAGGTCTTCCTGCTTGGCCTCGCCAAGGTGAGGGCAAGACGACAATTTATTTCACATGAGGGGGGATGTCCCACTCACTAGGATGCCCGACCGACCTAATGGATCTTGAATAACCCTCCACAAAAACGGTTGTCTTATAGTAGTCAGCGCAGAATTCAATGGCTTCACGATTGCATTTACTGAAAAACACAAAAAACTCAATCTTCAAGCACAATGTAAATGCTATGTCAATTACAGTTCAAATAAGAAATAAAGATATTCTGACCTTATTGCTGCAATGGCATGGTTGCATGGTAGTAAATCTGTTTGGAACTCACAACATGAACACGTCTTCCTGGATAGGTTTACAAGTCCGTCCATCTTCCCGTCTTTAACTTTGAACTCCACTCGATTGATAGGCTTAACTAGAAAGCGATGTGCATCATTGAACCTTTTACTCAACTGCCTGGCAACCCAAGGGTTGATCAAGTTCATGGAACCAACGTTGGAACATGTCTCTGATGAACTTGATCAAAACAGTGATCGACATTTGTCTTGCATGCTTCAAGCATGAGTTAACACATTCCGCAATGTTGGATGTCATCATTTGGTATCTCCTTGCCGGTGAACATGCACGTGCCCATTTCTTAGGCCCTATTCTCATAAAGTCTGCGTGGGCTCCTAGGTGAATCTGCTGTATTTGGTTCATATGTCTGTTGAAAAAAATATTGTCAATCATTTTACATAATACATGCCGTGATCAAAAATTTGTCAGTCGTGTTGTTACACGCCATGCATATAACGTAAAATGTTGTAACCCCTCATGCATATCAAGTTAAATGTCGTGACACGCCATGCATCACTGTAATTACTGACTAGTTACACCAACATCCGTGGCACGCTAAAAACTCAAAAAACTAGTTAACCCATGACATGTTAGGAATAGCCATGACACGCCAAAAACCCATAAATTCAGTTAACCCACCACACCCCAGGAACAGCCGTGACACGCTAACAACCCAAATAACTAGTTAGCCCACAACACGCTAGTAACAGTCGTGACACGCTAAAATAACTCTTCACTCATGTTATAAATGCATGGTGTGTAACAACTCTAGGTAATGTTTCTAATCCATCTTATCATTTACACCAAATGTTTCAAAAATTTAAGTGTGTTGCAGAAATAAACCCAATAACAGGTACCTTGATGCCATCTCTGCTATAGGGTGTGTTAATCTACGATAATGTGGCCAGATGCCGAGAGATAGACCACAACCAGATGACGATGGTGCTCAACAGAGAGTTGACAAAGCTCATACAGTTCAGAGATATGAGAGAGCTGACAACGATGGTGCTCAACAGAGACTTGCCAGAGTTGAGACAGAGAAAGATGACCGAGCCCAAACAGCTGCGCTCATTTATTTTTAATGTTTTTCATTTTCTCTCTGGCGGGAGGTAGATAGCTCAAACAGTTTAGCATTTATTTGAAACGATATTTTTAAGGGCATTTTGGTCTACTCATGTTTATTTTTGGGTAGAAACAGATAACTTTATATGGGCGATTATATTTGAAATCACTTTATCACGAAGTTTTTTTCTCACAATTTTCTCTAAATTAAACCATTCATCACAATTTCTCTCAATTTCTCTCCATTTGTGCTTCGAATTTCTCTCTCACCATCCCAGTCTCTCAAATTTTATCGATTTCTCTATTTGGCATGCCTCTGCTATGCTTTCAATTTTTCTCTCCCGTGTTTTCAGATTTCTCTTTTTTATGCTTTCAAGACATCAAGCAATAGTTTTGACGTGCTTGGGTAGGTGACTATTTGGGAAATTCGATTTTTAGGTATTTTCGATAAAACTAAAACAATAGAAATAATCACAAATGTATGAAATAGCTTTTACTTGAATCAATTCGGGACCTAGATACCAATAAACTCAAAATTTTGAAATTTATAAATCTAGGTTTTCAAAGATTTTTTTTTTATTTTTAGTCAAAGTAGGTGTTTTAGATAAAAAAAATATTTGTATTTTAATTTATGAAAACATGTTAGAAACACTTTAATCTGTGCCAAATTATCAAAAAAATAAAAAAAAAAAGAAAAAAGTTGAGAGGATTTGAAGTTTTGGTTCGTAAGTAACAACTACATTTTAAGCATTAAAGTGTAACAAAATGTTTTTGAATATGTGGTGTAACAACAATATTTTTTCAATATGGCATGTAACAACAATATTTTTTTTTCAACATGACGTGTAACAACCTTTTTTAACCATGATGTGTAACATGTTTTTTTGCATGACGTGTAACAACAGTATTTTTTTTCAACATGGCGTGTAATAACCTAACCATGGCTTGTCACAGGTTTTTGTACATGGCGTGTAACAAGCTAACCATAGCTTATCATAGGTTTTTGTACTTGGCTTGTCACATATTTTTGTACATAGCATGTAACACGCTAACTATGGTTTGTCACAGGTTTTTGTACATGACGTGTCATATATTTTTATACATAACGTGTAACACACTAACCATGGCTTATCACAAGTTTTTGTACATGGTGTGTAACAAGCTAACCATAGCTTGTCACAGGTTTTTGTACATGGCTTGTCACATATTTTTGTACATGGCATGTAACAAGTTAACCATGGCTTGTCACAGGTTTTTGTACATAGCGTATCACATATTTTTGTACATAGCGTGTAACACGCTAACCATGGCTTGTCACAGGTTTTTGTACATGGTGTGTCACATATTTTTGTACATAGCGTGTAACACGCTAACCATGGCTTATTATAGATTTTTGTACATGGCGTGTAACATCATAGCGTGTAACTTCATTAAGGATAATTTTGTCCAACTTGACTACAAATAGTTAAAATTATAAAGAGAGTTATTTTTAAAAATATCTTATTTTTAAGGACTATTTTTTAAAATGCCCCTTTAATAAATTGCCTTCAAGTTGTAAGATGAGTACTTCAAAGATGAGAGTAATATAATGCTCGTTTTGATAAATAAAAGGAATGCAGCTTTTCCAAACAGAAAGGTTGACAAACGTGTTGAACCGTTTCTTACCTCGTATGATTGGATCACCAACCTAAACAAAATTGTTCATAATAAAATTGGTTTCACTTTTAATTTCATCGCACAATATAAACTATCGTAACATTTTTAGTTGACAAGTGAATTATTGTATATGAGTAGTGTTGATGAAATTCAAAGCAGATATCACCTTGAACTAGTCTGAGGTGTGATACATTGTCTTTAAGGATACATTGTCCCAGATGAGTCATCCTTCAATTCTTACAACAGTCAAGCTCATTCAAAGGAGATGTAAAAGGTGAACATACCTAATAAAGAAGATCCTATCTCATTGGCCTTCAAGCTAGATTTCCCTTGCACCAACAACCAAGCAGAGTATAAACCCTTGATTCTGGAGTTGTATAAGGGCATTGTTGTCGGAGTCAATGATTTGTGCATCCATGGAGACTCTAATCTCATTGTAAAATAGAGAAATGGTGAGTTTTCTCTTAAAGAGCCTATGCTTGCATTATACAGATCTATTGTCTTGTCACTTTTAAAGAAATTCTCAAAAGTGAGATGTGAACATAATTCAAGATTGACGAATAGACATGCAGACACATTTATTGCTCTAGCTTCCAAGATACAAATGCAGGAGGAAGATCAAAGTACTATTTCGATATTGAAAAGAAGGCTCCCATGTCCATCTAGTGAGCTTATACAACCCTTCATCTATGAAGAAGAGGACTGACGTGCATTTGTAGTAAGAGACTTACTTAATCCAAGCTCTACATCTACCCCACGATTAAAGTACTTCACTCTCATCCATGGTGTGTGTAACACAAGGCAGGCAATGGAGTATTAACTAGATGCATTTCTAATCATGAAGTAGAAGAAAAATTGAAAGAAATGTATGCACAATGGTATGGAGAGGAAAGACCACTGTTGCATCGGTTACTCGAGAAAGCAAGGTATTTTTGGCCAAATATGTCCAAAGATGTGCTTCAATTTCAATAGTCTTGTCCCAAGTGTTTAGAACCTCCAGATGTGCACGAATGTCATTTTGTAGGAAGTGTGGACGATTGGCGTAAACCTTACATCAACTTCTTTTAAAATGGAATTTTTCCAACAAATTTTCCAAAACGTAAGACAATTGAAGAGAAAAGCTCAACGTTTTTTCCTTAAAAGGAATGAATTATTCTAAGTAACATTTGCACGACGTCCACTGAAGTGTGTTTCTCTAGTTGATGTAAGTCCCTTATTGGAAGAAGTTCATGTCAAAAGTAGCAAAGAACATGAAAGGGGAGGAATCTTTTTCAGAAACTGTTGGATCTTGGATATTATTATCCTACTATGGAAACAGATGCGATGATTTATGCAAAAATGTTGTGAATGTCAAGTCCATGAAACGCCATACATGCTCCAATTGTAGTACTTCATAGTGTCATCACACCTTGGCCTTTCCACACTTTGGAGTTTGACTTGGTTGGACCTATTGGTCTCTTTTCTATAGACATACATGGATACTCATAGCTACAAAGTGCTTCACCAAATGGGTAAGGGCTGTTCCCTCAAAGAATGCAATTGGATCGACTGTGGCCAACTTCATTAAAGAAAACATCATATGTGGATTTGGAATACCCAAGCGTATTTTGTCAGACAATGGTATCCTATTTGTTAACTTTAGTGTAAAAGAACTCTTAGCCTTTTATGATGTCGACCATGTGAAGTCAACCTTTTATTACCCTAAAATAAATGGTCAAGCTGAAGCCTCCAACAAGACTCTGCTCAAGATGCTGAATATAATGGTACATGATGATCTTAATATGCAGCATGATGTTGTTCTTATGGCATTGTGGGCATATGGAACTTCTAAGCGAGGACCTACCCATGTTATTATTTTTTCTTTAGTATATCGAATAGAAGTTATTTTGCAAGCAAAAATCCTAGTTCCATTAGCAAAATTGGCCTTGAATGTTAAAATGGACAATGATACTTTATGAATGATGGAATTCGAAACATTAGAGGAAATGAGGGATAAAGCCAAGAAGAACTTTTCCACATATTAAAGAAGTGGAGTAGAGTGTATGACAAATTGGTAAGGAAAAAAAAGCTTTGAAGTGGGTGACTTAGTACCCTGTGCAACAAAACATATTACAAGAGGAATATCAGTAGCTAATTTTAGTCTAAGGTGGAAAGGATCATACATTGTTCATAAGGTGAATGTGAGTGGATATTGCAAACTAATGAATATAAAGACCAATTCTGTTATAGCACTAGTCAATTTCTAATACATTAAGAAATATCATGTACGAGAATGCCATCCACTATCTGTCTCTTTTTATGAATGACTTCTTAGAGTAAGTTTTTGTTTAATTGCCTTGTATATTTTAAAGTAAATGCATTTTCAGCTGTAGCTTTATCGTTTTCATTTTGGCTGTCTTGTGATATTTTAAAGTAAATTCATTTTCACTTGCAAGTTTTATCACTCTTACTTTGGCTGTAATATTATTGTTGCACTTGGTCACAAGCTTTATATCTCAAAATTTTCACCATATAATTCACATTTTCAGTTGCAAGATTTAACGCTCATAATCTGACTGTAATGATATTACGTTATTAGCTGCTAGTTTTATAGCTCATTTACTAGCGATAGCTTGCTCTTCATAAATAGGTCGCAGTTATAAATGCTAGATTGTCCTTCACACTAGATTGAGGATTATTCTGTTTAATGTGAAGTTGAAAATCCCTTTTGGCAGTGCATAATGATACTTGTGAAACCTTCATATGTTTGCAAATAGTGAAACCTGGAAAAGTGTATCTCAATTTACGAGTGAACAAATAAAACCACGAAGAAAGCAAAGTAAATATTTAGCATGGAAAATAAGTCTACAATGTTAGAAAAAGTAAAACAAGAACAAACTAGTTAAGTATGAAGTTTAGAGAGGAGAAAGATCTATTATTCTTAAAATTGGAAAGGTTGTCTAATCTTCCTTGCATCAAGTTATTTTATCTCTACCTTTATGCTAGGTTTGTCAAACCTCGTCATAATGTATCTTTTGACTTTGGCTATACAAGTGTCAAGATATTTAATTCGACAACTAGAGTTGAGGACATCTTCCATGAGATCCACCATCTTCTACAATTCTTTGAAAGAAATGTCGCCCATGGGGAGGAAGCGATCTCTAAGGCACTACCCAATGTATCTATATTAGCTTTGTTCATGAATTTGCCTTTAATATGCCAAAATTCACCTTCTACATTATAGATTTGCTCCAAAAGCTACAAGAGTTGTGGCAAGACTGGAATGCCATGAAAGCTTTCTAAATGAGTATAAGAAGTATCTTCTCTACATTCAGTTACTAAAAAAAAAAAAAAAGGATGACATATAGTGAGTAGTAAGAAGGGGTGTAACAATACTTAAATAAATAATATTTATGTTATTCGAAATACCTATAGGAGAAGAAGAAACATTACAGTTACTATTTAAAACACCCGAAAAGGAGAAGGAAAATTGTGAGTGGTATTTAGAACACCTTTAGAAGAAAAAGAATTGTAAGTAGAATTTGGAACACCTCTAAAAGAAGAAGCATTGCAAGTAGTATTCGAAACACCTCCAAAAGAATAAACATTGCAAGTAGTACTCGGAACACCTTCAAGAGAATAAGCACTACAAGTAGCATTCAAAACACTCTTAAAAGAGAAAACGTTGCAAGCAACACCAAGAATAACACCAATTCCAAAGTTATTATGAATGCTTCGAGTAAATCCAAAAGTTTCCTAAAAAATGGCATTTGCATTGTTACATTGAGGCATCCCAAAGTAAAAATCAGAACTCACATTACTTGAAATAGTCCCAAGAACACTTTAATCAACTCTAGTAGTGGCATTCACCTCATCACCACCAACATTTTGCATAGTAAAAGGTAAAAAATCGATCATATCTATTAGACTTTCTTGTATAGCATTACCATCCACTCTTTCTCCCAAACTTAAATATTCATGTCTGGGAAGCCTCCCTTCAACTGACTCATCATTGAACTCATAATTATTTGTGTGGTCACATGATTCTTTTTCATGTTTAAACTCTAAGATATCTTCTCTTTCCACCTCTGCACTTAGAGTTGACTCTCTTTTTTTTTTTAAAAAAGAGAATAGGAGTTCAATATCAAGGTGAGAATGTAATGAAAAGGGAGATGAAGAGAGTAAGAAACAAGCTTCCTTGGTGAGAGGTTTTGTTCCTTTTAAAGAATTAAGCGAAGCAACACGTCATTTTTACTGATGGAAGGAGCATGCAATTGCACTTTAGGATTAGGCATAACAAACAAGGTCCATTCCTAAAGATAGTCTCCCCAGTAAGTATATCAACCAACAGAGTAGGCACCTATTCTGTCAAAGGCTGGGACAATGTAGTTTTTGAACTTATCCATGTTATAATTGAGTACACCAATAAGAAATAAGAAAGTACAAGAAGAGAAGTTTTCAAGAAAAGAGGGTTTAGGTGCAGTTGGCTGATCATACCCAAATTGACGCGCCACTCTATAAGGAGAGTATACTTCGATAGACAATGAATTCATATCAGCACCTAAACTAGTCATCTTAATCATGGAAGGTAATTAAGAAGAATGAATCCACATTAAGAAGTTTAATCCACGCTAGCTCAATTTTCCAACATTAAATGTTCACCTGTTGTAATAAATTGTTGGATCACTAAAACCATTGGTTGATCTTACATAAGGTCTTGTAGTATATTGATCTGCCTCATCCAACACCTTAAGAATGTTCTCTTTATAAGTCTGCTTATGCCATGTCCAAGCTCTATAATTGTTTTTTAAAACTTTATTTGTAGAGGAAGACACAAAAGGCTGGTGCACGATAGAAATAGAGGCACAACTATGGAATCTTTCCCATAGACACATCTAAATGAATGATACATCCACATAAGTCAAGACTCTATAGCGACCAACTGATTTAGCAGTTTTAGAGTGATATTCTTATATAAAGATCCTAAGTATAATGAAGCAAGAGGAAAGCTCACACCTTTAGCAATTTGATCGCATAAGGAATAACTAAAGAAAAGATCCTATCATTTAGACAACTTGGGAGGACATATGGAGTCAACTATATGATTAACAAAGTCATTAACTCGTGAGCGTGATCTAGATACGTAGGAGGATGGCTCTAGCCTTTAATATTGAACTTCTTATAAAACAGCCTTACCTAGTTAGAAAAGCGCACCATTTTGGAAGCTTTAACTTGGCTCTTAAATAAGTCCATAAAGAATTTCTTAACACTTTTCTCTTCCCTAGAAAAAAAAATGGAACAAAAGTTGTCTCTATCAGCATAAGGAAGTTCCAAAAAAAAAATGCACATGTCTTCAAAAGTACAAATAAACTTTTTTCAAGCATAATTATAGTATGTGAAAAAGTACTCCACCTTGCAGAAATAGCATGCCATACTTTAATTCTAGTCTCCCTACAAATACGAAATTTAGTGGTGACTCTTACAACATTAAGGACTCTAGCATTATTGAGAGCAATCAAGTAAATGAAATTCTTCAAAATTTTCTCTACCCATTATCCTAACTGTGGACCCATAGTGATTTGGATCCAAATTTAGTGACCCAAAGTGGGAATTTACCACGCTCAAATTTGAACTTCATCCCAATTCTCCCTACTAGCATTTTCTTAGAAAGAGGAGCAATCTTCTTCTTTTTCCTTGACGACACCATTATCTCAATTCTCCATTTTGCCATTTTCTTAAAAAGAGGAGTTGTAATAGTATTCTTCCTTTTCTTTCCAAGAGTAGCCCTACCAAGCTCATCATAGCGAACTTTTGAGGTAAAACAAGTCTTGGCCATAAGATGAGGTGATAAAATTTTTACAAACACGAACAGCAAAGACAACTAGATAAGTATTCATGCATTGTCATTCCTACTTATGCACTATTACATCCTTCAAAATTATAGTAATATTCCATGTTTATTTATTTATTTTTATCTTTGCCCTTTGTTTTTTTGTTTATTTCTATCTTTATGCCAAACAAAACAAGTAAAGAATATATATACATAAATCACTAAACATATATGTAAAAGAAATTCCTATTTAAGGAAAGCTATATAGCAGCAATAATAATTTTTTTCTTTTCCTTTCTTCCCTATGAAAGTTACATTACAACAAATGAAATAAAAAAAGTAATAATAAAATTAAAAAAAGAAGAAATTGTATAAATAAAATACAATATTGTTGTAAAAAGAACTTACTTGTTTAAAGAAACCTTAGAAAGAAATTATAGAAAAATTGATTATGAATTTCCATAAAACTATTCTCTCCAATTTGTAGTCTTTGAGGAATTATTTTCTTAGTAGGAATCTAATACTTTAAATTTTCTTATCGAATACTTTTCTACATCTTGTTGTTTTTCCACATATATCTCTACTTCTCTCTCCTGTCTTGAACTTTTCCTATGATCATACTAAAAAAAAATGCATAGAAAGTTTGAAGAGAGTTGGTGGAGGAATTTCTCATACCGTGTATCTAAACAACACATTTTGTTACCAAGTATGTAGTCTTCTTGATTTCCACTGTTTTGTTAAGTCTTATCCAATTCATATATAGTTTATTCATATGTATAATTTTTTCCCAATCTAGTGGGCTTCAAAACTAGAAACTTTGTTCTAAGAATGACTCTATTTCATTATTTATATTGAATATTTCCCTTTGAGGTTCTTAAATGATCCATGATTTCTTCTTTCCAAAACTTTGCTTCTTCACCAGAAAGAAAACAAAAAGTTAAGTAAAATTTAGACAAATACCTTGAAAAAAAATTGAACAATCTGTTTGTTTTTCATTCAAAGCTTGTACAATTCACTCCATAGATTCCAATGTTGGCTTTGTTGGCAAACGTTTGCAATGTTCAAGTACTTTATCTAGGTTTAAATCACCTAGTTGTATGTAACAGAGTTGGCTTTAGGCCCCTTCAACCTTTTTATAAATTAATGGCATGAAGTAGTTGTCACAGCCCAAATCTCGGGCCATGATCGATGCATGGGCTTAATGGGCATAGCCCACTAGGCTCAAGCAAGCCTCTTTATGAGATCTTGTTCCTCATGACTTTTAATAGTTTACATTACATATATGTGTACATAGACAAAAGACTTTCAACCGTTAGTGGAGTGACTTTAAGTGAAGGTACCGCTACTGAGATGCCATAGTACCTACCAAGAAGACGAGTATATGTGGACACTCAATCTAGGTCCCAACTACCTCCAAATATGAAACCATGAAGTTTAAAAATGTGAGTATAAAACTTAGTGAGTGAATATAAGAAGGGAACAAGCAATCGATAAGGAGAACTTGGAAATCATGATGCACTTGTTTCAAAACAATGCAATTGATTTAATTTCTTACTAAAAACCCCTCATTTCAAACTTTGATTAATAACCTCATAGTGTTGCAAAAACCCATGATCAATCCATAAGGTTAAATGGGTGAAAAATATGTCAAAAACAAGCAAGATAGCAAGCATGACAGCAAGTTTCTCGCTGCAGCGAGAAACATTCTTGATTTGCATATGTTTTGGTTTTTTAAGCATATCTCGTACTACAAAAGTCCAATTGACATGATTTTTGACCATTAGAAACTTAAGATGCTGGGCTACAATTCTATGTTTACAACTTTGCCTAGTTTTGACCGAAAGATGGTCAAAATCCATGTCAAAGTGAAGGAACTGCACTAAAAAATTTGGAACCATTTGAGAGTTTCTTGCTGTAACGAGAATAAATCTCGTTGCAGTGAGAAGCTTTAGCAAATTTCTGGCTACGGCGAGAGTACATTCTCGCGGCTATGAGAATCAGGCCAGTGTAACCCCCCTTCAACCCGAGAGCTTCTCACTGCAGCAAAAATGAATCTCGCTGTAGCAAGAAATAGAGCAATTTGGTTAAAAGGGGTCTTGTTATATCAAAAGCTATTTTCTTGTTGAAATGAAAAACAATTTGGGAGCAATTAACAATGACAACATACAACACAATCACAATTAGTTTCATAAACTTTCTATAACACACACACACACACACACACGAACACACACATATATATACATACATCATCATGCATACCATCCCACCACATTCAGCTTAATGCAATATCATCATCATGTGTGCACTCCCTACTCGCACACTTCAACATCATCATGTGTGCCCTCCCTACTCGTACACTTCAACATCATCACACAACATTATTCATCAATGCACAATATATATTCATATATATATATATATATATATATATATATATATATATATATATATATATATATCAACATAATATAGGAGCACATGGATTCATCCTTTCACACATTTCACATTTTCACAACATCAAAACATTTTATCAAGAGCTTGTTTCTCGGCACACATTTTTAAAGAAAGGTTGGATAAAATCATTCAAATGTTTCATCCAAATACATTTACATTTCCCAAAGAAATTTTGAAATGCAAGTTCACTCACTGATATTTGTTGAATCTTTAATTGACTCTAACTTCGATTATTGCTTCAAACAGACATGTGAGGCCTCGTTGGAACCTGTCACACATAATATAATCATAAAAAATATAACAGCCCACAATTCTAATTATTAGCCATCTCTAACCACCTAAAATCAACCCTAACTCATCTCTAACCTTGGTGGACTTATAGTTGAACTCCTTTTTAAGAGTTTTCAAGCTACTATGGCAAGTCCCTTTTTCTCTCTCTAAAACTTTCAGTTAGTGAGAAAAAAATGCTAAACAAAGACTTTTTAAGGGTTTTAAGGTGAGAGAGTGATAGAGCACAAAAGGTTCTATGAAAAAGTGCTCAAAGGCATGAAAATTGAAGCTAGAAAGAGAGAGTCATGGAAGTTTTAAGGGAGGCTTCCATGGAAGATGAAGAAACGTGAGATGGGAGGAAGAAGAACAAGAAACTGCTGAAAAAATGAGGAAGCTGCTTGAGAAATGAGATATTTATAGCCTAAGCTTATCCAAACTTCACTTAAATTACGAGAATGCCCTTAACAAGTTGGCTTTGTCTTTCTCCAATCTTTTATGCAATCTTTTTACTCTTTTGACACTGAGATAAAGTCCATAATAGTCTAGAAATACTCAGGTTCATGAAAACTTAAAAATTTAGACTCTAGATAAAAAATAACCATTTTGCCCCTACCTTAGAAATAATCATTATTTCTATTTTCATCGTCATTTTATCCTCATTTTCATCATTCATTTATGCCTTAGGCCTTAATAATATTAGAAAACCCACTTCTAGGAGCTCGTCAAGAAAATGACCAAACTACCTCTATTTCACATCATAGGGTTTACCTCCGTTACATGTCTGTGAAGGTCGAGGTCTCACAGTAGTTTCGCCAAATCAATTTCTATAATATCCAACGTGCTATCATTAAAAGGCTATGAACTCTTTATTATCTAGAGGATTTATTTTATAAATCAATAGCTTTATTTGCCCACAAGGTTTGATATTAATCCAATACTCCAATTATGCATAAAATACAATAAAAAAAATTTCATGTAGAGGGCAAACATAGAAACGCCCAGAAGTGTTTCAAGCGTGGAAATGCTGTAGAAACGCCTAGGGGCGTTCCAATTGCTGAAACGCCCAAAGGTGTTCTAAACGTAGAAACTATTGAACTAAGACCTGCAGCCAATTGAGATTTATTAAGTCTTAGTTCCAATCATACAATCATATCATTCACATTGAATGATTAAAGGTTTTCATTCATCAATAAGACATCAATGATATTGGTTATAAGTTTATTGGATGAAGTCCATGAGATTAATATGCCTTACAAGAAAATTGTATTATGTTACAATTATAAGATCCCTATACATCAAAGCATAATCTCTAATGTTCCTGGTTGATGTATTGTTGAGACTGGACATGAATAATGCTAAAAGATTAGTGCAATCTATGTTCCTTACTTGGAAAGTAAGTAACTGATCTCATAGATTGAAGTATAGAGATGCTTGGAATTAGAATGTAGGTGTTTGTTCCATGAACAAGTTCACTGAACATGACCCAACATGAGAAATGCATTTAGTATCTCACTCTAATGTCTATGCAAATATTTTCCATGTGTCAATCGTACAAATACTCTTTAAACTTGATACATCAAGTTGTCTTATATGTGGAATGCTATATATTTAATCATATCCCTACGAGTCTTGCCAAGGATGCCAAAACAGGACATGGTTGGTTGTAGCATGAAGCATGAAAAGGGAAATGAGTAGTCAAGAAAAGAATCATCACCCCAAGTGATTTATGGGACATATCATAACAGTTTTTGGTTGATATTAACGTGTTGAAGTCCTTGGCCAAGACAACTTAGAGATTACAAAAAAAAGTTTTATAAGTCTCTATAAAGCTAATGATTTAACTTCAAGAATGAATTTGAAAATCAATAAGAGTAGATATTGTACCATGCTTTTATCATTTTCGAGATATACGATGAGGGAATAAATTAAATTGATAGACTGTATATTGAAAGGTTATCAAAAAACTTTTTGACTCTCTTAACAATTAGATAGCCATGATGCATTACTATACGCAAATCTTGGTCTATAAAATTGAATTAATCAATTTAATAAAAATTATAATTCAATTTAATTATAAACATGTTAGGAACCTAATGGGTTATGCACAATAAGTTACATTATGACTTAACTTGGGAGTGTGATAATTTAAGTTGGACTTAAATCATACACTAGATTTTTAACTTTTAAGAACTTAGTTAAAATAGTTTAATTAAGCATAAAGCTAATATTATAATTAGTTATGATATTAAAACCTTAATTGCAAACAAATAAAGTAAATTTAATTTAATTTTAATTTACAATGACTTAATTGAAAAAGGTTTAATTAAGTGTTGGGCTAATATTATAAAGGGTTATAAAATTAAGGCGTTATTTACAATTTAAGAAGTTAATTAACCTAGATATAAATATCACTTTTTAGCTACCCTTCATTATACAAGTGAAACAGACAAGTTAGTTTTTTTGTGTTGTCAAAAAACTAACAAGAAAAGCCTCATTGCACACTTTTTTAAGTGACTTGGAAAAATAGTTTTTCAACTTTGTGGTTTGGTTAGGATGAGTGTGATTGTGTGGAGATGACAAGTTGTTATCCACCTTGCTAGTACAAAGGAATAGTTAAGAAAGCTCACTTTTTGTGAAGGTTCAAGTGCAACCATGTATGCAACCGTTAAAGGCCAAGCATTTAAGTGGCTCAGGTTCTTTGCTTCCTTTGTGGTGTTCATAGGTTGGACAAAGAAGAGGTACCATCGTGATAGCCATATCGCTTGGTAAAGGTAATTTTATTTTTTCTGATTATTCCTCTCTTCTGGTTTTGTTTGTATTAAAACCACCAAGGAGATCCATGGTAGGTGCAACATGCTTCTGTTATTCATTTACAATTTTTTGTTTCATTCCGCTGCATTTAATCTGATCATACCATTCCCAATAGAAATGCCTAAGGGTGTTCCAAGAACGAAAACGCCAAAGGATGTTCCACGTGCTGAAGTGCCTAGGGGCATTTCAAGCATGAAAGCGCCTAAAGACGTTCCCAAGCGCGTAACACATAACGGAATAATAATAATAATAATAATAAATGCATAAATTTGTAAGCGATTCTTTATTCTTTAAAACAAAAATATATAAAAGTATTGTTTTTCTTATTTTATGTGCATCTTCTTATTTTATGCATGAAACTTTTTATAAGAAGTTTTATGCACGGTGCAAAATGTAGATGTCCAAATTTTACTAAGTATTAGTTCTTGCAGTATTGTGCTACAGAATAGGAACAAGCATAGAACAACTATTCCATATGAGGAAGTGAAAGTAACTCAAAACGAGTGGCAGGGTTCATGAGTTATCTTTACGTTTGGGATGTTCTTGAAAGCTTGGCTTGGTGGCTTAAATATGGAGATAGTTAAGAGAACTTTCTCTTAATCTTTCCTTGAAGTACATGTGTTTTACCCTTTTCTTTTTTTCTTCTTTAAGAGTACACGTGGTGCACTATCAAATGTCACTACTCCACTACCCAACTACATGGTCATTCTCTTAACATCCCAGAAACCATTATTCAACATGCTCTTCCATAACAAGCACGTTCTCCATAATTGAACATGTTCCCTCAATTACTTTTAAGAAAGTGTTCTTATTTAGTATAGATATGAGAGCCTTGGAGGTTGGAAGGTAATGAGAAATTATCAAAAGCCCATTAGAGATTATCTTCAAAATTCTCTCAAACCTCTTCAACCTATTCTTTCGACTCAGTATTTTCTATTTGCCATGCTCTGCTGCTTTCTTCACCTTTCTTATTCCTAACCGCTTGTTACCAAAACATGTACACTTCAAGGACTGCTCCAATCTTTCTCTCTATCTCCTTTAGTTCATTTCGCTTTACTTATTGTAACACGTTTTCTATCCCTACCAAAAGAACCTTCTACAACATTAAAAAAATCATAATAAAATATTTTATAACATTGAAAAATAAAGATAAAATATTTTATAAGATCAAATCAAATATTTTGAAACTTTATTCTGGAAGACCAAATCAAATATTTAGAATACCAAATCAATTATGGAATCAAAGACCAATTCTCCTCTTTTTACCATAATAAAAGGAATGAGTCAAGGTAAGGTAAAAATACAGTTGACTACCAAGGTACAAAATATCACTTGGGCTTAGCCCACGTGTATACTCACGTGTAGGGGCAATTCGCATTTTCTCAAGGCTTGGCCCAATATCATGTGCTCGCGAGGCTACTTTTTTTTCTTAACTATAGTAAACCCAAAATAAGTTTACTTATACAAAGCACTAACATTTTGTGTACTTAGGCAATGGGGGATAAAAACCTTATGAAATATCCAATAATCCCTCACATATTTCATAAAATTTTATAATATAAAGTTTTTGCTGGATATAATCTCACTCGAGTGTAATACATTAAGACTAGTGCTTTTTAAGCTATGAACCAAGCTTGTAAAGAATGAAACCTAAATCACAAAATTTAGGTGAAGTTTATAACTTATATGAACAAAAAATTCTTTATGTGAAATATGATTTCCATCAATTACATTACATCCGCACAATTTTTATTGTTTAACACTGTTTTACGTGAATAGGGCATGCGCATGCCTAGTTATTCATAAGTGCTTTACAGAATTTGTCACTATTCTCATAGGAGCGACCCCACTCCACATTTATATAAGTGATTCCATCAAGTGTACACTACAATTTAATACACCACTTATAAGGAATATGGAATTCATTAAGAGTTTAACTCAATTTTTCTTACATTGTAATCTTGCACTATTCACACACCATAGTAGGGACAATAATTTTAATAGCACATCAATTTATTAACAAATAATTTGCTATTACCCATATGAACCTAATTCATAGGATCACCACTCACATAGGTTGGGTTGCCATTATTGTTGATTTTTCTCAATTGGCTTAAGTCCTATTCCCCTCGATGTATCATTAATTAATTATCTTTCTAAGGATTTAGTTAGAGGATTGACCAAATTCAACTCTAACTTCATATAATTAATAGACATAATTCTATCTTTAAACATTTGCTTTACTACATCATGTCTCAAATGAATATCTCTATGCTTACCATTGAAAGTTTTTTTCTTTGTAATGGGTATTGCCATTTGGTAATCACAATGCATAGACACAAAAGGTGTTAATTTTATTTCCAATGGAATATCTACTAAAAGGTTTCTTAACCACTCAGACTCATTGCTAGCCAACTCCAAAGCTATAAATTCTGATTTCATTGTAAATTTAGCATCTATTGTTTATTTGGCTAATTTGTAAGTTATAGCACAATTACCAAGGGTGAATACATAACCACTTGTGGATTTTGTTTTATCTGAATTTGAGATCCGGTTAAGATCACTGTATCCTTCTAATACAGTGGAAAATTGATTATATAAAATATCATAGTTTATGGTATCTTTCAAATATTTCATTACTCTACTCAAGCAATCCAATGATCTCGATTAAGACTTTGTGTATATTTACTCAGGTTACACATAGCACAAGCTATATCAAGTCAAGTATAATTTATCAAATGCATTAAACTCCCAATAACTTGAGCATACTCAGACTGAGCCACACTATCACCGCTAGTTTTCTTTAATTGGATATTGGCATCATAAGGAGTATTTACAAGTGTGATATTAAAATGTCCAAACTTTATAAGTACCCTCTCAATATAATGTTCTTGTGTTAGTATTAGGTCACGTCCACATCTTATAATTTTTCAACCAAAAATAACATTGGCTTTCTCTGTCAACCCAGAAGTTGATATTTAATCTAAGTACAACATTATTATTAACTCACAACATTATGCCTAAAGGAGTAGTAAAAATTCCAAACTCATATATTTAATATATACAGATAACGTGCAGCACTTCTATTGTCATAATCACAATAAACATAGCACTCAGATAGAGGTATAGTCCCCTTTATCTAGATCATTAGTTGAATAACACCATACTTTCACTAAAACCAAATGTAGAATGATATCATACATAACCATAATCACATCACATCACATCTAGATATATGCATATATATATATATGTATATATATATATATATATCAATTTATGGATTACATGACTAGAACTATAATTCCACCATCCAAGATCCACATATCATTATTATCTAGTTAGTTTTGCCATTACAATGTTACATCAAATCTTGGGTGACATATATGGTCAGATTTTATTTTCCTTTGACTTCACACGTACTCACAACCTTAAAATCAATAAATAATCCATGTTTACAAAGACATATTTATTCTAATTGATCATACAAGTTCAATAATACACAATTTCTAACCAATTCCACTTACATTGCATACTTTGTTGGATACTAGTCACAATTGTCAAACAAAACCAAGTTATCAATTTCAAGCATGTTCACGATCATATTTCCAACCAAACATTAATATATTTAGCATCATATTTCAATCATAATGACTCACCAAACAAGGCTCATTTTTTTTTAAATCGACACTTGTTCCCATGCAATTACATACTAGCATGGTATTTAAGTATATAGATATGATAGGACATAACTTTTGAAACATATTTTTAATCTATACACAATCCACACATAAAGAATACAAATATTCACATATGGACCAGAATATAACATTTAACAATTGCACATTTTCAAAAATCACATTTCATGCATTTTTTATACTAAAATAGTTTGGTGCGACCCACTCACCAAACTATAGATCCAACCAACCAAGCTATGGTGCCAATTGTGTTATTATTATTATTATTATTATTATTATTGTACCTCTGTTAACGATATTGGATTCTATCTGGCATTAGATTGGCAATATTTATAATGACGACAATGGTTATTGGGTAAAACCATTGACAATGGTGGTGGAAGCTACAACAAAGGCATTAACATTGTCTGTGTGGGAATCCATTATCCTTAAAATTGTTGACGAAAATTCAAAGTAGATATCAACTCGAACTAGTCTGAGGTGTGATACATTGTCCTTAACGATAATTTTCGTCCTTTCGGAATATGAAACTTGATGCAAAAGGACTGTAGTAGTTATCCTTAAGATTCAATAGATTCTTCTTAATTAGTTTGCATAAATTATTAGGGATACAAGAATAACTGAAAATTCTAAATAAGAAAGAACGTAGAAAAGAAGAGTCTTTAAAGATAATTTTCATAGTATGAAACTCGATGCAAAAGGACTATAGAGGTTTTCTCCTAGGATTCAACAGACTCTTCTTGATTAGTTTGCATAAACTATCAGGGATACAAGGACAGTAGAAAATTCTAAATAAGAAAGAACTTAGTAAAGTAGAGAAGAGAAAGAGAGTATAGAAGAAGAAGAGAGAATAGTTGGTGCATTGAGAATGAAATGAAGGCTGGTATATACTTTATAACGTTAAACAATCAAGATAAAATATTTTATAAGACCAAATCAAATATTCTAAAATGTTGAAACGTTATTTTGGAAGACCAAATCAAATATTCAGAATACCAAATCAGATAGGATTTAACAAACTCTTCCCGATTGATTTGCACAAACTATCAGAACAACAAGAAATCCACTTTCTTCTCTTATTTACAACAAGCTTATAATAAGTTTACTTATATAAAGTACTAACATTTTGTGTACCTAAATAATGTAAGATAAAAATCTTATGAAATATCCAACGAGCTGAACATGATAAGGTAATATAATGGTTCTATCAGCGTTCCTTGTGTTTGGAGATTTATGATTCTTTTGTTTTATTGGAATGAATATGAATGAGTTAGATTCACAACAATGGACAAAAATTTTTGATAATGCAAAATGGAGAAACGGTGAAAAAGCAAAGCTATAGTATATTATATTTTTAAACATTTATTACATCTAGCAATTAAACAAGCCTAATACCATAGGACCCATATGATAATGATGCTACGCCGATATAATCATGTCAAGCATTCCCGATACAAACACAATAGTAAAGACCACTCGTCTAGAAGGCAAAACCAAAGACATAAACTGCAACGAGACCCAATGCCAAGGAAAGCTCGGAGGAGGTGAGAGACGAAGCACTGCTTTGAGCGGGTCCAGGCGCCAACATTTCTGAAGGTGGGTTTGCAGGCGTTGGACCAAAAAGAGAAGGGCTCGGACTTGCACTTGGGCCTACGGACAATGGTGTGACCAACACATCAACTTTCTGGCCGGCTTGGCAGTGGCCAGGGACACCGCAAAGGAAATAGTAGTGGCCAGGCCTTTTGAGGCTTACGGTGTCAGATCCGGAGTTGTAGGAGGCTATGGCAGATGTTCCGTTGCAGGACTGGAAGTCGTTGTGGGTCACTTGCATCACGTTGTGGAATTGATTGTTGTACGCGAAAACTGCATGGAAAAATGGCAGTCAAATAAAATATTAGGTGGTAATTTAAAAAAATTCTAAACGTCTTTTCAAAGCTACAAGTCAAAAGGATTTAGTTTTTCAAAGTGGTGTCAAAAGCTTAAAACTTTTTTTAAATGGTAGTAACTTGTAACTTATCTCTTGCTTTTTACAGTTGTCTAGCGGCTCTACGGAAAAAAGCTTTCCTCTTTACTTTTTCACGCTTCTTTTTTACCAACCGAAAGGAAGAGCATACCGACCATCTTTTATTAGGTTCTGTTTCCACACGAAAATTAAGAAATATTTCTCTCCATAGGGAAGGGGAGATGCATGGGCATGCACTGGATTTAAAATTTTTTTTAGTAGTATCATAATTAAAATAATAAATAATAATTTAAAAAAAATTTCAATTCAAGATTTATCAAGAGTACTTAAATCACATTTGATACGATTTTTCTTAAAAGATTGTGGTGCATTATTATTATTAGAATTATACTGTTGTTGGCCAAAACTTAAATCTTGTGGGATAATTTTTTATATTTTATAATATCTTTCAAAGAAAATTTATCTAAAAATCTGTTCAAAATTACTACTTATTTTTCATTAATATAAACTAAATTATTGAAATTAAATAAAATATAGTCTTGCATAACAAATGATCAGATTTAATAATTAATAATTTAGTAAATTTTTATTCATTGATCAAAACTAAGTATAAACATCCACAAACTACATAAAGTTAAATATAAAATACATAATCAAACAATATATTTACAAAATAAATTTTAAAAAAATAAATAATTTTAAAATATTATTTAACATATAAAACTGTTTTTTATTAATTAAATTATAACTATGAATCTAAACTATCAAATTAATAAAAAAAATTTAAAAATGATGTATTTAAAAATTTAATATGAGTAAAAAATTATTTACAATTGAAGTTTAAATGAATTGATCTTGAAAGAGTGAAAAATACAGTAAAAATCAAGAAGGGTAAGACTTAAATTTTTAGATAAGAGTTATAGAAATTTTTTTTTTATCTTTTCATATAATATTTAAATATTAATATATAAATTACTTTTTAATAAATTAATTTTTACTTGAAATCTTTGATTTCATTTTTTATAAAATTATAAAAGAAATTAATAAATTCATTAATATACTAACTACATAAAACCCTAAATTAGTAATATAACAAGTAAATAATTTTGGTAAGTGAGTGGTGTCATGCTCTGAGGTAGGTCCGCCCTTGGGTATGCATTAGAATGTGGTTGTAAAAGGCTTCAATGAAGTGATGGGAGCAGCTAATCAAAAACTAAGGAAACGAACAAAAAAGATATATCATCGTGCAGTAATATTGTACACAAGACAAATATCTACACTGTGCATCAGAAAATCCCTAACTATGGACCTTGCAGACTGACAGTATATCTCCCAGAAACTGTTACAATTTTTATTTTAAAGAGAAATTAGAGTACGAAAAGGCTAAAAGAATAGAACCAACTAGAAGAAAGAAAAGAAACAGAGGAAGATTGATGAGGAAACTTACGAAGAGAGTCGCCAACATGGAAGCTCTTGGTAGAAGCCCACTTGCCGTAGTTGATATTTCCCAAGCTAGTCCAACCAGTGGAGTCACCGACCTTGTAAACGGCACCAAGGGAGACTCCTAAGAAAGCCAGCATCAAAAAGAAAGCCACGGTTCTTTTAGCAGAGGACATCCTCGCAAACCACGACTATCAACAAACAATTAATTGAAGATCAAGAAGGCAACGGAGAGAGACGAGAGACGACGAGCGCAAAACAAAGAGAAGCTTTGGCAGTGAGTTAATTTGTGAAGAACCACAGGGCTTGGCTCTATATAAAACGAGTTTTTTCCCTGTACTCCTTCCTAGCATAAAAAGATTTCCTTTGCCCACAAGGATCACCAATAATATGAAAAAAAATAAAATACTAGTACTGCTTTTAAGGAAAGGCAAAAAGTTTATGAACATTCTTCGTGTTAAATCTGAGACGTACATGTGTGAGTTTGACTGAATCTAAGCCCTCGAATTCTAACGGGAATATTGTAGTTATTATGAAAGCGATCAATTGGCCTCTTAATTCTTTTTTGATAGTGAATAGGTAAAACTTTTGCGGGATTGAAATTTGAATGCCTTTCAAGTGGGACATGAGATTAATATGAGCTTGGAGGGTGTAGCCCAAGAGGCGTGGGTTGGGTCAGTTGAGCTAATTAATTACACCAACACAGTCAATGACTCGGGGTCCACTGCCAAACGACGAGGTGACAACTGGTTTTCGTGGCTGTTGATTTTACTCCGGACCTGGGACCCTGCGTTGTACATTTTCATGAGGACAAAAATTAGAGGCTTGCATCATTTGCTGCAGCGCAGATTGTCATGGCATCGATTTTGTTTGCCAACTTTGGGAGTCGGGGTGTCGAGGAAATGAAGGAGGACAACTGTCCTTATTTAGTAGATGACTTAATGGCAATGGATCCATCGTCAATTGACAAAGCCGCTCCCGTCCTGACTCCACAGAGATAGCCAGATAGCTAGGCATTATACTTCGTACATACGCGTCGATCAATTTCACTGTTTAAGGTATGCAATGTCACATACGTATTATTGTCTTTTAATCCTCTGGTACATACGTATTATTTTCTTCTGTTTTTCTTTTTGTCCCAACGATGTAAATAAGAGAGTTTTCCTCTCCTCCTCATTCCTCAGTCCTCACCTTTCATTTTCTTTACTTTGCTAGTCTCCGAACATGATGCCAATACGTATCTGTTTTCATTTTTATGCCTAAAAGGCAACACAATCTTGCCTTCCAAATGAAAAATGTTTCGCAATTAAGTGTCCAGAATCCAACTTGTTTCTCTAGCTTCATTACTAAAAACAAGAAAATATATAAGAAGTTGATTCGTTCTAATCATAACCTTTTTCTAGACGGTTGTACATTTTACCCATACTCTCGTTCGGGTGCATAAAATTATGTTCTTCATACACAGAACTACTATCAATCATATGATTGTGGACATATTCATTACAACTATTGCAAAAGTTATAAGCGACATGTTAATTTCGACACCCAAAATCATGCTCTCCTATGTTTTATATATGGCAATGGCATGGGTGCCTATATTATTAACAGCAAAAAAGGAAGTAAAAATCATTCGTCACCAATCATCATCTTTGCTTGACTAGAATTAAAGATAGTGGACAGATCCCATTACCATCTAATTGCGAGGATTATATATATATATATATATATTGTGAATATGCATGAATTTATATTATTTATTTTGTATTTTATTAAAATCATGTTAAGTTAATTTGGTTTAGATAATGAGATGATATTATAGTTTATACTATAATCTAATAAAATGGACTAGATTTCAATAATTTATATGGACTTAATAATGTAGATCTATATAAAAAACTTTAAATAGAGTGATAGGTATAGGACTGGGAATCACTATATAAAGGGAGATCAATGTCTCATCTTATTTTAAGTTCCTCACTCATCAAATGGTTGTAATAATGAAAAAGGAAAATCTTATCAATGATTACATTATTTCCACTATCCAAACCATAGAATGAAAGATCAAGTATGTTTTTATACGTTCTAAATTTTTGTTATGGTAGATATTGGATGAAAAACAATTTTATATACATAAAGGTTTTAATTGGTATAAGAACAACTATAGTTTGAATTCAGAATCTTAAAGAACTATAAATTGCTAGTATATATTGATTACATGAATTATTTTTAATTACATGTTAAGTCTTGTTTAATTTTTTGAATTTGTGTAACCATACCATTCAAATTAATAATTTGCACACTTTAAATCCCGAACATACTTAATTATAGTATATTGTTGATAATATGATAAGTTTGATCAAATTATATATGTGTAATTAGTTGAAATTATGTTTGAAAAATTAAATTCTCTTAAGAGTCGCAGGATTTAAGGTTTTCAAGTCAAGAATACTATAATTTTATTTAATGTTTGTAAAATTATCTTGAGATTATTGTTTAAAACCTGACAATTTTATCAAAAATAAACTATTTCAATTTTAGGGTTTATACCCTCGAATTTGACTTTAAATTTGACTTGAAATTGGCACAATTTATATATTTTAATTCTAATTAACATAGTGAGATAGGCTAATTTGATTTGAGATAGATTATATGTTGCTAAGAGGTTAAAATAATCTTTAAAAGCTCGAATTAAGCTTCAATGGCTAATAGATTCTTGAGTTAAGAATGAGTTTGTAATCCAATTCTTTGTATTAATTAATATTGATGGGTTTTGTTTTAGTGGTTTTAGCATATGGGTTTCAAAATAATGTTGATCGAGTTTTCAATGAGTTTAATTGGAATGTAATTGACCAAAAATCGGGAATTATAGAGAAATTTTGAAATAAATTTGACCAAGTTTAACCCAACTCAGCTGGAGCTTGAAGAAAAAGCCCACACGCACGAGTGGCGCCTATGGGCGCATGTGTCAGCACACGCTAAGTTTTAGGGGAGAGCAAGCTTCGGTCGGTTTGGTTTTTGGTTCGGTTTTTTGTAAAACCGATCAAAAAATTAAACTCTTCCAATCGATCGAACTGTATTGTGTCAAAGCTCAGTTTCGGTCGATTTTAAGGGGCTTCGATTTTGTTGGTTTCGGGTCAATTTTTGTAGTGAGTTGACTTGAACAATTTGGGGTTGACTTGGGCTGAGTTGGGTTTTTTTTTGTTCAAAATGGTTCTTTTTTTTTGTTTGACATGGGCCTTTTTTTATATAATTTCTTACAAATAGTTATTTTAGGTCTATTTATTTATATTTAATCTTTTTGACCTATTTATTTATTTTTCAAATGATTAATAATATTAATCTTCATGCAATAAATAAACATTAATCTTTATATAATAAATAAACATTAGTTTCAAAAGTTCTATAATTAAATATGATCACAAAGAAATTAACATTAATCATCATACAATAAATAAACAAAGAAGAGTAGTTCCACAACTTAAAGCTTCACAACATAAATTACTAAATTTTAAAAGATGGATCTTCAAGGCTCCAACTTCAATTTTTAATAATTTTGCAGAACATGCTCATAAAAAGATTAAAAGCAAATATATAATTAGTGTAAATTTTTGTGGTAAGATAACCTAAATGAATTATAAATGTAATATAAATATTGCATAATACCTAATGATAACATTACCTAAAAATGTTAGTCCGACTCAGGCTCAGACTCATCTATTGTCTCCAATGCAATATTAGTCAACTCTAAAAAATAAAATAACAAATATAGTAAATTGATTTTTGACAAATCAAATAAATTAAGTTATAAATAAAACTATAAAATAAATAAAATAGTTACCAAAATCAAGTTTATCAAGCTTGTCCAAATCATCTTCAATAAAATTCGGATCACCAAGTGCCAATCCACATAACCAATCTTGAGCACAAATAAGTGCTTGCACGACCTTAGGAGTCAAAGAACTCCTATATGCATCAAGCACACGTCCGCTGGTACTAAAAGCGGATTTCGAAACAACTGTTGATACAGAAACAGCCAAAACATCACAAGCAATAATGGCAAGTACAAGAAACCTAAACTGATTAAGTTTTCACCACATGAGAACATCAAACTCATCATTATCAAAACCCTCATCATCCACAGGCTCAGATAAATATTTCTCCAATTCCGTTTTTAGCTTTTTTGATTCAGTGTTTAACTAGTGCTTCTTGAACCTATCTAATCTTTTTTTAGTATGCTCTGTATCCTTGCCAATCAAAGTCAAAGCAACACTATCACTACAACCACCACTAGTGCCTTAACCCACGAATGTTGGACACTTTTGACCACTTTCACCAACATCACGAGCTGGAGGTTGTAACATATTTCTATAACAACGAAACAACTCATCCATTGTTTGTGTCAACAAAGAAAACATCATTGAAGCTTGAATAAGAAGATACATGTCTAGCAAAGTGAATTCAACATAAGAAAGCTTTTTTCTTGGATCAAGTATAGCAGCAATAAATAACACCAAATTCATTTTGTCCACATTCCCCCAATACTTGTCAAATTTTTCTTTCATCTTAATTGTCATAGACTGTAAATTAACATCATCACTATTTTGCCATTCAATCAAAGTACACACATTAGAAATGGAATTCGAAAAAGAATTAACAGTTATGTAAGATGTGCCTGAAACATCAAGGTCAAATCATAAAATTCTCTTAAGAAACAAGAAATCCTCCTAACATTTGCCTAATCTCTATCATCGGGCACCCCATCTCCTAACCTTATGAGCTCATGTATGTAGCTATTATCACATAATTCAAAATGATGCAAAAGCCCTTTGAAATTTAAAAACTATATCCAACATAAAAAAAGTAGAATTCCATCTAGTGTTCACATCCAAACACAATAAACACTTGCTCTCAACTCTTACACTAGCAGCACACTCCTTCAACTTAGCTAATCTAGCAGGGGATTGTCTAATATATCTCATTGCCCCTATAATACGATAATACGAGCAATTGAGGTATTCATATCCTTCAATCCATTAGAGACCATAAGATTAACAATATGAGCAATGCATCTCACATGCAAAAATCTACCTCCTAAAATACTAGTTCCAGCAACATTAAATTTTTTCTTCAAATGTCCTATTGCAACATCATTTGAACTAGTATTATCATCAATGATAGAAAAATCTTTTAAATCCCCCAATCCCTCAAACATTTACTAATTGCCTTACCAAAGGCCTCACCTTTATGACTAGTGATCGAACAAAAGTTCAAAATTCTTTTTTGTAACTTCCAATCATTATCAATAAAATGGGTAGTTAGACACATATAATTAATTCTTTGTTTTGAAGTCCATGTGTTAGTGGTAAGACACATTTTACCAGGACATGATCTTAACAATCTTCTCATTCGAGTTTTTTTATCAGTATAAACCTTATAACAATCCTTAGTAATAATTCATTGTGACGGCATACGAAATCTAGGACATGCTTTGTTTATGTGTTTTCTATATCCTTGATTTTTCACAAACTTAAAAGGCAATTCATATAAAATGATCATCTCAGCTAAATTCCTCCTAATTGCTCTTGGTCAAACTTCCAACTACCCAACCCATTCCCTCCTTAAGCAAAAATTAATTCCAGTTGCTTGTTCTCCTCACTATCACGCACCAATTTCAACTTAGGACAAACTTTAATATGATTATTCAAAGAAGATGTTCCATTCTTTTTTGTATCAACACACAATTCTTTACCACAATGAGAACATTTAGCCTTCTTATTACCTTTCTTATCAATCAATTTGGTGAAGTGATCCCACACAACCGATGTAGATTGAGATGGCTCCCTTTGCTTTCGCACGTTACTTACAATTTCACATATTTTGTTGGCTTCAATAGAACTAGTAGTAACATGAGGTGTAGATGTTGATGGTGTTGGTGTTGGTGTTGGTGTCTCACTAGTTGCGAAATTTGTTTTCTCATTAGTTGACATCTACAAAAAAAAAAAAGTAATACCCAAATATTAATTCCAATGTTTAATTTTAGCATATTGCCAATCATTTTAATTAAAAATCCAAATAATAATTCTAAACATTAATTCCTAAACATAACTTTTAATATTTAATTCTAGCATATTACCAATCATTTTAATTAAAAATCCAAACAATAATTCTAAACATTAATTCCCAAACATAATTCTTAATGTTTAATTCTAACATATTACCAATCATTTTAATTAAAAACCCAAACAATAATTCTAAATATTAATTCCCAAACAATAATTCTAAATATTAATTCCCAAACATAATTCTAAATATTAATTCCCAAACATAATTCTTAATGTTTAATTCTAGCATCAAATCATTTTAATTAATTATCCAAACAATAATTCTAAATGTTAAAGTCTTTGAAATGTTTATTGTCAACTAAGGTTGAAACAATCTATAGTTGAGAAAAAAAATTTAATTCCGAAAAATTAAAAATCAAACCTATTATTTTTCTAATCCCTTGGAATTATTTTTATTTGAACTAAAATTATTTTTTTACAAGCAAAAAACAACATATCATACTCATAATCTTTAACATATTTTCTCTCTAGCATGAATTTTAATAAAAAAAATAATATTCATAATCTTTCAAGCTTTCTCTCTCTTGTTATTTTCACAAAATAACTAAAAAAAAATCTATAGTTTACCTTGCTAGAATTGATGACTGGCAGTAATTTGGACTGATAATAAAGCACCAGTTGAAGAATGGAAGAAAACAAATTGACTTGGTTGGTGGTTGTTGGTTTAGGGTTTAGTATGAGAGGGAGAGGCAGAAAAGGGGAGGGAAAATTAGGGGGGTCGGGGGAAAGAATAGTAGTAGATGTGCTGTTTTAGGGGGGTTTAATAAAGGGTAATTATGTCTTTTCCCCCTCAAAAAAAGAAGAAGAGAATGCCGGTTAATCGGTCGATTCGAGGAGGAAAGAGTCCCCCCCCCCCGACGATCGAGCCAATCAGCGGATGAGACCGATTAGAACTATTGACAGTTGCTGTTGCAACCGATGGTTACAGTCGGTTGCCCGATTGCAACCAACCGCTACACAGTCCTATTAAGTTTTCAATGTTTCTTGGGCAGTTTTGTAAAACCCGACCCTATAAATACATGTCATGACATATATGCATTGAGTAGCATGTTATTACGCTAGAAAAGCACCTAAGAATAGACGAAACCTGATATTGTACCTAACAGTACACTTAAATTGATTTAACCTCGAACTAGTTCAAATAGGAATTGTAGGATGAAATTTAATATTTTATAGTCCAGGAATGACTAAAAATTATTGTTCGGAGTTCGAGGGTTCATTTGGGGTAAAATTGGAAATTTTGATATTCAAGGGCAAAATCGTCATTTTGCCACCTAAGATAATAATTTGATCATGGAGTGAAATTTTTTTACCAAGATTAACTATTTGGAGTATAATTTAATGATAGGAAGTGAAAAATTTTAATTCTGGTGATTTCTGGAGTGTAGGGGCAAAATCGTAATTTTACCATCCACGGACAAAATTTGAGATTTTGAGAGAATTTAGATCAAATTTGACAAATTGGAGAATGGTATGAGTATAAGGGATGAAAAATATGTCTATGGGCAATTTTTCAGTTTTTTGGGCAAAAATGTAATTTTTCACTTTTACGGGGGCAAAAGTGTAAATTTCAAAAAGTACTCCACCGAGACTTTGGATAAGTCTGAGAATTTTATCTAAGCTATGGATATGTGGGACAAGTGTATGGTGAAAATTTGGAAATAAATGGATGAAATTTTAAAAATGGGCCAATGGGAAAGTGACACGTGGTATTTTTTTTAATGAAATAATATTATTTTAATGAAAAGTCAGCCCATTTAAACCCAAATTTTGAGTGCTGGCCGGCCATAAGGAAGAAAAAGAGAGGAAATAGAGAGGAAAGGAAGAAAAAAAGAAAAACCAAAGAGAAACAAGAAAATTCAAAGAGAAATTCGCGGTTTTCGACCGTTTACGCGTCTAACGGTAAGATTTTTCGATTTTAGCTTGATTTCTACCTTTCCTATGCCTTTATTTCCATTTAGCATGCTTGAGAAGAGAGATCAAAAAGTGATATCAAGGGCTGGACGAAATTCTAGGGGAGAGAAATTGAAATTTTTAGGTTTTGATTTTTAGTTAAATTGATAGTTTTAGTTAGTTAAATGTGTTTAGAAATTAAATTGGGCAAGAAATCATTAAATTTTCACAATACCCACTCTTGGCTGAGTGCTCAATGCTGTACAATGATGATGAATTGATTTTATTCTAAGGGAAATGAAGAGAAAATGATGAAAAACGATTAAACGTGATAGAAAAATAAAGTAGAAAATTAACCGAGTTAATGTCCCATTTTTGGCCGAATTTTCCAAGGAAGGGAGTGAGCTGATTTTGTTGTTTTTAGAAGGTTATTGGCTGATATTTAATGGTTAGAAATGTTGGAGAGAGAATGGGATGATTTAGAGCTAAAATGGAGCGCGTTAGCAATTTATCGGGTAAAGTGCCAAAAATAGGTTAATACCGCGTTTAAGCCGTTTTAGGCTATTGCATTTCATACCATGCATTAGTATAGGATTTAAGTTAATTATATAGTGATTTAGCATCAATGTGATGAATTGTGTAAATTTTTGTAATGTGTCTAGGAGGAGAGCCTTCCGGAAAAGGCAAAGAAGTCGTACCCGACGAGTAGTGATCGGGGCGCTTAGAAAGCTTTTAGTTTGTACAAACGGTGAGTAAACTTATTATTATTGTAAATTATCTAGAGTTTATTTTAAATGCCCTTTATGTATTTTATGAAATGAGAACGAGATTAAAACGAGATTTTTGATGTTTTAGGAATAAATGTGACAAATAAAAATATATTGTATTGATTATGAAATTGAGTAACTGGAGGCTACAAATTGACTTGAAAAATATATATTTTCCTAGGAATGGCTTATGAGAAATGAGTATATGTGGCTATATTTTGTGAATGCATTGGGAAATTTATGTAAGTTGTTTTACTATGCAGGCTGGATAAATAAATAAAAGCCACGTTATACTGTCGAAATTTTATTAAAATTTGTGGGTTAGTCACTGCAGTGACTGGTTTTCGTGGACTGCCTATTAGAGGGGCACGGTAAACCCAGTTATATAATTACTCCGGTTGTAGAGGCGAGGAGGGTAACTCCTAGGGTAGTATTAGAGCTCACTTCACGTCGAACCCCCACGTGAATGTGTAACTCGGCCAACGCCAAGGAACGGCTTGTTTTTAAAAATAAAAATGTGTTTCACGTGTGAATATTTTAACACCCTTGGCGGACTCGGTTAGATGCCTCGGCCAAGGTATCCCCGAGGATTAGTTTTGGCTTGAGCCTTGTTTTAATAAAAGACATAAGCCTTAACAATTGCTTTGGTAAATTACAAATATTTTATGGTTTAAGAAATAAATTGAAAACATTATGAAATGGGTTGAAATTTGTTGTTTAAACTTGCCTCCATTTTACTCGCCTTTAGATATTTATGATAATGTCTGTTTACTCATTGGGATTGCAAAATCTCACCCAACTCCTTTCCACCCATTTCAGGTTCAGTATAGACTGTAGATAGCTGATCTCATCGAGGACTACCATTGAATCTGCATTTTCCAAATCGTAGGTTCACAGTCCTCTTTACTTTGGTTTATTCGGGGGCCCTCTTGTTATTGTAAATTAAATTAAATATTTTGGCTTACTGTATTTCAGTATGTATAAATTTATTTAGCTTTTACGCTATAAAAATTATTCACGTATAACTCTATAAATATTGTTTTATAAGAAAATAGAATATTTTCCTTAATATTTCTTTTATTTTCTTATTATATTCAAATAACCGTAATTTCGTTTTAAATGAAGATTTCAGACTTTTAAACTCATTTTGAATATGAATTATGTGTTTTGTACTTGTATATTACGTTTTAGCCAGTTTCGAAATTTTTGAGAAAAAAATGACCAAAATACCCTTGTGTGGCGAAAATTTTATTTTGATTGTTTTTGATCTAAAATAGTATATATTCTCTAAAAACTCGATATTTAACAATGATTGCTCACAGAAAAGGAAAGAAACTAATATGTAAGCCTTGTGGGGTTCCGGTTGGCATTCCGGATAATGAGTGTCAATCGGGACGTCACGGCGATTGTCATGGGCCTGAGGGAGGTTCGGGGTCGTGACAAGTTTAGTCCCATTCTCTGTGTGCTATTTGTTGGTGCTATTTTTTGGATTATTTATGCACATTTAAATTTTATTTATTTATTTATTATGTGCATTGAATTGAATATTTTAAATATTTTCATAAGATATTTCAAAAATGCGTTTGATAAAAAATAATATGCATATTTTTTAGTTTAATGGTATATTATCCTTAAATATTTGTGTATTTTGTATATTATGAGATAAAGTACAAAATTGATAATTAAAATCTTATAATTTTAAAATGATATTTTTTAAATGCAATAAATTTATTTGATGATGACTAGATATCTCATAAAATTATGTGACATATATAAATATAATTTTGGGACATGATATTCCATGCTCATTAAGTTACTAAAAAAAATCATACCATAAAATTTGTGTGGGTAATATAAGAAAAGTGTCTTGTTATGAGAGAATTTTTATTATCCTAGTTAATTGTTGTCACTAAAATGGCCAATTGACTAATATTGCAAAATTATCATTTTAATATGTTTTAAGAATGTCTCTAATTTGGTGTGCATTATTCATCCAAAGATAGTGTTTGTGTATTAAAATTAGAGAGTAGTACATAAGGTAATGTGCTTGGGAATTGACTACGTTTAGTAGTTAAATAGCAAGTTACAAAAGTTTTGTTAAATTCTCATGAGCATTTTTATGTGAAAGGTTCCCTAATTGCATGTCATGTATACAGTCTCAAGGTGTTTACATGATAATATGTTTAGGCTCTTTGGGTGTTTATATAATAATTTGTCTGAACTCTTTGATTATAATAGTTATACTCATTTATGATTTTGAAGTATTTTTTTATCTTATTAATTAAGTTGTATTATTTTAAATTTTAAGTGATATTTTCTGTTAATAATAATATAATCAAGTTGAAATTCTAATTAGATCAAATTTTAAGAATTAGAAAAGAGATATGGAACTTCCAATTCAAATAGTAGACGTATGCCTAACTATTTTGTAGCGTATCCCTTGAACAAACTTCTATAACATAAGTAAAAGGAAGCCCCAAAGGGACTTCCTCATTAACCCACGTGTTGACTAAAGCAATGTCCACGTTTTGAATCTCTACACCATTAGTGAGTCCAACTTTACAAGTACAATCAGTCAGCCCACGTTTCTCCATCGGTAAATAATTCATATATCTTTTCTTTGTAGCCAAAGAAGCTACGTTTTCTAGGAAAGAGTATTGAACCTGTGAAAGTTGAAAGAAGAGTTTTCAAATCTCTAGCATGGGTTCTGAAACAAAATGCAATTTGCCTACAGTAGTAGTCCTTTGACCTTGTTCGTATTTCTCTGTGCATTTGCATCCCCTATTCTTTGACTCCTCAGCTTAGATCTACTTGATTGTTTTCATCTTTTCACTTTCCCTCATTGTCGCCTTTCCCTCAGGTCTACACTATACTTCAAGCTTGTTGTTGGGTCGGCTTGGTGAACAATAAGGAATCATGAATTTTGAATATTTGATCATAGATTTCGGTCAAAGAGTTTGGGTTTTTACAATTGAATGCTTTGTTTGTTTTTTCAGATTTCATTTTGGCCTTTGGATTTTGTACGCTGTGAGGACGTGTGTGGTCTGATATGAGTGTCGTGTCTAGCCTATTGGTTCTTGCCATATGTCTATTTTTTTTTTGTTCTATCTTGCTTATTATTCTTCACGTCAATGTTTAGCACTTCTTAGATTAGAACAAGTTTTTAGTTTAAGGTCCTTTCTCATGTCTGTCTTTCTTTTTTCCTGCTTTAATTTTACCATTGTTCAATTTGAGTTTTGTCATTACTCTATATATATAGATAATTGATTATTGACTGCTCATGTTGATTTCCTTTCTATTTTTTGCACTAACCTGTTTTTCTTTTTTTTAATTGAGTTTTTTTGAATTCTCATGCTTAAAGAAGTTTTAAGTTATTAGTTGTTTCTAAGACCTCTGCTTTGATTTAAAGTGTTGTTCATGTTTCTTTTTGTCGTTGTGTGTTTTCCCTTTTGTTTATTTTAGTGCGAGATTTATATTTAAAATTCCTGTTACAATTTGATCATTCAATTTATTGTTTTTTTTTATTTTATATCTATGTAATTAAAATTGATGTTAAACAACATCAGAATCACCTTATGAATTATGATTGAATTCTCTTACTCACTTAAAATTAATGTTGTTTTTTTTTCTCTTATGCTTTTGGCCTTACAGTGCGTTTGTCAATATCAAATTCTCTGTTGGTACAAGTTGCTGCTGGAAAGTGTAATATCTTAAAATTACATTAAGTTTTAGTTACAATTTTTTATTATTTGCTCTATAGTTTTAATTTATTCATCTCTTTTCTTGCTTAAGTCTTGACACTATTGTCTTTCAAATCTTATAAATAAGTTAGTCAAACCAATTAAAGAGTCATACCTTATCAAGGTCGGTTAGAGCAGAGGTGGGCCGGAAGTTAATATACTAAATTAATTAATTTTCAAAATAAAATACTAAATCAATTGGTTTTGTCAAATCGAATGAAAAATTCGTTCAAATTCTTTTCAAATCTATAACATAAGTAAAAGGAAAGTTCCAAAATTTCGAGATCTTATCTTGAATTTTCAGATCTGTGTTGGCTATTTGGTTTATGAGGAAGTTAATATGATTTTGAAATTCTTGAAATGCATAGGACATGGAGATTCAAATTTAGCTGAAATACTTACAATAAATGAAGCTTTTCAATTGTTTGTTGGTTTAATGACTCAGTGTTTACAGAATTTTTGAATAAATAGTGATTCTCTCAACACTGTAAGTTGGGTCAATAATACACAGGATGCTCCATAGAGATTCAGGTAGGTTTTATTGTAAATTGAGAATCTTTGTAATAAAATTTATTGTTGGAAGGTGAAACATATAAAGAAGGTAGGGAATAGTATTGCAGATGGACTAAGTAAAGGAGTCTTGAGAGATGTTGATTTTATCTAGGTGGTGTTGGGGTAGTTGGGAATTATTATGGGAGAAGGAGTCTGATTGTTGATAACGAGCTAGAAGATTTCTACTGCTAGGAGTATTCATTTAAGTTTTGAATACTGATGGATGCCGTCCTTGAAAGGATCTTTTAATTCAAAAAATTAAGTTGCTGATGTCTGGATAATGTCTAACATATTCACGCTGCTGCCAGTATGTGGTCTGAACTTGGACATTTCTGTCCAGTTTGGACACGGCTTCTTTCCAAGTGGATATTCTACATTTTTAATAATCCATGTCTTAGTTTGGTATATTGTGCCTAAGGTTTGGGTGAGGTTTTTGGGCTTTTTATTTGGATCCGAACATTCCAAACATCCTCACATATACTGTTTTTATACTTAGGGGTTATTCTATTCTTTTTTTATTTAAGATTTGTTGAATTGTTGAGAGAGAAGAAGAATTAGACATGATAACTCAGCATAAATAGGACGATATTTTTTCTTTTACTAATTTGACAATTTAAGATGAATGATGAATATGCATTTAAATTTAGTTTTTTTTTCTTGAAGAAAATAGTTTAAATTATTGAGAAATTATCTTTAATTTATATTAACTTAGTAGAAAGTAGCATTGACCAATACCTGTTTATTCCACTACAAGATTATTGATTGCATTTTATCTTAATGTTATCATAACTTATTTTTAGTATACAGTTTCTCCATAATTGCTAGATTTTTTATTTAATAATTTTCTTATTTTCAAATTTAACAGATTTTTTTTAACCATTTTCATACATTGCTAATTAATTCTTCTTCCAGCTTAAAAATATCGGATCAATATCTATGCAATTTACGACCATTCCAACAAGGTATATCTGTAAAAGTAAGGATCGTTCGTATCTGGGAATCGATTGATCCTTCTCGACCTGACACTTTGCTTAGTCTCGATTTCTTAGCTACTGATGCCTAGGTATAGAAAATTTTCTTATACTTATAGAATAAACCAATATATATTAAATCAGTTGATATTAAATTCATTATCTATTATTAGCTTATCATTGATTTTCTCTATGATTACGCAAATTATGACCAGAGAGGTGCAATGCATTTCATGATAAGGAGTTCTTATGCATCACAATTTCGACCTCAACTGAAAGAAGGGTGTCTCTATTCAATCAAGAAGTTCCAAATTAATAATAAGAAGACTTCTTTCAATCTCATTCCGTCGAATATTATGGGCATGTTTACCAAGAACACTATCATCCAAACAATCCAAGATAACCTAGATGCATACCTTACAAGTTTTTTTTCTTTTGCATCTATTGACCAACTTAATTCACGAATTTGTAATGATACAATTTTGACAAGTCAGATTGTTTTCAACAAGTCTTACTTTAACTTTTTATTTAATTAGTTTTTGAATCATCATGTTTAATTTTCTTTTTTTGTTTATTGTTTCTTCCAAGATTTTATCGGAGCTCTCAAATCAATTACCACCATTGAAAAAGTCCATTTACAAAATCGGACAAGTGATGTGAAGAAACGCGACCTTTATATAGAAGATTTGAGGTATGAAAAAACTAACGATTCTTTATATTTTGACTTTCAGATTATTTGATCAATTATTCTTTTAAATTGTAGTGGGAATACGTTAAAAGTTGTTTTTCATGGTGATAAAGCTGAAGCCATTCACGAAGATCAGTTGCTGGATAATTTCATCAGCCCGATTGTAATTGTTGCCGCAACAACTGTTAAAAAAATACATGAGTTAGTTTGCTATGCATATGAAATCCTAAAATAATATATCATAATCAACATTTCCCTTACTTTTTTTTTTTAATTTCAGGCACAACATATCTTGCTTCCTGTTTAGCTACAAAGTTTTATGTGGACCTTAATATTCCCGAAACAATGTTACACAAGCAAAGGTTATGTTTATACCTAAAATGATAATCATAAAATTATCTATTCAATATTATGTAATAATACATTAATATGCAGGTATGAAAAAGAGCCATTTAGTGTGCAAATCATCAACATACACATGTCTCCCCAACAATTGTCAACAAAAGAATATGAAATCAAAGATTCAACCCTTGCAGACATCAACAATGCTGATCCAACAGAAGTGCAGGTAAAAAGATTATTCTTAACATGATTTTAACCAAGGCTACAACAAAGTATAAATATTAACAATTCATGAACATTCCAGGGAACTAAGTCTAGAGTCAAAGGTGCAATTGTTGACATTGATTGTTCAAACGGCTGGTTTTACAATTCGTGCAATGAATGTGGGATGGCTCTTCGGTTTTGTGCAGGCAAATATTGGTGCACAAAACATGAAGAAAAAACACCTCTGCCAACGTAAGTAAATCAAAAGAACTTCATTCCATGTTTTATATTTTATAATTATCATTTATTACATATATTCATATATGTTTTTATTGCTACCAAATTGTCATCAATATTTCATATTATAGATGATTCAGTTTACACATTGTATCGTATCCCTATACATAACATACCATATAATTCAAATTGTTTAAAATTTTCAATTATGTACATCGGCAACAATATCCTTTAAATGTTACTGTTATAATTTTTTACATATAGTCATGTCGAGATTTGTTGCTCACAAAAAATACAATCTATCAAATGTTAATGAGATTTTTGTTTATTTTTTCTATGATAGCTCTATGCAAAACCTAATTTGTATACAACTCATTATTCTTATTATCAACTCTCATGGAAATGATCAATTATGCATAATTTATTTCAAATATTGCATACAACTTATCATCGAAGACAATACTGCTCAAATGAGTTTGGTTGCATTTGGTCGGCCTGCAGAAAAATAGGTTGGTTCATTGATCATCAAGTTAGCAACACTTCAATCAATCGATCGGATGACACTACCTGGACCCCTTAAGGCCTTGATCGATCGAGAGAAATTTTTTACTATTGGTTTAACAAAAAAAGGGATCAAAAGTGTATTTGCCAATTATAAGATATTTGATTCTACTGACTTGAAGGACCAAGAATGGCACACCGAAATAGCTGCAACTACCTCAAAATCATCAACACCTCCACCTCTCACCTTAGGGTCATCAGCATCCAAAGTCACAACTGAAAAAGCAAAGGAGCAACTTTTGCCAATACTAATGAAAGCATAAATGAATAGAGAGGTTTTTCCAGTGTCTACACTTGAGAAACAAGCTATCCTGACGAAGGGAGAAGAATCACCAACCAAAAAATACAAAACTAGATATGTTTCATACATACTTTCATAAAACTTCTTACTTTTTATTTTGAAAAAGAAAATAATGCTTGCCTTAATTAAATTAGGTAGTATCTTTGGTTTTTCATTTTTAACTTAGATTTTAATTCTCTACCTGTATGTATAACTATCCTATCTGCTTGAATTGTTTTAACTTTATCTATTAAAACAATTGTAGGACATGCATAAAACACAAACTTTAAATCTTTTTATATACAAAAAAGAAGCTTATAATTTTTATAGGAAGCTTATATAAATTTAGTTCAATGGGAACAAGAATACTGTCAGCTCAAAATAATTAACCTATCATTTAGCAAAGTTACTTAACAACTTTATTTGACGAAATTTATTTAAGACTAATATTAAAAAGAAACCATACTTTCAACCATATTATTAGACAGCAAAAGAGATGATTAACAACTATAGGAATTGTCTTGATCCATTTACAAATACCAAAAATAGCATGCGACTATAAGATGTTGGAAGGAATTTCCCCATAACTAGATAGCAACAAAAAACAAAAACGAAGTGAAAAGATTAAAACGTAGACTTTTAGGATTAATTCATAATCTCTTTTTTAAGCAATCACTTCATTTGGAAGGTATTGACAGCACAAGGTAACATAATATATATACACTTTATTAATTAACAGTCCATGTTTTTGTTATACATCATAATTGATATTTGTTCATTGAAACACATTTATGCTGTCCATTTTAAAAAACCCTTTTAGAAATTTGGCCTTTCCAAATTGCTCTTAAAAAACAGAATTTTGTTATTTAACTTAAGAACTGCCACTTAAGTAGCTTAACTAGCCCATTATTTATTGTTTAAAAAGCAATGTTTAAATGCTAGAATTGTTTGGAAAATGGTTTGATATGAAATTGTTTATCCAATCAAATGTATAGCCAATAGTGTGATTGTACATAATGTACTAATAAGCTCATATTACTCTTCCTTCTAATTTGTGAATAATGCTTTAAACATTGCATACTATGCTTTTATGTCTTTTAACTCTTCATTATGAATTCTAATATAATACTAATTGTCGCAAAAAATCTGTAATGCATGTCTAATGTTAAAGATAAGAAGGAATTTTTCTAAGTCCATTTTTAAATAAATTTGATTATATCTAAACAAAAGAAAGTGTCTCTTTCTACACATACTTAGAATGAATTATTGCTTTAAATCTTTAATAATATAAAATACAAATGGTTGGAAAAACATGCATAAACAGTGTTGTTTGTCATATCCACACTTTGATATAATGTTGTGATGTTTGCATACCCATCATCACTGCACTACATCATAGAAAACTGTAGATGTTGCACAAAACAATGTTTATGCAATAAATATAAAATGCAGTTTATTGGATTGGAGTCAAATCATTTCATTTATTCGACGGGATCAAGTTTGCACTTAATAGGTACAACAAGCAGTACATCAGTAGCAATTTAAATACCAAAACTCAAACAAAGTAATGAGGACGTGTATTAAGAATAACACAATATTAAATATTAAAAGTTTATTACTAAAGATGGTGCAATAGCTAGCAACTGATTGCATTCATGATAGAGTAATTTGCTGTGCTGTCTATGTCATCAAGTTCACAGGACGTTTATAGCAGCCTATCAACATTCAACAATGACCAATACATCTTTAGGAAAACATTCATGTCAGCTTTTTGAGTAAAAATGCTTCATCAAGATTAATGCAAAAAATTTCAATAGTTACCTATGCTTTTAAATTTTCCCACTTATGCGTTCTTTCTAAGCCTGGGAAAACAATACAAGTCATATTTTAACCCTTCTTTCCCTATGAGAACTTGCTATTAAGAATCGAAACCTTGATTATTATCAAGAATGGAAAATTTTGTTAAGAATTGTTTTCATTTTGGTTTTTTTTTTTGAATTAATTATCTTCTTGCAATATTTAATAGATTTATTTTATTCTCTCTTTTTTTCTTGCAGATAAATTAAACCATTGCATGTTGATAGCATATAAATTCAATTTGCATAAAAATAAATTTATTGTTATGGTTAACTTATTGTTTGTTCGTAATTGCAGCACACCATTGGCCAAGAGTACACAACAATCAAAGAAGTTGGCTGCTGAAGACTGTTGAACCCACCTAAATGACACAAAACCTTTGGAATTTTGTTTTCAGTCATGCCCGAGCTTGCCTTATATTTTTTGTTGTTAGGCAATGGTGCATATGATGGTATCTAATGTTAAGTTTTTGTGTAAATATAGCTGCAGGGCATTGACTTTTTCTAAATTCTGTAACGATGGATGTGCACAAGTTGTAAACAATGTCTCATATCTTTTGTACGAAAACAATAGAAACCACTTAACAAATAAATATTCACTTCTGTAACCTACTTAATACACAAACTTTAATTTATACAAACAAACATATGTACTAACAAGTCACATTGTTTCTTTTAATTGTTAATGACTTACTTATTTTTAGCCTATTCAATATTCATCATTCCATATGTTACAATTGTTGTTTGAAAAATATTCTATTAATAACGATTACATTAATATAGTCAATTACATTAATGAAATGAATTAATATTTTTTTTGAAAGGTCTTCTCATTCAAACTTTCACCTTTCATAGCAGACTGTACAATCAAACATTTTTTATTTGTGTTATAAATATAATACATTTGAAAAGCACCATTTCTCTTCATTAACAAGCAATGAAATAAAACAATCAATCTGGAAAGTATAAAGAAAAATTTTTTTTGATATCAACCCTCTCTCTGAGCCTGTGACCAATTTAGAAACAAACTGCTCTCCCACTTCAACGGGAATCAGCCGGAGGTAGAAAACTGCAAAGCCCTGAAGCTCCTCGCTTGAATTTATTTATCTCAATGTGTCTGTACACGTCATCCGCACATTTGCAATGTCGAGACTTTCCTCTGTTAGATTATGGAAAAGAGCCAGCTCTTTTCTGTTTCTTTCTTTTCCCATATTTCTTAACAAGAATACCATTTCCTCAAACCATAAGTCTTTCAGACTTCAAACTTTTAACTTTGTTAGTTCAAGCTTTTAACCATTCACAAAATGCTAGAAAAACCCTCAACAAAAAATCTCTTTAGGACCTAGCATTACTTTGAACTTTCAACAGGCCTTTTGAATCATCAGGTATAGCATCCTGCAAGTATGGACCTATTCTTGGGCAGTGGTTGGAGTCAATTCCCTTTCCACAGACTCCCTAAGCCAAGTCTGAATCTGCTAAACATCATTGTATAACTCCATCAGATATCTCAAGAATCTCTTCAAACTGTAGGCACACAATTGGTCAATGAAATGAATTAATATTAATTCTTCATAATTAAATAAACCATTTTAAAAAAAATAAGAAGACAAAATTTTAATACATAAAATATGGATATAAATTATTTATATATGATCATACATTAATAAAAATATTTTTGCTTGATTAAATCGATTATTAATTCTCTTTTATCTTTTCATTCTTCTATTCTTATCTTTCTTTTTTAAATAATTAAATACATTCAACTCATCCATAACAATTAAAAAAAACATTATTCAAATTAATTAACTAAGCCTAAACTTGAACCCGTTTGGTCTTGGGTCAATTCAACCCAACTCTTCATTTTCTTCTTTTTCTTTCTCTTTTGTTGACTCTTGCCTTCTTCTTCGTCTTATCCGATTCAGCCTACCAATCAGCCCATTTCTCTATATGCTCTGCCCTTTATTTTCACTCCAACACGTCAACTTCAACAGCATACACATTTCCAGCACTAATTCCCTCTTTCATTCCCTTCCCTGTTTTCTTCTCTGTCTTTCTCCTGTTGCCAATTTACTTTCTTTTTCAACAAATATACCCACCCTTCTTCTCCAAGTGGAACGTCTCCTTCACTCTAAAATCTCTCTAAATACAAAATAATTTATCCTATCCATTTCAGCCATCTCTTTAAAAAATAAAAAAAAAATTTCCTTTATCTTTCTCTCATTATCTATTCAATCAGGTAATTTTAATTTAATAAATCTTTTTAATTTTACTTCTATTTATGTTCTTAATCCATTCATGTTTGTTTATTCTACAATAAGTCATCTAAAAAGTAAAGAATATTTACAAAATTTAATCTACAATTTATTTATTTTCTATTTAATGTATTTTTTTTATATGGGTATTTTTATTTTCCCAAAAGATCTTAGATTAAATTTTAATGGATTCTGATTTTGAAGGGATTAGATGCATTCTAACATCACTCTTAGCTTATTCTTTCAAATTCATGTATTTAATAGTTCGCTGCACTTTTATGCCTAATGATTTGAGAAAAAAAACATATACTATTAAAAGAGTTCTATGATTTTCGCTAATTTACAATTCTGTATTTTTACCTAATTTGTAATCTTTTTTTTCCCTCTTCATATATTTTTTTGACATATGCAAAATTTTTTTGCTATTCTCCAAAATTATAAATTAAATTAAGAATTTAGATTAAAAGGGAATAAAAACACAATGCATTCATTTATTAAAGGAAGTTTGTATACGAAACATACAGCCATGCAAGTAAAATGATATGATTTAATTGTATTTTATTGGACACAATTAAACACTTTCATTGTCAAAAAGAAATAATTTTGATAACCCTCTTAAATCACATGATTGTTTGCACATCTCTACACCTTTCATGATGGGAAGCAACTGGTTTATTTTGACATCTTTATACAATTGAATCTATTTTAGTTTCATTTTTGATACTCATATAGTAGATTTGCTAATTTAGTTTGTCCTACCAATTCCCTTTGGAAAATGCAGCATCAAGTTGTGGTGAATGAATGAGCCTTTTCATCATTTTTTTTTGCGTACTTTCATCTTCAATCTTTTGAGAATAGACTCTTATAGTTTTTCATTAGTTATTTATTGATGCAATCATGAACGTCAACCTTGAATATCAATTACTCAACAGTTTAAATAGATGTTTATTATTTATTTTATTTATATTTATTACAAGTAATTTCATTTGGATCAGTCCCTTGAGGATGTATCTTTCTTATAGAGATAATGATTTGATAGCGTTTGTGGCTGAAACTTTGAGCAGGCTCTGGCTAGCAATGTATGATCCGTCTTTCAAAGAGAAGATCATAACAGAGCTGCACAATTTGTGGTCAAGGATGTCCAATTAATTCAGCCTAAGGTTTTTAACTTCAACTTATATGTTTCTATACATCTTTGCTTAGTCAAATTATTTATTTGCTGCTTGCCTAAGTGACAAACCTATTTACATTTATTTTAGTCATCCCTTATTTTTTTTGTTGACATTTACATTTATTAGCATTTTTAATTTGATGTTCTGAATTATTTCTTCGTGATAGACAAAGATTGGCCAAGCATCAAAAGAAACAATTTAGTGCGAAGTAAAAGCACCCAAAAAGAAGCGCAGGTCAAGGTGATTCAAATATTTCTCTCTAATCTTTATCTCACTCCTCTTAATTATAAGTTTCTATTAACTACCAAGTTACACGTCCGAACACAAAGATTGTCACAATCTATGGTAACATATTTTATGATCACATGTTCTTGTTTTCATTATTTTTATTTATAATCAGGTTTTCACCTTCTATGTCTACGTAACAATGGTTTTTTCTCTGTTTCTTTCCTTTCTATTATTTTGGCTTGCCTTATTTGATTGTAATTTTTTATTTGTTTGGTTCCTTATTTGTTGCTCATTTATAATCATTTAGTTATTTTATGAGCTTTGATTTACATTGATTGAGCTTTTCTATTATAATTCATGGATTATTGGTTGTCAAAAAAGATCTATGCAATATCTTAATTTATTTAACATGCTCAAGTCAAAGCAGATAGTATCAAAGATTCACAAACTATTTTTCAGTGTTCTGCTATCCTCATTAGCCTCTTTAATATTACAACTATCTAATTATTTCTATAAATAATTTGTAAGAAATTTATTCACAAAAGCACATGAAAGTTACAAAATTTTATCTAAAATCGAATTGCTCGGTATTTCTTAACTAATTTCTTTTCTACCTTCTTATGTTTCTTTCCTATCTTTCTATTTGAGCAAAAAAAATTTGTTCTTTTTTTTTCACTTTTTTTTTTATATAACTTATTTAGATATTTATTTAATTTTGTTCAAATTTGTTGCTTTTGTTTTATGAAAAATAGGTTACTCTATTCTTAATTAAGGTAATATATAACAATAATGTTAGGAATACATTGATCAAATCATTATACTCTACTACTTATTAAATTTAATAGAAACTACTTAACTTACAAAATTACTTTAATAACTTTTATAGTAACAAAACAGTATCTTTTTGATTGATAACAATTCATATTTTATCTTAATTTTTTTCAAAAGCATTAAGTTTTTCTCAATTGGTTGAAAATAAATACATAAATTTGTGAACAACCATGTAACAATGATTCACTTTGTGGTCAACATTTCATCAACTTTTCTGTATAGATATTTACTTTTTTATCTTATCTTCTTTGTTATTCATTATTAAACACTTCGTTATTGTTGAGCTTACAATTTTAAGAACTTTTGTTTTTGTTTCTTATAATTCATATCATCTACCTATTAACAAATATTTTTTCTTATTTTTTGTAAAACTATTCATTTCATTTATGAATCAACAGTTTTCACATTGGTTTCTACATTTTTTGCTTGCAGCCAATTCTCATTTTCTCTCTCGTAACTGCATTGAGCAATTTATAACTATCCATTAAATCAAAATTTGACCTGGTGTTAATCAAAGGTTTCCAAGGGAGCACGCCATACGCTGTAATGTGTTTTCACTTCATTTGACCTCTTATCACTACATTTTTTATATTTTCTACTAATTTCATTTCTGAACCTATTTGTTTGAAGTTTTTGCTTATACATATTACTTATTTGATTAACTAAATTGATAATATAAAATTTCAGTATAAGTTTGTTTAATCTGTGACTTTCTTAAATAATAATATAAGAAACATTTTAAGAATTTAGGATTTATTTTTAAAACCATGGATAAACTAAAGATAGCGAAACAAAATAGACATCATAGATTAAAAATACTTAGAACAAAAAAATTATCTAAAATTAAAAGAAACTTTATAAATCATCCACTTATATCTAAAGACAATAGTCCAAGTTGTAATCGAACGACTTTTTCATCACATAAAAATGTTGAAATGCTTACTCATCTTCAACAACATAATCAATTATTAATCACTATTGATTTATCTATTGCAAACCATGTTACTGTTTGTTCAACTGTCAATTCTAATGGTGAGTTGGAGACAACTTCGGTTCAACTTCTCAATACTAGACTTACCATAGATTCATTCAACGTTATCCATGAAACACAAGGAATGAATTTGACATCTTTGCCTACAAACAAATCCTTTAATTACACTTCAGCATCCACAGGGCCTATTCCTAGGAATTTGTATACTACCAATGAATCAACTCATTTTCAAAGTACCCAAACTAATTCAACCATTCTTTGCTTTGATGGCCCAAATTATGTATGTCCTTATTGCTCCGCTTACATGTGGTATGAGGAACAAGTTAATATATCTAAACAAAATTGAAATCCTACTTTTAGTCTTTGTTGTCAACAAGGTATAGTCCAAATACCCAACTTTAGAGAAACACCTACTTTCTTAGATAACTTACTTGCTGATAATACACATAATAAAGGTTTAAAATTTAAACAAAATATAAGAATATATAATAGTATGTTTCAATTCACTTCATTAGGCGGTCGAATTGCCCACTCAATCAACAATACAAGAGGGCCTTACATATTCAAAATTAATGGACAAGTGTACCATCGAATAGGCTCTCTACTCCCAATAAGTGGACACAAACCAAAATTCGCTCAATTATACATTTATGACATCGAAAATGAAATCTCAAATAGATTAGAAATCTATCATGATGATTTTAATAACAATTCTACTGATAAATCAATTGTTGAAGGTTTGATGAAAATGCTAGACGATAATAATCAAATAGTCAAAGTATTTAGAATGGCTAGAGATAGATTGACAACAACAAATTTCGCTCCACTTCGATTGAGACTTATGGCATCTCGAGATCAATCACAACTAACCTATAGACTACCTATCACATCTGAAATTGCTGCTTTAATAGTTTGTGATTTTGGAGAGTATGATGGCCAACGAGATATTATAGTAGATCATATTAGCGAAGGTCTTAAATGAATTAGCGAGCTACACCCATCTTTTATGGCCATGCAATATCCCCTTCTTTTTCCTTACGGTGAAGATGGATTTACACCTGATATAAATTATATTGATTCACCTTCAAGAAAAAAACCTAAACGAAAATATGTTACAATGCGAGAATATTATGCATATATAATTCAACAGCGATCAACTTATAAAAATACATTATTAAGAGGTGGTAGGTTACTTCAACAATTTATAGTTGATACGTATGCTATCATTGAAGAAGAAATATTATTATTCATAAGAAATAATCAAAAACAATTAAGAGCTGAATTGTATAAAGGTTTAAAATATGCCTTTGCCAGAGGTGACAATAATGCTAATACCGTAGGAAAATGCATTGTCCTTCCTTCTAGCTTTACTGGTAGTCCTCGATATTTATTACAAACTTATCAAGATTCCATGGCAATCTGTAGGTACTATGGTTGCCCAGATCTTTTTATCACATTTACATGTAATGCTAACTGGAAAGAAATTCAAGATGCATTAAATTCAATTCCAAATCAAAAAGCTGAAGACAGACCTGATATAACATCAAGAGTTTTTAAAATAAAACTTCGTTATTTAATGGATGATTGATTGAAGAATAAACATTTTAGTGTTCCAACAGCTGGTAAGTAGAAATTGTTTTGCTTTACAATTATATTTCGACATCACCAAATAAACTCTTTTTTCACTAAACAATATCAAACATTTAACACTTTTATCAATTATTATTATTTTCTTTTCATCCAGTGACTTACACTATTGAATTTCAAAAACGAGGGCTACCCCATGTGCATATCCTGCTTTGGCTCCATCATGATTCTAAGTGTTCATCACCTGATGATGTAGATAAAATTATAACAGCTGAACTGCCTCACAAGTTTCTTGACCCTACTGGGTACAAAGCTGTTGCTGAATTCATGATCCATGGTCCATGTGGCCTTGCCCGACCAACCTCGCCCTGCATGATTAAAGGATTTTCCTCAAAATACTACCCAAAAGACTTCGAAACAAGCACTACAATAAATGAATATGGATTTCCAATATACCGAATAAGAGATATCCCAAATTGTGTCACAACCAAGAACAATATTAAATTAGATAATCAATATGTAGTACCCCATAACAGAGATCTGATTGTCAAATACCAGGCACAGATTAATGTTGAAATTTGTGATCAATCTCGAGCTATAAAATACCTTTTCAAGTACATCAACAAAGGTGTTGATAGAGCACGAGTCATCTTAGAAAATAAAAACTCAAATGATCAAGCACATAATAGTAACGCAAATTTCACTAGCCTTCACAAACAACAACAAGAAGATATAGAGGTTGATGAAATCAAAACTTATTTAGATTGTAGATACTTATCAGCATACGAAGCATGCTGGAGACTTTTTGCTTTTCCAATACACCATAGAGAACCTGTTGTCCAAAGGTTAGTTGTCCATTTACCTGAACAACAAAACATTTATTTTCATGATCATGAGACTATATCAGGCGTTATCCATAGACCAGACATTACTAAAACAACTTTCACTGAATGGATGACTTGCAACCAAAATGATCAAAACGACCATCATTTACTCTATGTAGATTTCCCAACTGAATATGTTTGGCATGAACAATAATCTAAATGGAATAAGCGAAAACAAGGTAGGTCTATAGGTAGGATAAATTACGTACATCCAGCCTCTGGAGAGTTGTATTATTTACGTATGTTATTAAATGTAATTAGAGGAGCAACTAGCTTTGAATACATTAGAACTATGGATGGGATAACTTATAAAATTTATCAAGAAACTTGCCAAATTCTAGGTTTGTTAGAAAATGATCTGGAATGGAATGATACAATTGTTCAAGCTTCTCAATGGGCTTCTAGCGAACAATTAAGACAATTATTTGTCACTATCATAATGTTTTGTCAAGTTGCAAATCCTCTTAACCTTTGGGAAAATCATTGGAAACTTTTTGCTGAAGATATTGAATATAGGATCAAGCAAGCCTTTAGAAACTTACAATACACAATCCCTGAAAATGATCTTAAAAATTATGTTCTTATTTCCCTAGAAGATCTCTTCAATAAAAATTGTAGTTCGTTATTTGAATTTAGATTACCTATGCCAAACCAAGGAAATGTCATTTACGATCATGATAGGCTAATACATGAAGAAATGAATTATAACTTATCTGAACTTCAACAATTACATTTAAATTTAATCACAACCTTGAATATCGAACAAAAACAAATATACCAATGCATTAAACAATCAGTTGACAATGATGAAGGACAAATGATATTTGTATATGGACATGGTGGTATAAGAAAAACTTATCTATGGAATACTATTATATCAAGCATTAGATCTGTAGGAAAAATAGTCTTGGCTGTTGCCTCCTCAAGTATTGCTTCTTTATTATTACCTAGAGGTCGAACTGCTTACTCAAGATTCAAAATCCCTTTTGATATTAATGAATATTCTACATGCCAAATCAAAAAAGGAATTCAATTAGCAAGATTAGTCCAAGCCTGTAGTCTAATAGTATGGGATGAGGCACCTATGGTTCATAGACATTGTTTTGAAGCCTTAGACAGAACTCTTAAGATATACTAAACCAAGATTCCAATGAAGCAATTGACAAACCTTTTGGAGGAAAAACACTTCTACTAGGAGGAGATTTTAGACAAATCCTACCAGTTATTGAATCTGGTCATAAAACAGATATTATAAATGCTACAATTAACCGATCACCATTATGGTCTAAATGTAAGGTGTTTAAATTGAAAAATAATATGAGATTATTAAAGCCTAACTTAAGCGAAGAATCAAGAAAAGAGATTGAAACATTTGCACAGTGGCTATTAGATGTTGGTGATGGAAACCTACACTCAACAAGCATGGTAATTAATGGTGATGAATCTGATTACATACCATTACCTAATGATTTGTTGGTCCTTATAATACATAACCCAATAAATGATATCATTTTTTCTGTTTATAATGACTTCGATAAATTCCATGCTGATCCTGATTAGCTTAGACAAAGAGCTATAGTTACACCCTACAATGAAACAGCTAATTCAATAAATGCATACGCATTAGATCTACTACCAGGATACACAAAAACCTATTTCAGTCATGATTCTATTTCCCAAGCAAGTGACCAAGTATCAAACCATGAATTACTATACCTAACAGAATTCCTAAACTCATTGAAATTTCCTGGCCTGCCAGACCATGCTTTACACTTAAAAATAGGTGCCATTGTAATGCTACTTAGAAACATCAACCAAAATTCTGGCTTATGTAATGGAACAAGACTTATTATCACACAATTAGCTCCTAATATTATTGAAGGCAAAACCATATCCTCAAATCAAACGACAAACAAGTTTTTCATTCCACACATACTCTTAACAGCAAAACATCCAAAATGGCCATTTGTTTTCAGAAGAAAACAATTTCCCATCAAGCTATCTTATGCCATGACGATCAACAAAAGCCAAGGACAAACTCTTGAAAAAATTGGTATATATCTACCTAAACCTGTTTTCATACATGGTCAATTATACGTTGCTTTTTCTAGAGTCACATCTAGAAACGGATTGCATATTATGGCCATTGATGAGAATGGTTCAAGTGTAAATGAAACCAAAAATATTGTTTTTCGAGAAATATTTGATAATTTACTGTGAGGTTCGTGTCTATCCTTATATACAAAAAAATATTCATACCACTTTCACAATCATGACTAATATTTTCCTACAAACATATTTTATTTCACATTTACACTCTATTTATAATTTGATTTTATATATGATCATTGTTCATCTAATCTTTATTTCACTACTCCAAAACCTTGCTTTCTTCTCCTTTTAGTTTGCATTCTTCATTTTTTGGGTTTATATACTTTGTTGTTGATAATTTCTCTATTTGATTATAGCAAAAAAACTCACACACACTCACTTTTCCGTTATTTTTGTTATCTTCAAATGATGATTACCATTCCCAACTGCATGATTTCACTTTAATTATTCACTCTTAAAGATGATACTTGAGAATATTTCTCAATTATATAACAAAACTAAGTCATCACACAATTAACTTAGACTTAGACATGATTACCTACAATTAAAATAATTCATGCTTGGAACTTCGATTCAAGATTATCCTTAATTATAGTAAACAAAACTACACTAGGAACAAAGTATACCCTTAGCTAAGAATGCACACACCAAGGGGAAATTGAAACAAAAAAATGCATATGCATTTGCGTACACTTTAGCCTATAAATCATCTATTTCTCTTTGGTTTACCTTTAATAATAAACAAATAAATACCCTTTTTACTTTAATTAGAAACATGCTTCATACATACCCACTTGATAATTTTTGGTTTCTTCACTTTCATCTTTGATCTGTTGAGAAAAAAGTCTGATTATTTTCCATTCATTGTTTATTAATGTGATCATGAACATAACAACATTCAATATGAATTATTAAACAGTTTAAATAGATATTAACCATTTATCTTATCTTATTTACATTAATTACAGGTCTTTCGATTTCAATTACTCCCCTTCAACACTTATCTTCCTTATGGAGATGCCAAGTTCACAACCTTTGGTAACCCAAACTTTGATGATGCTCTCGCCAACAATGTATGTTCTGTCCTTCAAACACAACATCATAACAAAACTACAATCTTTGTAGTCAATGATGTCCAACTATTTTCAGCAAAGATTTTTAACTTCAACTAATATGTTGCTATAAATCTTTGCTTAGTCAAATTATTTCTTTTGCTACTTGCACAACTAACAAATCCGTTTACACTAATTTTAGAAATCCCATATTTTTTTTGCTCACATTTACATTTATCAACATTTTCGATTTCCCACCTTAACCATTTATTTTTGTGTCATTAATACATCATCAATCAAGCTGTAAAGTACTTTGGTGCATCTACAAATTTTCCCTTTGTCATTATGATCAATGCTCATATGAATGTATATCTTATTCTCATAAAAAATATTTTGGGACCATTGTATGTTCAAAATCTACCAATTCCAATAATTAGTTGACGTAGGAGCGTCAAGGATTGTATTTTATTAAATTTAGTTTTTGCTAATTTAGCTGATTTAGGATTTATTTTCTTTATTTTATTTAAATTAGGATTCTTTTCTTATTTTTATTTTAATACTTTTAAGAATTAGTATTTGATTAGGATAGTCATGTTCTATTTAGGAATAGAACACCTATTTTATTTAAATTTCTTATTAATTATTCTAATTGTATTAGACAACTAGGAGTAGAGTTTTATTAGGATTTGGGCCTATAATACTATAAATAGGACCCTTAGGCTTAGTTACGAGACATTCAGAATTGAGAGTTAATAAATAATATTTTCTTAAGTAGGAGTGCTTATTTCTCTAGGCTCTTTTAAAGAGTAAGAGGTTTTAATATCTTTGGCCTAGCCAACCAAAGTGGGATTTTGGCTATTTTTCACCTTAATGGGGTTTTCAACCTTACCAAGATTGGTGATTCACCTTAGTGGGGTTTTCAACTTCGCCACGATTGGTGTTTTTCATAACGCCTAGGTGTCTTTACAACGCCCCGGCGTCAGTTTGGTATCAGAGCGGGAGGATTATTATTCGCTACATAAGTTCAAATTCGCTGTCAAGTTTCGATACTCCCTGTACGGGTAATTTTATTTCTTTATAGTTATATCATCATCTTTTTTTTTTCTACATCACCATAAAAAATAAAATGCCGCAAAGACGTCAAAATCGTCAAAGAGATGATCACGAGGTTGAGATTGCAGAACTACGTCAGCAAATTCAAGAATTACAAGAACAACTCGCAAGACGTGATGCTCAAATAAACAATAGCAACTCTAGTGATGAAGAGAATGACACCAACCCGTTTCATCAAAAATTGTCCTCTGATGAAGAAGTACCTATTCGTCGCCTAAGAACTGCTGCTACCAGAGATTTGGGAATCAAAGTCGACATTCCTGAGTTTGAAGGAAGACTTCATCCTGATGACTTCCTTGACTGGCTCTACACAGTAGAAAGAGTTTTTGAGCTCAAAGATATTCCCGATGAAAAACGTGTGAAGCTTGTGGCAATTAAATTGAAGAAACACGCTTCTATTTGGTGGAAAAATCTCAAAAGACAACGAGAAAGAGAAGGTCGCAACAAGATCAGAACATGAGATAAGATACGTCGAGAACTCAAGCGTAAGTTCCTTCATGAGCATTATCGACAAGAAATTTTTATCAAATTTCATAACTTGAGGCAAAAAACAATGACGGTGGAAGAATATACAATGGAGTTCGAGCAACTTCACATGAAGTGCGATGTCCATGAGCCTGAAGAACAAACTGTAGCTCGTTATCTTGGGGGTCTCAATGTTGAAATTGCAGATGTTGTTCAACTATAACCATATTGGAACCTAAATGATGTCATCAGATTAGCATTAAAGGTTGAAAAACAACAATCACGAAAAAGGTCAATGAGTTCATCTAGACAACAAGAATCTATCTCAAACGATGAAAGTCAGAGTTCAGTAACCATTTCGCCTCCAAAGGTAAACTCTTCCAAAACTGCAAGTAGTAACGATAAAGAGACTACTTTTACTCGTGCTTCTAATGTCAACAAAAAGTGCTTCAAATGCCAAGGATTTGGACATATTGCTTCTGATTGTCCAAATCGAAGAATTATTTCCTTAGTAGAAGAAGAAGATTATGCGAATTGAGAAAAATTAGAACCAGTCTATGATGAGTATGATGACAAAGAGATAGAAGAAGTTTCTGCTGACCATGGAGAAGCTCTTATTGTTCGTCGTAACCTTAACACTGCCATGATGACTAAAGATGAAAGTTGGCTTCGTCACAACATATTCTATACAAGGTGCACATCCCAAGGGAAGGTTTGTAATGTCATTATTGATAGTGGAAGCTGTGAAAATGTTATTGCCAACTACATGGTAGAAAAGTTGAAACTTCCAACCAAAGTACATCCTCATCCTTACAAGCTACAATGGCTGAGAAAAGGAAACGAAGTTAAGGTAACAAAGCGTTGTTGTGTTCAATTCTCTATTGGAAATAAGTATGAAGACGAAGTTTGGTGCGATGTTATTCTAATGGACGCATGCCACTTGTTGTTAGGACGCCCATGGCAATATGATCGTCGAGCTCACTATGATGGATACAAGAATACTTATTCCTTCATCAAGGATGGAGTAAAAATTATGCTAACTCCATTAAAGCCAGAAAATCGACCAAAGAGACAAGAGGAAGATAAAGCACTCATCACTGTGCCTAGCTTAAGCGAAGCTTATTGTAAGTCAAACCATTTATGTCTCTTATTAGTCTCTAAGGAGAATAAAGTGTCTTCATCCTTATCCAATGATGGTCAAACAAAATTGGTCAACCAAAGTTCGAGAAACTTATCGAGAAGCTTTGTGGACAACCATGCCGTTAACAAGACTACAGTTAAGTATGATTTTCCTATCCCTCGATTGGATGACATGTTCATTGGCTCTAAAGTGTTTTTGAAGATGGATTTGAAGAAAGGATATCAACAAATTCGAATACGACTTGGAGATGAATGGAAAACAACCTTCAAAACAATGGATGAATTGATCAAATGGTTGGTATGGACTATGACAATATATGGATCCAGACATCAACATGGAGTATGTCCAAGCCTACTCGTCAGAGCCGAGTTTTTCTGACCCGAGGAGAATGATGCAGGAGCGTCAAGGATTGTATTTTATTAAATTTAGTTTTTGCTAATTTAGTTGATTTATGATTTATTTTCTTTATTTTATTTAAATTATGATTCTTTTCTTATTTTTATTTTAATACTTTTAAGAATTAGTATTTGATTAGGATAGTCATGTTCTATTTAGGAATAGAACACCTATTTTATTTAAATTTCTTATTAATTATTCTAATTGTATTAGACAATTAGGAGTAGAGTTTTATTAGGATTTGGGCCTATAATACTATAAATAGGACCCTTAGGCTTAGTTACGAGACATTCAGAATTGAGAGTTAATAAATAATATTTTCTTAAGCAGGAGTGCTTATTTTTCTAGGCTCTTTTAAAGAGTAAGAGGTTTTAATATCTTTGGCCTAGCCAACCAAAGTGGGATTTTGGCTATTTTTCACCTTAGTGGGGTTTTCAACCTTACCAAGATTGGTGATTCACCTTAGTGGGGTTTTCAACCTCGTCACGATTGGTGTTTTTCATAACACCTAGGTATCTTTACAACGCCCCGACGTCATTAGTTGTAATTGTTGGATAACAAAATATTAATGACTAATTTCTTCATTAAATGGCTATATTCTATACAATTTTCTTCTTAAGAACCAAGCAAATCTTATAACAAAAAAAAAAAGAAATACTTGAAACATGTTTAGAACCAATCAAATATATAAGATGATCTTTTTTCTCTTCTTAACTTTCCTCTGCCTTGCTACAGCATGTCTTCTTTTTTAACTTTTTGTCCACATTTACACATATTCGTATCTAACTAATCTAAATATTAATTTTATTTTGTACAACATTCATAAAATCATTATACAGCTTTTATACTCATCATACAATATCATTCAAAATAATTCATACCTTATTTTAATTTTGTCGATAAACATTAACTTTTTGTAAGTTCACTAAAAAAATAACCTAATTTGTCAACAACCATGTAACAAAGTTTCACCTTGCCTCAACATTACATAAAATTTTGTTTATATATAATTTTACTTTGACTATTAATAAATCTAACTCAATTTTCTTTCCAATCAAATAAATAATCTTTTATTTCACCCCAACGCAACGCAGGGTTCAATCCTATAATGACTTAATAATGTGCTTGCTCGTTATTTTGTACGGAAGAGTCCACTTGAGCACCGGAAGACCTTAAAAATTAGTTTGGTAATAAATAAACGCCACACGCTGCAGAATAAACGTAGACGTGTAACCAAACAAAACCAACCCGAGGCGCCAATGACGGAAGTTCTTATCCACATCCTCACACTCCCTCCTTTCTTACTTCTTAGCTCCTTGAAAGCAAAGACCAAGCTCTGGACTTGAAGCACCAACAAAATTCACAGCCATTTCTGCTATCAAATGGCCGCGCCCTTTTCTTCAACCAGTACAGTTGGGTCCATTTTCAGGCGCAATCCAAATCCTCCCAAATCCTTCCTCTCGCCTTCAGGTTCTCTCTTCTTCCTTCTTCCAATGCATCTTTTTATTCTTTTCTTTAGAGAGCATTGTCCTAAGCTTTCCACTTACAGATTCTTTCCAGAAGGGATTCGATTGCGTGAAGTGCCGTTCCACTGATGTTAATGTGTACTCATGGAGCTCGGCTGCGAACTACGCCAGGCTTCGTCATGGCGCCTCTAAATTATCCGGCAAACCCTTTGTTGTGCTACGTAAGAGGCAAGTTGGTTCTTGATTATAGTTTTCTATGTGGTTGAGGAAATGCTACAACGAAGTTTGAGGATAGCATTGCTGTGGCTTCTTCTCTCTCTCTTTATTTTTTCATGTTTATTGGTTTGGACTGTGTAGAGCTGGAGTTTTGAGGTGTGCAACTATTGAAGAAATCGAAGCGGAGAAATCTTCCATTGAGAAAGATGCTGTGAGTGTTTTACTCTTTTTATAAACTTAAGTAGGGGAAGGGAACTTTTTACACAAGGCAACGATTGTCATTATTATCATCATTTTCTTTTTTATCAGAAGGCGAGAATGGAGAAGACAATCGAGACAGTTCGAACGAATTTCAATTCCATAAGGACAGGGAGGGCGAACCCGGCAATACTTGACAAAGTTGAGGTATGAATTTTTCTTACAAGTTCGCGTGGTTTATTTGGGATCATGGGATTTTGGGTGAACAAGCTTTTTGAGAAAATGGTTTGCGAAACCGATGGTGAGGACACATTATAAAATATCTCCAAAATTATTTATTTTAAGATTGAATTCTCGACATTCGATTTGAGGCTGGTCATGGAAGGATAGAATTTCTTGCTTATTATTCAACAGTTTTAATCTATAGCTGATGATGTCAGTCCTTCCTCTCATCAACCTATAATGCAGTAAAAAGTTAAGACACTGTAGCAAATAGAACAAATTGAACAACTATTAATGTCTTTCAGATAAGAATTTGATATGTTATGTTGATGTCTTTTGGCTTAGCAAAGGCTTAGAAAGATTTAATGGAGTGCTGTTTTAGGTGGAATATTATGGAACTCCAGTCAGCTTAAAGAGTATTGCCCAAATAAGTACTCCTGATTCAAGTTCTCTCTTGGTTCAGCCCTATGACAAATCCAGGTATAGTATAAACCAGAGGTGATAAACATTAGTTCAGATTTGTCTGCTCATGTATGTAGTTTGCAGAATCATCTTCTGCAGTATATATTGTATACATTTAAGAATTAAGGACTTTCAGAACTTGCTGGTTTTGTAAAGGTATAGCAAATAAAAGGCAAAGCTATACATACAATGAATCTTTATTCATATGTTGACTGTCTTTTCTAAGGGAGATAAAGTTGTTTGATTTATATTGTTCTATTGAAAATTGATATCCTATATTTGCAAGTGTGCCCCATGAAAGCATTTATATGCTTTCTCTCTGTGACATATACTATGTTTTGACATGTAACATTTTTCAGCTTAAAGGCTATCGAGAAAGCTATAGTCAACTCTGATCTTGGTATGACTCCAAACAATGATGGTGAAGTCATTCGCTTGTCTCTTCCTCAACTGACAACTGAAAGAAGAAAGGTGTCTTTCCTTTTTCTTGATCTTTCGGCACGTGGGGGACTAAAAAAATCCTTTTATAGCACTCCTTGAATTCAAATTATTTATTTTGATTTATGCTATATTTAAAAAATTATAGTTTGCCTTTAAAATATTATTTTTTCCTCAATTGTACAACAATGCATCCTAAAGCTTTACCTTTTGGAGGTCTTAAGTTTTTTCTGTTGTTTTCGTGAAAATTTTCCATACCATGTATGTATTGATGTCTCTCTGTCTATCTATCTCACATGATCACTCTTCTATATTTTCCAATTCACGCCTTTGAATCATAGTGTGGGGAGTTAACATGAGCATTATACTATTGCTTACAACTAAATCATTATTTGATTTCTGCTTTACCCATGGCCATGGGGTAATGCTTTTTTATTTTGCGAAGCATGCAATATTTTAGTTATTAGCCTTGGCTGTAAAACAGGCTCATTTTTTGTGGACACTTAAGAGGATGTGGATGCAGCTGCACCCTTGATGCACTATCACAAGTGTAAATACAGTGAAAATTCTCTGTTTTCTTGGAGCTACTTTGAACAGAGTTTGGAAATATTGTTATTAGCACAGTGGAAAATTATGTTGGATATTACTAAGAGAAGTGGTGACATGACACTCTCTTGCTAGTTGATAAAATCACAGCATTAGTGGTAGAATTTATTTGCTAATGTTTAGGATATTGTATTTTCTTGAGATGTGCTTAGCAAGGTGTCTTGAACATGCTTTTAGAAAGTTTGATTATTGGTTTCTCTATATTTTACATGATTGCAGGAATTGTCAAAAGTTGTGGCCAAACAAGCTGAAGAAGGGAAGGTACTTAAAACTTTTGTAATTTTGGTTTGAACTTCAGCCACTACACTTGATGCTTAATTTTGTCATTACACACACACACACTCTCTCTCTCTCAAAAAAAGAAAAAAAAAAGATTTTTGATATTTAAGCTCAAGATACATGTATCCAGAATGATCCTAAAAACCTAAAAAGAGTATATATCTCTCTCTTTTTGGATAAGTAAAGATTTTATTTATCCAAAAAAAGCAGGTTAATGTCCTGCTAGAAAAAGCAAGTGACAAAAGCAACAATCAGATGGATTCTGAATATTCAACTTATGATTGGGTTGTCTTGGTCAAAAACCTTTAAATTTGGTTGAGGGGAGAAAAACCTTAAGCGCTTATAATTATTTCCAAGCACATGGAAGTGCTGAGGTTTACTTGTATTATTACATAAGTATCTAAGCACATGCATTCTACATTTCATTTGCTGGGTAATTTGGTTAATGGTGGATTATATACTATATTATGACTGGTTTACTTGAATCATCTTTTTGTTGATCAACTGTTTGTAGGTGGCAGTGAGGAATATAAGAAGAGATGCCCTTAAAGCCTATGAAAAGCTTGAGAAGGCTTGTATCTTTACAGCCATCCCTCCCTCTCACTTTTGGCTCATGTTTCTTTTCTTCCTTTTCCCTTGTTCATGTTTTCTTGTTACTTCTTCTGTTGACATTGTTTTTTCAATTTTAATCAGGAGAAAAAGCTTTCTGAAGACAATGTGAAGGACTTATCGAGTGATTTGCAGGTAACTTGAAATTACCTCTTTACGTTCATTTTCTTCATCATCATCATCTTCTTCTTCTCTTTCTCTCTCTCTCTCTCTCTCTCTCTCTCTCTCTCTCTCTCTCTCTCGTACAAAATCAAGGGAAGAAGTGGTCACAATAAGCTAGAACATAGTATCCAATTGCTTGTTGGTCATGAAACCAATTAGCACTAAATGGCTTCAATGATAGTGCCGACGTAATATATAATGTATGGGGTACTTTCAGTACTTGGGTTTTATAATTTCATCTAAAGACAAGATCAAAGTGTTCTAGTTTTATAGAATTTTGGTTACAATCGCTGATTTAACCAAATTCTTCATTCCCTGATGTTTGCAATAGCTTATTTGACAGTGGTGCTTAACTTCCCAAATGGAGAAAACGTATTGTGGACAAAACTCCCTCTTGACAGTAACTCTGAATCCCCAATGACTCCCTGTTTTGGAGGCACACTTAAAATATAGACTATAGAGGCTTCTTATTTTCTTTAACTTCTTCTGTCCATAACTTTATATGTTCTACGTATGTGTTTGTGCATTGGTGTGTACGCACTCATGCATTTACGTGTCTGTTCTGATAGATCAGTCAATTCGGTGGGCTGCACATTCCTCTTAGTACTCAAGTTTGTGAAATCTTTTCCTTCATGCAGAAACTCACGGATGAGTATATGAAGAAGATTGATAGCATCTTCAAGCAGAAAGAGAAGGTATGCTTGTCAAAAACAAGTTCATTTTTTTCTCTTTTGCTCAAAGAAAAAAGTCCATGTTTTTGCTACACATTTTGACCTAATATATTGATGTTTTACGCATGTTCATAGTTCTTTTGCTGTTGTCTTTCAGGAGTTGCTGACGGTCTAGGGATTGTTTGTACGAAGATGTGAACTGTTGAGCTTCCTTGCCATCGAGACAAGAAAATTAGTTGTCTTTGTTCTATTCACTTTGGTTGGGGGGTGGAAACTTGTGGTGCATAGCGTCTATACTTCTACCTAGAAAAGAGCATTTTGAAAATTCTCATGTTATGAATAGATGTCTTGGTTTGTAGTGAAATGGAAAAACTCAATATCCATGACGTTTGTTTAAAAGTTGTATGTATAGTAAGCTTTTGAGGGCTTTGACCATAAAGACCTTGTTATTAAGACTGCTAGCCGCCCTGTACGGTCCCGAAGAAACTCGGTCGTTGGAGACTTTAAAGTCATCTGATCTGAGAGTTCTTGTGTGTACCCGGCCAGGTTGCAGGGCCAAGTTTGACACTTGTGTTACAATTTCAGAATGGTGGTGCACAAAATTTCTCAATAAGAGTTTGACTTTTAGTCGTGAATTAACGTCGACTTGATACGTAGGGAAAATTACAGAGACGTGTACGTTTCCTTAGGTCTATTTTTTCAATTTAGTTGTTATAATCTTTCTATTTTAATTTTGATAAATTTAGTTAAAACCGCAAAATTCGAATAGTTAAAAAAAGGAGATTCAAACTTGTAATATTCCTCTATTACGTTCTTAATAGAATTGCTAGAACCTGCTGGGCCTCTCAGATTTGAAAGCCCACTGGCTACAACGAGTATGAAAATAGGCCCAAGTTTGACAATGGTGTACAGTTAAAAATTGTTGGTGCTGAGCAGAAATTTTTACTCAGTAAAGCTAGAGTCGTGAATCAATGCCTTAAATCCTACTACTATTTTCCAATGCATATGCATATGCATGTGCTTATTTTGTAGTCGTGGAGCAGGTGAAATTCGGAAAAGGTGTTTTTCTGCATCGTGCAAAAAGTGAGTTTAATCTATGGATCTATGTTTCTGGCTTTGAACGAAAGATGTTCAACGATTGCTTTATTAATTGCACCCAGTATCTGTCTCCCCTCGTGATGCACCAACCATATATATGCAATCCATGCATCAAATTCTTTTACCAGCCCTATGAACACAACCCTTGGGAGCTCTATCGACAGCACAAGCTCTGCCAACAAGCTACTACAAGGACTTGTTTCATCCATCACCCAATTCTGTCTGGTTGCAACGTAGACTCCAAAGCCCAAGCCGAATCGGCTGAAACGACTGGCTCGTGAGCATCTCACCAGGGGGTCCAGGATTTTTAGGTTGCATCATGCGCCAGTATGAATCACTATATATTTCTTAACTTTTTCCATGCTCATCCAATCCAAGTTAAAGCTACGTCTTATATAAGACAATTGCTTGGAAACTTCCAAGAAGAGATAAAAAAAACTCTCTCGACGATTTATCTCTGGACCACTAGCATAGGTTCCTTTTAATCCAAGATAGTTTCTTTTCTGTTCTTTTATATATATATATATATATATATATATATATATATATATATATATATTGTTTTCTCTCATCCCTTTATTGTTATTTTTATTCAAGTCATGGGCCAACTAGATTGCATCCGGTAAAAGAAAATAAGCGGCTTTTGTTTACTTTAAGTTGGGCAAATCATATGCCCCCTCTCCTACATTTGTTTTAAATAAAATAATAATAAGAATAAAAAAAGAAGACCAATTTCCATAGCGTCCCAGTTGTATCCAAAAGGAGTCATCGTTAGTGCCATCATCACCATCACGCTAGTCCCCGTTGCTTTTAAGTGATGTTATATACAAGTCGACTTCAAGACTTCAATCTTGTGAATAAGCTTTCGAGACCCAACTCTAGATAAATACTTGAAACTTGTTTGAGGGACAGCTCTGTGGCCCCAGCTTCAACGGTTTGCACCTACCCTATTAGGCAAAAAATCATTAAGGACTTAGCCAATGTTTCGTTGCTATGCCACAACCTAAAAGCATAAATTAAAGTTGCCCAAGAAATTTTTTTTTTGTTTGAAAAGAGCGGTTACCTAATTAGAATTCTTATCCTACACCCAAAAAACTTGCAAGTCTTGCATTTGTTTTTGAGTGTAGCAGTGCAAATTTAGTGGTAATCCTTGATGTGGAGGATGTTGCTTTGAAGCATCAATTCTTTTTGCCAATTGGTAATGTGAAGAAATGAAAGGCTTTGATGGTTTTCCTGTCATCGCAATTCAATAAATTGTTTCAGTAAATGGGATAATTATTGGGAAAAACATGGGTCATTGGGCCCTTTGATGGAATCAAAATTTTGAACCCCAAAAAGGGAAGAAAAAAGAAGCACAGAAAAAGACATTGTCTTGCACTCTTTGCTAAATCATGTGGTCAGAAAAGGGTCTGTTTGCCGCTTCAACTCACACTACACATCAAAGAGAAACATCAATTCCCTTCCTACTTCAAACATTATAAACTCTTCAACCTTTTTCTCCTATGACCAAATTTTTTTTTCTTCAAAAAAATGCATTTTAAATTCTTGTACTACATATATATATATATATATATATAATGTATAATTAAAAGTCAAAAACAATTCATGTAGTCTCCTCCAACCCTAATCCAACTAAAACTTCAAAAAAATATAATAATTAAAGCAAAGACTTTGAATAATTTAATGCAGCCTGACCATGTTAATTAATGTTTACGAATAGCAAGAAGACTAGCTTTGTACCTTCCCGAAACCTCTCTTGAATGCCGCTTCATTGCAGAACAACGAAACAAAAACAAAAACAAAAAAAATCAAAAAATGCTTACCGCATTGACAAATCCGTCAAGACAAAAATATGTTTTCTGCTTTTGTCTGTTGATCCCCACTTGGATCCAAAATCAATTTTCTTATAATTAATTTGGTAATCTTCATTACATATCATTTCATTATAATATATGTCACTGGAATTGTTTGTTTAGTGGGATCAAAGAACTTGTCTCAATGAACCAATATATTATATCGTTTTATTCGTTGTGCATGTACATAAAATATAACCAAAAGTAAGCTTAAGTCAAATTACAATAGAGAGTTTTCGCTAGATTAAGGATCAAATTAGGGTATAATTTATTGTAATGAAAGCTCAAGTGCGCGTATAATCACGTGGAGGACTTGGGGTTAACCCCAAAACCAATCATCCAAGTTGATGATGAGGTTGTGCACAACCTTTTGTTTTATTTTAATGGGGAATTTTTTAAGGTGTTTGTCAAATATTTTATATTAATTAATTTTGAATATGGGCAAAGTGGAAAGAAGATGGAATCCTTTCCCATAGGGTTTAATTTTATAATTTATATAAAATTTACAGACACAAAGCATTGAAAAGCCAAAGAAGCATGCTTTACTACTTTTTTTTCTTTAATAATAATAATGGGAAAAAAGAAAGGGAGACTAGTTTTTAAACTTTAAATAAGGGACCGTGCAAAGCTATCATCATAGAATAAAGGATTCTGGTGTACTTTGGATTTCTTTATAGTAAACTAAGGGGTTTGCTTCGTTATTGTATGTTTATTGGCATAAAATACTATCCCCACCATCCCTTTTTATTGGCCTAAAAGATGAGGGAATATTATAGAAAGAGTTGATTATTTTGAAAGCAATCAGGTCCGAATCAAAGGTATATTTGCAAACCATGGAGTATGGAGCTAAAATGTTGTACATCCTTAATATTCCTCAACTCCATGCCATGTCTGCCATTCATAGCATGCCTTAGCTATATAATTTTGACACATTAAAAAGAAAAGGATGATTGTTTGAATTTTATCTCTATCAAAATTGAAAGATTAACAGGTAGGGTTTAGTTTAATTTAGTAATTTATAATTTTGTATTTTATTTGTTAATATTCCAACAGTTGGTAAGTGTTGTATAGAATAATTTAAACAACTGCCACGATTGACCGTGTTGAACATTCTTAAAATAATTTTGTGCCAAACTATGTTAATTTCCACTCATTTAACAAGAAAAATGCCAGTATGTTCTGAAAAATAAAATTACTTAAATGGTAATTTTAATACGTGGAGCGGGTGTGGCAATAACGAGATCCGAGGCCACGAGCAGTTAGAACTAATGAACAACAACCCCTGCTGTCGTGATTGCTGCCTTGGATCGTGGCCTATTTTTTCCACCTGTACTTCCCCAGCCCTCTCTCCCACTCCCTTACCTACACTCAACCCTTTGATACTCGCCATGTTAGACGCACACTTCATCCTTGCCAACCAATTCTGCCTATCACAACGCGAGTACACAGCTGATATACCGCTCTTTCGAAACAAAGAAAATCGTCCTCTGCCCCTACTATGCTGGAGTCGAGCGTAGGTTATAATTTCTTTTTCTCCCTCCACTATCTGTGACGTCATCAGAAATGCCAGGTCAGCAAAAACCCACGAGGGCCCCGCCATTCTCGCAACTTCAATGATGGCGACACGAGTTCTGTAACTCTGCTGCCAAAGCATCAGGGACCGTCCGATTTTTCGGAGGTGGTTGAATGCAGGGTGCCAGGTCAGACTCGCTTTTTTATGATGATGGTTCGTCAAACCCAAGTTAAAGCCACGTCGGATTCCAATCCAACGGATTCTCTTCTCCTACCGGCAGCGAAGAACAAATCCCGATCGTTAGGGCCGCTGCGGGTCCCCAATGAAAGAATTTAACCGGCTGGAGCGGTCAATTCGGACCCGCCAAGTACCACGTGACTGATCTGCTCCTTTTGTGGACTGTACGTTCCGCTTTTAATCTCTTACGGGCAACCGGCCACGCCGGCTTCCTTGTGGACTGTACGGGAAGGGTTAAGGTAGATATTTCCTTTTTGGTGGAGTCGACGAATAAATCGTCGACAAGTGTGCTTTCTGGAGTTGATTCCAACAGATGAACTGTAGAGAAAGTCCCTTTGGTGGATGATGTTCACATTGTTTTCCTCACGCGCCCGGCAAGGTGTGGGATAGGATTTATAGAGATTGTAGAAAGGTGAGCCCGAAGATAAAAGAAGATATGTATGGCTCCTGACACGTGGCGAGTTAGTGGGCATTTGCTATATTCCATCAGAAAGCGACGTTTCTGCCATGTTGGCATCTGGAAATCATGACCGTCGATCTATCAACAACGCAACGGTCGAGATCAACCCAGATGCTTGAAGGAGAAATCTGGGCCGTCAAGGCTAGCTCTGGAGTAGGTTCCCCGTGAGTGAATGAACAACAATAGAAATAAAAGGAAAAGGGGGAAGAGATAGAGATTTTGAGCACAAAAAGAACACAAAACAAAAAGCCAGGTGAAAAAGCAGAGAAGCAAACGGGGAGAAGAGAAAAGAGAAAGAGGGAAAACGGTGAACTTCCTCAGCGGCAAAATAATAATAATAAATTTCTTCTTCGTTTCAAGCTAGTTTCTTCTTCGAGTTTTTTTCTCTGTGTCGATTTTTTCACCGTAAAGAAGTTCAAATCTGAAATTTCAACATTGTTTCGCCGCGAACTATGGTGAATTGCCAGCCGGCAGCCTATTCTCGAAGGAATATTGTATATTTTTGAGATTTAATTGAAAAGTATATCATGGAGAGAAACAGAGAAGCAAGAAGATCGAACCTGGCTTCGTCAAATGGATTGCATAGACGTCGTCAAAGAAGCAATAATCTCCGAGATTCACCTGGTTTGATACTTCTCCATATTTACCTATATATAAGGTATTTTATTAATTTATTTTCCCAATCATTTTTCCTTTTTTTGTTCTGGTTTGCAGAAGCTGGAGAGATGGAGATGCAAGAAACGGTGAGGCTAAGAGAGAGAGCGAGCAAGAGGGAAAGGGACCGAGATTTGTTGAATCGTAGCAAGCGTAGGAGAGCAGATAAGGTGGTTTTACAAGGAAGCAATAACAGAGAAGAAGGAGAAGAAAGCACGGAGGAGAGTTCAGGTGAAGAAGAAGACTACGAAACCGAGCAGCTCAGTAACCGTAAAATCTCACCTTCCGCTAGAGTCTCCAGACAAGTACCCCCTTTGAAGTCCACAGATGAAATGATTAGTTTTCCAGTCCCGAGAAAAGCTCGCTCAGGTATCAAAATTGTTGTTTATAATTTTCTATTCATATATAAAAAATGGAGATAATTTTTGGGTGATTTATTGATTTTTGTTTTTTTTTTTCAGCTTCAGTGAAGAGGTCACTTGAGAATTGGGTGGCTGGAAATGGTGGGTTTGTGGAGGAACAAAATCACCGGCGAGCTTCGATTTCACCTGCGCGTTGGAGCGTTGAGTCAGACCGAGTTTCACCGTCTTCTTCAAATGGTTCATTTAGGAAGAAGATGGTCAGCTTTTGAGGCTTTTTAGATTTTTTTTTTGTGTTTTAATGTTTGAGGAAATTGAGAGGATTGAGGAGTTTCTGGGTTTATTTTTTTGGATGTTGCAGAAGCCTAATGGACCTAAGACTCGGTTTCCAAAGGCGACCAAGTCTTCAAGCTCAGCCCAGGAGGATATCGAGATCGAAATCGCAGAGGTTTTATATGGTTTGATGAAGCAATCACAAAGCTCCAAGAAGGAAGATAGCGCTGGAAATCCTTTTCCAAAGCTTGAATGTGAAGATGCAAATGGTTTCTCTACCGAAACCAAGCCCTCAGGTTCATCTCAGATTGCGAGCTCTGCACAGAGTCAATCCCAGACAACGGTTTTGGCTGATCCATTGGTTGGCGTTGGTGGGTATTTTAAGCATTCAATTTTTCTGCTAGAAAGGTTTGCTCTTTTTTTTTTTTTTGGTTAAATTGTTTGTTTGTTTGTTTTTTTTTAATGTTGGCATTTGCAGCGTCAAAGAAGAAGAAAGTGGAATCTGAAAATTCTCCTACTCCGATGAAAGTTGAGAATGAGCAACGGGCAAAAATAGAAAATTTTTCGCCAAAACAGGGTCAAATATCAGGACTTAATGCGGTAATTTCTGAGTCTAGTTTTGATACGGGTAAAACTGCATCAGTGTTAATGGAGTCACGGGAGAACGTGGTGATGATTAAGCAGGGAGATTCGAAACCATCTGTTGAAGAACCAAATTCCATAGATGGAGCTGTGACCAGGGAAAAGTCTGTTTCGACTGAAAAGGAATCTGCTAAATTGGATGTTGATTTTCAGGATTCGACAGTGACTAAAGCGTGAGCATCAAAGAATCTTGCTTTCTTTCTCTTTTTTTCTCATTTGATTAATGCTTTCAATGTATCTGATTTTATTTTTGTTAGTGTGGGATATCACATAATATCGACCGTTTCAAAAGTGGAGAACCAACGTGAAGAGAAGTTCAAGATCGATTTGATGGTGAGGATCTCCTTTTGTCGAAAATTCAGATTAGATTTCTTCCGTTGGTATTTTGCTGTCCGAATTACTGAAGAAAAAGAATAATGAGTAATGCCCCCCCTTTCCAACAGGCTCCCCCTCCAATGGCGTCATCTCCGGAAAGGGATGGCCCTGTGGATATCGCATTGGATCCTAAGTACAAGGTTCTGGATATGGAGTTGGTAAGTGCTTTTTAGCTCTACTAATTTCTCCTTTCTTTTTTGTTCCTGGCCTGAAATTTTTGATTTCTCATTTCGATGCAGAAGATAGAGACTCTGGTCAAGGATGAAGCAAAGGTTGTGAAGAAAGAAATGAGGGCAGAAGATAGTAAAGACAAGATGGATACCATCAGGGAGAAACGAGATTCATTGAAACTGGATTTGGAGAAGCCTTTTCAAGATAATGGTAGTGATTGTTGTAAATTTGAACATGGTCACAAACAACAACTATCTAAACCTGGCATTCCTAAAGTGGAGAAAACCGGTAATTTTAATAAGTTTCAGCTTTGACTCACTCTGAAGCACAATGATTTTTATATTAAAATCTTTTTTTGCTTGATTTGTGATATGATGAGTTTACGGATTGTTCTTCTTTTACTCAGCTCAGTCTAGTTCAGTGCCTGTGCCAATCACCCTTACTGGCTGGCCAAATGGTTTGCCACCTCTGGGGTAAGCTATCAAATAGCTTCATTCTGATTGTGCATTTTGTTTTTGTTATTTATCCTTGCAGCTAATACTATTTTGTATCTAAGAAGTAGAAACCTTTTTTTTTTTTGTGCCAGGTATATGCCTCCCTTCCAGACAATTCCGCCCATGGATGGGAGTACTAAATCATCTACGGCATTGCAGGTATGAGTGCTGATTTCCTTATTATGGCAAAGGTTTCAGTTTAGTACTCTCTGTCATCTTGATGGCTTATGTTAATTGTGCCATATTTTCTATGTCTTGAATTAACCATGAGTTTCTATTGGAAATATGCAGCCTCCTCATTTCCTTCTTTCTCAACCTTGGCCTAAAAGATGTGCCATGCATCATTACATAGCTCGTAACATACACTTACACCAGCAGTTCACAAAAATGAACCAGTTTTGGCCATCAGCTCCAGGTTCTGCTTCTCCATGTGGGGCCAAACCCAACAATCTCCATGTGGTGCCATCTGCAGAAAATTTGATACTTGGAAATCCTTTGCAAGGAAGTTTCCCAGTTGTGAATCTAAACTCTACAGAAGAGAAAGGTAAGGTTATGGCGAGTTTTCCTGGTCTTACCAGGAAAGATAAAAGCTCTGACTGCACCAATTTTGTGGACACCGCACAGAGAAAGCAGGTCGTGCTTCAACTGGCTTCCCAACCAGCAGCTGCTGGTAACTTGATGGTATGGTACTGTTCTTTTTTTTTTTTGGCCAATAATGTGTTAATGCTTTTTAAGTAAATTTAGAAATTTTTTGCTAATCTTTTTTTTTTGGGGCTTCATTAGTAGTTGGATCATTTTCTGTTAATTTGTTGAAGAATATTTCATTTTTCTAAGTCTTGGTCTTTTGTGTTATTACAGCATGGCCCTGCTTTCCTATTTCCTTTAAGCCAACATCAAAATGCGGCAAATCAATCTGGGGCTTCTAAATGTGCTACTTCCACTAACAAAGCATCATTGAGTAATAATTCAACACCCGGAATTTCCACTGGCTCTGCAGCGTTACCAGGAGTAGCAGCAGCTGTGAGCTTTAATTACCCAAATTTGGGTGCTAATGAAGCTCCATATTTGACAATATTACAGAACAATGGTTACCCTTTTGCTATCTCTGCTCCTGCTGGAAACCCGTCAGCAATTAGAGGAGGAACCCCAACTCAAGCGTTGCCTTTCTTTAATGGGTCTTTCTATTCTTCTCAGATGTTCCATCCTCAACTTCAACAGCAGCAAGCTCACTCTCAGCCTGTGGTTCAGCCAGCTTATCAGAATGCAGTCACATCAAGTGGCTCATCAACATCCCACAAGCAACCAGAAAGTCACCAGCCACGGGGTGCACAAATTAGTGGCAATAATTTTTTGAGCTCAACAAGCATGCAGTCACAGCAGTTGCAGAAGTATCACATGCTTACATCCAATCAATCTCGCAAATTGGAACCTGAGATGAATGGGGAGAATACAACCTCAGACACCCAGAAAAGTGTTTATGGCCAGAACCCACCACTTCCTCATCAGCCACTAAACTATGCCTTGGTACCTTCTGCAACGATAGGTGGTGGCAGTGTAAATGGAAATCACAGTGAGAAGCAGCTTTCACAACAGAAGAATTTGAAGGGTGGAGTTGATCTCGTCCCTCCACAAGCATTTGCCGTGTCATTTGCTTCTTTCACTGGAAACAACATACCTTCAAACCTTAACTTCTCATCTATGGCACAAAACGCCACAATTTTTCATAGCGTACCTGAGATGGGTCGGCAAGGGTACCAGGTTGCACCTGTGCCGCAAGCTGCACAGCAGAAGAATCACCAAATATCTGACGGAAAGAATGGAGGTGGTTCAACCAATCTGGATGATGGAAAAAGGGTAAGTTTGGGGAAGTCACATACAACAAACGGGCAGACATTTGTTTTTGACAATTCAGCTAGATCTTTGAACTTTGTATCCTCTCCTGTCACTGGAAATTGGCCTCCTCGCTCCATCACCTCCACTACAGTAACCACAAATCCTCCCATTGCTGCTAATTCTTCAAATTCTCAACAACAGCTGCTTCTACTTCAGAAGCAGCTCATGATGCAGCAACATCAGCAGCAACCTGCTACAGCTTCTCGAAGCAAAAGTCAGACAGCCAACACCATGCCTGCATCTTTCGTTGCTGCTAAATTTTCAAGCAATACTGCTATATTTCCACAAACTGCACCCCAAAGTAACAGTTCTGCACAATCAACCCAGTGGAAAAACTCAGCAAGAACCTTGGCTGCCCAAGTGGCTTGTACATCAGTTGCAGCTACCAACGCCTCAGCCGTTAAAAATCTTCCCCAGCAACCATCGAGGCTTCCACAAGGCCAAACCCAGATATCGTTTGGGGTAAATACCACGTCCAGCTTATCGCCACAAGTACAAGAAATACCTACCAGTAGCCAGCCAGCATCGCCTATGATAGTTGGGTCTCCACCTAGTAGTGGCAACTTGAGAACAAGTTCAACAGGCAGCAAAGTTGGTTCATCAGTTCCCACAATACAATCACAACAGAGCGAGAATTCTTCTCCTGGTAACGGCCAGAAATCCTCTCCGGTGTGTGGAAGGAACGTGCCTTCAATTTTGAGCACATGCCCCAGCCACCTTTCCGAACTCAAGTATTGAAACGCGGCTGCAATTAGAATATTGCAACAGTAGCCTGACTTCTTCTCAGGCCTTGTTCTCAAGTATTGAAATGGGAAAGGCGCAGGACACGTTAGAAAGATTTTGAGGGGACCCAGCTTTCAGGGTAAGTGAAAGGCACGTGGGTTCCTGTTATGCCTTGAGGAGCTAAGGATTTTGATTGTGTCTTGGCAGATGCTGCACCGGAGGTGTAAAGAAAAGGAGCTTGAGAATTGAATGTGAAACGCAAGAAAAGATTAAGTGCAATTCAGAGACTTGTTCCGACTAGCCAGCTCCGTACCGGTGTTATGATCAAAAGGGCACGTGCTGATGTGCGGTTGCGGCCAGCAAGCATCGCAGTCACAATGACATGGGCATATGCCTTGTGCGAGTTGGCAGGGGATTGGGGTCAAGGAGACAGGATAATGGTTAAAAGGAGTTTGGGCTGTATCAGGTCTTACAGTTTTGAAGTCGGACCAAAGTGGGGACCTACCATAACCATATTCTGGGGACTATTGTTGGTTACCGTATTTAAGGCTACTAGGTGTTTGATTGGTCTAAGGTGATTGTAACGTGTAAATAGGATAATCATTTGCAAAGAATACAATGTTCCTAGTTTCATTATTTTATTTGAGATTATTCCTCGCCCATTTGGGTATTTGCCCTTTTCTTATTGCCTTCCATTTTGTTATTGATTGGGGTTGTGGGGGCCCGAGAGAGAGATATTTCAAGTTTGAAAAGGGCGGCAAGGAAAATCTTAAGAAGAAGAATAGGTGAAAACGGTGGAGCTGGAAGCAACTCCATCTGATTGGCCATTTGGCCTTTTTGGTTTTCTTTTGTTCCTTTGCCTTCCCTCGCACCCTCCCTCCCTCCCTCCCTTTGCGTTGTGTGCAGTGCACTAGCAGGTCTGTTGGATTCAAACTCATCTTAGCCTTTGACCCAACATAGTCATGGTTTCACGCCAGCTAACTTAAATCTGTCTAAATTCAAATCATATAAAGATTACTTTATTGTTGCGCCTGCCATAGTACCACGTTTCACTTCATACATTATCTTATTATTTTCTAAAGGATAGGCAAACGTGGTGGACGGGGAATGAGGTTTCCACCCTTTCTTCTTTTCAGTGGAGGCCCGGAGCGTATCTAATCCAATCTTAATCTATCTCTGTCTAGCACAGTTTTTGCCCTTTCTGGGCGTTGTTAAGTTAAAAAGTTAAAAACTGTTCAATTTCATTTATCCCTATCTACTTCTGACATGCTTGTACAGTATAATTTGACAAAAGAAAAAAGGAACTAATTCCTGTAGACAAAAAATTGATGATCATAGCATTTCAATAAACTTTTTAGACATTCTATGTCAGCTGTATGTGGAATTTTGTTTCACAAAGGGAATGGGGCTAAGCCCCTAAACACACCAAAACAACAACAAAAGAAACTCTGACGAAATCAGTCCGCCTGAAGGAAGCCTTTGAATGTGAAGTTCATTCCTCATCATCCTGTGTCTGAGTATTAACTCATGGTCCGTGGTGTCTTAAGTTCCCAAAATTCTGCTTCTTCTGCACTCCTCTATCATATCATGTCAACGCAAGTAAGTGCTATAACTTTTCTTAGGGTGGTTTGGGCCTGAGGGATAACATACTGCCAGACGTTTCAGTCTCTAACAACAAACTTAGAAGAGTCTTTTCATGCATATAAAAGGCATAAAGAAACCAGTTCCATGAAACACAATATAAATGGTGGAAGAAAATGAAACGAGGAAAAGAGAAAGGTTCTGAGTGCCTTTTGATGATTCCTCATCTACTTCTGTAGGAAAGATGCTGCATTGACCTCAACATCTTCTTTGGCTCGTCTATCAAATGGATCCTCACCAATGTACAAGTCCAAAATTGATCTACAAAGGAGTTTGCTCTGTATACTTCCTACCTCTTTACCATCAACTACAAATTTAGAAAAGAAAAGAATTAGAGACTTACTTTTAATGCGGTGTAAAATCATATAGAAATGAGACAAGCATAAAATAATCGTTTTTATTCATGCAGTAAAACTAACCTTGGAGATCAAGAAATTTATATGCAGAAGCAAAGACAGCCTTTTAACCAGTTAAGTATTAATCAAAGGTCTCATAATAAACCACATGCTCCTCGTTTGAAATATATGTCTAGCATTATGTAGATCAAGATACAGTTGTGTACGAGAAAATAGAGGGAATAAAGGACACTTGTTGCACTAATAGATGGAAAATCCACACAGAATGAAAGAAAACAAACAGAAAATTTTAGAAAAGGCTTCTTATTTCTAATTTATTGGTAAATAGACAATAAATATCTTACTTGTTGTCTTAAGTATATGGCCTCGTTCCCTTATGAGATCTATCACAGATCCCCTTGGTATTTTATATTCATCTTTGAATTGAGAAGTGAACCTGCAACCGCGTTCAACATGACATAAACTAACATTAAGAAAATGTTACACAGAAAATAGAAGCAGGAAAGTTTGGGGCTACAGACGTTTAGAAACAGATAGAAAAGGAAAAATTGAAGAAAAGAGATACCAGTGCAATGCTGGCAAAAATTAGAAGCAAGTCAGGCTCAGAGTAGTCAACTTCAGCGAATTTAACAACTTAGCATATTGCAAATCATATTCTTAACAGCAATGTCCAGAAGAGCCAAAAGCAACACCAAAAACATCAGAAAATGATGACTAATTTGTAACATCAAAAGGTATGAAGCTGCTAATTTAAACACTTGAATTTCTGCTTATCAATTGAAATTTATGAACTACAAGGTAGAAGTTGATATTTAAGAGTATAGTTCACCTTTGAAGCAATTCTTTATTATCTGATCCCCCAAACTTTTGGAGTCTGCTTCCCACTGACTCTTCAAAGGCACTACGCACAGAACGGATGCTCAATTTGCTGTAGACAATTTGAAGTCTAACAGTCATGCATATATCAGCTTCCATAAGATCATTAATAAAATCCTTATTGCCTTTAAGTTCAGTAGCAGATAAATTTCCATATTTCTCACTCAACAACTTCCTTAAATCATCCCCATTAGCATACACACCTGCAAGAGAACCACGTTATCAGCATAAAGAAATTGCAAACGACATTTTTGCCCCTTAAAATAATTGATTCAATAGCTCAATCTACATTTTTCATCGATGATCAAAGCTCAATCTATATCCACATTGTAGCCCATAATTCAATACTTTTGCCAATTGACATCATTCACTTATGCAATATTATTACCAAAAGTATCCTTTAAATTCTAGAAATTCTGGCATGAAAGCCTCGAATTCAAAAGCAAAACGAAAGCTGAAACCTTGCACGGCATCCAGAATTCCAGATAATAGAAACATAAACAAAGCTTCCAAAGAAAGGAACAAAACATGTTCCTAGTACAAGATGTCTAAGTGGGTCCATTGTACATTAACAGAAATGAAGAATCACATAGAAACAGAAAAAGAAGCAGAAAATTTCAAAGAAGAAGAAAAGAAATAAAGTTACCAAATGCATAGACATCGATGTTCTTCAAACCCAGGATGCTCTTTTTCCTCAAACCAATTCCAAGAAGTCGAAGGGAATTTCCCAGAACCGAAGGAAAAGAAACTCCAGTCTTTGATTCGAAAACTGGAGCTGAGCCATCAGCAAGAGAGAGCGAGCCCCAAGGAGGAGAAGAGTGATCCCGAAAGAGCAAATTCACTGCGTTTTGGAGAAACGGGTGATTCGGATTCTGCGAGACGACTGCCACGCCCGCCGCAGCCGCAGCTCCTACGCCTGTTGCTGCGGCCAATGTGGCGGAGAAATGACGCGAGGAGGCATTCCGGTGATGGTTCTGGGGGGTGCCCGGGAGGTTCGTGGGCTGAGAAAACAAGAACGGGAACCTCAGGGACACCATTTTTTAGCTTTTTTCTTTTTTTGTTAATTATCGAAAATGGGTTAGTTATGCGCCACCTTATGATGTGGACGTGGACGTTCGTCAACAAGGAGGAGGGGTTTTTAGGCCTTTCACTAAACCAGTAGCCCAATAGGCGTGGCCCAAACTAAAACATCTAAATCCATAGTCCATGGAGCAATGGTCGCCTTTGTCCTTAGGTTTTGGGCTTTGGTTGGCTGGATTCAGCCCTTTGGGCAAACCAAAAAGCCAACCGATCGAGGTTTAAGGGACTTGGGCTCAGCCTTCGTAGGAGCTTCTTACTCCGTACCATACATAATACGCATTTAAACAAGCAAACTGAAAGCAAAGCGGATCCAAACTTAAGCATCACGTCAAAAGCTCAGCTAATTTGAAGCAATGTAGTTTAAACTTTAAAATAACTCTTAATAAATTAATGTATTAGAATTAAGACAATCATTCAGCGGCTTGTCGTTTCCAAGAAATGCTATTGCTACCTTCTAAATTTTACCAAACCCATCACTGTCAAACATGAAAAGAACAATTATTTTCCACATTTTTTAACTAAATACACTAGGATCAGTTCCATACGGAAATTAGTGCTATTAAAATAACAATGCTGAATTTACCCATGCACAAAATTTGTAATGAATCATTACTGTCCGCAAAGAGACAAAGAAGAAGCAGGGATTTAGATTCGGCAAATGCAGGCAATGATTAGCTTGCCATGCTCCATGAAGCGTGTTACGACAAAGATCAGAACTGCTAGGAAAGCTTGACTGATCAACTTATATGCAAAATTGATTTGTTTTTTTCCTTGTTCTTCATATTCTATTTTGTATGTTTTTCATCTGTAGGGAGGATTCTTATGATAAGAAATGGCAGTGTTATAAGTACGTAAAAAGATGTATTAGAGACAGTGGATGGGAGGATTGGAATAGTTTATGGAGTACTAATGTTATGACAAATGGTAGAAAATGGTTGAGAATGTGAGAGAAAATGACCAAATAGAAGAAAATTTGAGAGAGAATATTTAGAGGGAGAGAGTTGAGTGTGAAAGTGTATATGTCTTAAGAGTGAAAATATATGAAGAGAAACACTTGTATTCCATGAAAGAAGAAAATTTTTTAACTATCTATATTTGAACCATCAAATCAAATTTTTCAAAACATTTCAAGGTGAAATTACCTATAAATCTTTTCACTTATTTTGAATAACTTTCTTTGTTGTTTACGAGATATAAATGTTCCACTCTTTTTACTTGTTCTTATTTTTTTATGCATAGCAAGAGAGGGAAAGGGATTAGTAGGGCCCCCACCCCTTAAAAATTTTAAAATTTTTATTTCAATCTTTATTTTTTTGAAATTTTATAATTTTGTCTCTATAATAATTTCATAACATTCCCTTATTATTTTAAAATCGTATAATTTTGCCTCTATAATAATTTTGTAATTTTACTCCCTATTTTATAGTTTATATAAATACCAATATCTTATTTGAATTTGTGTTTATCTTGTATATAACAAATAATCTCTCAAAAGCTTTGCAACTTAAATCTCAAGACATACTAAATGCAATTCGTTTAGTATTGCTTACTAAAAAGCATCTCCAACAATTGAGAGAAGATGGATGGGAATCTTTGTTTGTGTCGATGAAGAAGTTTTGTAAGAAATATGAAATTGAGATATAAATTAGGTAAGGTCGTCTTCAAAAGAATCATGCCATAACACTATTGTCAAGTTGATTTGTTTCTGATTGCTATTGACTCACTCTTGCAAGAATTGGATTCTAGATTTAATAACAATATGGTAGAGTTGCTTACTCTTGGCACATCTTTAGACTCTCAGAATGATTTTGAATCATTTGATGTGGAAAGTATTTGCAACATTGCAAATATATATTACCTTGATGACTTTACTAAGCATGATAAAATACATCTAAGCTGTCAATTGGATATATTCAAGCTTGACATTCTTCATAATCAGATTTTGAAAAATATATTTACACTTTCTGAGCTATGTCAAGTGTTAAGGAAGACAAGAATATAAAAAATTTACTTTATTGTTAACAAATTGATTCAATTTCGGTGGAATTCAAGGAACCGGCAAAATTGACTTCAAGGCGAGCCTTTCCAAAAACGTTATCTTTAAGACTTATTTTGCCCCCACCATTCGGTATGCAAAGGGGAATAATGCGAATAGCCTTAGGGATATAATGAAGCCAATGTCTAACTTCGTATTGTACTTTACGAGTGTAGATCGCTAGATACACTCGAGGGTTTACAATTTGGCCTTAGAGCCTACTTTCTACAACAAGTATATTATAAGGAATCTGGAAGCTTTTGTAAATGATGTGAACTTAAGTGTTTATGTTAAAAGAACACAACACTTTTTTTGCTCTTGATATTTTTGCACTTACTTTGTGTTTGATTTTATATATCAAAATGGTTGGCAACTAGCCCTTTATATAGGCTTGTAAGTGTCTCTTCTTCAAGGACACAACCCTTTCATTAAGACACTTTTTTGTCTAAAACGTATTTTTATATTTTGCTAGACACAACTTTTAGATAAAGGTATTATTTCAATAATCATCTTATGAAAAGATAACTATTCATTCCATAGACCATAGCCTTTGAGTTATGATTTGAAACAATAACTTTTCATATATAACTTTTAAGCTATGGTGTTTTTCCAATATGTCTCATGACTTTTAGATATTATTTTACCAAGAGACATAACTATTCACATAAATACCTGCATATAATCCAATAGACATACTATATCACTTTATGTGACATAACCTTTGAGCTAAGATAGCTTTTCATCATGTGACATAACCTTTGATTTTGAAAATACACCAACAATCTCCCATCATTTTCAAAATTTCCAAATATCAACAACTTTGGGAACCTTGTGCATAAATGAAGGTATCCCACAGATTTGAACCTTCACTTAGTGAGTGTGGTTGGTTCTAGTCTGAATTGAGTGGTTGACTAAGAATTGAACCATCGATTATTCATTAACTAGTCGGGCCACTAAACACACACAAGCTTCCTTGCTCACTTTGTATCTAGTTTTACTAACACGTTTTATGGCCTTGTGTTTTACATCCTTTCATGAGTGTTGTTAGAGTCAAGCCTTTAACTCCTAGAAACGGCCACACTTCCACTCACATGGGTAGCCTCCATTGAAAGTACTTTGTAATTATAGTAATTCAACATATATATGTTATGGGTCTATTAAGAACTTTTATTCAACCTTACTTTACACATTACGGAAACCAAGCACTATTCACCTTGGGATGGAAAATATAAATTAGTGCTTGCAATCATCCATGTGGTAGAATGGTCAGTCCTTAGACTTGCAAGTCAGCCATAAGCGTCGAGGTGAGCTCCTATCATTGGAGATTTAGTTGATAGGCTTGAGACCCATCCCTCTTGAGGTCTTTATAACTAGGTCTTTGTTTAGACCTTTAGTAAACGGATCCGCTAAATTTTCATCAGACCTCACATAACTTATAGTGACTATACCATCATTAATTCTTTGTCTTACAATGCTGTGTCGAAGTCCATTATATCGACTCTTTCTATTGTATGCTTGATTATATGCCTTTGATACAGTGACTTCATTGTCACAATGTATGAAGATTAGTGCCATTGGTTTAGGCCACAATGGAATTTCATAGAGTAAATCTCTCAACCATTTCACTTCTTGGGTGGTAGATGCTAAAGCTATAAATTCAGCTGCCATAATGGAGTTTGCTTGACAAGATTGTTTCTTAAAATCCCAAGAAACAGCACTTCCACCAATTGTAAAAATCCAATCAGTCGTAGAAGTATGATCCGTTCTATTTGAGTTCCAACTAGCATCTGTATATCCTTTTAAAACTGAAGGAAAACTTGAATAACAAATACCATAATTCTTTGTACTCTTTAAGTACCTTAGAACTCTATGAACAACATACCAATGTTGTTTACTTGGATTACTTGTAAATCGACTTAGCATCCCAATCGCAAAAGCTATATCCGACCTTGTACAGATCATAGCATACATTTTGCATCTAATCACTTTTGCATATTCATTTCGTGCTATTGGCTTGTCTTTGTTGGGTACTAGCCTTATATTAGAATCATAAGGTGTAGTCATTAGCGAACAATTTGACTTACCATACTTCATTACAATCTTTTCAATGTAATGAGATTGAGACAATGTTAGGTTATTATTGTCTCTTATTATTCTTATACCAAGAATAACATCTGTCATACCTATATCTTTCATGTCAAAATTCTGTGACAAGAACTTTTTTGTGTTCTCCACTTGTTCTACATCAATTCCAAAGATTAACATGTCATCAACATATAAACAAATGATGACACCTCTACCATTATGAAACTTACTGTAGACACATTTCTCAAATTGATTGATCTTGTAGCCGTTAGCTAGTACAACTTCATCAAACTCTTGATGCCATTGTTTAGGCACTTGTTTTAATCCATACAAGGACTTTACAAGCTTACATACTTTCCTTTCTTAACCAAAAAGATAAACCCTTCAAGTTGTTCCATATACACCTATTCATCTAACTCACCATTTAAGAATGTTGTTTTAACATCCATCAGTGAATTACCATCTTATGTATAAATGCAAGTGCTATAAGCACTCTAATTGTAACTATTCTTGCTACCAGTGCATATGTATCAAAATAATCAACACCTTCTTTTTTGTTTAATGCCTTTTGCTACTGGCCTTACTTTAAACTTTTCTACGGTTCCATCAACTTTCATTTTCTTTTTAAAAATCCACTTACAGCCTATAGGCTTGGAACTTAGTGGAAGGTCTACCAATTTTCAGGTTTTATTTCCCATTATTGAGTCCATCTCATCTTGTATTGCTTCTCTCCAAAATGAAGCATCTCGAGACTTCATTGCCTCTTCATAAGTTTGAGGATCACCTTCACCTTCTACATTAAAGCAGTAAGGTAAGTATTCACATGTTTCTTCTCTTGTACCTTCTACTAAGTATATGAGGAAATTGGATCCATATGTCTTTACTTTTCTAATTATTTTACTCTTCCAGAGCTCAATTTTCTCGTCATTTTCTGAAAGTTTATCACTTTTTGTTACTAGTTCTTTGGGTCTTGGAATTGAATTAAATTGAATTAAATTGAATCTTGTTTCATTAAAGATAGTGTCTCTTGATTCTATGACCGTATTAATGGAATATGAATCATTGGGCTTTATCACCATGAAACGATATGCTTTACTGTGTTCAACATATCCTATAAATATACATTCAACTCCTCTTTCACGCAATTTCCTTTTCTTTGGTTTCGAAACTCTTACTATGGCTCGACATTCCCAAACTCTTAAATAATTAAGATTTAGCTTTCTTCCTTTCCATAGCTCATAAAGAGTAGTCTTGCTCTTTTTTGTTTAGGATTCTATTTAGTATATGGCAAGCTGTTAATAAGGCTTCTCCCCAAAATCTTTTTCCCAAACCTGAATTAAAAAGCAAAGCATTGACCATTTTCGTAAGAACACGATTCTTACGTTCCGCTACACCATTTTATTCTGGTGTGTATGGAGTGGTAATCTCATGAATAATACCCGTGGACTCGAAATACTTAGGATCATAATATTCACCTTCTCTATCACTTCGTAAACATTTGATAAGCAATTCACAATACAATTCAATTTCTTTTCTATAGATTTTAAATTTCTCCATTGTTTCATCTTTAGTGTGCAATAAGTAAACATAGCAATATCTAGAGAAGTCATTTATAAATGTTACGAAGTATTTCTTTCTACCGATAGAAGGAGTACTATGCATATTACAAACATCAGAATGTATTAATGCAAGTAATTTGGTGTTTTTTCTACCTTAAGAAATAAGCTTCTTGTGAGTTTAGTAACCAAGCATGTCTTACACATATCATTATTTACATCAATGTTAGGTATTAACTCTAACTTAGCCATATCATGCATTCTTTTATAATGAACATGACCTAATCTATTATGCCATAGTTTAGACAAAATTGATTTATCATCATGAACATTAAACAAAGCATCAAGATAAATAGAACTAGTAATATTCTTATTAATATTGAGTTTGAACATGTTTTTACAAAAATATTCACTTCCCACATAATGTCCACCTTTGGTAAAGATGAACTTATTTGCTTCAAATACTAATTTGAAACCATACTTATTCAACAAGCCACTTGACACAAGATTCTTTCTTACTTCCGGTATATAATAGATATTGTTTAGTATAAGTATCTTTCTAGAAATAAGCATAAGTTCCACGGTGTCTTTTCCTTTCACTTGTGTAGTGAAGGAATTTCCCATGTATAGCATGTTTCCATCATTAACTGCTTCCAAAGTCTTGAAGAAGCTCTTGTTGTTGCATACATGATTAGTTGCACCAATGTCAATCCACCATGCTCCATCATCTTAGAGAAGATTGACCTTAGAAACCACAGCCACAAATCTGTTGCTGTACACACCTTATGTCTTGTTTTTCAAAAGTTCACATTTCGCCTTAAAGTGTCCATATTTGTTACAATGGAAACATGACCCCTTTTTGTTCCTTTTGAACTTATGACTTTTGCCATTCATACCCATGAAATGTTTTCTTTTGACCAGCTTGTTTAATGGTTTGTATTCCATCATATGGACCTTTGAAGTCTCAAGATTCTTTTCATTAGAATCTTTTTCTTTTTCATCTTGCTTGACTTCTTCTTGTTTATGATAATCTTCTTCTATTCGAAGATGATTACCAAGGTCCTCGAGAGACATATTTTCCTTTTTATGTTTTAGAGTTTTCTTAGTGTCTTTCCATGAAGGGAAAGCTTATCAATTATTGAAGATATTACAATAGCTTCATCCATTTTAAGATCATATTGCTTAAAGCTATTTAGAATGCGTTCAAGTTCATGCAATTGCTCCATAACAGAACGATTATCAACCATTTTGTAGTTATTGAAATGACTAACCAGAAATTTTTTGCTGCTTACATCTTCAACCATGTATCTTGCTTCCAATTTGTCCCAAAGTTGTTTTGCACTAGTTTCACTTTGGTACGCATCGAACAATGCATCCGATATTTTATTAAGAATGTGTCCCATGCATATGTAGTCATCATTATCCCATTTTTGCCTCAAACGAGTTCTATCCGTGGATTCTTCACCATCTTCTTCGTTTGGTCGTGGTGTATCTAAAACATAAGTGACTTTAAGAGTCATGAGGAAAAAGCACATTTTTTTTCTGCCATCGAATAAAGTCTCCTCCATCAAAGCGATCTAATTTGACAATATTGGTAGGCATCTCTTTAAGTGAAACCATTGAATTCCAACACCATGAAAATAAATCTTAAAATTGTTGGTGCAAATAGGGTTTCGGTGGAATTCAAGGAATCGACAAAATTGACTTCAAGGTGAGCCTTTCAATAGACGTTATCTTTAAGACGTATTTCGCCCTCACCACTCGATATGTAAAGGGGAATAATGCGAATAGCCTTAGGGATACAATGAAGCCAACGTCTAACTTCATATTAGACTTTACAAGAGTAGACCGCTAGATACACTTGAGGGTTTGCAAAGTTGTTTGGCCTTAGAGCCTACATTTTGCAGTAAGTTGATTGTAAGGAATTTGGAAGCTTTTATAGATGATGTGAACTTAAGTGTTTATGTTAAAAGGACACAACACTTTTCTTGCTCTTGATATTTCTACACTTGCTTTGTGTTTGATTTGATGTATCAAAATGGTTGGCAACTAGCCCTTTATATAAGCTTGTAAGTGTCTCTTTTTCAAGGACACAACTCTTTCATTAAGACACATTTTTGTCTAAAAGGTATCTTTATATTTTGCCAGACACAACTTTTGGATAAAGGTATTGCTTCAATAATCATCTTATGAAAAGATAACTATTCATTCCATAGATCATAACCTGTGAGTTATGATTTGAAACAATAACTTTTCATATTTAACTTTTGAGCTATGGTATCTTTTCAATATGTCTCATGACTTTTAGATGTCATTTTACCAAGAGATATAACTATTCACATAAAAACCTACCTATAATCCAATAGACACACTATATCACTTTATGTGACATAACCTTTTAGCTAAGATAGCTTTTCATGATGTGATATAATCTTTGATTTTGAAAATACACCAACACTTAACACGTAGTTGGAGTTATTTGTATAATTTTTACATAACTTTGTTTTTATCCAAATTACTTTAATAGTAAATCAGTTGCTAGATGTATTTACTAACCTAAAGGGAATAACCATATCTCATATATCAACTGCAAATGCTCCTATTAACATTAATGTCCTCGTATGACAAGGCACGCCAAAAGCGTTGAGATCAATAGGTTCCAAAGATAAAGTCCTCGAAAAAAATGAGCAAATATTTAAGATAGTCAGAAAAAGAAAGTAGAAACTCTAGAAGAGACTCCTAACATAATTGATAAACATTTTAAAAGAAATTCAGGTACCTAAAATCAATGCAAATAAAGAGATCTCAATAAATTAGTCATGATGGGACAAAATGGAACTAGTAAATAAACGTTGACGATATTTTGTATATAATATAAAGTTCAATATTATGAAAGAAAAATGAGGATCTTGAACTTATATTTATTGAAGAATGTAGACATATAAATGATTGGCCAATGTGGAAAGACGCAATCAAAGTGGAATTCAATTCAATTGCAAAACGTGAAGTTTTTGGACCTGTAGTCCGTATGCCAAATGGTGTAAAACCAGTGGGATATAAATGAGTGTTTGTGCGGAAACAAAATGAGAAAGATGAGATTGTGAGATATAAAACATGGCTTGTCGCATAAGGTTTTCTCTAAAGATCTAGTATTGAAGATGAAGAGATATTCTCTGTGGTGGATACAATTATAATTCTATATTAACTAGTTTGACAATATATGAGAAAATTAAAATGCATCTAATGAATGTAGCTACAGCTTATTTATATGGCTCATTTGATATTGATATCTATATGAAAAGCCTTGAAGGATTTAAGTTGCCTGAAGCACCAAATTTGAACTCTCGAGAAATTTACTCGATTAAATTAAATAAATCTTTATATGGATTAAAGCAATCCAGACACATGTGGTATAATCGTCTTAGTGCATAGTTGTTTAGAAAAGGCTGTAGAAATAATCTTATATGCCCATGTATTTTATAAAAGGGTTTAGATATGAATTTATTATAATTGCTATTGATATTGATGACTTGAATATTATTAAAACTCTTGAAGAGTTATCTGAAGCCATGGCTTACTTAAAGAGAGAATTTGAGATGAAAGATTTTGGAAAAACAAAGTTTTGTTTAAGTCTTTAGATTAAACGCTTGACAAATGGAATATTTGTCCATTAATCTAATTTTATAGCAAAAAGTGCTAAAACGATTTTATATGGAGAAAGCATATCCATTGAGTTCGCCAATGGTTGTAAGGTTATGAGATGTGAAAAAAAGACTTTTTTTGACCTCGTGAGGATAATGAAGAATTTTTTGGTCTTGAAGTACTGTGTCTTATTGCAATTGGAGTACTAATGTATTTTGCTAGCAATATATGACTTGATATATCAATTACGGTGAATTTATTAGCAAACATAGTTCTTTTCCAACTCGAAGACATTGGAATGGAATTAAACATATACTTCGATATCTCCGAGGAACAATGGATATAGGCTTATATTATTCAAATGCATCAAAATAAAATTTAATTAGTTATGCAGATGCATAATATTTATCATATCCATATAAAGCTTGATCCTAGACAGGTTACTTATTTACATATGGAGTTACAGCTATTTCATGATGTTCTATAAAGCAAACTACAGTTGCTATTTCTTCTAACCATGCAGAAATTTTAGTAATTCATGAGGCAAGTCGTGAATATGTCTGATTAAGATCTGTAACTCAACATATTCGAGAAACGTGTGGTTTATCAACCAAGAAGAAAATTCCAACAACGTTATATGAGGATAATACTATTTGTATAGCACAACTAAAGAAATGATATATTAAAGACGATCGAACAAAACACATAGTTCGTCAAAATACTTCACTAATGATCTCCAAGAAAATGGTGAAATTAGTGTTTAACAAATTCAGTCAAGTGACAATCTAGCAAATTTGTTCACAAAAGCCCTTCTTATTGTAACATTTGAAAAGTTGGAATGCATTATTTTAAAGATCTCTATAATGTAGTCATCAGGGGAGTAAAATACGTACTGTACTCTTTTCCTTCATCAAGATTTTTCTCACTGGGTTTTTCTTGATAAGGTTTTTAATGAGGCAGTATTTCAAAAGCGTATTCTTAAAAAGAATTATGTACTTTTTTTGCTTTCACTAGGATTTTTTTTTTCATGAGTTTTTTTTCTAATAAGGTTTTAACGCGACATATTCTTAATACAATAGACATTCAATGGAGAGTGTTATGAATAAATATGTGAATATCCATTATATTATAACTCAAGAAGTGTATGCCAAATCAAACAGCCTAAAAGGAAAGATACAAGAAATGTAATATGATTTGAACTCTTAGATAGAATTAGATTAAGACTATGATTCAAGGGGTTGTTAGCCTATAAATAGGTCTCTTCACTTCATTTGTAAATATATACACTTCAATAAGATCTCTTTTCTCCCTCTAAACATTTTCTTTCTTCTCTTTAATTATTTTTTCAAGTTATCTTTATTTGTTCTTTTAAAATTTATTTCATAACAGGTTATGTTTTAATTGTTGTTTTTATTATTTACTTTTTGTTATAATTATATGGTTCACTGGTTTAGGATAATCAGCAGCAAATGGGACCCACAACTGCTAATTGTTCAATGGTGTAAACGAAATGGTAGCCAATCGCCGAAGATAATAGAGAGAAAGCATCAAGGTTAAGAGAAAAGCTATTAGATTCCATGGTGGAAACAAACACTGGGACTACTGGATGGCTTGGTTTCCCGTTTTAATGAAGTGCTGACTGCGACAATGGCTTTTGTTCGTTTGTTTGGTGTCTTAAGCAAAACCTAAATCCTGCATTATTATATAGGATATTTATCCAACACTCGCTTTCCATTAGTCGGAAACTTGGTTTAGTACATATCATATATTAGCAATTAATTGTCTGACTCAACAATAATGAAATTAATTCAATTTCTTTCATCAGCTGAAAATACTCTTGAATCTCATTACTATGTACATAACAATATCATCTAAAAGTATACTAGTACTATTTGCTGCATGCCTTAGATAAGGAAGCAAGCGTCAGAACTATGTCTTGGCTGTTCAAACAAAGTTCTTCCCTTTGGCAATTCACAATTGAATATCATATGATAAATTTGTATAAACAATAATACTTGCTGATGCCCTTATAGCATGCTTGGATACCGGAAGAAAGAGAATGAGAATAAAATAGCTATTTCAAGATAATAAAATAAAGAAAAAATAACTATTATATAAATTAGTTCATGAGAATGGAATAAGATAGAAATTGTTATTATTACATATTCTATTGTTTGATTAATAGGAATAATTTTAAAAATAGTTAAGAGATAGTGGGTAAATAATGAAAATACCCTTTATTAAAATTTAAAGATTTTATTCTAAGTAATAAAAGCAAAATACATTTTTCTATAATTAAATAATATTTTCACCAAAATAAAAATATTTTTTATTATAATTTAATAATATTTTATATTAGAAGATAATTAAACTTTTTATTATAATTAAATAGTATTTAATATTAAAAGATAAAATATGTTCTTCATTAAATTTAAATAATACTAAATAATATTCTTTATTACATTTATTACATTCAAATAATAATATTAAATAATATTCTTTATAATATTTATTATAGTTAAAGAATATTTAAATATTTTCATTTCCTTTTTGTTTTTAAATGAACTAAAAAATTTTGTGTCTTCCATGCTTAAGAGAGAGAAGGAGTGAGGAAGAGAGAAAAATAAATAAGTTTAGTATTATTTTATAAGGTAGCTTTTTAAATTGTAAAAGAGTATCTTTATCTAATCAACTTCTTTTCTTATTCTCAACCATTCAGAATAGCCATTACCAAGAAGGTCTTGGTAATGGCTATTCAGGCCTCTCTTAAAATGGCCATTTGATTTAACTAAATACAGTTTTATCTTAAGAATGAGAATAGGAAAAAATGATTATTTCATTCCTTCCAACCAAACACGTCTTAAAAATTTTTTCTCATTGTGAGCTTCATTTATGATAAGGGTACTTTTAGGTATATATAATTAATGCAAAACATTAGCTAGTATTGTTTGGTTACTAGAATGATAAAATAAGTTTCAAATAATGGTAAAATTCTCATTTAAATTTTTATTTGTATTAATTGAGTTTAAATTTTTTTTATTTAATATCAAATGAACTCAATCTAAATGTAAAACACTGATACAACTAACAAAAATGACTCATTTCAACATATATGAGATAATTGGGACCGTTAACCACGCCAGTATTTAATTTTCATAGAAATTAAGTTCATTTGACATCAAATTATAAGTTAAGGGCTGAATTAAGGCAAATGAAAGAATAAAGTTTTTTAACAAAAATTTTATCGTAATTTATCATCATACCTTTGACCAATAAATAAAGCCGTGGCATTTTAAAAATGCAAACCAGCGTTGCAACCATGACCAGCAAATGTTTGGAGAAGGATCTTTCATGGCCATTTTCCTCATGATATACGACGGAATTTCGGTGGGAAACAAGTTAACAACCATAAAATCCATTATCTTATAAACAAAAAAAAAAAAATCCTTGTGTCTGAGTGGTTTCCGATATAAATTTTCCGTCCTTTATTGATAGTCTGCAAACTGCTGAATTTTGTCATGATCGGTGGTGCAATCTGAGTACGACATTGCTGTAATATAGTCGGATATACTTCTCAAGATATATAGCTGCTGCAGTAAGACAATTAAACGAATAACTGGCTGTATGCAATAAAGATTCCCACATTTTTTTCTTCCATTATTAATATAAAAAAGACAAAAAAAAAAAAAGAAAAGAAAAGGAAAGAAGAAGAAGCAACCATTATCTAATTAAATCACTGACGTGGCACTTTGATACCCTTAAATTACATTAATGAAGGCTGATTCACATGCCTTACTAGGAGTTAGGATTCTAAATTGTACGGCACCTAATTCAAAGCACCTGTACTGTTTCCTTCGCTTCGTGCAAATTTCTCTTGCTAATTTCTTCAATAGGAGGTTCACTTTTATTAAATGTTAAAACATTGGAGAATAGAGAGGATCTTCAATATGTATTCATTGGATACAAAATATGAGAAAAGAAAACCCATACATAATTCCTTTTAATTCAAATTTGTTGGTTCAATTAGTCATTTCAATTTAAATAGTACTATTTGATTATAATCCATCCTAATAATTCTCATGATTTTCCATCTCAACTAACATTGAAAAAAAAGTGCCTTCACTGAGCTCTCTTTATGCACATAGGAATTTTTTTTTAAAAAAAATTATTTCAAATATTAAAATTTAAAAATTATATTTAAATAATAATTAAATATTTAATTTAATAATGGGTGTACGCATTCTCTTATTAATGAGAATTGTTAACAAGTTGAACTTAATTATTAAAGGACATTCGTTCTTTTCCTTTTGAGTTTTTTTTTAAAGAAATAAGAGATTACAGGTTTTATAAGCAAATTATAGACACAGATGCATGCTTATTGGTTGGTTATATACGTTAGAGAGTGTCAGTGAAATTCCAATTGCGTCCTGCACCCATGATACAATCCCCTGTTTGAGAGACAATCATACGGACCAATGGACAAAGCCCACACAATTGGTTTTTTTTTTTTTTTTTGAAAGGCAAAACTTAATATTTTATTAATGAGAACATGTATAAAAATTTTGATTCTTACATTTATGCACGTAAGTTTTTAATTAGTAAATTACAGCTGTACATATAATTGATTTACATTTTTATTACCAAAATACTCAATCTTTCTAATTTTAGTATTATCATTTTTTTTGTTCATCCATTACTAAATGTGTCATAACAAGTTGATAGTTTATTGACAAAAGACTTCAAGTAACATTAATTTTGGTATGAGCAATTGAACAGTATATTAATAGAAGTTTTCACTACACAAAAGCCATTGAGAATGAGTACACTTTTTCAAATGGTACGAGTTTTTGCACTTAAACATTTGATTCAATAATACTTTTAAATGATAGTTGATAAAGTTTTTCGTAAGAAAAGTCGATTCAAATTTTTTTCTCAAAATAAAAAAAAAGGTATGATTCTTCGTTTAGATAAAATCTTATACAATTAGAAAGTAATAAATTTGGAATTATTTGGAAGCCATCCCATTTCCTACCCCATTCTTTACCTTAACTTTTGCAAATGCCATATGTTTATTTTTTTTATTATTAAGCTAAAATATGTTTGGTTTTAATTTTTTTTTTTCATTCTCCCACCATGGTTGGAAGTTACTCAAAGAGACATGACTAACATTCACCCAAGATATGCTTTCACTACAGCACCAATTAGTAGTGCAGATTATATGTTAGTGGGAAGGGGGTTTTTTATACGGTATTCAAGAATAGATAAAATTGGCTTCAAGGTGAGCCTTTCAAATAGACGTCTATCTTTAAGATTTATTTCGCCCTCATTACTCGGTATGCAAAAGGGAATAATGTGAATAGTTTCAAGGATACAATGAAGCCAACGTCTAACTTTCGTATTGCACTTATGAAGTAGATCGCTAGATACATCCGATGATTTGTAAAATTGTTTGGCCTTAAAACCGACTCTGCAGCAAGTATAAGGAATCCAGAATATCTTGAAGATGGTGGGAACTTTTATGTTTCTTTTGTGTTCTGGTATTTCTAAAATGGTTGGCACCAAACCCTTTATATAGGCTTCCAAGTGTCTCTTATTCAAGGACACAACCCTTTCATAAAGACACTTCTTTGTCTAGAAAGCATCTTTATGATTTTTGCCAACAAAACTTTTAGATATAGTTATTATTTCAATAGTTATTTTATGAACAGATAACTATTCATCCCACAAATTATAACCTTTGAGTTATATCTTGAAACAATAACTATTCACTTTAATTTTTGAGCAATAGTATCTTTTCAATCATGTCTCTTAACTTTTGGATATGATTTTTCAAGAGATATAACCATTGACATGAAAACATGTTTATATCTAATAGACACATTATGTCATTTTTCATAACATAACTTTTGAGCTAATGATAGCTTTTCCATTATATGAAATAACCTTTAATTTTGAAAATACACCAATATTATACACCATGATTCCGATCAATTGCAAAAGGTATTGGCAAGAATGGATATTATTAGCCAAGAAGTCACATCCGTAATTATCAGAACCCAGAATAACTAAATCTTAAGGATTGAAAAGTTATTTGCTTCAATATTAACCAAGCTGATCAAGGTCCCAAAGATTCTCATTTTGTTTGGCTAAAAGATTGGAGACGTTTAATAAATTCCTCTTTTTAGGCCTCAGGTATTTGTGGAATAAAAGTTGGCTTTGCATCTACAATCGACTTCTTCATGCATAAAAGTATAAGAGAGAAAGAGGGAAAAATATGAGAGAGACAGAGGAAAAAAATTAAAACTAAATATGTATTAATTAATTCAATAATAATAATAAAAATAAACACGTGATAATTTGTGAGAGTTAAAACATTAAATGGGGTTAGAAATGGGACAGAGGATTTAATTTCTTTTTAACCATATTTGGTTGCTACAAATATAGTGACACAACTTTGCCCGGGTCAAAAGTTAATGGTTATGTTATTTGTTGCTGGCAATTCAGCTGAAATGGAATGTAAATCTGTTCTTGATTACAACTCAACGATTTAAAGATCCGACAAATTCTTTTTGGCTTACCATTCTTAGAAACATGATGAATCAAATTACAACCTCAAAATCATTCTGGTTCAATTTCCCCACTAGGTTTCATGGGTTATATGATAAAATACTTGGTTTCTTCGCGTGATACATAAGAGGTTGAAAATTTTGCATACAAAGGAAAATATGATTGAAAATTATACTAGGAAACTAAGGTGGGAACAAGTTTTTGATTGAAGCATATGAAAAATGTAGTAGAAAATAATAAAAAAAAAGAGTAAATATGAAACGCAGCGGGGGAGGGGGGGAATTTCAACAATTTGTGAAGCAATCGCTTATCAATTCTTTGAACATCATACAGATCTTATAATTAAATAATATCTTATATCTTTACCATATACCAAAAAGGAAAATTTTATAAATACAACTATAAATACATAAACATATTATGTACATCACAGAGTATAAATATCAGTACTGCTCACCAACAAAGAAAAGGAAGCAGTAATACAGAGTAGAGAGTAGCGAAGAAGGGGGGAGTGACAGAGAGAGATATAGAGGAAAAGGACAGGACTGCCCTCAATTCCATAGATTTGGATGATCCCATGCACCTCTTAGCGGGAATCTCTTGGGAAGTCGGTTCTGTCAGCTTGCCTTCTTTCTCTATACTTTTAAATGCTGTGTCTGTGTGTTGATACTTGTCTTTCACCACCATATCCTCTCCGCAGCAAAACAAAACATGTCTTCCCATTCTATCCACCACCCCTTTCTCTCCTCCTCTCCGATTCCTTATTCTTCTATTTCCTTCTCCAACAAACATCCTCCCATACCATCTGCAGGTATGTTTATCGACATATTTGATCACTTTCACTTTTTATTCTTTCTTCTTTTTTCTTTTGTTCTTAATGTTAGGAATCACGGTTGCAGACATGTGTGGAGAGAGAAAAAGAATTGGAAAAAAAGAACTCTTACCAGCTACTTCTTTGTTTTTTAATATCTGTTTCTTTTCCTTTTTCTCTTTTTACCTTTTGGTTTTGCGATATGGTCGTCAGTCAGATCTTTCTTCTCTGAAAAACGTTCTTTTATAAATATATATATGGGATAACATACATTAGAAGAAAACGGGGGAAAACGCTCTGGAATTTCATAGTGATTGATTGATCATCTTTTACTCTGAATTTTCGGAGTGAAAAACCAACATGCAAAGCCAGATTATTTCTCTTTGATCAGAAATCGACATGCAATTGATATTGTTTCTGCAGGAGGGACAAAGACATTGATTACGTTCTCTTCTCTCTCTCTCTGTTTTTTCTTTTTTTTCCACCCTCTTGTTGTTAAGTGAAGACTAATATGAATTACTCGGAAACCTTTTTGTTTTTTCAAAAAAAGAATTGATCGATAATTGTTTGCTTTTAGTTCTTATTTTTACTTCCCAAAGAAAGGTGTTAAAACAGTTTAATACCAAGTTCTAAAATTATCTTTGTGGGACATTACTCTTAAAACTGTTATCTCACAGCAACATGTTGTCCATTTTCACTATTCAGGAGACCCTGATGTTTGTTTTTTTGTATGGCATTTTCTTTGCCTATCTTTGTTTTATGCTTGGTTCAAAAGTTCATAAATTACTAATCACCTCAGGTAAAAAAAGTGGATTTATTATATTAAGTCTAATTATTTGAATTTAATTATAGGCAATTTGCGGTTATGGGGAAAAGACAAAGGAGAAAACTTTGATATTCGCCCTCTATGCAGTGCTATATCCAAACCCCGCACTCAAGGTACAATGTTTACTTAATTACAATTTGAACAATTTTGGCGTCTTGGATTTTGGATTTTTTGTGCATCACCATCATTTATCACCATTTTGATACTAAGTAATTAATGTTTTATGTGCAGAATATGCTGGCGTGTTTCAAAACGGTCTGCCAGTGATAAAGTGGAAGGAGATTGTGGATGATGACATAGAACAAGGGGAAGCTCTTAAGGTAAAATCAACAGCCCCCCAACTTTTTTTTTGTTCATATATAATCATAAGCAGTGAGTGAACAAGGCCGATGAAAAGTAATTATGATGTTCCATTTTTATATAGAGATGTGATGTGATTTGCTCTTTATTTTTTTTTGTTTTTTTGGTTCTTTGTCCACAAAGGTTTTCGAATCGAATAAGATTAAGGAACGTGTTGGCACCATTAAATCCATGTTGGGATCCATGGAGGATGGAGAGATAAGCAGCTCAGCTTATGACACAGCCTGGGTCGCTCTCGTTGAAGACGTTAACGGCGGCGGAACTCCTCAGTTTCCTTCTAGCCTTGAATGGATTGCAAACAATCAGCTCCCTGATGGATCATGGGGTGATAGACAAATTTTTATGGCGCATGATCGATTGATCAACACTTTAGCATGTGTTATTGCGTTGAAAACATGGGATATTCATCCAGACAAATGCGAGAAAGGTATTGTAAAAATTCTGCTATATATATAAAACAAAAAAAGACAGTTTCCTTAATTGGGCTTAATTTGCCTAACCTTTTTATTTTATTTTATTTTCTAACTCGGTTTAATCTAACCTTTTCGTCAGCTTTTGGCTTGTTTTTGGTTTAATACATGTATGTGTATATGGATATAGGAGTGTCATTTTTCAAAGAGAACATAAGCAAACTCGAAAATGAAAATGCGGAGCATATGCCTATTGGCTTTGAAGTGGCTTTTCCTTCTCTGCTCGAAATAGCTAGAAGTTTAAACATTGAAGTACCGTATGATTCCCCTGTCTTTCAAGACATCTATGCAAAGAGAAGTCTAAAGCTCACAAGGTAGTTTCTTAACAACTCAAATTCCCAAGCTTCCACAATTATTATGTTGGTTCCTTTTGATAAATTTTATAAGCTAAAATGAAGTAAAACTCGAAAGTAGCCTTATCTTGTGTAGTTTTTAAAAAGTGTAGGACCCTTAGTCATGATCTTTACATGTATGTAATGTAATAATTATGCGTGTGGGATAGGATACCAAAGGAGATAATGTACTATGTGCCCACAACGCTACTCCATAGCCTTGAGGGGATGCCAGGATTGGACTGGGAAAAGCTTTTGAAGTTACAGTGCCAAGATGGGTCATTCTTGTTCTCTCCATCCTCCACTGCCTTCGCACTCATGCAAACTAAAGATGAGAATTGTCTCAGATATTTAAACAGAACTGTTCAAAGATTCAATGGGGGAGGTAAAGTAGTGCCTTTTTTCTATTCATTATTGGAAATCTTACTTTCACTTGTCGAAGTGTGTTTTCTTTCCTAATTTTGCGTACGTATTCTCATTTGATTTAGTCCCCAATGTGTACCCGGTTGACCTGTTCGAACATATTTGGACTGTCGACCGCTTGCAACGCCTTGGAATCTCAAGATATTTCCAGCCAGAAATTAAAGAATGCCTAGATTATGTTTATAGGTATGGCCATCATGCACTTATTTATACGAGTAACTAAGACACCAAGGAAATTAACTTTCCCAAATTTCAGATACTGGACTGAAGATGCAATTTCTTGGGCGAGAAATACTAGGGTTCAAGACATTGACGACACGGCCATGGGGTTCAGGTTACTTAGATTACATGGATACGAGGTTTCTGCTGGTATAACCTTAGGACCCCTATCTGTGCAAATGGACTGTGTCATGCATGTTTTCTTTTCTTTTTTTCTTTTTAATACCCGAACCTTGGATTTTATATGTAACAGACGTTTTCCGACATTTTGAGAAAGACGGCGAGTTCTTCTGCTTTGTTGGGCAGTCTAACCAAGCTGTAACTGGGATTTTCAACCTGTTCAGGGCTTCCCAGGTGCTGTTCCCTGGAGACAAGATTCTTGAGGATGCCAAGCGGTTTTCATCCAAATTCTTAACAGAAAAACAAGCTGCTGATGAACTTCTAGACAAATGGATCATAACCAAAGACTTACCTGGTGAGGTAATACACTCGTCGAAAATTCTTTGCCTTTCCTACTTTTTGGTTGCAATTTTTTTTATTACAAAGGCTCGGACTAGATTCTTCTTATCTAGTTATTTTCAGTCTATATCTCAGGCAACATTCATTTATATATCTACATTACTAATAAAGAAAGGCTTTTGCAAACGATTTAATTATATTAGTTTCTTTTTCCCTTTAATTGCCAATATAGTCTTTCTTTATTTTCTTAAACCCCTCCCCTCCTTTTCTTAAATTAAGGATTAGAACTGGAACTGTTTTTGAAGGCAATGTGTGTAGCTAACTGCATATATCTGATAATTTTGACCTTGGCCACCATTATCAAAAAAATGAATTAATGGTTTCATGCTATATAATATATATTGCAAAGTTGTAGATTTTATATTTAAGCGTAGCCCGAAAATTTAGTCATTATATTTATTTTGGATCTGTTATATATGTATATATAGATTTTAATACCATCTAATATTGAGTTAGCTAGATGATGGGAGGGATAACGTACCCTATCTATCAATTAAGCAACTTCTTTTTATTCCATTAAAACCCTTTACAATCCCAGTGGCACCTAACATTGCCTACTTTTTGAAATCGGTTCTCTCTACTGATCTCTTCGACTTACTTTTACTCCTTAGTCATTACTCTGTTATCCCTTTTTGTTTTCTTTCACGCACACAGTTGTGTGTGTTTTTTTAGTTAGGGCAATTCCAATGCGACAAACTCTTGTCAAGTACCCCGTTTCATCCCGACCAACCAGGCATAGAATCAACGTCTTGCCACATCGGTTTTCCAAATAAGCTAGTCATTAAAGAAGAAGAAAAAAAACCATTGCCACTTAAAAAGTTAGAAAGAGTCATTATCAAAATAACAGTAAAATTACGCAAAGCACTTACGCTTAAAACAATTTGTAGCACTTATAGTTTATTTTGCTATGGGGCACAATCTAATGACTATGAGCAGCTAGCATACCAACATAGGTAGTGGGCTTATGACAGGAAAGCCAAGTTAAAAAGCTCTTTGCTTTTATAATTTTGTTTATCTCAAAGGAAAACAAGCAAGCTTTCAACGCTACATCAAAAGCGAATAAGCCTTAAATCTTAATTTGGTCCAATAATGGAGATTAAACAGATGCTATCATTAAATACCTAAATTTAATTGTAAATGCTAATTGCTTAACAGGTTGGGTTCGCATTGAAGATTCCATGGTATGCAAGCCTGCCTAGAGTGGAAACCAGATTTTACATAGAACAATATGGGGGCGAAGATGACGTATGGATTGGAAAGACTCTTTACAGGTAGGTTATCCTTTTCTTTATCATACAGTAAAAATTAAATACTGTTATTTGTAATGAACAAAAAGAGGTGAATATTAAGACTGGGAAGTGATTCAAAAGAGTTAATCTTGCTATAATTCTTCCATAAAATTAATTTAAGTTGAAGATGATGACATTTAGATATGGTCTTGGATCCCATCATTTCTTTCCCTCAGGTCGCGATCTCCCGCTTTTCTTTATTTGGTTTACTGCGTCTCAATTTTTACTTTGTTTCTTGCTGTTTAATTTTTAAAACAGTCAGCTTTGACATCTCGCAAAGTCCAACCTAGCTAGATACCAAGGTTTTGGCCAGTATTCTCATGATTAACACCCCAGTTGGCTTTGTTGCCTGCATGATTAAGGAGTATAATATTGGCTGTCTTGGCCCACCTACAGGGACCCATTCGAATATTGTTTTAGATATCTTGTTTGTCTGCATGCACTGTGGCATGAAGATGGATTTAATACAATAGTTGTCTAGATAGTTGAGTGTTTCCTTGATGGAAGTGCCTAGTTGCCATTATTAGAGTGCATGCTTTCTGTTTAAATTCTTAAAAACAATATTGTCTCAAAAGATTCATCTTTGTGATTGCCAATTAGATTAAAGAAACAAGATACATTCTTTACATTAATATTGTATTCGCGTCATAGAATGTACACTGATCACGTACCATAATCATGAGCAGCAATAAAATTCTATGCCTGTCCCAGCTTTTTGGCTGGCCAATCACTCAACCCCACAAAACCCCTTATATATCTTATTCCAAAAAGAAAACTACTACTAATTATATAATAAGTTTTAGGGATGATTAATTTCATGCATTTAAATTTTTTTTTTTTTAATTATACCTCTTTAGAGTATATTTGATACTTTAAGGTGTGTATATGTATATATAGTTATTTGACTCTCTAATGAGTTTTTGATGCAGGATGCGTTATGTGAACAACAATGTGTACCTTGAGCTTGCAAAACTAGACTACAATAATTGCCAAGCTTTACATCAGATGGAATGGAATAGTATACAAAAGTAAGCATCCCAATCATATATTCCCCGGTTGCTCAATTTCTTACAATGATTCCCACAAAAGTGGATTAGAGACAGAGTCAAACCCAATACTCTCCAGGAATAGCTTTGACATAAACTTAACTTTTTTAATTCGGCTATCAAATTTTTCGAAGCAGGATTGCTTTTCAGTGATCTTAAGCAGTGCGATAATCATATTGATTAATAAGATAGTTTTGTATATCAACGAGTCATATATGTTATGATTTGAGCAGGTGGTACTCGGAAATGAATCTTGGTGATTTTGGGGTGAGCAGAAGATCTCTTCTCTTAACTTATTTCATGGCAGCAGCCAGCATATTCGAGCCAGAAAGGTCACAAGAGCGGCTGGCATGGGCTAAGACTGCCTTCTTGGTCGAGGCGATCGCTTGTTCTTTTGACAATGAAATGAGACCTAGTGAGCAGAGAAAAGCATTTGTCCAAGTCTTCAGAAGTGTTGTTGATGCACGATTTAGCCACATAAATGGAAGGTAAATTATTTAATTAAATCCCTAAACTAATCTAAACCATAAACTTGTCTTTGACTCGAGTCTTGGCCGTCAAATTAGTGAAATCAAAAATGGCCTTTCGCAGTCGATGCATGCAGGTGAGATAATTGGAATCGTTCTTAAGTAGTGTTAATTACTGCAAGGTGATTATGCTTTTAATCACATTATTTAGCAATTTTAATTCTTGCCTTACATTACATGGGAAGAAATTATTGCAATTGGTTAGAAAAATAAAATAATATATATATGGGCGTGTATAAAAATAAAAAAAAATAGATTCTTTGAGGTGTGGAGAATAATTTTGTTTTCTTAAATTAAAATCTGTACTGTAAGTACTAGTCAACAAAAAAAAATTGTACTTGAACGTAAGCCAGTGATGTTGAGGGGGTGCGGGTCAATCGGTTGTGTCCAACAAAGCCTGACAAGGAAAGTGATGTTTACATGTGATTTTTGTTGCAGGAAGTTGGACTCAAACAGGAGGGTACAGAAGCTGATAGACACTTTGCTTCGGACCCTGAACCACCTATCATTGGATGCACTTGTGGCTCATGGTCGAGACATTAGCTGCAGCATTCGCCGTGCTGTAAGTAATGATATTTTTATCTGTCGTTATAGTAAATTTCACATGCAAACAGTAAAATCTTTGAGTGAAAATTGTCCAAGTTCCCTGCCCCATGAGTCAATTTTGCAGCTACCTGCTGTCAGAAACTACCAAAGAACTCATTCCAATGTGTTAATTTGGTGCTTTGTGATTTCGTTTTCATTTTTCTTCTGGGAGAGAAAACAGTGGGAAAAGTGGATGCTGATGTGGCTAGAGGAAGGCGATAGGCACCAAGGAGTAGCAGAGTTAGTGGTGCAAACGATAAATCTTAGCTCTGGCCGTTGGTCCTTGGAGGAGCTGTTGTCTCATCCCCAATACGAGCGACTCTCCAGTCTCACCAATACAGTTTGCCATCAGCTTTGTCACTACCAAAAGCAAAAGGTCAGTTGCGTGAAACCAAGACTGTACCTAGCTAGCTTCGACAAATGAAATGCTTCTCTCTGGAATCTTTCTCTCTGGCTGCATTCTCTCAGCATCTTCCTTCTACTTTTATACCTACACTAGTATGCAAACAGTATACATTTATTTGTCAATTTCTTTTGAGTCATTATGGGTTTTCCCCAAATCCTAGGCAAGAAAGCATGCACTTCTACCCAACATCAAGGCCATAAAAAATAATTCCAAGCATTTGTATATAGATGCTACTTTAATTTGTGAAAACAGATTCATTGAGCTATACATGCATGGCAAAAGTGGAGGAGTAATTTAATGGTCTTGAGAATGGATGATTTCAAAACAAAAAAAATGCCCACTGACCAATTGATGAAGGTAATTCCAAGCATGGGGTTAATTGTCACCAGGTCAAACAATTAAGCTATATAATCCATGTAAAGTAAGAAGGCTTCATGCATTTAACTTTTGCTCATCAATTTGTTGTAAACTGCTTCAGGTACATGACAATGGGTGCTATAATACTGATACGGACAACAGCAGAAGCCAGAAAATAGAGTCCGACATGCAACAACTTGTTCAATCAGTACTGCAACATTGCTCAGATGGCATCAACCCAGATATCAAGCATACATTTCTTACAGTGGCAAGGAGTTATTACTATGCTGCACACTGTGACTTAGAGACCATGACATTTCACATTGCTAAAGTACTCTTTGAGAAAGTACGCTGATCAATCCTTTTATTAAGGTTGATGTGACCAGTTTTGCGCATCAACTCCATTTATGTGTAAAGCAAGTTGTTAAAAGGGAAATTGATCATTTAGATCTGATTTCAAGACCACAGAAAAATCCAACAAATCTTTTTAGTCTTTGAGATACATAGGGTCCTCATGAAAGCAAATAGACAAATGATAAAAGCAATGGCTAAATATATGCCTTTGACAAGATCCGTCGTTTGTCCAATTATACAAAATATCCGGTCATCTTGATTTTGATCATGCAACTTAGTTGTGTCATGATAAATGAAATGACAATAAATGATTATAAATTAAATTCCCAAAAGAAAAATCTGATTTAGGTAACATTGCAAAATCCATGAAATTGCCAAATAAAGTATTTTTGGATGTTCCTCTCTCCAACCACCATATTTGATTTCTGATTTATATAATTCCAGGATGAATGAGAGAGAGACACAAAACATTTGCATGATTGTGGTCTTATAGTGAGATCCTATGTAGCCAGCGTTGAGATCAAGACAGCAATTAGACACATGGATTACCGACGAGTGCTTCCAATCCAACTCAATTTTACCTTGACAAGAATGCTCAAGACAAAAAGACAAATCATTGTTCCTAGGAACCAAACCAAGATTTAAGCCTAGGTGACAAAGCAATCACAACATTTTTACTGATTGACCAGCGCACAAGAAAACAAGAGATCTCTGCAGAAAATTTAGATAGTGGGTGCATACAGTTAACCACATTAAATTGTTTCACCTCCTTTGAGCTTTGTTTGAGATAATGCCTTCTCCTAAAGTATAGCCAAAGATGGCAGACATGGCAAGGTTGGTGCACCTTTTAACATGATCAGGTGGAAATTCAAAAATCAGAACCTCCTCCACCTTTGGTGGCTTTTCACACATTTCGTAATGCTACTACCACATTTTGGTTTGTCTCCAGGTCCCATTAATGGGCATTGCTGCTCTTAATTTCGTGTCATAATCAGTGTTGGGAATAATGATGGTATGAAAATCAGATTATCAGTTTCAACTTGTTGGGTAATGTGAGCCTTATTTCTATTGGATTGGGGTGTTTAACAAGATAAGAAACACTATACTATCCTACATCCATCATTTGTGCCTCCAACTAACTACAACAAAAAGATGTTGACTGAACTTGTAAAAATCTTCACATTGACCTAATAACATTATCTGATTACTAATCCCAAATTTTTTTTTTCTTAGAGATGTAATGGGTACTTTATAATGCGTATTTTGTATTATTCGACCTAATTAAATAGGATTTCAAGGGATCATATTAATTGAGTTCTAGAAGGTTTGATTGGCAAAACTACTAATCTTCATGGATTCAAGGAATAGTTACAGGGAAAACACTCTCTGAACGCAATCATAAATAATAATTTGTAATATCAAATATAAGTTTTATATATATTTTAATTTGTTTATAAATTACTTATAATTAATTTGATACTTACTAAAATTCATTAATTGTTTTAGATATGATTTAAGTTTTAATTTATTTTTTGTGAGTTAATTTTAATTTATTAATTTAATTTTTATTAATAATATATATAAAAATTGATTTTAACTTTATTTTTATTTTGAGTTGGAATTCAAATTTTTTTAAGAATATTAATAATCAAATGTTGGTATTAAATGTTGATTTTTAATCAAGTTCGAATAAAGTATGACTAGTTTAATTTCGATTGAGTTTGGGTTTGAACACCTCTAAATTATTGTCATTCATATTTCTTTTCAAATGAAAAAAAAAAAAAGGAGTTTTGAGTCTTCAATTTCATGAAAAGAAAGGGCAAAATACTACTAATTAAAGCACTCAATTAACTAATTCAGGAATATCAATCGTAACACTACGTCAAGCAAATGCATCTGGAGTATATATTTTAGATTGCATCACATTTTCCAAGAGGATAAATAACAAAAAAGTAGTAGTAGGTGGAATGAATTTACCTTAGGAGGTTTAAAATTTGTCATTTACAGTTAATTATGCTGTATTTTTTTCAATAAAATTAATGTTAACATTAATAATAAGATTAAAAAAAAAAAGAAAATTCTTGAAAATAAAATTAACAATATATAACGTAATTAAATGTGGAAATGTTTTCTACAATATAACCTTTGAAATATGCTGAAAAGAACAGCCTAACAACATGGGGCCTAATTAAGGGGGCAGCAAGTAGGAGCAGGACCACAAGAGTAATAATCAAAGGGATTACAAACCCCACAGCACATTTCCAGACCAAATAATTTGTACGGAGCAGAGAACCTGGGAATTGACATGGGCAGGCTCAAATATAAGAACAGGTCTAGGACTACGCATGCGACACAAATCCATTTGAGTTGGTTGGCATCATCAACTCTTCATTTGTTTGGCATTTTCTGGAATCATGAAAAGAGAAAGCAGCAGGGCAGAGCCAGAGGGATTGACAGCATGGAGTTAAAGTTGGAATTATTCATCAATGGCCATGTTGGCTACAAAACAACGATATGGACGAATTACACTGGAAAATAAAAAAAATAAAAAAAATGCAGAGCAAAGCAAGAATCGATACGAAAGCAGGAATCAGTGAACCCTCGTTTGGACGAAAACCCATTTTAGCAATGATCCACCAATGTGTGATCCGCAGCTTCATAAATCTTGTTGAATCAGACGAGGGCCCCGTGAGCCTCTGATCTTGCTTGTTTCTTTGCTGTCCAAGCGGCGAACATGCAGGTGAGACGGGACCCATCTCCCCGAGAACAATAACTTATGGCAAACCTCTTCCTGGGGCCTCCACCATTGTTGCCCGAATTTCGACCACAAAAACCAATTTCTCTCTTTGGATAAGTAACTTTGGTCCTGTCAAAAAATTGTCCATGTTCCACAACTATATCTATACCACTCTTACCAACCTACTTTTTTGCTTGCAAAATTTTACTCGAGTTGCATTCCATGTTTTTCGTGGCTGTGCCCCACACTGCTGCGAGTCTACGCTTCAAGCCAACCATTGGCATCTACCTGTTATAAACACACTTGAACCTCCACAAAGTGCTTGTCCTTGATATGCTCGCTTAAAGGGGAGCCATAAGAATCTTATCTGAGCTTTACAAATATGCAAAGCAGAGCTGGGTATATAACAGATCAACACGCACGTCTAATCATTAAAATTGCAAAGCTAGAGTCATTTTGAAATGGAAAATTCAAGAGTGTTGCAAACAAGGATAGGACTATATAACAGCATAATTGAAGCGTTACAAAAATACAAGGTACAACGAAAGATAACGCTCACAACCACATACAGGACACCAAACCATTTGTTACGAATAATCTGTTCTTGGATCTCATCTTTGATATACCTAAAGCTCTCTAATGTCCAATCTCTGCATTTCAAGAAAAATGGGTGACAGAAATTCCAAAATTCCATAGAAACAGTATCTAATCATACTCCAACTCATCTGGTGTAACTGGCCGTTTGAGGGGGATGATTGATTTCTTTTCAATATCTCTAGATAATGCTTTCCTCATATCTGAAAACAAACCACCAAAATGGAAGGTAAAGAGGCAATATATGTCGAGCCAAAAAGAGAAAAGTAATACTCTGGTTGGCCATCGAAACCCACTTACCTAACCCATCTTCCTCTCCTGAGTAATAGCGCAACACCCTTCGGTATATTACATACCCAAGCTGCAAATAAAAAAATGTTATTGAACACTTTTTCCATTTATACATATGATCACAAACACAAATATATGCACACATGACAAAGAAAAAGAGAGAGCATCATCATGAATCTGACACCTTGGGAAGCATTGCTTCCATGCAAACAAAATGGTTTAATGGACATAGTCCCCTAGTTCCTTGTCATGAACAGGTACAGATTTATTACTAGCAAACAAACTAGGCAGTTGGAGAGTTAATAGAAGTTCACTTGAGAGGGAGAAACATGGCAGGCAGCCAAATCAACAAGCAAAAATGCGGTCAGTCAATGGTGTCAACTTGTATTGATGGTGAAATGAAAAGGAGAAACAGGGTGGAGGTATGGAACACATTGGTGAGAAAGTGTGTACCATACAGCAAATGCAAATTTTAATTGCTGCAAGATTTTGTATTTAAGTGCCCCTAATTGATCTGAAGGTAACTTTGACTGACTAATGAAGTTGCACTGAAGTGGTGGACGTTACGACTTCCTATTCAAATGCCCTCAATCCAATTCAATACAGATAGGATAATTTGATGACAAAAGAATGAATTTATCAAATAAAATTGCCCATCAGCAGAAGACTTGTTTGAAGTTAGGAGTTCCCCTCCAAACTAACAACCTAACCACTTCCTTTTGGCTACCATCTGAAAGGAAAAGGCATAGATAAGATTCAAAGATTCCTAGGTTTAAGTACAAGCAAAATTTTAATCATCTAACAACAAACAGGAATAGATGTTTCAATTAGAACAAAAGGGAGTTCCAGAAATTCAAGCCTTGCCAGAAAAACAGCTCCCTTGATATACAACAAATTATCAAGCAGCCTAAAAAACATTCCAGCATGTGGTCAACATGAAAAAGATTGTGCAATGAGATAGAGTAGTTGAGAAGAAAAAAGAAAAGCAGTGTCCTAATTTAGAAATTAGACCTAATAAGGAACCTAAATTAATTTTAAAAATGACAAAATATTTAATAATATACACCAAGCACAAAGCTTTATGGGAAAGAATATATCTCCTCTGTCTGCAAGTAAGACATGGGACAGATTTTCTTGCCAAAAAAAAAAAAGCAAATTAACATCAAAGATGTGAAAACAGAGTGGAGGGATCACAAGAGAACATATTGGACTAGTTCATATATGTCTGGGCCTCATACATACATCATGAAATAGGAAAGTTGCAATTTTAGAGAGAACTATTTACGGGTATAACCTATTTTTTGTTTACAGCTTACAGATGATACTCCTCATCCCTCTAATATTCTTTATCAGAAAATGTCATCAATTACATTTGGAGATTTGAAAATAGAAATAATACAGAGAGAACTACAGATCTATGAAATTCTTCATGAACTACTTTATTCTATAACTTTCATTCATTTCGTAAAAAAAATAGAAGAATGTTAGCAAATATAACTAAAGTTCATTGTATAACCCTTTACTTAAGATCACAACAAGTGGAACTTGCGATGTGCCCTAATCTTGTTGCTTGCCTGACATCAGATTCGTAAATCCTAATATAGGTAAACATTTGTGTTGCATACAGTAAAGATGTTAGTCAAAGCATGTTTGTGTGTCTATATATACATAAATAAAATTTGTTATTAGTAATATCATCAATATATATGTTCTTAGTTTACTTGACATTATAATAATCCATAAGAAGAAAGTGTTCAAGAAAACAATATATTCATCAGTAATTACTAAAATATGCATTATAAGCTATGTGGAGTTAAATTCAAGACATAATATCTAAAAAAAACCCCTAAACTATTCAAAAAAATTTAAATAAGCTTTTATACATTTTATGCGTTCAATCAAGTCTTCATACTTTTATTTTGAGTCAACTAAGCCCTTATACTTTTATTTTGAATCAAATAAGCTCTTATGACTAATGATTAACTTAGTCAAAATGCCATTTGTCATTTTATTTCGCATGATGCTAACGTAACATGCTATCTATCATAATTGATAATGATGTGGCATTCTGACATATCATAATTGATGATGGCATGACATACTAATTTGGCTTGATAATATGACTATGTGAAATTTTTCACCCTCCACATCAATGTCATGAGGATATAAAATGATAAGTGACATTTTGACCAATGGCAATTAATCAATCATTAGTCATTATTTCACCTAAAATAAAAATACAAGGACTTGATTGAACGCAATACAAGAATAAGGGCATATTTGATTTTTTTTTTTTGAATAGTTTAGGAGCTTCTTTGAGCATTACGCCTAAATTCAACAATAAAGTTGAATCTCAGGAGAAAAATGAGCAAATATGCCCATTAATAACACATTTCTGACATTCAGCTCGCTAGAAAACGTAGTGAAGGCTATTTTTTGATGTATTTAATCAGAAAAGAACCTCAGAAATACAGGCCATCACTTAGAACCTGCAATTATCTACTTCAAACTTATTAGTTAATAAGAAAAATGATTTTGACAACTAAGAACTCTCTACTGGCTACTGCTTTTGACAAGGGACAACCTAAATCAACAAGATCCAGAATTCATCCTCTGGCAATATAGATGCAACACCTTGTTAGCAAGGAATGAAACAGGTTGCTTGGCACTTTGGAATGATGCGCGTTGAGGTGGTTGAGATTTTCAAGAAGCGTGTATTGGCAGGGCTTTCAAAAAGACTTCTCCAAAACTAGAAACTCCTTTAGGAGGGAAACCAAATTTATTTTTTTAAAAAAAAAAATGATAGAATTCAATTTCAAAACATATAGAGTGGTAAGCCACATGCTAATACTACAAAGGCAGACCCAGCTTACTTGAGACTGAAGATGGGACAATATCATATAACAATAATAGTTTTGAATTTAACTAGATATACTCTTTATTTAATAGCTTACCATAACATGATAATTAGAACAATCTTCTTCAAGATAATGACAAGATACACTTGAATTAAAGTACTCATTTAATTAATCTAACAGAAAGATAAAAATATTGCAATTTTATACTACATCACAATGAAAAATTGGACTTAAAAGTATAACAATACTCATGCTATTCTCAAAACCAAAGCAAAAGCTTTAACATCAATCTGAATTCTGATGAGATAAAAGACCACAAAATGCAATTCTGATTTTTTTATTTAGAGTGAGCTCAAATAAAGGATGCTTTTAGAAATAAAATCTGAGCAATTTTTTTTTTCAAAATTTACCTATTTCTGTCTTCCTTTTTTAATCTCTCATGCCATGATGAAGAAATCATTAATACACTGGAACAACCATCTCTTCTTCTAACCTGTGAATTCACACTTGGTGGAGTTTGGTTCAAAAATCTCAGTAGTGGACATAATTTATGAATCTATTAGCAGCTTTATACTCTAAAGTCTAAACCAACTCTCAAAACTTTTGGAATCTCATGGGGATGTTGCTCCATCCTACTCACTTGACAATTACTCAACCTGATCAATTCCATCCTCTTGTGCAACATCAACAACCAAATTCATTGCCAAGGAATATGGACCAGAAACAAACATGCATACAAAGACCAAAGATTGGAAAACAAATGTGGAGCTGACGGGGAACTACAACAGAGCACCTTATCTAGCTATGAACTGAATTCAAGGCCAGGATGAAGGACAAATGCCAACTATCTAGTTGCATTATAAATAGCTATTTAAAATGGTTTCTTAAGATCCTGGATTCCAGTTGCTGTTACCCACTAGTGTATAGTTAAGGACAGTGTGCATGCTAGCCATGTTTCCAAGCTTCACGAAATCAAACATTTTAACTAACAAGTAATTCTAGATCTTAATACAAACATCAAATACACACAAACACACATCATGCTTCCGAACAAGGATGGTTAGACACTAAAATTTGATACACAACCACTGACAAGGGAAAAATGAGATTGCAAGACAGAAAAAGAATCTGAAGTTATAGAACTATTACCTTTTCATACATCTTTATGGCTGGAGTATTAGAAGCCCTCACAAAAAGATCCACAAAGTATGCCTTATCACTGCCAAAAGATATTTCTTATTGATGACAGAGGAGAGAACAAGAATACAAATACTGAAAAGGAAACTAGAGAATGCATCAGGGAAACATTAGTGCTAGGCAAGATATAGTGATGTTTCTTTTCATTCAATTACACGTAAGAAAGGTGAATCAGATTATTTAATCTAATAACACTAGCATGTAATAAACAAAGAAATTATCATGCATGTTATCCAAGGCCTGGCTTATGTCAATGTCACACAAAATTGACTGAAGGAAAAAAACTTAGCAAGATAAAAATTTTATCAAGCATAATGTAATCAATGTCAAAGCTAGAAACGAACAAGGTATAAAAATGTTAAAAGAAATAACAAAACCAGAACCCTTTTCAATAGGTTAAGGTTAGTTTCAAATGAAGATTTCCTACACAAAATGATCAGATGATGCTAATGACTGTGCTTGTGTCGATACTTCACCCTTTTCATTTTAGTAAAAATCATAGCTTGTGTCCAGAACCTTGTATAATTTTCATCCAAGAAATCTACAAATGAACCTTACAACTATTTTAGAAGTTCACATCAAATATAAGAACCTAGAAATTTGTGTCAGTCAAATCAGTGCACGTTAAGACCTCCTAAGACAAAGTGAGAATAACCAGTGTAGTCAAAGATTCTCAAGGTGCAATGGAGGCATTAAGACCTTTGTATCAAGGCACAAACTGCTAACAAAAGTACACCAATAAATTGTGCAAATATCCATAACACCACAATAGAGGATAGATGTTATAATATACTAGAATCTCATTTTTCTTATTCACTATGCCATGCTTCTCATCAGCAATGATAGAGTCGTGGTCATAGTGAAGATATAATTTAGCATGAATACCAGAAATATGAGATATTGGCGACACAAATACATTAAGAAGAAGCTAACTTTAAATGATAAAGAGATATTGGAAATAAATTAGACATTAAATGTAAACCACTCTTACATCTTATCGCTGATGTCTTCCAAAAGGTTCATCAGTTTCTTAGCAAGCTGCTGCCTGCGATATTCTGGTGCTACGGTGACTGCTGTTACATGGCCATGCCAAGACTCACCTTGCCCCTCAACTTTTCCCATAACTGCAACAATTTCAAAGGAATTAAATCCAGAACATAATCTCAAAAGAGCATAGTTGATAAGAAGCATTTCCCTGTTCAAATGAAATCTTGAACATGACCAACTTCTGAAAAACTGTTATTCTAATTGCTTATAGTAATAAATTAATTACAGAAGGCAATGAACATCAGAATTAGAACTTGATTATTGTTTTCAAATTATGAGAGTTAAATTCCCGATTAACTTTTTAGCAGTAACAAGAATAAAATAAATCCCTAGTCAGATTCTTGTAAATTTTAATCTAATTCAAAGAAAAATGAAAATGGAAACTATAGTTAGGATAGAGAGATCAGAGAGCATACTGTAACCCATGATACGTTTGCCGGGGCCTTCAGCTACATGAAAATAATCGGGCCATCGAGCTAAATAGGTCATGTAGAATGACATGTTAAACTGTGAAAATCAAAAAATTTCGATTAATGGAAACAATTTAGAACTCGTCAGAGCATTGTTCGAACTTTTTAAAAATAAAAGGAAAAGAGTTAAAAAGCTTACTGTTTCGGTTAAGTGGTCGAGGTTGACGGAAGCGAAACGAAGAAGATCATTGCAGCAAAATCTGCGAATCGTCGTCATATCTCTCCTCGCTCTTCTCTCCGTCTCGGGCTGGCGGGACTGGAGGAAGCTTTATGAAACGCAGGGCAGCAGAATCGTGGTTCGGAAGTCAATCTGGCACGCTGTAAGAAAAGTAGATTCTTTGGATTCTATCCCCGTGGGCGTTAATGGACTCAATTGGGCCATGTAGGTCACATGGTTTGTTTGGACTAGGAATCCAATAACTTCTCTCCTGGCCAATTTTTACAATTTATAATTTGGGCCTACCCGGGTCTATTTCAATGTCCACCGGGCAGTCAATAACCGAAACAAAACGACCGCCGGTTGATCCACCCTTACAGTCATCATAATCTTTGTCGAATCTCAAACCTAGATCAGGCCTCGGACAATACTGTGATCAAACCCTAGAGATGGATCTCCTCAAACAAGAACTTCTTAAGAAACGGCAGAGCCTAGCTCAGGAGACCGGCGGCAGGCGCGTCTTCAAACGATCCGAAATGGAACAAAAGCAAATCCAAAAGCTTCGCGAGCAAGAGAAACGCGAACTCGAAGCTAAATCTCGCCGCCAATCCACCACATCCTCCTCCACCACCAACGCCACTTCCGCCAAATCAAATCCCTCCGCTTCCAGCACGGCATCCACGACCGCAACTTCCACCGCCGGTTCCTCCAAATCCCTCACCGATGAACAAAACATCGACAACCTCGACCTTCCAAGGCAAGAAGTCATCCGGCGCCTCCGCTTCCTCAAACAGCCAATCACTCTCTTTGGCGAAGACGACGCAGCTCGTCTTGACAGGTTAAAATACGTCTTAAAAGCCGGGCTTTTCGAGGTTGATAGCGATATGACCGAGGGTCAAACCAATGATTTCTTGAGAGACATTGCGGAGCTGCGGAAGCGGCAGAAGACGGGGATGTTGAGCGAGAGGAAGAGAAAGGATAGGGAAGAAGGGGGAGGAGGAGAGGATGGGGAAGGAGGCGGAGGAGAAGAGGAGTTGAGTGGTGATGGTGGGTCCAGTGGAGTCGATATGGATAAGGATTTGAAAAGAATGAAGGCGAATTTCGATGAGTTATGTGATGAAGATAAGATTCTGGTGTTTTTCAAGAGGTTGTTGAATGAGTGGAACCAGGAGCTGGATGAGATGGGTGAGGCTGAGAAGAGGACTGCGAAAGGGAAGTCCATGGTCGCCACGTTCAAGCAGTGCGCCCGGTATTTAAATCCGTTGTTCAAGTTTTGTCGGAAGAAGGTAAGTTATTTTTGATGATTTAAAAGATTTCACTTTTTTGAATCTTTTTTGTTTAATGTTAACTTGTTAAATGGTAGAGAATAGGAGCTCTAAGTTAAAGAATTGAAATTTTCCTTGAAATGAAAATGGAATCATTGAGAATGAGTGATTAAAACCAGTTATTAGAAATCGAGATGGGAGGTACAAGACTCTTATTTGCCTGTAAAAATGACTTTGTTCAACATTGCGAGATGTTCTGTTCTGTCTGCTAAATCTATGGGGCTAGAGATGTATGAGATTGTAGAAAGCAATGGGTTGAACCATAGCTACTATGTGGTAGCTACAGTTGCCCTTCTCTTGAATTCAAGTTGGAATGTTTGTGATCAAAGTGGTGACCGGTATCTGAATATCTTTGGATATTTATGAGGGTTATTAAATTCATCCTCATATTCTTAGTAGAATCACCAGTCTTTTTGTAATGAAATACATTTAGGCAGAGTTTATCTACCAGTCTCTCACTAATTTTTTTTTTTTTTTAGATTTATTCCCTTTAAGCACTTAAATAGCTGCTAGGGGTGGGGAACTTGGAAGAAAGAAAGAACAAGCTCTGAATCTACCAGCACCAAATCATGTTGATGATCTGTAAATTCTGATTTTGCTGAATGTGGGTTCTAGGCTAATTGAGAGAGTTTTAAACTTGTTAATGTGGTAAAAAGTTCAAATAACATCTAACATAGGTATTAGCTGATTAATTGCTCATGAAAAATGTTTTTAGGTGATATTTTGTTAAACAGGCAATTAACTGTCTAATCAGATAGGAGATTCATCTTATATGAAGGTTATGTCAACCATGTTGCACAGCTCAATTATCTTATTTTTACTGTCTGCTTTCTAGTCGATTTAAAGCCAAAGCATGTTCTACAGCTTTCGTCTGGGTGGATTGCTCCCTGTTGCTGATAAATTGAAGTCACCAAGTAAACCTGTAGTTTCTCTTCCGTAATTGAATGTTTTACTTTTAAGCTCTGAAAGCACATGCTCCTTCAGTATGATTCATTCACAAGATGATTCTCATGCTGTGCTGGATGTTATGAAGTTATCACTCTAACATATGACTGAGTGCCAATGCTATGAACATGTATATTATCAATTAAAAGTGTTCCCTTCTCTCTGACAAAGTAAAAATAAAGTGAAGACATTGCACTATGTACTTGGGTATCCTCTCTCTCTGTGTATCAACATCTGCACGTCTGTGTGTGTGTGTGTGTTTGACTTTGCTCAGAGAACTTTGCATTTATGAAACCCCATATTTAATTGTTATGTTCTAATGACAGGTTCTTCCAGATGATATCTGTCAAGCATTGTTGGTAGTGGTTGAGTGCTGCATGAAGCGGGACTACCTGGCTGCAATGGATCAGTACATTAAGTTAGCTATTGGTAATGCACCCTGGCCAATTGGTGTCACGATGGTTGGTATCCATGAACGTTCAGCTCGTGAGAAGATCTACACTAATAGTGTTGCCCACATAATGAATGATGAGACAACTCGCAAATACTTGCAGTCGGTCAAAAGATTAATGACCTTTTGCCAACGACGTTATCCCACCCTTCCATCTAAAGCAGTTGAGTTCAACAGTTTGGCTAATGGCAGCGACTTACAGTCACTGCTAGCAGAAGAGAAGGTTTCTGGGGGTAGTTCCTCAGATGACAGGCTTAGGTTAATGCCTGCTCCAAAGGAAAGCTAGTTATCATTTGCATGATGTTTTATGTAAACAATATGCTTGAACGTGTTACTGTTAAGAACACATCATGGCTAGACTCAGGGAAGCATTGTTTAGAACTATATATATATGAAAAATTTAGTTTAGTTTTAGTTAACGGAAGCTATATATATGACAAAATTTCCAACTGTAACATATGGAAATTTTTGAGTGTCTCTGGAAGCTCTTTCATTTTTTGGACGCAATGCAAGAGCAGAGCAAAGCTTATTGAAGTATGTAAGACCAACCACGGTGTAAAGCACTAGCTATCGCACCAAAGATACCACAGAGAAAAAAGCTAGAACTGCTGACGCTTGTTTCTCGCCAATATAAATTAAGGTAGGACTTATTACCGCGTGTACGGTGGGATGGGTACTAAAAGAAAAGAAATTTATCGGATATGAAAAAAGTGAGTACTAGACTTGGCTAAGACCAAGCATCAAAATCAAGCATCCTATTGGTCCAAGTAATATCAACTTATCCAAAGATCCAAATCCAAACACCGCCACCTGTCTAAAATCATCCTCTTTCGTAATCCATCACACAAATCTCCAAGCCAAAGCTCTCCACAAACACCAACAAAAACAAACTCCTACTGCAGCTCAACATCCATCATCTACATCGCCATGGCAACGCAAGCAGGCCTCTTCACCCCCACAATCAGCACCCCGAAATCCCTGGTGCCATGGAAGCCATCCTGGTCATTTTCATTCGCTACCCCCAAGTCCCTCAACCTCTCCATGGCTCACAGTACCATTAGGGCTGCAGCTGCAGACCAGGAGGCTGCCACGAAGGAAGAAGCTCCCGTGGGCTTCACCCCTCCCGAATTGGACCCAAACACTCCATCACCCATGTTTTCAGGAAGCACGGGAGGGCTGCTAAGAAAGGCCCAGGTTGAAGAATTCTACGTCATCACATGGGATTCACCCAGAGAACAAATCTTTGAAATGCCAACTGGAGGCGCAGCCATCATGAGGCAAGGACCTAACTTGCTCAAGTTGGCCAGGAAAGAGCAGTGCTTGGCGCTCGGTACCAGACTGAGGTCTAAGTACAAGATCAACTACCAGTTTTACAGGGTTTTCCCCAATGGTGAGGTTCAATATCTTCACCCCAAAGATGGAGTTTATCCTGAGAAAGTGAACCCTGGTCGTCAAGGAGTGGGGCAGAACTTCAGATCAATTGGGAAGAATGTGAGTCCCATTGAAGTTAAGTTCACCGGGAAACAAGTTTATGACTTGTAAGAGACACTTGGAAGGGTGCTTAGTGGGAGAGATGATGATGTAACCATGATTAAGTGATTATAAATGTTTCTGTTAATTGTTTCATGTACTTCCTTTTCACCTTTATCCCCTGGCCATTCGCCTCCTGTAATTCATGCATTTTCTAAGGCTTATGAAATGTTTGGACAAGTTCAAAGTTCTCGGTGATAAAACATTTTAATCAACTCTAAAACTTCTTTATGACTGTGACTGCCGACATAAGTAGCATGTAAAGCAATTTAATCGGAAGCTATTATGGGCTCTGGCAATGGACCTTGTAATGGATCCTAAGAGAGGATGTAAATGGCTTCTTAATTTCTAAAGTTCTTCCTCATTTTTGATAGTGAAATCTAAGAAAGCCAAAACCCAATCACAACTTCCTTTTTTTTACAAACTTATAAAAAGTTTAAATGAAATAAAATTCTTCTACTTGTTATTATAATGAGTTAAAAGTCACACACACACACATATATATAACAACTTCTCCCAAGAGTTCTTTTTTTTTCTTTTCAAAATAATAATGTTGGGCATGATACTCAAATAAGTTCCTAAACTATTCAAGAATATTCAAATAAGCCCGTATTCTTTTATTGCGTTCAATTAAACTCTTATTCTTTTATTTTGGATCAAATAAGCCTTAACTAAGGATTGATTAATTGTCATTAGTCAAAATATCACTTCTCATTTTATATCCACTTGACACTGACATGATGTTGATGTAGATGGTGAAAAATGCCACATAGTTATGTTATGATGCCAAATTAGGATGTCCTGTAATCATCAATTATGATATGTCAACATATCACATTATCATTAATTATGATATGTTAACATACCACGTCAACGTCATGTAATATAAAATAATAAGTGAGATTTTGACTAAGTTAATTATTAGTAATAAGGGTTTATTTGATTCAAAATAAAAGTATAAGGACCTAATTAAACCTAATAGAGGTACAAAGGCTTATTTGAATTTTCCTAAATAGTTTAGAAAATTTTTTATATATTATGCCATAATATTGTAGTTGGTATATGCCTTTAAGCAAATTGGATTGGCCAAAGAATATATATTGTCAATTAATGCATACCTAATCGCATAATTATATGTGATGGAGGTTTTTCTTCATGTTAATGCAATAATAAGAAGTTTTAAGTATTAATTAGATGAAGCTCATGGAACATAAAGGCCTTGTAAGAGAATTGTAAAGTTGTTATAATTATGAGATCACTATGCATCAAAGTCATGTTCCTAAAATTATTCTTGGTCATTGTATTGTCAAAATAAGGCATTGACAATACTCAAATACTGGTACATGTTAAGCCTCTTTACTTGGGAATAAGCAATCGATCTCATAGATTGAAATATATGGAATACTTAAAGATAACAATGGGTGCTTGTTAAAGAATAAGTTCACTGAGTATGATGTGCTATGAGAACTCCATCTGGTGTTTCACTCAAGTGTATTGGAATATATTCTTATGTGATAGTAGTGTAACTAGTCCTTATACTTGAAACACTAAGTTATCTTGTATGGGGAATGATGTACTTTAATTTTACCTTTACGGATTTGGAGGTGACTAGAAGCCTAAACAAGGTGTTTTTAGGTATGCCATGAAGTATGCGAAGGTGAATGAGTATTCAAGAGAGGATTCATCACCCCAAGTGATATGAGAGGATGTATCTCACTTGTTCTCAATTTTTGATTAACTTGTATAAAGTCTTTAGCTAAAGTATGATGAATTTGAAGAAAGTTAGTTTCTTATATTCATAAGATTAGTCATGAATTATAAGAACTAATATAAAATGTTATAAGTAAACATTGAGCCATACTTTATGACATATCCGGGATATTTGATGAAAAAACCGTATTGCATTAAGAGGCTTATCACTAAAGGGTTTTATCAAATTCTTTAACTGACTCTTTAATATTTGAGTGGTTATGATATATTGTTAGATGTCGCTCATTATTTATAAATATAAATTAATTATCAAATTGATATTTGATTAGGATTTATATTTATTGCCAACATGTTAAAAGCCTAATATGTTACACACATTAAATGACATGATTGAGTTTAAATAAAGATAATTAATTAAGTTGGACTTAATTAGAATAGACCAAAATAAAGTCAACAAAATAATTAAGTTCACAAGGATTTAATTGAATTAAAATACAACTGTTATATCTATGGTTACAACTTAGTTTTGCTATATAAATATATTATATTAGTTAACTAAAACTCTAAGCCTCCGACCACTTCTTACCTGTTTCATAAAAATAAGAAAAGAAAAATAGTTTTCTTTATCTTACAGAAACAAGATTCGACAAAAAAAAAATTGATCTTTTTGTTTTAGAAACAAACCTTACTAGCACAAATAAAATCCTAGTTTTGAGAAGATCTTATTTAGTCATTGTGTAGATTTTTGTTAAAAACTAAACACTTGGGTGGCTAAAGATTTGATAAATCTTAAAAGTGAAGAAGTCAAGGTTTTGGTTGCAGAATTTTAAACCGTCTTATTCTCTTTTCGAGTTTCTTGCTTCATCACAAGCTTTTTGAATTTAATTAGCTCTTGATTACAATATCTAGAGTAAGGTATGTAACTCTTAAACTTATGAGTGTTCATAATTAATTTAAAAATTACATGAAAATACAAACATTGATCATATAGGATTTGGGTGTTTCTCTAATTAAATGTTAGTTTATTTTTCTGTTGCATTATATTTTTAATTTCTTGATTAATTTCATGTTTGAGCATGAGGTTGAATCCCAACAATTATGACTTTAACTTATGATATCTATCTCAACATTGCCTCATCCTTAATTATCAAGTGACAGATAGAGTAAGCAAAGTTTAAACAATTAAACTACCACAAAACTAAATAATTGTTAAAAAGTCTCAATAAACAACTCCTAACTTTTAAAAGACTAATCTATTAAAGTACCAAAACTATTAGAATTTATGTATGCCCTATAGCCAATAGGTTGGTTATGAAATATATCCTTATTACTTTATGCATTACATTTAATTAGTAAAAGCTTTTTTCTACACATTTATAAGTTTACATATACTTATAAAGATAAATTCCATTGAATAAACATGCTCTACAAAAGGATTTATAAATTGTAATAATTATGAGATTTTATTATATCAAAATATTATTTTTAAATTATTTTTAATCAGTGTTCTATTAAGATAAAACATTGAATAAAGTTCTTGGCATGAGTTCAACTAGAATCTAAATAGAAAATTTTAAGAAAGTTGTGGTTGTTGTGATTAATAAAAGACAAGTAACATTTAGCGAGAAGATTATCCCTTCTTTCCATTTTCCTTTCTCCTACCAAACATAGTGTAAAAGTGAAAAGAAAACAAAAGAAGACTATCCTTAAGTGGAGCCTAGGTCATCAAGGGTAACTTGTAATTGTTCTCACTTGTTATTGTGGATGTAAAATTTTTTTCTCGTTAGAGTCCCTGGGTAATCAAAAAATAACTTGTTTGGAAAAAAAAATTTCAATGTAAAATATTTTACAGAAAAATTTAATATTTTATGTTGTTTGGATAAATTATCAAAAACATTTTTTCAATTTAATATTTGGGTGTTAAGATGATAAATAAGAGTTAGATTACAAAGCAATGATGTTATTTGGTTTTTACTAATTTGGATCAAAATTAAGAATGTACATGAAAAGGGGCAAAATCAATAATGAAATTTTCCAAAATATATAATCACATCTTTATAATTAAAGTAAGCTCTAATTTTTAAAAAATTTTCTATCTCATCACTTTTTTACCATAACACTATAAAAATATCAATATTCATCAATTGTATAAGACATCCAAAACATATACTAATGTGTATTTATCAAATAATTGAAATATTTTTTTATTATAATTATTAATAAGATTCATTCAATTTATAAATAAAAAATTTAATTACATTGAATGATTTCATTAAAAAATATTTTTTAAATTTTAATATTATTTAATAATTTAAATATTAATATTTTAAATTAAAAATTAATATTCATCAAACTTATATTCTTAGGCTTAGTATAAGAGTTTTTTTTTTGTTCTCTGAAAATCTCTAGAAAATGTCTTACGCATCTCAAAAGTGTAAGACATTTTCCGTGGTCAATAACTATTTTTTCCAATAACCTCGTAACATGTTTTATATTTGAAATAAAATTTTCATCTTCCAAACAAGCATAAGTCCTAAAAACATTTTTCAAAATATATTTTATGTCAAAACAAATAGAACCTAAATGATAACTTTACATACCTTCTTATCTAAAAAAAATAAAATGAGAAAAGATTAAACAATTAGTTTATTTACAAGATAATTTAATTTTAAAAAATAACATAACATTTTAAAAAATAATAATTTAATTAGATTACAAGCATTTTTTAATAAAACATTTAACTAAAAATATCTCAAATTATAGGTATTTTTTGAAAAATATTCATATTTAAAAACGAAAGATAAAATAAAAATAAATATTATATATTATTCAATTTTATTTTTAATGAAAAAAATGAAAAAAAAATCTGTTATTATAATAAATTAATAAAAGATTATTGGTGTTTATCTTTTTCCTATTGTTTTTTCCCTTATTGTTCTTTGTTTCATTTTTTATTCTCTCCTCCATAATCTTTCTCTCTCTACCCATTTACCTAATTTCTTTCTCTCTCTACCCATTTATCTCTCTCATTCTCTTACTAAATTTGTTTTACCACGAAGGACAGCAAAACGCAACGATGGGTGGCAGTGCTGGGCAACACTAATGCCTTTACAGATGAATTTGGCTGCAGGAAGCATCGATTTGGTGATCCTCAGTCAAATTGCATCGTGGGAGCATGGGATCTGACGCTTCCTTGCTAGAAATTTGGCACTCCACTATCAGATTCGACCACAAGGAACATCAATTTGGGGCTTTCGACCTAGTCTGGCCACAATATGCGTTCTTTTACAACGACCACATCTTTAGTGGTAGGTCGACGAAAAGAAAAGAAAATAAATTTAAAATAAAAAAGTTTAAATCTTAATTATAAATTATCAAAAAATTAATTATTTTAAATTTAAAAATTAAATTAAAATTTTAATGTAAATTATATGAAATTAATAATTAAAAATTTGAAAATTAAATTGTAATTACAATTATAAATATTTTAAAAATAAAGAAGAAAATAAAATAATGATATTAATTTTTAAAAATAAATTATTAATATTTTAAATGAAATATAAATTGTTAATATTCTAAAAATTAAAATAAATATTATATTAAAATTTTAAATAAAAATTTATAATAAATATTTTAAATTAAAAATTACATATTATAATAAGAGTATTTTTATTTTTTATGATCTATTCCTTTACTATCACAAAGTTATTTTTACTAACTAAACATTAGAATAAGTTATAATAACAATTTCTACCTTATTACGTTTTTTTAAACCAAACTACATAATAGTTATTATTGACTTATTCTATCATCACAAAATAGTCATTTTATTCCTCTTTTGTTCCATATTGCAAACCAAGCATACCTTTCAAATTCTAAATGATAGCACATATAAACGTTTTATACAAACTAATTTACAAATTACCAATAAAATAATGACAACTAGCCTACTCTCTTTCCGTTCTACATATAATGTCTTAATTTATTTTTTAATTAATTTTTTAATTTTGGTTCTATTTTCCTTTATTAGAATTTTAAAACTATCCATTAAAAATTCTGAATAGAGTGGTTTTTAAATGTATCTTTATTAAAATATAATTAAATAAAATATTTAAAATAATTTGAGTCAAATTTTGAAAATTTTGATAAAACAATCAAATCAGAACATTACATATATGAGTCAAAAGAAATACAAAAAGAATAAAATTTCATTTAATTTCATAATTGCTCCCTCTAAACCAAATTCTTCGATCATAATCCACAAACCAATTCCATCAATATTAAGAATTTTCAAAACAGTTGTTGTCAATGTAAGTGAATCGTGCAAGATTTTCCTTTTGCTATCAAATTGGTATTCATCTTCACATATGCAATTGGTTCATCTTCAAATATGTCAAACAATTTTGTCTTGTGCTCTTTGCTTTCCAAGAACAAATTCATCTTCACCGTTCACCAAAGAAGTCAATATCATCAAATCCATTGACACGAATAATTTCTCAACACCTTTGAATTTCATATTTCAACCCACTTAAACTAAAATCTCCAACAAGGAAAACATCAACTAATTTTTTTTTTATATGATACGAACAGGTCTTAATATATTATTTATTACATGATAGCATCAATCATGATATCATTAGAAATTAATTTCGAAATCAATGTCTTAATATCAACACCAAAAAGGAACAGACTTAAAATTATATTTATTATTTATTTTTTAATTCATTATCTACGACCAATTGATTTTAAGTTAAATACTTTGATTTAGAGTTTATAATAGCTCATTTTATATAATGTATAGATCAGAAAGAATGTTATTAGTTCCATCATGAAACCATGAAAAATGAGTTTATAGATTTTTTTTTCCTTTTACTAATGGATTAAAAAATTGTGATCTAATACTCTAATTATTAGTTGCCTAAATCTATATTTTCCTTCCACACAATCTACATCTACATACATTATAAGTTGTCCCCAAATAGGCTTATTGGTTGACACATGTATAGCCTAATTGTTTGACAGATGGTAGCTTGATTTGGATTGAATTGTCCATGGGACATGTGTGGTATTTTATTATTTATTGAGGGTGTTTGCTTGATTTTTTTTTTATTGATGAGATTTTGGGTTTTTTAGAAGATGTTGAAGATGATTTTGTCTGTTTATATTTACTTCAAAATATTGCTTAATAAGATAGATTTTTAAATAAAATATACATTTTGTATATTAATTAAAAAAACATATTCTTCAATATATTGCTTAATAATATAGATTTTGTCTGTTTATGGTGTTCTTTTGTTTAGTTTTTCTTCAATTCATAGAAATTGGTTGTTGGTTTTCTTTTTTCATTTTTATTTTTGGTCTATTTTTTTTGTTAATGTTTTTGGATTTAGGGATTTTAGGTTGCATGTAATTATTTTTTATTTGTTCCTCATTGTGATTTTTTCATTTGTTCCTCATTGATGGTGTATTTTCAAAATCAAAAGGTTATGTCACATAAAGTGACATAATATGACTATTAGATTGTAAGTAGGTTTTTCGTGTGAATAGTTATATTTCTTGGTAAAATGACATCCAAATATTATGAGACAAATTGAAAAACACCATAGCTCAAAAATTTAAATATGAAAAGTTGTCGTTTCAAATTATAGCTTAAAAATTATGTTTTATGAAATGAATGGTTATCCTTTCATAAGATGATTATTGAAACAATACCTTTATCCAAATATTGTGTATTGCAAAATGTAAAGATATCTTTTAGACAAAGTGGTGACTTAATGAAAGGGCTGTGTCCTTGAAAAAAAGACACTTGCAAGCTTATATAAAAGACTTGTTGCTAATCATTTTGACTCACCAAAACAAACAAGACAAGTGTAGAAAAATTAAAAGAGATAGAAATGTTATGTTTAAAAAAAAAAAAACATAAACAGTTGAGTTCTTATTATGTATCAAAGGAATCAAAATTTCTTATAATCTTCTTATTGCAGAAAGTAGGCCCTAAAGCCAAACAACTTTGCAAATCCTCGAGTGTATTTAGTGGTCTACTCTTGTAAAGTGCAAGACAAAGTTAAATGCTGGCTTTATTGTATCCTTAAAGCTATTCGCATTATTCTTCTTTGCATATTGAGTGGTAAGGGCGAAAAAAGTTTTAAAGATAGCATCAAATGAAAAGTCGCCTTGAAGTCAATTTTTTCAGTTCCTTGAATTACATCTAAAACCCACTTGCACCAACAATTTTAAGACTTTTTTTTTTCGTAGAATTAGAATTTAAAATGACTTCACTAAAAGAGATGGCTACCAACATTGTCCAGTTAGATCGTTTTGAAGGAATAAATTTTATTCATTGACAAAAGTTAGATCGATGTGATGTTAACAAAGAAAAATCTATGGACTGGATTCGTTTGTGGAAAAATGGTTCTACATCAAATTATAAGATAAGTTTTCTTTCCTTACATGATATGAATGATATTGTGTGTGATATGCATAATAAATGCATATTGGTTGGAAAAAAGTGTTTTGTCACATGCATAGATGATTATTTTGTTATGAATCAATTTTATGAGCTTGAATGCATGCTTAATAAGTTTAGGTAATATAATCTTAATATAGATAAAGCTATTGGTGTCTTTTATAATTAATAAACTTCCCCTTCATGGAGAGGCACTAATAAAACCCTAAATCATAAGAAAGAAGATATGTCTATCGAGGACCTTAGTAATTATCTTCAAATAGAATAAGATTATCGCAAACAAGAAGAAGTCATGCTTTCGTACAATAAAAGAAAACATTCCATTGATATGAATATCAAAAGTCAAAAGATAAAAAAGAACAAAAAAGGTCCATGTTTTGGACTGTTCAAGACAGAATGTAGACTTTTGAATTACAAGACACAAGGTGTGAATGACAATAAGTTTGTTGCTATGATTTTCGAGGTCAATCTTCTCCACGATGATAGAGCGTGATGGATTAACATTGGTGCAACTAAGCATGTATGTATAGATAAGAGTTTCTTCAAGTCTTTGGAAGCGGATAATGATCGAATCGTGTTGTTCACAGAAAATTCCTCCACTACACAAGTGAAAGGAAAAAGCACCATGGAACTCATGTTTACTTCTGAAAAAATATTTGAACTAAATAATGTCTATTATGTACCAAAAGTTAAAAAAAATCTTGTGTTAAGAAGCTTGCTAAATAAGCATGGTTTTAAATTAATATTTGAAGCGATAAGTTCATCTTTACAAAAGGTGGACAATATGTGGGAAGTAGATACTTATATGAAGACATGTTTAAGCTTAACATTAAAAAGAATGCTTCTAGTTCTACTGATATTGATTTTTATGATAGTAAAGTAGCATTGTCTAATTTATGGCATAATAGATTAGGTCATGTCCATTATAAAAGAATGCATGATTGGCTAAATTAGAGTTGATACCTAATATTGATGGAAATAATGATATGTTCAAGACATGTATGGTTACTAAAATCACAAGAAGCTCATTTCCTAAGGTAGAAAGAAACTCCAAATTGCTTGCATTAACACATTTCGATGTTTGTGACATGCATAGAACTCCATTTATTGGTGGAAAGAAATACTTCATAACATTTATAAATGACTTTTTTATATATTGTTTTGGTTACTTATTGCATGTTAAAGATGAAGTAATGGAGAAATTTAGAATTTATAAAAATGAAATTGAATTGCATTGTGAATTGTTTATCAAATATTTACAAAGTTATAAAGGAGGTGCATATTATGATCTCAAGTATTTTGAGTCCACTAGTATTATTCACGAGATTATTGCTTCATACGCACCAGAATAAAATGGTGTATCGAAATGTAAGAATTGAGTTGTTACGGAAATAATAAATGTTTTGCTTTCTAATTCAGATTTGGGAAAAAGATTTTGGGGCTTAACCCTATTAACGACTTGCCATATACTAAATAGAATCCCAAACAAAAAGAGTAAAACTACTCCTTATGAGCTATGGAAACGAAAAATATCAAATCTTAATTATTCAAGAGTTTGGGGATGTCGAGCCATATTAAGAGTTTTAGAACCAAAGAAAAGGAAATTGGATAAAAGAGGAATTAAATGTATTTTTCTAGGATATACTCAACAAAGTAAAGCATATCGTTTCGTGGCGATAGAGCTCAATGATTCATATTCCATTAATATAATTATAAAATCAAGAGACGCTATCTTTTATGAAACAAGGTTTAATTCAATTCCAAATCCAAAGAATTAATAACAGAAAATGGTGAGGAAACTATTAAGCTTCGGAAGAAGTAAAAGAATTAAAAAGCAAAGACTTATGGATTTGATTTCTTCATGTACGTATTAGAAGGTACAAAAGAAGAAACATGTGAATACCTACTTTACTATTTTAATGTAGAAGGTGAAAGAGATCCTTAAACTTATGAAGAGGTAATGAAGTCTCAAAATGCTTCATTTTAGATATTTATCTTTACAAATTACAATGTAATTTCATGTTTGTAAATGATATATTGGTTTACCATTTATTTTTAGACAATTATCTTTATTATTAATGTAAATTAATATTGTATTTTATTCACACATCAAATGATTGCCTTGAACGCATAACATGGGTTATCCTTTAGTTAATTATAAAAAGATTCCTAGTTCTTTCTTATTTTTGCGATTTTTCTTCTCAACTACAACAACAACAAAAATTCTTTCTTCATTTATTTCTTACATAATATGTTGCATATGTAAATATCAAAACAATGTTGCTTATGTTGTTTTATAAATGTTACTTATTCATCCTTCCATGTAATTAATATTTTAAGGAAATTGTAAGAAATAGACCTCCTGATAAGGTGATTTTAGAAATAACCATCCATATAAAGTTATCTGTTTCTAGCCAAAAAAAAGCATGAGTAGACCAAACTGCCCTTAAAAACATTATCTCAAATTAAGCTCCTGATATCTCCCTCTCGTCAAAGAGAAAATAGAAATAAATGCTCAGCTGCTTGAGCTCGCTCATATTTTTCTCTCAACTTTTTGAACTATCTCAACTCTGTCAACTTTTTGTTGAGCGCCATCATCATAAGCTCTCTGAACTGTACGAGCTCTGTCAACTCTCTATTAAGCACCATCGTCATCGGGCAGTGGTCTATTTCTCGACATCTGGCCATATTGTCGTCGATTAACAAACCCTATAACAAAGATGACATCAAGGTATGTTATTGGGTTTATTGTTGCAACACTTAAATTTCTGAAACATTTGGTGTAAATTAGAACATGGATTAGAACATTGCCCAAAGTTGTTACACGCCATGCATCTATAACATGTGTTAGCGTTATTTTAGCGTGTCACGACATTGATTATTTTAGGACAGTTCATGTAACGAGTCAGTAATTACACTAATTGGCGTGTCACACGTCATGGGTATTTTAGGGCAGTTCGTTTAAGGACATAGTAATTATAGTGATTGGCGTATCGGGGTTGACGTGTAATAACATTTGACTTGATATGCATGGCGTGTTACAACATTTGACTTGATACGCATGGCGTGTTACAACATTTTACGTTATATGCATGGCGTGCAACAACATGAGTGACAAATTCTAAAACACGGCATGTCATGTAATGTGTTAAATGATTGACAAATTTTTGTTGTTTTCAAAATTTCAGTGGGGTTCCAATTGTGCGACTTGTGATAAGACATGGTAGTTAGTGGGTGGATGGCATTTACAAGGGTGGTGAGTCACGAATGCAGGGGGTTAGGAGTGATTTGTCGTTTGTGGGATTGATGAAGCTTGTTGAAGATGTTGTTGGGGTAAATTCAGAAATTGATGAGATTAAGTTACATGCATTGATCAGTACACCCGGAAAGCTATCACGACCAATTATCAAGGACGATGAGGATGTTGCATTAATTCTGCTAGAATAGAGGAATGTTCCGACTGTGTATGTCAGCATTAAGGGACGCTAAACAAATGTTATGTCACATGAAGAAGCTGAACAACATGGTAATCAGCTCAATCAAAATGAGATTTACAATGCTTCACATATACCACAGCATTCCGTCCGTAACCCATAACAATGGCAATTGACGTATGCACAAGAGTTTGTGCAACCCCGTAGACACACGACATTCACAAAACAGTTGGTTGTACAATTTTGATCAAGATGTGCATCAAACCAATTAGTTACTTCTGTCCAACAAATGCAACGATCGAGTGAAACTGTAAAGGGTGTAATGGCATTTTCAAATGAGAATGTGATATTTGAGGACAACACTGCGACATTGGAAGGTGACATTGTGACACTCGAGGATAATACTGCATTTGATAAGGGAAATGAGGATTTGTTCCCTACTGGTGAAGATAGATTTGATGACAATTCAGATGATGGGCTTGATGAATAGCATGATGAGAGTTCAGACGATGATTGGCTTTATGACAATGACATTCCAATTTGCAATAATGTTGAAGGTGAAACAGAACCTATTAGAGGTGTTGATGTAGGAGATGTTCAGTGTGATGACCCCATATACAATAACCTTATCGCTGATAAGAACAGGATTCGTTCCCCTGGTACATTGCTCCATGATAGTTATTAGGAAAGGGGAAATGCAGGGATATCTCGTACGTGAGTAATTCTATGTGCAGAAAGGTTTTCCTTCCAAACAATTACAATTGAGGAGTTAATATGTGCCGATTATCGCTTATACAAAGGAAGAATATTTTCCTCAAAGGCCAAGTTAAAACGAGCTTTGAACGTGTTGGCTCTAAAAGAGCAATTTGGGATAAGAGTAAAAAGGTCATGTAAAGCTCGTTATGAGATTGGTTGCAAAGACAAGGCATGCAAGTTCAGTGTGCGTGCAACGAAGTTACCTGAAGAATGAGAAAATTGGCAAGTTCGGACGTTCCACAAAGTACACCAGTGTACTGTCAATGGTTTGCAAGGGTGATTTGCAACTGTAAATGCGAAGATATTAGTGAACTTATGTCACACAAGCTTCAGGCTAATGGAGCAACATTGAGACCTAAGGACATAATTGGTGAGATGAGGGTTTTATGGGGATTGGAATGCTTGTATGGTAAGGCTTGGTAAACGAAGGAGTATGCGGAAAAACTTGTTTTCGATCCCCCAGAGGAGTCATTTCAACTACTACCCTCGTATTTTTATATGTTGGAACAAGAAAATCCTGGCACAGTCAATATAGTGACTACTGATGAGGTAGAAAGATTTAAATATTGTTTCTGGGCATATGGGGCTTGTATTCGGGGGTTTAGGGATGTAATGCGTCCTTCGATTGCAATTGATGCGACACATCTGAAAGGCAAGTTCAAAGGTGTTATGTTTGTCGCTGTATGTAAAAATATGAATAAGTGCGTATATCCAGTTACGTTTGGCATCGACCATGTTGAGAACGAAGACTCGTGGATGTGGTTTCTTAGCAAGCTACATGATGCGGTTGATTGTCTTGAAAATACTATGCTCATTTCTAATCAACATCTCGGCATTAAGAAAACAATTCAAAATGCATACCCAGAAGTGCACCATGATTTATGCGGGTACCACTTGAAAAAAAACTTTAAAAACAAGTACAAGCGCGATGACATTTCTATGATTTTCACCCTTCCTTGAAATTGCTATAAGGTTTTCTATTTCAACACACATATGAACTAGCTTAAGTAGATTCATGCTGAAGCCCATGCTGACCTTATGAGAATAGGCCCTGAGAGATGGGCATGTGCCTGTTTACCGGTAAGGCGATACCAAATAATGACATCCAACATTATGGAATGTGTTAACTCATGCTTGAAGCATGCAAGACAAATGCCAATCACTGTTTTGATCGAGTTCATCAAAGACATGTTCCAGCATTGGTTCCATGACTGGTACGAGGAGGCCGTCAAGGTGACCACACCCCTTATGTCACGACTCGGAACCTTCCTCAGGCCCATGACAACCGCCGCGACGTCCCAATTGACACTCATTGCTCTAAATGCCAGTCAGAACCTCGCAAGGCTTACATATCAGTTTCTTACCTTTTCTGTGAGCAATCGTTTTTAAACATTCCATTTTAAACAATTTCCAGTAGTTTCCTGCTCAAGTAAATCAATAGACAAAAATATTTTAAAAGGATTTATAGATAAATATCACTATTCAAAATATTGATTAAAATATAGCATTTTTTATATAAAATAATATTTATAGAAACACGTGTAAGAAATCTTTTGTAACGTGTAAGTAAAACAAATTCACACATACAAAAATTTACAAAGTTATAATGTACAATAATGGTTACAATGACAAGTGGCCCAAAATACACCTAGTGTTGGTGCTAAAAACCTACTGTCTGTGTGGTAGAGATGTCAACTAGAATCCTCGACAAAATAGGGTATCTACAAGCTACCACAAACTTGAAATGTTTGGAAAGGAGGTGAGTGAGATTTTGCAATCCCAATGAGTAAACAGACATTATCATAAATATCTAAAGGCGAGTAACAGGGAGGCAAGTTTAAACAACAAATCACAAACCATTTCATAATGTTTTCAATTTATTTCTTAAACCATAAAATATTTGTAATTTACCAAAACAGTTGTTAAAGCTTATGTCTTTTATAAAAAAAAAACAAGGCTCAAGCCAAAACTAATCCTCGGAGATACCTTGGTCGAGGCATCTAACCGAGTCCGCCAAGGTTGTTATAACATTTACATGTGAAATACATTTTTATTTTTAAAATAAGCCGTTCCTTGACGTTGGCCGAGTTACACATTCACGTGGGGGTTCGACGTGAAGTGAGCTCAAATACTACCCCGAGAGTTACCCTCCTCGCCTCTACAATCGGAGTAACTATATAGTCGGGTTTACCGTGCCCCTCTAATAGGTAGTCCACGAAAACCCGTCACTGCAGTGACTAACCCACCAATTTTAATAAAATTTTGACAGTATAACGTGGCTTTTATTTATTTATCCAGCCTGCATAGTAAAAACAGCTTACATAAATTTCTCAATGCACTTACAAAATATAGCCACATATACTTATATCTCATAAGCCATTCATAGGAAAATATATAATTTTCAAGACAGTTGCCTCCAATTACTCAATTTCATAATCAACATAATATATATTTTTTTGTCACATTTATTTCTAAAACATCAAAAATCTCGTTTTCATTTCATAAAATACATAAAGAGCATTTTTAAAATAACTCTAGATAATTCACAATAATAATAGGTTTACTCACCGTTTATACAAACTAAAAGCTTTCTAGGTGCCCCGATAACTACTCATCGGGTACGATTTTCTTGCCTTTATAGGAAAGCTCTTCTCCATGACACATTGCAAAAATTTATTCAATTCATCACATTAATGCTAAATCACTATATATTTGACTTAAATCCTATACTAATGCATGATATGAAATGCAATAGCCAAAAATTGCTTAAACGCGGTATTAACCTATTGTTGACACTTTACCCTATAAATTGCTAACGCGCTCCATTTTAGCTCTAAATCGTTCCATTCTCTCTCCAACATTTCTAAACATTAAATATCAGCCAATAACCTTCTAAAATCACCAAATCAGTTCACTTTCCTCCTTGAAAAATTCAGCCAAAAATGGGACATTAACTCGGTAAATTTTCTACTTTGTTTTTCTATCACATTTAACCATTTTTCATCATTTTCTCTTCATTTCTCTTAGAATAAAAATCAGATCATCATCATTGTACCTCATTGCAGATTCAGCCAAGGGTGGGTATTGTGAAAATTTAATGCTTTCTTGTCCAATTTAATTTCTAAACACATTTAACTAACTAAAACTACCAATTTAACTAAAAATCAAAACCTAAAAATTTCAAAATCTCCCCCCTAGAATTTCATCCAGCCCTTGATGTCACTTTTAGATCTCTCTCCTCAAGCATGCTAAATGGAAACAAAGGCATAAGAAAGGTAGAAATCAAGCTAAAGTCGAAAAATCTTACCGTTAGACGCGTAAACGAGCGAAAAATGCGAATTCCCCTTTGAATTTTCTTGTTTCTCTTTGGTTTTTCTTTTTTTCTTCCTTTCCTCTCTATTTCCTCTCTTGTTCTTCCTTATGGCGGGCCAGCACTTAAAATGGGGTTTAAATGGGCTGACTTTTCATTAAAATAATATTATATCATTTAAAAATGCCACGTGTCACTTTCCCATTGGCCCATTTTTAAAATTTCATCCATTTGTTTTCAAATTTTCACCATACACTTGTCCCACATATCCATAGCTTAGATAAAATTCTCAGACTTATCCAAAGTCTCAGTGGAGTAATTTTTTAAAATTTACACTTTTACCCCCGTAAAAGTCAAAAATTACATTTTTTGCCCCAAAAACTGAAAAATTGCCCATTGACATATTTTCATCCCTTATACTCATACCATTCTCCAATTTTTCAAATTTGATCTAAATTCTCTCAAAATCTCAAATTTTGTCCGCGAGTGGCAAAATTACGATTTTACCCCTACACTCCAGAAATCACCAGAATTAAACTTTTTCACTTCCTATCATTAAATTATACTCCATATAGTTAATCTTGGTAAAAAATTTCACTCCATTATCAAATTATTATCTTAGGTGGTAAAATGACGATTTTGCCCCTAAACATCAAAATTTTTAATTTTACCCTTTATGAACCCTCGAACTCCGAACAATCATTTTTAGTCATTCCTTGACTATAAAATTTTAAATTTCATCCTACGATTCCTATTTGAACTAGTTCAAGGTTAAATCAACTCAAGTGTACCGTTAGATACGATACCGAGTTTCGTCTATTCTTAGGACTTTCCTAGCATAATAACATGTTATTCAGTGCATGTATGTCATGACATGTGTTTATAGGATCGGATTTTACACCTCAGCCCTTGGGTTACCAAGCAGTTGAGTAAACGGTTCAATGATGCACATCACTTTGTGGTTAAATCTATCAATCGAGTGGAGTTTAAAGTTAAAGACAATAAGATGGACAAACTTGTAAACTTGTCCAGGAAGACGTGTTCATGTTGTGAGTTCCAAATAGATTTACTGCAATTCAGCCATGCCATTGTAGCAATAAGGTCAAAATATCTTTATTTCTTATTTGAACCTTAATTGACATAGTGTTTACATTGTGCTTGAACATTGAGTTCATTGTATTTTTCAGTAAATGTAAATGTGAAGCAATTGAATTCTGTGCTGACTACTACAAGACAACCATTTTGGTGGAAGGTTATGCGGGGTTCGTTCACTTGGTAGGGCATCCTAATGAGTGGGACATCCCCCCTTATGTGAAACAAATTGTCGTCTTACCACCACCTTTGCAAGGCCAAGCGGGAAGACGTAGGAGGAGAAGGATTCCATTGACCGGTGAAGGCAGTCGAGCACGGAGATGTTCGCAATACAAGAGGTACAGGCATAAGAAACAGAATTGCCCATACCCATTTACAGTTCCATCCACAAATCCGGCACCATCTCTAAGTCAATTGGTGCCTCCATGAGTGCGTCAATCGAAAACATGTTCAAGTTGTAGACAAACAGGTCACACACGTAACAACTGTCCAATACGAAGGATAATGTCTAAAAACGTTGGTTGTCTTATGGATGAAGACAGTTGGTCGGCCTAACTAACTGTGTAACCCATATGCAATACCTTTGCCACAATTTGCTCTTACAGTATCTTACATTCATTCATATTCGGATTTGGATTTTGTGTTTGTTAGTTTCCTTCTGTAGATGAGTCTTTATTTTTTTATTAATTTTGTAGATATATTATTTGATTATTCATTTTATTTTGTTCGTAGTTTTGAACACTGAATAGACTTGCGAAGTCCTTATACTGTTTGAGTAGATTATTATTTATTATTGATAGCTTATGGGATATGCTTATTAATAAGTCAAATATTTAAGTGTAAAAGGTTTAGGGTGTTGATAATATATATAAATATTTTTTAACTTGATTATTTGAATGTAGAATATGTAAATTAATTAATAAATTAAATTATCATTTTTACAAATTAAATTATCATTTTTACAAAAATAATATAAAATGACTAAATAATTTCTTTCTTCTTGTATTTCTAATAGTAAACAAATTTGAAATTGGTTATTTAACTTAGTTTTTTACTTGAGCTAAAGTCAAATAAGTGAAAGGAATATGTTTATTTAATTTTTTATTTTAGGGTTTTAAATATAGGGACGAAAATGAATGACAACATATATTAATGCTAAGCTAATAAAAGAAACGCCACGTGGCAGTTTCCATCAGAAGGTGTTGGGGTTAAGATTAGGTTGTAATTGGTAGATGTCAATGACATCTTGTGGTGACACACTGAGTGGAAACAGATTTATAGCATGACACGCTGACTGGTTGCAGTATTGTGGGGTGACACGTCATACCCTAATTGTGTTGACACGTTGAGTGGAAGTAGATTTATGGTGTGACACGTTGACTAGTTGCAGTATTGTGGGGTGACACGTCACGCCCCAATTATGTTGACACGCTGAGTGGAAGCAGATTTATGACGTGACACGTTGACTTGTTGCAGTATTGTGGGGTGACACGCTGAGTGGAAGCAGATACGTGGCATGACACGTTGACTTGTTGCAGTATTGTGGGGTGACATGCTGAGTGGAAGCAGATACGTGGCGTGACACGCTAACTTGTTGCAATATTCAGGGGTGACACCCCATGCCCTAATGGGGTGACATGCCACGTGGTTGCAATATTAATTTAAACTAAATTTACATAAGCTTTTGAGATTTATAAGCACTATGTTTGAATTAAGAAATTAATGTATAAAATGTACGAATATTAAAATTAATAAAATTAATTGTATATACAAAAAAAAAGTACAAACAAGGGTCGATATGTAAAGGTTTCGCTCTCACAACTGTTGAAAAAAATTTCTAAAGTGTATTGGGGACGCATATTTGCAATCATATTCTGCTTAAGTCTGATATGTTCCGATTGTAAAATATCGTTAATGTACCCTATCATGAACATACCGCAACTGATACTATCATTTTGTCGATGTACTTTAGCTTTTGGCAAATGAATTTCTAATGGCATCGACGTCAAATCCCATGTCTTTCGATGTGTTCTGTTGAAATAACCGGCTTGATGGCAGATGATTGGCATCATTATCGTAAAAGGTGTCATCTGAGCCATACGCACTCTGTTATCCTTAGCATCCAAAGTTCTTGCGGAGTCCACCACTTTGATCGTCCACCTCACCAAGTCAATCTTTGCAACCACCCAATGCCCACCCATATTGCCAGGCATGAGGATGAAATCGACATCTTCACATTTTTTGTCGTATGTTAGCCTCTCACCCTTCACTATCCCAGCAACTCATCCGAAATTTCCATAGTGCCCCGGGTATCTTCAGTTGAAAATGTCGTGTGTAGCATATGGATAGTGTCTTGTGAAACATGTATATGTTAGCTTACACTTAATGCAATCAAAAACTTAGTATTTATAGAATTGAAAATTTTTCAAATAAACTTACGAAGAATATCGTTGCAACCACACATGCATGGGTATTGTACAGTTTCGACTTTGGCTCTGTCACTCGCTTACAGAGTACGTTGAGGCATGCGTCTATTTGTTCACTTGTCATTTCTTCTTTGGGATCCTCTAATGTTGTGAAAAAATCAATCCCTTGATCCCCTAAGATCCCAACGTTACGCCTGCATATATAATAGAATGAATTTCATAAGTCTTGGTGGATTAATGTTTCATTAAAAAATAATATTTGCAATGTTATTTATGAGCTTACCTCGCACACTAGTCTTTCTTGAAAGCTTCATACGCTTCAACCGTTGTGCTCTTTACATTTCGACAGCTCAATGAAGGGTCAACATACGGGCTTGCCCTGTATTTGCTCGCCATTCTCAACCGTGCCCGCTTAGTTGAGTCTGAAATTTGTGCTGCACGATGATGGACATCAAATGACTCTAGTGACGACAACCGTGACCTACTGGCTTCAAGAGTGCTTTGAGGAAGATGGTCCCCTTTTACTGCTGCCTCGACTAATGCATCGACTTAAGAAAGATACTCTCCTTCAGCCACAACTGAGTGAAGGTCCCCTTCCCCTCTCGCAAATGCATTGATAACCGAATCGACCTCAAGAACAGGGTTTTTTTCAGCATCATCTGATTGAAAGGTCGCATCCCTTACCACTGCATCATCTGGATCGACCTCAAGAATAGGGTCTCCGTCAGTACCAACAACGTCATCGTGAATGTGAACACCAGGTTAATCATACTACCCATTATCAGCATCATCATGGTCCTCACCAGCTTCGTGAGATGAAGGTCCACCCTACAAAACGAGACAAATGGGAAAACCCGTTAGCTCATAAAATACCACAAACCATAAATAGAGAACAAAAAATAGAACTACACCTACTAAACGTAAACAACCAATATATGAGTGAAGATAGAATAACGTACTTGTGATTAGGTCGTCTAGAATCCGAGCAATGATACGGTCCTCAAATGTCTGCATCGCCAAAGTATATGACTGAATTGAAGCCTTCAGCTCCAACATGTCTTTTTTATACCAACGCATGGTCCGTCACAGCTGACGCTTTGCGATTACTCCGTCATTAACTTTTGTCAAATAGGTCAACTGCGATAACATATATTACTGTGTTATTCAATAATCATATACAGAATTGTTGAACATTAACCGTTAGAACTTTAATATCCTTACTAGTGGCTTGTTACCACTATGCGGTTGAGTAGGATCGATCGGTGGTTGAAGAGCTATCGTCCATTTTCTCAACTACAATAACAAAAATTACTATGTTACTCTATAAACATATGTGGAAATGTTGAACAGAAACCGTTAGAATCGATCTTACCAACGAGTCGTTAGCACTATGCGTATGAGGAGGACCTCTCAGTGGTTGAGGAGCTGTTGTCACATGGTCCAACTGTAAATACAGATATGTTATTCGATAATCACATATGGAATTGTTGAACACAAATCGTTATAACCGATCTTATCGACGGGTAGTTAGCACTGTGAGTCTGATAAGGACCTCTCGGTGGTTATGAAGTTGTGTCGCATGGTCCAACTGTAAACATAGATATGTTATTCGATAATCACATATGAAATTGTTGAACACAAACCGTTAGAACCATCATTACTGGCTCTTCACTGCTATTGCCATGGTAGTCACCTTCCTTCCTCAACTCGGGGTTCGACAGCTCATCGACTCCAGAGCAGCGATGCGCCTCTGCTTCATGGCACCAGTGGCTATTTTCTGCTTCAAGTTTCTCCTCTTTTCCCTCTCACTTAAGCCCTAGTCCGCCAAATCCTCCATGTGCCTTATTGGCATATATTGGTGGCCCTCAGATAACGAGACATCGATGTCCACAAAATACTCCCGGCTAGCCTCATTCGAGGTGGGCTCCAAGGTCTCGACTGCCTATAACTGTAAAATAGGGATTGTGATTAAATTTTAGGGAAAATTATTATACAAATTCATAGCAAAAATTAGTAGTTGTTCACTCACCTGCTGAGATGACTCCAACATCTCAACTGCCTTGTAGAAATCTATTGGCTTCTGGTTGCATTGCCATTTGCACATGCGTGGGTAGACATTGTCCTTCGGAGCAAAAGGGGCAACTATCTTTCGCAAGGTCGGAATTACCTTCATTGCCTAGAACTGCAAGTCAAATGTAACCATTATCAGACTGTAAATGATAAATGAGTGCAACTATAAATTATTATGTCAAAAAGAAAATGAAAAATGTTACGTGATAGTACCTATATCACCCACACGAATATGTAAATGTTATACCATAAACGATCCTTCTGAACGTTTGAGGCAGACACTTCGAACCCCTTTAAAAGGTAGTCCAAGGTCAGCCTCCAAACATAATGACCCAATAGGAAGACATTCCAAGCGTCAATATCCTTCACCAATGACAAGAGCCAAGGTGTCACCCGTCTATGGTAGTCTTGACCAAATAAAATGTTATTTGCGATCAAGATGAGTGCCATTTTGGTTGCATCTCCCGATCGCTGAAAGTTACCTCCGCGGAACATATCAAGCAACGCCTGCAGCTTAACGCTCAATTACCAATTCCAATATCGTGCATGAATTTCGTCCGTAATAACCTTGTACGGTCTTGTGAACACATCAGGTATTTGACCAAACTTCAGTCCGGTGATAAGGCAGAACTCCTGCATTGATATGTGCGCCTTGCTTTTGCCAATAGCAAACCATAGCTCATGCTCTATTGAATTTGTCACAGTGATTCAACGAATCATGATGTTATGCAGGAGACTAGCAGAGAAGTAGCCTTGTGGATATACGTCTAGCAGCATTCCGAAGCACGTACGCTTCACTGCATCGTACTCCTCTTTCTCTTAGAGAGTCTTGTTGATGTAATGTAGTTGCGACCACTTACAGTGGGTGTTAATAGCGACATTGAACGCCCACTTCTCCCTCGGCACAATAGGCAAACTGTCAAGATCCTCATACTGTCTGGACTGCATCTGCAAAACATGGCACACATGCATGAGTGAGTTAACTCATAATGTTGTAACACGACATGCATATAACGTAAAATGTTGTAACACACCATGCGTATCAAGTCAAACGTTGTTACACTCTAATCACTATAATTATTGTATCCTTACACGAATTGGCCTAAAATACCCATGGCGTGTGACACGTCAATTAGTGTAATTATTGACTCGTTACATGAACTGCCAAAAAATAACTAATGTTGTGACACACTAAAAACCCCAAAAAGTAGTTAACCCACTACACGCCATATCTGTTGTAGTTCAAAACTTTAGTACGACCATAAAATCGGAAAGAAAATAGTTTAAACATAACAATTGAAAAAGATTGAAAAAACACAAACATATCACATAAACTCAGCAAAAAATTAACGAACAGAAGAAAGTTTTATTTTTAGACTGACTGACCTTTTCACTAATAACCGACATTGTTGCTGTGGTGTCGTCAAGTTTGCAAAGAACAAAGTTGAACACTTTAGTACCTTTGGGAATGAGAAATGAATCAAATCAAACTCTTTGAGTTCCTTCACACTAACATTTGCGATTTCTAAAAAATATCTAATTAAAATGAAATAACCTCACATTTTTCTTATAAATATTCATTTATTCATTGAATTCATTCAGTGGAAGTCCAATATGTTTTCTCGTTATTTGCTCACTTTTTTTTCCTTTTTCAAACCATGTCGTATCACATGTTCAAGCCATGCCATGTCACACACTCTAAACCCTTTCGTGTCACAGATCTCCATGGAGTCTAACAAACTTTGAACTCTGCTGTGTCACAGATTCCCTCATGGCATGTCACAAACTCTGAATGTTGGCGTGTCACAAATTCCCTCCATGGCGTGTCACAAACTCTGATGCTGCCGTGTCACAGATTCCCTCCATTGCGTGTCACAAACTCTGAACGCTACCGTATCACAGATTCCCTCCATGGTGTGACACAAACTCTGAACCTTACCGTGTCACAAATTCTCTCCATGGCGTGTCACAAACTCTAAACCCTGCCATGTCACAACTGTGTCACACATTCCCAACATGCCGTTTCACAAACTCTAAACCTTGCCCTACCACAGTTGTGTCACATATAGCCTGTTGTAACACGACTATTTTGTGTTTTGGATTCACATCTTTCTCCTTTCGATTCGCCACCGTATCAGGGATTTCTGGTTTCACATCATTCTCCAAGCTTTCGATTCATCACGACTGGTTCCTCATTCAGTTTAATATCACTCTTCTCCTATTATATGAATGTCATGTTCAAAATTTCTGAAAAATCATCTCATGCAACATTATTTTGTTTTGCACAAGCTTTGTGAAAAAAAAATGGATGTTTTACACAAAATTAGATGTTTGCAAATTCTTTACATATTTATTTTCTCATTTTTCGCCTGTTTGAGAGTGCGTGTCAATGAAAATAGCTCATTAAGGGCATTTTTATCCCAAAACCTATTCTCGTGGCTAAAAACAATTAATATTATCTGAAAGCTTATTTCAAAAAACACGTTATTTTTAAGGACTAAAAAAAAATTTTCCCTTCCCTAATATTTTTTTATTGGTTTTTTGTTTTTAGAAGAAAAATGAAACACACAAGTTACAGAAAATGTATGATTTTATCTTATACAAAGCAATTATATTTTAGTAGGTGATATAGTTTAATCAAATTATGATTTTACTTTATATAAACTTCTAAAAAAACAAAAAGTAAGTGATAAAAATAATGACCAAACAAAACCTTATTGTTAGTTTATGTTACAATCAACTCATCATATTATTTAATTCTAATACTTTGGGTCACGCACTCAAGATGGCTACTAACAATTTTTTTTTTTTTTTTAGCTCACTAGCAATTATTGCATGTGGAAATAACAATGCTCCCCAGTGTCTTCCTGACTAACGAAGGGCTTTTCTTAGAAAAATCTCTATTAAAAAAATTAAAAATATTCACAATAAAAAATTTGCATATCTACAAAGACGAAGTTGAGCCTTCGAAGTTTCTGTTTAAGCTTTCGAACAAGGCACCAGCACCCTCCCAACAAATAATTTCTCTCTTTCATTAAAATAATTTAAAAAAAAAATGGAGAAGAGCTTCAGAGCCATGGCAAACCCACACACAGCGGTACATCCACCACCCTAAATCTTTTAAACCCAGAAATCCTCCCACGTAAACGACACGTGTCATCCAAGCCTACCTCCGTACAATCTCGCGAACAAAAAAGAGTTTTTTTTTTTTTAAAAAAAGAAGAAATATCGCCAGCTACACTTCTCTCCCCCTTCCCCTTCTCTCTCACAATCACCACCACCCGCTATGGATACCCTCCTCCACCCTCCACCAACAAGTTCCATGGCCAAACGCCCTTGCCCTTCTTCCTCTCAAAACCCTAGGCTTCCTTCTCACTTCTCTCAAATGGACCATCTCCTTCACTTTTTGCTTTCCCTCGCCGATTCCTCTCCTCCAATTTCGCTCGACCTTTCCTTCGACCGCCTCCTCGAGTCTTCCCCTTCCGACGCCGAACAGTCTATTCTCATCGATCGCGCTCACAAGCTCGGTTCCCTCCTCCTTGGTGCCGCCAACCGCTCCGCTCGAAAACGTGCTTCGCTTCATAACTCCATCGCCTGGGTCCTCCCGCCTGATCTCACCATCAAGGTACACTTCAATTCTTCATCATTTTGATCGAAGGCCGTGATTTTCTTCTTTCTTTTTTAGTTTTTGGGTGATGATGTGGTTTTTCAATTGCAGGTGTTTTCGATGCTGGATTCGCAGAGTCTTTGCTACGCCGCGGCAACGTGTTCGATGTTTAACAAGTGTGCTATGGATCCTTTGTGCTATGCCAATATTGACCTCACCACCGTTGTTCCCAAGGTCAATAATGCCGTTGTCTCCACCATGATCCAACGAGCTGGAAAATCACTGCAGTAAGATTTCCTTTCTTTCCTTTTTAGCTATTTTTGCTCAGCAAGATTTTCTTTTTAAGCTATTAGAATTCAGCATTTAATTTTAGTAATAAATGCTTGATCTTAGCTACGGTTCCATGCTTGAATTGCCTTTTGGGTAGTGAAATAATTAATAACAAGCTTTCCTGACACTCAGAAAATATTTAATTACGAAATTCATTAATTAGTAACTCAAAGGTTGTTTCTGCAAGTTCCTTTATAGCTGTTGGAGAAATGATTAGTGTGACTTAGTATCATGGCTGGCTGATTAATGTTTGCATATGTTTGTTTATTTTATTGTAGTTTCTTGTTAATTATTGTTTTTTTGATGGTTACTTAGATCTCTTAAGCTTGGTATAGTACCAGGACCAACCGCGTCTCGTGGATCCTGTCAACCATTGGTTTACACCATCAGGAATTCTGTAGATGTATCTAGCATTTCGTGGAATGATAAAAAGACCAGGCAAGGGAAGGAATCATCTATTCTGACGAGGTCCTGCTTATATCCGTTAACTGGGGATAATGGTGCTGCTGGGTATGGTTGAATGCATTAAGCTGTAATTTAGAATCTGATATGTGAAATTAGTTATTTTTTTCTTATCACTTACTTTTTCATATTGTAAGGACTCTTCTGAGGAGGTTGCATCTTTACAATATTGAAAGAATGGACAATGCATCACTTTGTGTGGCATTAGCAGCTTGCCCTTCTTTACTAGATTTGGAAATTGTTGGCCTGTAAGTTTCTTTCTTTAAGCTGGTTTTCAGTATTCTCTCTCTCTCTCTCCCTCCCTCTCCCCCTCCTTGCATTTTTTTTTGGTCAGATTGGGCATGCATGCAGTAAGTTATGGTTATTGGATGATATAGCAAGCTGACAACCTTAAAACTTAAAAGTTGTTTCTAAATGAACATAAAGTGGTAGACAGATATTCATAAATAGCTGATTGAAGTGAATACTAAATGGACCATTTTTATATTAATTAAAGTAAGCACTTTGTTGGCACCTGAATCATTGAATTTTTGTTGGTTCTTAACCCAGCTTGATTTACATTTTTGATGATGATACTCATTTAGATGGTAATGTTTTAGCAAAGTAGCTGATGCTTTTTCTCTGTTTTCACAATTGTTTGATCACCCTTCTTCTGATGCAGTCATGTTGAGCTGAGGCAAACTTTGATGTCAGTAAGCTCAAATTGTCACTTGATAGAGCGTTTATTCTTTGAATCCTCCAAAACAGGTGCAGAGTCTGTTCATGAGTGTGTCTTTCTTGAATTGGCCTAAAATATCTGCTCAAGGTGTTATGGTTAATGCAGGCAGGGATGACAGCTTGAAATCGCCAACTTGTGTTGATTTAGTGAACAATTGTCCTAATCTTTCTTCTTTATCACTGAGAGGTTTTAAACTGCATGATTATAAAGTTCGCATACTTGTTAAGGTATGCACCAATTTCATGTTGTTTAAAATGATTGCCCTTTTGGTTTGCTCTTCAGGGGCATGCTTAATGGAAATAATCTTGTCAAACATTCAAAATTCTCACTTGATAATCTGTAATTGGCTAACCAGGTTTCATTGCCCTTGCTGTTTGATTTTTTTTCCCCTTTTTTAAATGGCTAATGTCTTGAATTTTTTACCTACAGTCAATTGATATGCCAACTTTATTTTCTACTTTTGATGGACAAATTTAACTTTTCCTTATAAAGGCATTGGCTACTTGTAAGGTTTTTTGGTTTGACATAAAATATCAATAGTTTGAAAGTATTAGGAAGGATGGTTTTGCATAAATATCTCAAGTGCCGGTATTATGTGCCTGGAAGAATGGTGATTCTATTTGATTATGCTGCACAGAGAGTGAGCGTTGGTCTGTAGTGTCATAGATTTGATCTGAATGTGAATTGAAGTTTAGTCCTTCTAATCACTTGCAGGGATTCCGGAAACTTAAATATGCTGATTTTTCAACATCATATTCAATCACTGGAACTTTTTTGAGGTCCGTGCATGACTTGTCAAACCTACCTATGAGAATCCTTTTTTTCCTTGTTTTTCAACATTCCTTTTCGAACAATGCTCATAATTTTTTTTTCCTTTGATTAGGAACTTGGGAAGTGGCAGTGGTGGGAATCTACTAGAGGTTTTAGTTTTAAGGGACTGCATGCATCTCAAAGAGGTGAGATCTTCATCCAACCTCCCACTGCCTCCTCCTAGAGCAGACAACCTCCTTCTGCCTCTCTCTCGCTCTCTCAATTTTGACTTTTCATCTGCAGATGGAAGTTGCTCGGTTCTTGACAGCAGTTCTTGCAGGAGACTTCAAGTTCCTTCGGCATCTTGTGAGTGAAGTTGATATGTGAATACCATTTTCATAATCCTTTTTTATGCTCAATCCTCTTTTCATTCTGATTACGTCCTATCCCATAGGACATATCTAATAGGGAAGGTTTAGCTTCAGAAGGTGACTGGTACCAGAGATCTTACAACTCAAGGTAATAATATCATTCTTGGGATTCTGTTAAACAGTTGATAGTGTTTTATGTTTTAATATCTAACCTTGTTGCATATTTTGCAGCATTATTCCTCTAAAGGAGGTGTTTGAAGTAAGACCCAATATTTGCGTGCTGGCTGAGTTTCCATCAGAAGGAAGGTTGGTCTACCCTTCAAATAATTCAGTGGTCACTTCATTGTTCTGTGTGTGTGGTTTAATTTTTATTTTAAGGATAAGAAATGAGATTTGCCATTTGGACTTGGGTTTCTTGACTTTGCAGCTTCATCGACATAGACCACATGATTGATAGTGATATTAACAGTGATGTCAGCTTGCCATCTCAGTTGAGTATTCATACATCTGATGGTTCATTGCTCATGAGTTCATCAGAGAGCAGCTATAATAGTGATCAGGGTAGCGGTAATGAGGAATATCAAGATTCAGGTTTTGTAATTTTCGAGGAAAGCTCAGATGAGGTGGATTTTCTGGTTGTCTAGAAGAACTGCCAGGCTAAGCGAGTATTGAAACTTGCTGCCACTAAATGAAGTGGTATGGTGATCTCTTTCTGATTTGGAAAATAAAGAACCAGCTAGTTTGTGAGTAGTTTGTTTGGTAGTGCTACTGCTAACTATTTATTCATCTCATAGCATAAAATGAGTACTTTCTTCTTTTTTCTTCTTTCCTGGCATATAGAGGGGTGCTTGGTGCTTTGCATGTTTGTAGACACAAGAATTCATATCTGGGCATGTTTACAGTGAGGAAAAGGTTATAATTCTGTTTTTTTTCAAGCATGGTGCTTGAGTATGTTTATTTAACTGGTGTCTGGAAATGTTGTATCTAGATGATATTATTGCCTTCAAATTTAGTCTGTTGATATAGGGGAGAATTTCTAATGAGCATATTGACACTGATACAGGAAATACTGATGTGCTCTGCAAATAGAATGTTTTGTTATAGGAAGAATGTGTTTTCTAACCGCATAATTTAATTTCTAACAGATTTATGTATTTTTTAACTATGTAATTTTATTCCTAACAGATGTCAGAAAGGAATCTTTTCCAGACTGCAAGCTGAATTGAAGAGAGGCTGATAAATTGAGTTTTGAACAGCAGTAAGTTTTATTATTGTTCTCATTTATGATAATCTGATGCTGCTGCAATATCCCACGTTCAGTTTACTATGACGGGGGCCTTACTTCTGCTTCACTGAGATTGTTATCATAAAAGCCTCTGGGGAAACTTTTTGTCCCCAGGTTTATCCCCGTTTTTAGCAACTATAAGTGTAGATCATGAAAGTGGCAGCTGTTGCTTCAAGCTCTTGCTATTGTAATTTGTATAATGGCGTTTGCTGATATCTTTGTTTTGCAAATCGTCAATAGCAATTGTAGCTTATGCCTTATGTACCAGGCGATAGTGATTGGATAAATTCTCACTGTCGCCAACCGTTTTATATTGTGCTCAGGCTATAATTGTTTCTATTCACTTTTATCTACATATCTCTGGTTTATGAGTTTTCTCGGTGGTGTTATGTTGCAATCGCATCAACTGAGAAAATGCAAATTAAAAGCTTGTGGTACTGATTTACAAGCATTTTATTAGAAATATTAAGTTAAATTTCAGATTTAGTGTTATGTATAATATAATTTTAATACATTTGTATTTTTTTAATGTAAATTTTTAACTTTTTAAATTTTATATCTTAAATTAATAAATAATAATTAAATTATTTTTTCGTCATTATATTACAAAGTTTATATTTTTTTTCATTTTTAGAAAATCTTAAAACATTGAGCTTTTAAATTTTAATTGTTAAAATAATTTTTTACTATTATTTATAACTTTAAAATTTACTTTATTAATATGAAATAAAAATATCTCAAATTTACGAAATAAGAAATAATTAATAATTAATGACTCTGCATTTGATAAATACATAAATTTTTTATATTCATTTACGTTTAATCTTTATAAATAATTTATAAATTTTTTTGAAGAGTATATTTTTTTATTATGATGATCTGGTTTTAAGCTAAGTTCATTAATTGAAATGAAGTTTTTAAACTTTTGACGGTAATTCAGCAATTCACAATTATGTTTATGTGTTACCTGATTTTTATCTATATATAAAAAAAAAAAAAGAAAATTGATGTATATGTATTATAACTAACTGTTGAATTGATATCACGTTATAAGACCAAATGCGAGGAACCTACTCGAAGTCGGCCCCACATCAAACTAACCGGGTTTTAAGGTAAGGGGATGAAATCTTGCTTCTCAAGCTTGTACCTTCACTCAGCCCTTTCTAAGTGATGGCCAGCGGTGGCGCTAACCAGCAACAAACACCCGCCTACAAACCGTACCGTCACATAAAAACTCTAACTGCACACCAACGGGCGGTATCCTGCGTCAAATTTTCAAACGACGGAACCCTCTTAGCCTCAGCTTCCCTTGACAAAACCCTGATTATCTGGTCCGCGTCGTCCCTCTCCCTTATCCACCGCCTCGTTGGCCACTCGGACGGTGTTTCGGACCTGGCCTGGTCATCCGACTCCCATTACATCTGCTCGGCATCCGACGACTGCTCACTCCGCATCTGGGATGCACGCGCCCCCTTCGATTGCCTCAAGATCCTCAAGGGCCATTCCGACTTCGTCTTCTGCGTCAACTTCAATCCACAGTCGAATCTCATCGTTTCAGGTTCCTTCGATGAGACTATTCGCATTTGGGAAGTGAAAACAGGCAAGTGCTTGAGGGTGATAAGGGCCCACTCCATGCCGGTGACATCGGTGCACTTTAACCGTGACGGTTCGCTGATCGTATCGGGTAGCCACGAGGGGTCGTGCAAGATTTGGGATGCCAAAGAAGGGACTTGCTTGAAGACTCTAATCGATGATAAAGATCCCGCGGTCTCGTTTACCAAATTCTCCCCCAATGGGAAATTCATTCTCGTCGCCACTCTCGATAGCACTCTTGTAAGTTCACATCTTTTAAGCTTTGAAATAAAAATTAATGCGTGGGTATTTTATTTTGGTTTTTTTCTTGTTTTGATTCCGATTGCAGAAGCTGTGGAATTACTCAACTGGTAAATTTTTGAAAATATATCAAGGCCATACGAACAGGGTTTACTGTATAACATCGACATTCTCTGTTACAAGTGGGAAATACATTGTTAGTGGATCCGAGGATAAATGTGTTTACTTATGGGATCTCCAATCGAAAGCCATGATACAGAAACTTGAAGGCCATTCTGATACTGTAATTTCTGTCACCTGCCATCCTAGCGAGAACAAGATTGCGTCTGCTGGCCTTGAAGGGGACAGAACAATTAGGATTTGGATGCAAGATGCATGACTTTGTTAAAATGACCTGTTTGTTTCCTCTCTTGAAGTTATTACTTCATAAGATACCGGTTGTAGTGAGACATTCATATCTCACTTGAAGAGCATTAACATTTCATATGGATATACAGATTGGTCTTTGACTGATTTTGAGGTTATATGCGCATAAGCAAAGTATATTGCATGAACTTTGAAAATATCAACTGTTTAATTGCTGTCATTTTTCTCATGATTCTCTTCTCAGTTCTTGATGCACCACTTGTCATCTTAACAACCTGTAGTCAGTTTTCTGGAGCCTGGACTGCTTACAGGACTTGGTAGTTTGTTCTTATGAAAGCCTTAATATCAGTAATCCCATGCTGTAGTCAACCTCCCTGCACATTGAGCTGGCTATCACTCCCAAGGGATGTTAGAAGGTGTGATAGTACTTTCTGTCAAACGTGCTCTAGAATATTTTTTTTTTTGGGTCAATACTGCTCCCAAGATTTTCCTGGTTGTTTTGTTCATAGACTGAAAAAATAAATTTAAATTGGACTCTCTAAATGGAAGGGATGCTACGCATCAAAGATACTCTGAAGAACACAGAGCTGAACTTTGTTTTTGATACCTTTATGCGCCCGGGTGCAACGGCAGGCTTCACTAGTCTCAAAACCATTGCTGGCAATTCACTTTGCTCGTAAATGCTTTATATTTGTTTGTAGGCAAAACAATCTGGTACGAATACCCATAGGGGGAAAAAGAAAGCTTTACCTTAGTTTGCTTACTTGCTTAAGAAAAAGAATAAAGAGTGAAATGTACTCAGTATTTACTGATGTGAAACATCTTCGTTTTGTAAGTCATAACTGCACAAATTATGTACAACCAGAGAATCTGAAAATCATTGATTCTTCCTCATACCAAATGTGTCTTCTGTACCATTCGTCACCCTCTCTCGTCGCTCTGCTATCATGTCCACGTAAGCCTGACACAGAAAATAAAATAAAATTCTTCTCGTTTCTCCATAACAAAACAATAACCATTAACACTACCGGATTGAGTTGCCGAAACAGGGGATATCATTTCAGGAGATTGTTAAAAGGACATAAACCCAAGGAAATCGAGCTGGTGCTCAAGACTCAAGACTGAAGACACACTTTCAGCTGTCAACGCGAGTCTTCTAATGCACAGGGATCCACAATTTGTGACAACGGCAGAGTATAATGACTCATGTCATTAATTACTTAATAAGAGGAAGAACAAACATGATAGTACAATTTAAGACTAAAGGTAAAGAATAGCTAAAGAGAACTTTTAAAAATTCATACTCGATTTGTTTGATAAATAGTTTACAAGGATGAGGTCTGTATCTGACTACTTCATCAAGGAGTCCTTAAATAGAGTTGTAACAGAAGTAAAAGCATAAAATAATTACAGTTAATAGTGCAGTCACATGAGTAACAATGCTGCCGATGCTAAACAACAAACAAGCTAGTTTTTTGAGGAGATTGCTTTCGCAAAGCAAATTCAACTAATCTAAAAAGTAAATAGTGTTTGTTTGGTAGAGATAAATATGCACTTATTTCAATGCACACTAGTAGTAGAGCATGTTGATAAAGCACACATGTTGATACTGCACACTTGATTATACAGTTAGTCCTCACATGTTTGAATTGTTACATGGATTCCAATATATTAGATCATGACTAGGAGAGAGATTAAGATGAGAGTCATCTTCATGTGAATGGAAACCAAAACTATTTATTGCAACAAAAACCTTGATTCATATGTCCAATAGTCTGCCGCTGATCTTAACCTTCCCATTGACATACTTACTCTAGAGATCCAAGAACTTATTACAATAAAAACCTTGATTCATCCGACCAATGGCAATCCACCCATGATACCCTTTCACACACCCATGGCTTATCTTCTAATGTTTCTTTTAATATCTCTACCATCTTTGCTACATTGCTATAGAATTCGCCTTGAATAATTTCAAAGTGATCCTCAAAAGGATGAATAGCACCACCATCCGTCCAACATGCACGCCTAATCAACAGAAACCCTCCATAAGAATTTCAAACATTTTCTCTAGTGGTTTAAACCTATTCCACCATGGATTTATTGGATTGAGACTTATGAAATGTATACTAATTGCAGACCCTTCCCACACATTAATTGTCATTTCTATCAACCTTGCAGCTAGGCCACAAGCAAAGAAGAATATTTTCCCTGCAGAAAAATCTATGGTTCTCAAGGATATTCTCTACATAATTAAATTTTCGTAAGCTGGAGCATGATAAATTTAATCTAAAGGTTAAGATTTGTTGAGATAATCTTAAATTCTGATTGAACTATGATAGTTTAATTATAATTAGATCAAAATCCTTTGTGGAGATAGTTTTGAATTCTAGTTAGATTAGGATAGGCTTATGTACGAATTCCTATAAAAAGGTCATTAAAAATATAATTAAGCCAAGAGAGAGTTTAGTGAGCGTGTAGATCTAAAAGAAGAGATTTGGATGTAAGTGAGACAAAGGTTGTGAGTTTGAGACTAATCTTACAATGTCTTAATTTCTTCTTAGTGAATTTTTTTCTTTTTTTTGTGACTATGTCTGTGGACGTACATGATATAAGATCAAACCACGTAAATTTCTAATATTCTTGTGAGTGTATTTGATTTCTTTCTTCTTTTTCTTATTCTATTAGTTGTGTAAGATCTTGAGTGATTTTTTAAGATTATTTTGCTATTTTCACGATAATAATAATAATAATAATAATAATAATAATAAACTATTCTTCAAAATAAATGTGTACCTTAGGATAAGAATACAGAAAGATGCACCACCATGTGCATATCCCCACAGTTGCAAGAGCTGTGACCAGAACAGAGTGCAAAATTAGCCAGCTAGAGGCAACCACCATCATTCCAGTAAGTGTAATTGTCCATGGTTGACACCTAGGAAACAAATGGAAGGGAAAAATCAAGCCACGAACCAAAACAAGTGCAGATGCATAAGTAACGTTAAGATAAAAACTAACGACAGGAAAATTCCAGCTCAAGTTTTGCAAATTTAGAAACAATTGAGAGCTACAATGACTCGGTAACCCCATGACATTCCAATATAGCCGTTAGAATCAGTAAATTTCACCTAAAGTATTCAACAAAATAGTCAGAATGCAGAAAAAACACCAACCCAAGACAAACAACCTTGAAACGGAAAATATTAACAATGGAAGAAAGTAATATGAAAACTGACCAGGAAGGCTTTGTGTCCCACACGGAATCGTACTCGAGAGATAGGTAGTTGAGATAACCATCCATGTCCTCAACGACACCGTTTTCGTCCAAGAATAGATGCTCGTTCTGTTTGGAGTCGGCTGGATTCCCTCCAAAAGCCACCGTTTTGAATCGAAGCTTTGAAGAGAAAGTAGGAAAGGAAATAGGGTTATGAAAATGGGTTTTGGAAACAAAGTGATGGGGTGGTGGTTTGGGTGCAGCAGAGAGTGAGAGAGGGAATAGATATGATAGAGCTCCCATGTTTGTTCGGAGACAACGGAAATCTTTTGTCTGGGAGAAATTATTGCTCTGAAAAGGAATAAACGGTGTCGTTTTGAGAGGTTTCGATAACTGTTCTCGCGGGCTACGTTGCTCCAACTTTTATTAGATGCGAAATAAATTATCTTATTTTCATTACTATTTTTTATCCTTAACCTAACAAAACAGTTGAAACTTAATTTTGAAATTCTGTTAAAGAAACTAGTTTTAATTAAATGTTCAATTTGATTTGATTTAGTTTTATTTGCAAACAAGACCATATTTAATAAATTTTGGGCATACTTGATTTGACATAAGCTCGTTGACAACTTTTTTCTGGTTGTAATTTGTTGGTATGTAATTTCTTCATATATTTCTATTTATACGATGTATTTTGTGTATTTGATGTTAAAATACAATAATGTTTTGTTGGCGTGAAAATGAAGCATGCAAAAAAGTAGGAGAATGCACGTCGTCATCGAAATCGAGTTCTACCTTAAAAAGAAGCATAAATTTTGGACATGCATGAAACAGTTGAATCATAGATAAGGGAATGGGTTTGAGTTGAAATCTTATTACTACACAATCAAATCTAAATTTAACTTTCCAGCATCCATCTTAGAGGTATGCGATTCAGAGATTTCATCAGGTTGTTGATGCATCGATTCTGATTTCTTTAGTACAAGGAGCAAAATAACGTTCTGTTCTGACGTGTAGGCATCTGCTATGTATTCGGCTTGCTAGATCTTCCAGGGAGGAATGGCTACCGGAAGCACTCACTGGGATATTCCGCATGAGTGGGCTACTAGGAGCCAAGAAAACCCGATGTTTCTATCAATTGCATGCAATCGTAAACTTAGTAAGGTAAAACTTTCCACACTAACTCACTTGTTTCAGCTGAATTGGCCATCTTTAAGCTATTGAAACTAAATTGTTTCAGACTGTTAATATTAAACCTTGAACATTAAACAACACTTCTCTATAGAGATTGTGTCAAAGCATACTGCTTTTGCGTTTAACAGCTTTATTTCTTAATGAAAATTAAACTTCTAATTTGCTTGTTTGTAGCTGTGCAGTTGGGTTTTATGTAAAGTCTATTGAAGATCAAGGATCAGAGATTCTATCCTACAAGATGGAAAGAATGAGACTTGAGCGTTGAAAGAGGTATTTGCCGATAAGACAGCAACTTATCTCGGTAAAGATGCTTCAACTTCAATTTATTGTAAGATTCATCTTATTTTGTAATCTATACAGTAACTAAACTAGATGCGTTGGGACTTTCGCACTTAAAATCATTACTTACTCTTATTCAGAAGCCAAAACTTGCAAAATTGTCAGACATTTCCAGTTGTGAACCAGAAGAAATAGCATTTAAACTACTACAATAAATCTAGTATAAGTCACAAAATACAAATGCTCTTACATCCCTGAAAGAAGTGCTACTTTTATCCGTGTGAGGATTCGATTAGCCTGAGCCATATTTTAACTTCTTGCCCCAAATTAATGTCCTGATAATTAGAAGGAAAATTTTATATACTAAATACTATGTAGTTGCATAACAAAAATTTGCATATTCCTTCCACAGAATTCAAAAATTAAATGCAACACCATTCATATATACTTCAGAATACATCCTTTATGCAGTAAATTGAGGATGTCGGGAGCCCACAAAGTCTATAATCATGTAATTGAGTATGTGTATCATACTATCATGGAAACTAAAGCTTTTGGACAGAAAGTTTCATTTGCTTACGCTATACTAGGGCTCTACATAAGTTTTGGAAGTTCATTTTATAACTTAAAGTAAATAAATGCAAACGAGAAGATACAGCAAACCTGATCCACGTCTCTCATTATTACAGTGCATCATGGCCTTCATTTCGAGGATTTCTAAGCCCGAAAAAACAGAGGTAATGCTCCTCTCTAACGTTCATTGTCACAGAAGAGCAAGTCGGATCTTACCACAACACTTCTGGATCTTACGTTCATAGATTCTGATTGCAACCAGATTCCTGCAATCCATGTCTTCATAACAGTTCTCCATGGAAATTAAAACACAGGTTGATGTGATAAAAGCAACCAGAGCAATTGATTTATGCTGTTAATATAATATATATAAGCTGCTGAAGAAGAGCTGACAAGAAAGAAATGAATCACAACTTCTAGGTTGCATATACTATATTTCAATCACATATCTGTGAAAATCATAGCATAAAGTATTTTCTAAATCTCACAGTGACAAATTACACTTCTATTCATGCTTCCAAGCATACAATATTAATGAAAAACCATGACCCTGTACTTGGTGATCTCTAAACTTTTGAGAGGAAGACCATGTCAATACAGATGGATCAAAAATGGACTGGCTGGCCCACAATTTCTCTGCAGAGAGGCAAGTTTGAAACATGAAAACCGCATTGCCCATGGCATTGCCAAATAACCAGTTGTGAACATCCCAAAACACTTCCACTGGGAGTCCATCCACCAAAATGGTATGGTTGCCACGGAACTTCCACTTGAGCCGCTTAACCTGCATCACTGTCTTACTATCAATGCGGATAACAAGGCATGGATCCTTAAGATCGACGGTGTCACACTCGATTATGACATCATGCATCTGTCCCTTGTCACAAAACTGAGCCTTGGCACCATAAAACTTCTTCCCAAAAATATGCTCTCTCTTCGCAATAAAAATGGCATCGGAATTAACAGGAGCACTAGTGTCAATCTTCTTGTATGCTTCCTTTTTTAAATCCCCAAGAAGCAACATCATTTCTTGGTCAAATGCAACAGCCAGGTAAAATCCTTCAACTGGCTCTGGCCCAGAACCAAATCTAGCATTAGATAAGTCCCAACATATATCAATTTTACCAGAATCTACCTCTAAATTCTTTGATCCTTTTCTCTTAGAGAACAACCAGGGCTTTATATCAACTTTACATAAACATTGATTGGCTGAATCATCGATTGCAACGCTAAGGCCTTGACCCATCAGACTCTTGGTCCATGTGACCGTAATTAAGCATGAACGACCATGTAATTTACACTGATAAACACAAGTAACCAAGTTTTGAGCAGCTTTAGCTGCACTTGACGATGATGATGATGATGATGATGATGAATCAGCTACTTGAACACCGTTTTCACCAAAGCAAGAAGGAAAGTCCTTCATTATGATAACCATAAAAAAGGCAAATTTATTTCTTTCTTTGCTAGTCCTCTCTAGCTGAAGCAAAGCTTATAGTATCCCTTAGCTAGCAAAAACAAAAAAGAAAAAGAAAAGAATGAAGAATAGCACAATAGTCCTACCTCAGTTAATTGATGATGAACTCAAGAACCCACATCCAGAAAAGCTTTAAAACTCAGCTTCTCAAAGCTTCACTTTGATTTGGGTCGCTGGTTTTGGACAGCCTAAAGATTTACAGAAGTGAGGGAAAGAGAGATATAGATAGAGAGGACTTAGATTTGCTTCACTGTCAATGTCTGTTTTAAGTCCATCTCAAGAATGGCCAAAAAAATTGTTTTGATAAAAAAAAAAAAAAAAAGACTGAATATGAGACATAAGAGAAACACATAGGAAAATCACTCATGAAGATAAAAGAGAAATAGAGAGAGAGGAGTCACATGGGAGGGGGAGGGGGGCCAAAAAAATTACGGAACTTGAAAGATTACCGCAACTGGGTATTCGCTGGAAAAGGGCTGGGTTTTTATACAACGTCACACAAAAGAAAAAGCTAAAAAAACGCATCCCTCTCTGTCTCCCTCGTACACTCGTTTTTTTTTTTTTTTCTGCATTCCTATTTTAGTCGTAGCAGAGCAGTAAGTATAATTTTCTCTTCTTCTTGTCCACAATTAAAAGATTCTAATTGACCCTTGCTTTAACTGACATTGCACATGCCATTAGAGAAGGAAAACAATCCAACGCTTAGATCCCTAAACGCCCAACCTTTTTTGAAAAATCTACTCCACCAATGCACTTTATAGGTTTTACTTTTGTGTAGTTGTCCACCAACCTTGGTCAGATATGACGGACAATATCTAGATTAAATACTTTTAAATTCTTAACTATTGTTCCAATTCAATTCAAATTCATTAGAAAATCACTAGCACACCCAAAACATCAAAAACCCTTCTTTGTCAGATTAATAAACTATCCCGCCCAAAATAACTGCACATCACTTGTTTTTAGGGTAAAATACCCACTCTTAATTTTCAGGCATAATTCCACGCAGTTCAACAAAAAAAATATAAAAAAGATTAAAATATTTTTTATTTTTTATTAATTTAAAAAATTATTATTATATAATTTTTAAAAAAATTTCAAGGAGCACTAATCAATACTTTCTTATTTTTTTATAAAAAAATATACATATAATAGTAATTTTTAAAATTTATAAAAAATAAAATTACTTTATCAATATTGTCACGTCATTAAATTAATAAAAATATTAACAATTGACTAATAACTAAAATTATGCATCTAATGCAAGATATTTTTTTACGACAGAATATCCATCTAAAAAATTAATGAACCCGCATAAAATTTTGATTAAAACTTAAAAAGTGAAGGTATTTTACTTTTTGTTTTTATATTTGATGCCAACATGTTGAATCCAAATTCCACATTTTCCCATCAAATGCGATTTTTTTAAAAGACTAATTATATTAGAGTACTTTATGAGCATTTGGGATGAGAGAAGTAGCTCGTGATATGAATGATAAAATTACATTATAATGTTGATAGTAAAAAAAAACCTAATAAAATGTAATATTCCACTAACATGTCGGATGATAAAATTACATTACAATATTTGGTAGTAAAAAAAACTAATATAATGTAATTTTATTTAGCATATCGGAGAGGAATTCACGTTTCTTATAAAAATCAATATGATGTTGCTTTCGCACTACTTTGGACTAAAATGTCCAGCATTTTTTTTTTCTCACCTCCTCATAAAAGAATAAAACAAGAACTAAAATATGGTGAAGTGTATTTTGGTGCCAGAGGAATTTCGTCAAAACAATTAATTGGTAGTATTTATTAGAAACCTCTTTCTCATTAGTATTTATGAGCCTTTTCATCATTTGCTTCCCCTTTGTTTTTTCTCTCTTTTGGCATGTTTAACAGAGATGATGCTTCGCGTGTTGCAAGAAAAATCATGCCACTCTGTAATGGGGGAAATTGGTCAACCGTGACACGGGGCAAAGGGGTAAGACCAAAGAGTGAAGCGCCCATCTTCAACACTTAACCACTAGCATTAAAAATAAAAGACAATGTCAAACAATATTCATAAATAATATATATAAATTTTTTTTGTAATTAATGCATTATTTACTTATAAATTTGAAGAAGACAATATATTAAATAAAAATATTTTTTAAAAAAATAAAATTTTAATTAATTTGAACTTTTCCATTGATATATTGAGCATTTAATTGAGATGACACTTTCTTTGTTTGGCTGACAAAGCGATGGCTTGCGAGGGTGTGAATTACGTTGCAATGAAAACCACTGCTTCCATATGCAAACACCATAACTCGCGGCGGCTTTGAATTTGATAGATCCAATGCATATTTTTTCTTCTTCAAGGATAATGATTAATTTAATGTTGAGAGAATGTTGAATCCCGTGATGAAATTTTAGTACGACTGCCAGTCAAAAGGGCAGAAGACTGAGTCATTCATAGAACGGGCAAGACATAGACTGCATTTGAAATCCCAAATTGCTTAAAATTCTATAAAAGGAAATGGTCATTTTTCTTGATAAACATTACTTGGTTGATTGAAATACAAATTAACATGATCATACATACTAACCACGGCGGACAGAATGGTGGTTAGTAAAGGCTCTTGTCTTTTAAAAATTTTAAAATGTTATAATATATATTTTTAAAATGTTGTTTTTATAACAATTTTTTTTATTTAATGAGATCTTTTACAGTAATTAATTTTAATAAATTTAATAATTAAAATAAAATCTATTATAATAAAATTATTTTTCAAATCCATTTGCTGGAAGACTTTTCTATGAACCCACCTTTTGTTCACCTCCCCAAGTGCGTAATTCGGAGTTCGCCGCTACGTACTAAGGAAGGGGGTGGAGAATCACATGCAACGATTGATGCTTGGTTGGCAATTGCCTTCTAAGTGGACCAATTGTTGGCTGCTCTTAATAGGATCAATGGAAAGTCCCGTTTACCCAAATATGATTTTATATCTTCTTTTACGCCATATACAAGAAAAAAAAAAAGATTATTCTACAATTACCGACACTCTAGAATTACTTTTTCTTTTCAGCAAATGCAAAAAGATTAGCTGCCCCCACCAAACAACAACTAATTTGTTCAACTTACACAAATCATCATGCATGGGCCTACTCCCCCTAGTTTTGTTTCTTTTTTTTTTTCCTTTCTTTCTTATTACTTTTGTGGTCAATTAGCTTCAAGAACAATTAAGCTGTGTTTGGCATTGGATTGGTCCTCACATTTTTAAGCACAAAAAAGCCCAGCGGTGTGTCCATCAACAAACACGGCATTAACAACCCGTAATCTGTTTAACCAAAAAAAAAAGTTAAACATCTCAGGTATACTAGTTTAGGCAACAAACAACAAATAATTCCTAAGACAATCCAGAAAAAATTGTGAGACGTTGTGGTGAGGTGTTGCATCTGTAACTTCATCATTAAGAAACAAGTGAAAGCTGTTGGTGTCTGTCTGTGAGTCTGTACATGTTATTTTCACATTTATCATTTCCTGGTCCCACGACTCTGGTCCCATTTTAGCTGCCGTCCGTCCTGCTCCAAGCTTCCAAGCCTTATCAGATACCATGAAATGCCAAGAGACAAGTGGATTAAATGTGTGAAAGCAACTTATTTGGGACCAAATCTTCGATGCAGAAGTAACTAGCAGTGAGAAGTATAAGAATTGTTCAATTAAAAAGCCAGTGACAGAAAATTATGTCCTGTTACATTTTTCGAATCTTACCTCTTTTGTTGCATTTTAAGTAACCCATGGCAGAGAGAATAATGTATATTGCGCAATAGACTAGTACTCTGTGAGTTTTTTGAAATTTGAACAATCCTTTTCTATCAAAACATTAAAAGTCCTTATGACGTGACAAACATCAATCATCAAGAAGAATAAAGAGTGAGGATTACACAGAATTTTCTAAATAACGAAGTTGGAAGCATGAAATTTGATGGCAGTCTTTTTCTATTTCTACAACTATTTCGTTTCAGTTTTTCATAATGTCAATCTAGCTAGGTAGACTTCTTAGCTTAACGTAGCTTTCACGGAGGAAATGTGGGTCTTCAAATACAATTAAATAACTTACCATATAAAACAACAGCGGACATGTGTACTTATGACACGCAGAACAGCATCAGATGACTGCAATTGAGAAACCTTGTTCACCAAATTTTACTTACTTTAATATATCAGGACAAATTCTGTAAGTTAACTTAATCATTAAAAAATAAAAAAGATGACGATAGGAATCGTCATAATTTGATTATTAAAGATTAGTTAATTTGATTTAATAAGCTGTTTAACCAAAGTCCTCTCTCCCATCACTCCCACTTGAACAGTTCTTATGTCGTGGAAATGGGGGTTCCCGCAATCAAAGACCAGTGTAACTTTAACCTTTATGCCTTTTTCTCTTGTTTATTTGCCCCCCATCCCCCTCTCTTAAATGGGTAACTATTAGAACTGCTCATTTCTCTTAACTACTGCAATTATGGCATTCTTGTTGGCTAACTAAACTGGTTGGAAGAAAGGAAATTAAAATAATAGCAATAATAATAAAAAACAAGGGCTCAACTTCAACACCCTTTTTTTCTTTTGACAAGTTTCCGCAATCAACCGGATTCCCATGTGCTGAAAGCTCCAGATCATCTAAGATGCATGACCCATAGTCCCATGCCCTATGCTCATGTGAACATCAACATGCATGCATCACACATGTGGGTTTTTTTTCATTGTTATTATTATTTATAATTTTCTTGTCTTAACCAGCTTGCATTGAAAATACCAATGGTCAAAACACCTATCCAGTCCTTGAACTTATGCATTTTGTTCAATTTAGTCTCTCTCCCTAACGACATCTAATTTTATCGTTAAAGAGATGACATCATCATTGACGTGACATATTTTGGTGACATGGTAATACCACGTGGCACAGACATGATGACTTGGTAGTGTCACGTGACACTAATATGATGATGTAGCAACGCTGGCGTGACACTGACATGCTGACGTGTCGGTGTCATATGGTAATGCTTGTAGACACCTATTATAAAAATAATAAAAATAATAAAAAATAAATAAAAAATAAAAAAATAAATAAAAAAATAATGATAATGAATGAACAGGAAGGGACTGAGCGTGTGCTTAGCCTCCTTCTCCAATCCATCATTACAAGGCATTAATGCCCTTGAAGGGTAGCCGAATTTGGGGAAGATTGGTCACCTCCGGCTACCAACCCTTCCTGTTTGCCAGAGACATGTGAAATCATGCTCAGGATTGTCCAAATTTTTGGACAATCCAATTCTTAAAAAAAAGGGGCTTCAAACCGATGAGGGGGGGAGAACAAAAAAAAAACCAGAGAAAAAAGCGATTCAAAAAAAGAGAGCCAATTTGCAAAAAAAAAAAAAAAAGATTCAAATCAAAAAAATCAAACCCAAAAGCAATCAAAAGATCCTAAAATAGAAGCAGCCAGCACAACCACAACAATACCTAAAAACAAAAAATATATCTAAACAAAAAAAAAACAAAAATGAGAGGGGCAGAGAGGTGTGGAGGCTGAAGTTTTTTTTTTTGAGAGGGGGGGTTTGAGCCACTGGTTAGTGAGGAGAGAAAAGGGGTAGTTTTCAACAGGTAAAGTGGGTAAGGTGCGGTGCCGAAATCAGAGAAAAAGTTTCGATTTAGGTAACGAGAGAGGGAGAGACAAGCCGAGCGGCGGTAGATAGGGGGTGAGGAAGATGCCGACGCAGAGGAAAGGAGATCTGGGTCTGCATCATCGATCTTAGAGAGAGAAAATCTGGATCGGTGCCGCCAGCAACGGCAAAAAGCCCCACTAGCCGTCGAAGGGTAATAAAGGGAGAGAAAGGTGAAATATTTTTATAAAGAAGTTAGAGAGTTTGGTGGGTAGAGAGAGAAATTGAATAGGGAAAATGGGAAGAAAGGAAGAAAATGAAGCTTAAATAGCTAAGAACTGAAGCTTTGAAACGGCGTCGTTTTGGCACTTGAAGGCTACTGGGCAGGAGACTGGAGGATGGGCTTTAGAGCGGACCACGGGTCAGGCCAGCATTTTGGGCTAGTTTAGCCCAATCAGGTAAAAACTTTGATAAGTCTTGCTGTAATCTGAGCTATGTGGGTTGTTATAACTTTGTATTTGGGTCTAGCCCACTTTAGTTAGTTCAAATTTATTTGTAAAATGATATAGGGTGAATTTTATTAATTTTATTCTGTTGTCTAAGATTTTAGATAATATTTTAGGATTAGAAATATAAAATGAACAAAAGAATATAAATCATTATGCTAATAGTATAAGCATGAAAAATGTTTTAAATATTTTTAGTCATAAAAATTTGTGACTTAAAAGAATATATATATTTATAAAAATATAAGAAGTTAGGTAAGTTGAAATATACACGTAAATAGGGAATATATGCTTAGATAAAACATAATTATAATAATTGATTTAGTTGAGTTTTTTTTAAAATAATAATAATAATTAAAAAATAATAAAATAATAATAATAATATAGCTTTATATAAAATAGAGAGAGGAATACAAATGAGGAGAAAGCGAAAATAGGATAAGGTAAAAAAGAATATTATTATTAATAAAATAATTGATTAATTTAATACCGATGATGAGATGTCCATTCGGAGTGCGAGAAGTCGCAATTTCGAGTAAACTTCCCTAGGTTAGGGGTTTCGATTAAGACTCCACCAGTATGATGGAAGGGTCCTAATTTGGAATTTCAATGTTCCTAATTTTAAATAAAATAAAAAAACTATATATTCAATCACCAATTAATCAAAATATACAAAGCAGAATAAATAGGAAATTAGCGATAATAATAAATTCGTTAATCATAATACAAAAGTGGAAAACACATATTCAAAAAATAACAAATTACGGATAATAAAAAAAATACTTGGTCTAAAAACTTGATTTTGGAGTTTCGTATAATAAATAAGTACCTATACAGTAAAATATATATCGACATAGAAATGGTTATACAAAAACAATCAATAAACGTAAATTAGTTGTTTGTAATAAACACACACAAAGAATAAGTAGTAAATTTCGTGAAAAATAAGAAACGAACATAGAACCTACGAGTGCATCACATATCATGGTCGCATTGTTAAATGTCATGGCATATAGATATCTTTTGTATACGGGTCTAAACCCCGATGATGGGACTTTTCGAGAAAGGTTGCGAAGGCGAGATTTATCGGTAAACTCCCTAGATGAAAAGATACCTCCGAACTCCACCAGTACAATGGGAGGGTCCGGAGAAATATCTTTAATAAAAGGCTTTTACCCGTATTAGGATTTACATTCATGAAAATACTGTTTTTTTACTCACAAACGACTATCCCGATGATGGGATCTACTAAGTAAACTTGCGAAGGCGAGTTGCTAAAGTATTTCCTTAGGTGAGAGAATACTTCCAGATCCCACCAGTACGATGGGCGGATTCGAAAAGTACACTCAATAAAGGATTTTCGTTTGGCATTATCCTGAATTTATGCCACGCATTTCACAATTGCATCATGTGCATGATAAACTCGTAAAAAATAAAATAAAATATTCTAATAAAAGATGAAATAAATAAATAACAATTAAAGAAACATAAGAATAAAATTAATGGGTTAGGATAATATATGATTAAATGGTACCGTTTGTGGAACGGGCGTCACGAGGGTGCTAATCCTTCCCCGTGAGTAACCGTACTCCCGAACCCAAATCTAAAGGATATGTAGACCAGTTTATCGTTCTTTCGATGAACCTAAAATTAATTTAGGATTTCATTGAGTATGACAAAATAGGGTGGCCAATTACACCTAGGAAAAAAGATTGGTGGCGACTCCCAAATCATCACCACATCTAGCAGTCGGGTTCTCGGACCCGCATATTATGACAATGCTGACGTGGCATATTGAGAAAAACAATTTTAAAAAAAATTTATACCACGTTATAAAGACAAAATTGAACAAAAATCTATAATACATGGACTAAATTGAAAAAAATATTTGAAAAATACAAATATTTAAGAAGATACATAGACTTATTAATAAGTCAAATGTTAAGCATAAAAGATTTATGATGTTAAGAAATATTATATAAAAAATTTTTTACTTGGTCATTTGATTCCATGATAGGTATTTTGGAACTTTGACGAGATTGAAATTGAAGTTTTAGCTTATTCTTCCCAGATAATTCACCTGCTTGTCAACCTTTCAAAAAAACAATGGCTACTCCAGCAATTTATGGTAACCCAAGGACACTTGAGTGAAAACGGTTGTGGGACTCCCTAAAACTGGCAAGCAATGGTCATAACCTGCCTTGGATGGATATAGGAGACTTCAATCAAGTTATCTCTCCAGATGAAAAACAAGGAAGGAAGAATGTTAATTTGATTCAATGCAACCTTCTGTTAAATTGTATGAGTTATTGTAACTTATTTGATCTAAAGACATCTGGATGTGAGTATACATGGTGGAATAAAAGAGATGGTCTCGATTATACCAAAGTCTGTTTAGATAGAGTTCTCATTAATGATAAATGGCATTCTATGTTTTCTTGTGCAGATGCCATTAACTTGCCTAGAACACGCTCTAATCATCATCCTGTACTTGTACGTTGTCTTTCCTCCTCGTCAGTTTTGCAAGATTTTAAAAATTTCAGATTTGAGGAAGGTCGAATGCTACATCTGGGTTTTAAAGAATTTCTGAGATTGAGTTAGACATTTGAAAATAAGGATATGAGCATCTCATTGGAACGTTTGGCATATAAACTAAAAGTCTGGAACAAAACCCATTTTGGAAATATTTTTAGAAAATAAAGAAGGCTTGTTGCAAGGCTCACTAGCATACCAAGGCAATTAGATAAAAAGCCCAATTATTATTTCCAGAATCTTGAATTCTCTCTCATTGAAGAATATAATTTAGTTATACACCAGGAAGAAGTAATATGGCAACAACAAGTAAAGATAGATTGGCTCAAATACGAAGATGGTAATACAAAGTTTTATCACGCCATGGGGAAGAGTAAACAGCAGAGGAAACAGATAAATGCTCTTAAAAGAGAAGATAACTCTTGGCGCTCAGATCCTTTAGAACTTGAAAGGCTAGTGGTTCATTTCTTTATGAATTTATACACAAATAATGGGGTTAGCAAATCATTACTGTCATACACATATTGGAGATTGGACCTTGAAAAATCATCAACATTGGCCATGCTGATTACCAGTGAAGAAATTAAACATGCTTTCTTTAATGTGCATCCCAACAAAACCTCAGGATATAATGGATTTCCTGCAAGCTTCTTCTAGAAAATTTAAAGGCATATTGCTAATGATCTCGTTAAATTTGCAGAAGATGCCTATCTCAAAGTCTCCTTTGCACTATCCTTAAACCATACACTTATTACTCTTATTCCTAAAGTGGAAGGATGTGAGACCTCAACCTCTATAGGCTTGTAACTAAGTATAAATGTAATAATACAAGCCAGGGGTAGTTTTGTCATTTTCTCTAATAAGCTTCCAGAAGAAAGTTTTATGATATTTTAAGGCTTAAATGGGTATAAGACTGCATAAATGATGTGTACTGATGAAAACACGAAGAAAACTAGAAGTTTCAACAATTTTCATAACAGGGGCAAAATGGTCATTTTCACCTCGAGTTAAAATTTTAAGTTTTTATGAACCCGAACATGTCTAGACCATTATGGATCTTGTCCCAGTGTTAAAAGAGCAAAAAGATTGCATAAAAGATTGGAGGAGAATAAATTAATTGGTGGAGGGGCATTTTGGTAATTTTATGGGAATGGATAAGTTGGCCTATAAATATCTTGAAATTTCCAGCACCTTCTTGAATTTCCTGCAGCTGGTCTTCTTCTTCCCTTTTCCTCTCTCAGGTTTCTTCAATTCCTCCATGGGAGTTTTCTGCAAGCTTCCATAACTTTCTCTCTCTAGCTCTAATTATCATGCTTTTGGTGTACTCTTCCATGAACCCTTGTGCTATTTCATCCTCTCACTTTAAAACCCTTGATAAATCTCAATTTTGTACTTTCTCTCACTAGTTAGACGTTTTAGAGAGAGAAAGAGGAAATTACACCATTGATTTAAAAGCAATTGGAAGAGAATTTGACTATAAAGGAGCCCTAGGGTAAGTGATGAATTAAGCTTGGTTTTTAGCTGCAGAAAATGGCTAGTAATTTGGAGTTATGAGCTGTTTTATTGTTGACTATGTTCATTACTTTTTAGTGATTAACATAGTGAACATAGATAGCCATTTAATGTGGCAATTGAAAGCTAGCTAAGAGATAGCTTTTAAGGTTTATAATGTGTAAATTAACCTATTACTTATGCTAATATGATCCTAGGTTCTAAGGAAGCCCCATCATCTCATTTGGATAATTAGGGGAATTTGAGTCATCTAAAGGCTCTACAATCATTTGGTGAGTGGACTGCCTTCAAAACTTTTTTTGGGAATATAATGTATTTGACAAATGTTTGAATGATTTTATACGATTTTTCATGAAAATGAATGCCTTGGGAACAAGCTCTTGAGAAATGATTTATGTTATGATATGTGGTTATTATGGATTTCTATGTGGCTGCATTATGTTGATATACATATATACTTGAATATAATGTTGTGTAATTATATTGACTCGGCTATGTGAGAGTAGGGAGTGCGCATAAGTCGAGGATGACCCGGTTATGTGCGAGTAGGGAGTGCGCATAACCCGGTGATGACCCAGCCATGTGCGAGTAGGGAGTGCGCATGATCTGGTGATGATGATGATGGGATGGTGTGATGATGATGATGGGTATATGCGTATGTATATATATATATATATATGTAAATATGTGTGTTATAGGAAATTGATGGATAATGGTTTATGGTTGTAATGCATGTGAAACTTGACATGTTAAACCTTGAGAAATTGTTATGTGTTTCATATTGGTTTTGAACATTTCAAGCATGGTGGTTGTCTTTGGGAGAAAGGGAAATTTTCATTTGATGCCATGTATTTCGCTGTAGCGAGAATCATTCATTCTCGCTGTAGCCAGAAACTCTCAGGTTTTGAAAGGGTAGGTTGGCTGAAAACTCGCTGCAGCAAGGATGCATTTTCGCTGCAGCGAGAATGACACTGTAGCTTCTCGCTACAGCGAAATACATTCTCGCTGCAGCGATAAACTTTCTGTTTCTGGGTTGTAATTTCGCTGCAGCGAGAAACATTCTGTTTCTGGGTTACAATTTCGCTGCAGTGAGATTCAATCTCGCTGCAGTGAGATTCAATCTCGCTGCAGCGAAAAACTTTCTGTTTTGGTCTCCTATCTTGTTCAATTGCTGATCTATCTTTCACTACTTTGCTACCATATCGGAGCATGGACTTTCAACATTAAGGATTAAATGAGTTAAGTTTAAAATGAGGAGGTTTAGTGAGAAATCCTCGGCCAGTTGAGAAACCCTCGTTCGATTAATAACTAAATCCCAACGTCGTTGCAACGAAAATTCATTCTCGCTGCAGCTAATGCTTTTCTGCTGCAGTGAAGATTCGTTGTCGTGTTTGACTTACTTGTATAATATTGAAGTTTTCATTCTTCCAATGGTTTGTTATGTATGGGTTAATGATTTTCAAATGATTAATCATTTAAGGACTTGATTAGGGGTTTTTAATAAGAATAGAAACAAATTACATTGTTTTGAAAAAGAATGCATCATGATTTCATTAAAGATTCCTTATGGTATGCTTGTTCCCTTCCTTGTTCACTCACTGGGTTTATACTCACCATTTTCAAATTCATGTTTTCAGATCATGAGGCAGCCGGTAACTAAGACGAGGTGTCCTTGTAGACTTGTGTCCATCTTTTGGTAGGTGTCTCGGCATTCAATAGCTGTACATTTATCTGAGTCCCTCTGCTGGAAGTCGAGTGTTATTTTTGTTTTGTATAGACAAATTTAATATAAATTTTTAGAATACATGTTGTAGACACTGTATGTAAATTTTTAAGGAGTAATGCCAGTACGAGTTGACAATGTATATCACTATTTTGATTCAAAAGTATGAAATATGACTTAGCAATATTTGATGGAATGATGAGTAGGATAAATCGATAGGCTTGCTTGGGCTTAATAGACTACGTTTATTGGGCCTTTGAGCCGATCATCGCCCGAAAATTTGGGTCTTGACAAAGGACCTGAGAAGATTAACAAATTTCGCCCTATAAGTTTGTGTTCAGTACCTCTAAAACTGCTTAGCAAAACTCTTGTCGATCGACTACGTCCATTACTGAATGAGCTTATTAGTAACACACAGAGTAGTTTTATACCAAGGCGTCAAGCAATTGATAATGTTATTGTAGTGCAAGAAGCCATTCACACAATGCGAGGTATGAAGCGAAGAGAAAGAGCTATGGCTATCAAAATTGACCTTGAGAAGGACTATGACAGACTTAAATGGTATTTTCTTCAAGATGTCCTAGTGGAGATAGGCTTTCCTCCGCAATGGATCTCTTTAATTGTGTATATTGTCCGAACTCCTTTTTTTTCTGTTATATGGAATGGCAAACAATCTCAAAAATTCAATCCATTTAGAGGCATTAGGCAAGGAGACCCATTATCTTCTTCTTTATTTGTGCTATGCTTGGAGAAACTATTCCAGCTTAAAAATGAAAAGTTAAACTAGGTAACTGGAAACCTTTATCCATGACAAAGAATGGTCCAACTCTTTCCCATGTGTGCTTTACAAATGACATCATGTTATTTGGAACTGGTACCAAGACCCAATTGCAAGTTATGATACGGATCATTCATAAGTTTTGCTCAGCTTCAAGCCAGAAAATGAGTCTTGAGAAATCTAGAATGCTTGTTTCTTCAAACATCAGCCCCATTACAACTAAGGAGTTAAGTCGTACTACCTACATCAACATCTTAAAAGATTTTGGCAAATACGTGGGAACCCCGATGCTTCATGGTAGGATTAAAAGAAGTACTTATTCTTATTTATGTAGTAAAATGAAGCGAAAGCTTGAATAGTGGAGTAATAAGTTTCTTTCTATGGCGAGTAGAGTTTCATTAGTACAAGCAACCACCAGCGTAATGGCATCATATGTTGTGCAAACCACCTTAATCTCTGCTCATGTGTCTAGGGAAATTGACATGTTAAATAGGAATTTTATTTAGGGACACTTAGGTGGTGAGAAGAAAGTTCCATGCTCTGAACTGGAGCACTCTTTGTCTTCCTAAAGAACTGGGTGGCTTACAAATCAGAGAGACCAGAAAATTTAATTTGGCTTTGCTTGCTAAGCTTGGTTAGCAATTGTGAAAAAGAAAGGATTCCTTATGGGTCAAAATTTTGTAAAAGAAATATTTACAAAATAGAGATTTATTTTCAGTCAAAGCAAAGTCATCTGACTCTCACATTTGGCATAGTATATTAAAAAGTAGAGAGGTATTTACTAAGGGTTTGGGAATGATTGTGAACAACGAGCTTAACACTAAGTTCTGGCTGGATTCTTGGTTACCTTGTGGCCCATTAATTGGCTTTGCTACACGAGATTTTTCCCTAGCTGAAATTGATTTACCAGTAGCATGCTTCTGTGATGCTTATGGAAACTGGGATTTAGATTTTCTCTCTGACTCCCTACCAGCATTTGAAACCCAAATGATTGCAGCATCTTTCATCTACCCTAGCAACACTAAGAGTAACATTAGTTTTTGGACTTTGACGAGCAATGGCAATTTCTCTGTCAAAATTGCTTGTGAAAGCCAAGTTAAAACAAATCTCCCTAAGATGGAACAATGGTGTCAGGTATGGAACCTTAGGAGCTGTAGGAAAGTTAAGATATTCATATGGCATGTGTTACATGAATCTCTCCCTCCAACAGAATGGTTGATGACGAGAAGTCTGGGCTCATCAGGCCGTTGTAGTAGATGCAGTAATACTACAAAAAATATCATACACGCCTTGAGAGATTGCTTCTTATCTAGAGATACATGGCTGAAAATTAAACCAGAGTTGCTCTCAAGCACTTTCTTTGCAATAGACTGGCAACATTGGGTCCAAGTAAAAATGACCAGTAATGTGCTTTATGATTCATTGCCATGGGGTGTTATCTTCACTCACACACTTTGGATGCTCTGGTATTAGAGGAATTTAAGTCTATTCGAGGAATCTTTTCAGTGCCCAAAAAATGCATCTCAGTAGATATGGGCTAAAGCCAAGGAGGCTTTGGACATTTTGCATTGTCAACAACTGAGAATGAGGTCTAAAATTCTTGTTTCCTGGGTTAAGCCAGATCACCCTTATGTGAAACTGAACATTGATGGCAGTGTTAAAGGCCAACCAGGGGATGCTACAGCGGGAGGATTAGTCAAGGATGGGAATGGCAATTGGCTGTTTAGGTTTGTTTATAAAATTGGCATCTCTTTTTCACTTGGAGTAGAACTTTGGGCACTTTTAAAGGGGCTAGAATTATGCTGGGAAAGAGGTTTCAGAAAGGTTTTGATAGAAATTGAATCTAAACTTGCCTTTTAGAGGCTATCTCAGTAGAAGTTTCATTTGGATCCATGTGCAAGTATTGTGCAGAATATAAAGATGATTCTTCAGAGAGATTGGTCCTGCTTCATATCTCATGTGTTGCACGAAGCCAATAGTTGCGCTGACTAGATGGCAACTAAACACCATGATCTTCCCCTAGGCTTCCATATGTTTGAGGCTCCTCCACCAAATATCTTCTCTTTACTGTTAGTTGATATATTGGGCATATCTTTGCCTAGACTTATGTAATTTGAGCTTTACTAAATGAATGCCTCCCCTATTTCAAAAAAAAAATTAATATTTTATCTTGGATATATATTTATAAAAAGACAGCATCATCATTTACACAAATCCTAAAAATGTTTAGAATTAGGGTTTCATTTTCGAAATTATAACAGACAATAAGAACTCTTCTCTTTAGCCATTCCTCGGTCTTTTTCCCCGTTCTTTGTTTTTCTCATTAAAAGTTTAATTAATTAATTAATTGTTGTGAAATTAGGACAATGATGACAGATTTACGTTTCTAGATTCTGATTTTGATTTTTTTTAAATTCTTTTAATTTAAGGATCAAACAACTTTCCAATAACAGCATTTGTGCGTGTTTGGGCCACATTTTTCTTGATTTTGTTTAATTTTTTCTTTTAAAAAAACAAAAAAGGGAGATATGGAGTTAACGATGATTATAAAAATAATTTCTTATTTTGACTTGCTTAATTTGGGCATGACAAACTCATAAAATCTAAGCTACTCCACCTCTTCAATTTTTTGTTTATTTTTTATGTTTTTATTTTGTTTAATATTTCAAGTTATGTGTTTTAGACAGAAATTTCTTAGATTAAAGACTACATTTATGGTTAATAGAGTTAATTATAACTGTAAATATTTTGTGCCATTTTATTTTGTATTTACAAATTTTTTATAGATCTAAATTAATAATTTAAATTTAAATTTAGCAGAATTTGATTGTGATTTTTGAACTTAAATAAAATCATTTTATAAGAAACTTTAAGTAAATTTAACTAAAATGTAAATTGGATAAGGGTTGAATAATTCCAAAAAAATGAATATTTGTAAATTGTAAAAGTTGTAACTAAATAAACTTATTTTGTCAATTTGAGTTCAGCTCAGATTAAAAACTAAATCAAACTTAGAATATAAATTTTCAATTTTTATACTATTATAAATAGAAGAAAAAAAGAATTTATTTAGTCTTTTCATATTATTTTTATATTATCTTGTTGCAACATAATGCAAGTTATTCATTCAAATTTGATTTTAGGTATGAAATTTTTTTTGAAATATTTTTTATAGAGGGGAATTCAAACTTAATTTTTACGAAGAAGAGAAATTAATATATATATGTATATATTAGAATTAAATAATCAAGTAAGAAAATATTTATATATATTTTTTAACACAATAAATCTTTTATACTTAAACATTTGGCTTATTAATAAGAATATGTATCATTTACTTAAAAATTTATATTTTTCAAATATTTTTTCAATTTAGTCCCTCAACAACTCAATTTTGTTCAATTTAATCCTTGTAGTATACATTTTGTTCAATTTAATCCCTATGACGTGACACAAATTTTTTAAAAAAAAATTCTTAATCTATCATGTCAACATTGTCATGTCATCATATTAATGTCATGTGGCACTGCTATATCATCATGTCGATATCACGTTATCAAAATGTGTCACATTAACACCACGTTAGCGTTGACGATATCTCTTTTGACAGTAAAATTGGATGCCGTTAATAAGAAAAACAAATTGAAGTAATTTTCAAAATCAATTGACTAAATTACTTCGATTTTGAGTATAAAGATTAAATTGAACAGAATGTATAAGTACAGGAACTTGATAGATATTTTGACCAAATATCAATCATTCAATTGCACTTGTAAAACCATGTTGTAGGAGAGAAGGTGGTGTTTATAGTTAACGAAGGGTAATTATGAAAGCTAAAGATGTTGTTCAGCCTTCCTTTTTCTTTTTATCAAGTAACATGGAGTATTTAATTGAAACTAGCTCCTACCATTTTCCATGTATTCATCTAGTTGAGCAAGTGTTGGACTATTGTTCGCATTTATCCTGCTAGGTCCAAGGGCGGAGCTAGCCAATTTTTATTGGGGGGCTAAAAATGAAAAAAATATAAGGATTAAAAATTTTTAAAACTAATACTTTAAACTTAAAAAATAATCAAAAGATTCATAATATACAATAATTTTATATAACATGTAAATCAAAAGAAATAAAAAAAAAGACTTACAATAGTTTTATAAGTATCGAATTTTACTTGAAAAGCATATATTTCTTCAAGATTGAGCCTAGGACATTTTGATTCATATTACTCTTTTTCATGATTTAAACTATTGAGGCTTAATGATTCAAGTGTATAAGAATTATTTAAAACTTACTCATATTTTAATCAAACCCGAAATTTTTTTTTGAAAAGTGTTTTTATTGAATCTCTAATTGACCAAAGATTCCTAAACCACTCGAAAACTTACAATGGTTACTCAAAGAGAACAAAAAAGTTCAACAACAAAAAGAAAGGCAAGCACGTCAAACTACTAATATAAAAAACCTAAGACCAGATCCTAGTCAATGTGTAGTCAACATATAATATTTTTATTTTATTTTTATTTAAATTTAAAATATTAAATATAAAACTATAATGTCTAAAATATAAATAGTTAAATACGATATATAAGATTTTACACAATGGTTAAATAATATAAATAGAAAGAATAAGATAAAAGGAAACTTTACCTCTTTTTAATTTCACACAATGATGGTGAATGGCCTTCGCCATTTCTTATCCAAGCTCAGAAGCTTCTAAATTTCTTTTGAAAAATAAAATATATTTTAATGGTAAGTTATAGAGAAAATACTAAAATAAAAATAAAAGGATAAAAGAGAAAAAGAAATAGAGAGAAAGAGGTGTGAAACAACTTAAATTAGAGTAAAGTTGAGTATAATTTGTGAGGTTATTTTATTATTTTTTATTTATATTAATATTAAAATAAAAAAATATTTTGAAAGAACTATTAAAAATATATAGTAAATAAATAATTTCATAAATTTTGAAAGGGACTATAAAAAATTCTTAAAATTTTAGAGGGACCATTAATATACATATATATAATAAATTTTTTTAAAAATTACGCCTCTTAAATGCAAGGGAGATGATTTCACCTTAATTTAACTCAAATTTTGGGAGAGAAAAAAACTCACGAAATTGAAGAAGACTGCCGAGAATAGACAAATAAAATTTTTACCGTAATGATAACAAAACGAAAAAAAAAGTTACCACGCGTGCTTCTTATTTGCTAGTATAACTTTCAAATTATGTCAATGTCCTACATAAACATCATCATATGTATACTCAATCATCTAAGAAAAGAGATCAAAGAGCTTTGTCTCAACTCTCAATTCTCCTGTGAAAATTATCAAGCAGAGGTAAATAGCGAATGGAAATGTATGTTTCGATTTTGTTATCCCCAGATCTATGTGATAGCCCAAATTTTAGTTTGATTGTTACTATAACTTTATGGTCTACCCGTTTCATTTTATTTATTTTTATAGAGTTTAATTTTAATGTATTTTATATTTAAATTTTAATTTTTTTTATAAAAATGATATACCCTTATTTTTAATGTTAAAGAAATGAAAAAAAAAAACATAAAAAGTTCATTTTGAGCCATACAATCTACGTTAATAGACGTGTAGGAAGCTATAAAATGAAATTCCAATAAAGAGAGCAGCCCGACCTGCAACCTGTAAGCCATATCAGCTTCCAAGGACAAGATATACAGCTTGCCTATTTTGTTACCAAAATCGGGGTGAGGTAACTTTATTTTTGTTCAATTTTTTTCCCCTAGGTCCCTCTCCCGTGTCTCATTGTCTTGCCAATTCATAATGAATCCCTAGACAGTAGGCCTATGCACCTCCTGAAGAGGTAGTTTACCCGATTGCCGAAATGGGCTGTCCATCTAAACCACTGATGTAGACAAAGTTTGATCTGTAAACGTACCTTGTTTTCACAGTATTTAATGCATTTCTGTAAAATGTCCTATCAACTTTATTAGAATATTAACACCCATTTACACTTCTCTTTTCCTGATATGCAACTATTTCATGATGCGCAAATAGATGCAGATCGAAGAGGCCCAGCAAAACAATGCAGACCACACCAAAGCAAAAAATTGGCTTATTCTCCACTCGATAGATTCTGCTTTATAAATGCAATAGCACCTTTATCCTTTTACAGCATGTAATTTAATACATAATATTTTTTAAATTTTTTTTTAAAAAATTTTTAAATTATTTTTTAAAATTTTTATTATGTTCAATCAAAATTTTTATATTTTTATTTTAAGATAAATAAATTTTTATATTTTTATTTTTAATAAATAATTTTTTATAATTAATTATTAATTTAATTAAAATATTATTTATTATTATTATTATATAATACTAACGTGATATATTAATATATCATAATTAATAATGATGTAACATATTAATATATTTTTTTTTTTTTTTTATGTTTATAAAACAACTCACCATATATTAATATATTATAATTGATAATAACTTAACATGTTAATTTGATATGATCGTATGATTATATGATATTTTTCACTATCCATATTAACACTATGATAGTATCATGCAAATATAAAATAACAAGTAATATTTTGACTAATGATAATTAATTAATTATTAATTATAAAAATTTATTTAATTTAAAATAAAAATATAAATATTTAATTAAACATAATAAAAAATAAATATTTATTTAAATTTTTTTAAATAATTTAAAATTTTATTTGAGCATTATGTCTTAATTTAACCAATTTGCAACAGAAATTAGGTACACACACAAAAAAAAAAAAAAAAAAAAAGAACAGTCAAGTTTTCATTGTTGGAGTTGCTACTCATCAGCCATGCATACACTACATAGATTCAGGCATCCAGGGTTGCTGAGATGAACTCGTTCGTTGGTCTGTGTATTGTCACAATCTCAGTTGATGACTCTGTTCTGTTCTGGTGACAGGCGCAAGAATCTGAACGAAACAGCAATATGTTTAATGTCAGCTCTCCTTGGAATAACTGTGATAAACTGATGATCAATTCTCTGACTTTGCATCTCTTTTTAAATGAAATCGGAACCATTTTCTTTTCTCCAGCAAATTGTACTCCAAGTTAAAATCCCTTCATTTAAATACCTCCTAGTCGACAAGGCTGCAAATCATGCTACGAGCTCTCTTTTCTTCTTTGTCATTCTCTACAAAATTCCTAACTAATCTTAAGGATATTGCACCTCTTTCTACAACTTTCAGTAAGTTCAGCAGGAAGCACAAACTAAATATCCAACAACCTGAGATATGAATTCCATAACCACTATACAAATGTATTAAAGGGTTTAAAAAGAACACATACATTGGCCTTGACAAGAGCAATTAGATCAAAAACCCAAAAAAGCCTCTCTGTTTTCAAAATTACCAGAATGCACATCATCAATCATGACTTAATCAACAAGTCAGATCCAGAGTAAGAAACCTTTATACAAGGGAAAAAAAAAAAAAAAACAGTCTACTCACATAGAATGCGACCAAGCTGCAGAGTTAAGAAGGGTAGTAAACCTTTTTAAAACTTTTAAAAATCTCAAAAGGCAAGTCATCCAAAAGCCCATCCTTCTCTTAACATCTGAAAAACTTAATATGCTTCAATGATGTCTGAGATATGGTAGACAATTTAAGTTTCCATATTATCAGAAAAACAAAAGAAGATTTCATAAGAAAATTTCAAGCTTTTAACCCCTAAGGCTTAGATATTTGAAAGATATGCAGCATTAAGACCTGAAGTAAGAACTATGACAAACTTTTTTTAGAACTTCAACTACACAACCAACGAGTTTTTCCAGCTTTTGGTCAATGTCAGGATAAGACATTCCAAGGCTGATAAATTAGGATATTCTTGTCCAAATATATTTTTATTACCATTGCAATCTTCATCATTTGAGCGATATGATCCATATAAAAGGTTCAAAAGTGAAAACTAAAAACAAATTATTTTGCCGACCTATTTGGGAAACATAAAGAACAAGGGTCAAGAATAATTGGTTTCTTGAATTTCATGATGACCACAGGTTCATCCAGTTTCAAAGTTAAACACAAGCAATAGCCAATGCACTCCAAATAAGGGTATGAGAAATCAGAATAAAAACCTTTTAACCCCCTGAGTACCAACTGAATGTTCAGTCACCAAAATAGTCCTCTATACCTATCTATCCACAAATCCATGGCAAACATGAGAGGAATATTGCTCATAACGGTTAGGTTTTATCCTTTCTCACCCTAAGACTCTACAAGACCTACTGATTACTACTTTTTCTCACTTTCTATCGCTGTAATTAACACCAAACAAAGCAAAGAACATTGATAACATCCTTAACCAAATTATAAATGTGCACAAAATGCAAACAGAGCACAATTTTCTTATTTCTCAAATCCATATACTATAGCAAAAATGCTGCTGTTTACACACAAAAAAAAAAAACACTTCGATCGGCAACTCTCAGCAGTTAGCATTAGCAATCATGCTGCTGTTGCAACACAAACGCGCTAACAAATTAGCAATAAACTAATAATGCCAACAGAATACACATCATTGAACATACATGAGATTCAAGCATCAGCCCCATCTTTTCCAGCAAAAGGATTGTGAGTAGGACCAACGTCCTGCCCAATATGGCGCTGCACCAGCCGTTGTAAATCAGCCATAACCTTGTGCTCACGTTTTGCTTTCTCTTCATAGTTAAACATTGCCAATGCCCTCTTGTCCTCTGCACTGTAAACCTGATTTTCTTTCCTAATACGAATGGCATTCATTCTCTGATGTCTACTACCACTCATCACAAACCCAAGGCTCTCAAACTTTTGAATCTCCTCAGCAGAAAGACCCACTTCACCTCTTCGTGGGATTCGCTTCCCTTGCTGCACATACTGCGCAATAGCATCACCTTCACCAGGTCTCAAAGCACCACCGTAACTAATATGTCCCTCGGCTCTTGGCAATGGCGCTGGGCCAACCATTGGTTCATTATCCAATTCAGGTTTCTTCTGAGCCTCTATCATTTCTTTAAACATAAGAGCCTCAGCACTAATTTCAGCCACCTTAGCCTCATCTGCCTTTACTTTACTCTTGGCATCAACTCCAGAATCTGAGCTCTTATCCGAATATGAACCTTGACTATCACTTTCTGATTGTATCCTCTTCTTACTCCTCCTAGTCCTTGAATTTGAAGAGCTTTTCCGCTTCTTTGACTTGACACGATCATCAGAAGACCGACTCATCTCAGACACATCAGTTTCACTTTCACCACTCCCACTCTCATCGGAATAACTATACCTACTGTTCTTCCTGCTTCTTTTTCCTCTACTGCTTTTCTTGCTACTCTTATTTTGCCTACTCTGCTTTCTCCTGGACTTCCTTCTCCGCCTCCTATCTTCCTCATCATCAGATTCGCTCCCGCTCTCATCAGATTCGCTATCACTATAAGACGATGATTTCCTACTTCCACGTTTGCTATTCCTACTTCTACGCTTAGAACTCGACCCCTTCTTCCTCTTCCTAGACCTCGATCCATCGGATTCAGATTCTGAATCACTTTCCAACTGGCTCTCTGACTCACTACTTGCAGATTTTTCAGACTCAGTCTTGACTTTCACTCTCTTAGTGCTCTTCTTCTCTTTTTCTTTATCCGAATTGCTCTTCTCATTGTCATTCTCCTCAGCATGATTCTCCGAAATTTCATCAGCTTTATCCTCCAAATCATCGTCTTCATTCCTTGGCGGACTCGGCGTATTCTCCCAAACACAGAATTTCATTGTCTTCCTCATCTTCTGCCTCTTCAGCCTCCTATACTCTTCAACGTTCAATCCCTTCAACTCCTCATCAGATTCGGACTCCGAATGCTTTCCATTCCTATAATCTCTGTCCAGGTAGTTACGATTCTTGCCGAATTCTTTTGGCAGAGAGTTTAGGGGTCGGTCATGTACAGGGCTTCGTCTTCTAGGGTTTCGGCTGTCAGGTGACTCGGAAGGATGGCGTTTTCGAGGTTGGCCGCGGTTATAGATGTCGTAACTGGGACTGTGACGGCGGCGGCGATAATCGGTAGAATCATCTGATTCGGATGCGTAGCGACCGTTTTCGCGGTCAAAACGGTGTCTTCTTTCAGGTATTTCGACAGGGCTTCGTCTTCTAGGGTTCCGGAATTCAGGTGAACCAAAACGGTTGCGCTGCTGGTTAACGTTGCGGCTCTGATGGTCACGTTCATAGGCTTCGTAGCTAGGGCTACGGCGGCGGCGACAATAGTTGGGGGAATCATCGGATTCTGATGTGTGTCGGCCGTTTTCGCGGCCGGATTGGTGTCTTCGATCCGGAATTTCGACGGTGGATGTCAGGCGGCCCATCAGAATCTAATCAAAGGGCGTAAGCTATTCGAAGCGGTCGTTTTGTGTCTTGCTCAAAAGATCGCGAAAAAGATTATCCTCTTCGGAAAATGTTTAACGTCAAAAGCGAAAAGAAAGAACGATGAAACACTACAAACCCTTATGTACGGCTACAGGCTGCGCCTAAACCGACAAAGTCCAATGAGCATTCCACCCAAAAAAGAATAATGAGCCTAGAGGCCTATTGGGTGTGGCAGGATGCAGCCCAAGTAAACTAAAATCTGTCCAGCCCAATCCTTAGGCAGCCTCAAACTCAACCCCCTGGTTTCGTTCATGGAGCGACGATTGTCTCTATTTTTTTCGGAACCATTAATGGAGAGCAATTGTGTATCATGGTTTTTTTTAGCATGTGATCAAATGGCTAGCAAGATTAATAGAACGTGTGCACGGAAAGAAAAAGAAAAACAAAATGTTTAAAAAAATCTCTAAATTATTAAAAAAATTTAGATAAATTTTTATTTTTTATTACATTCAATCATATTTTTATATTTTTTTGTCAAATAAGTCCATATCATTAATGATTGACTAATTATCATTAATTAAAATATTACTTATCATTTTCTATCCACATGACATTGACATGATATTAATGTAAAAAAAAATATATCATTTGATATTTTAATATGCTAAATCAACATGTCATTTCATGATCAATTATGATATACCGTATCTTCGTTAATTATGATATGTTAACATGTCACGTCAACATCGTGTACTATAAAATGACAAACAATATTTTAATTAAGGTAACCATTAATAATAAAAGTTTATTTGACTCAAAATAAAAATATAAAGATTAACTAAGACGTGGTAACAAGAACTTGTGATCACTGGAGAAGAGTTATAGGAAATAAATTAAACATTGATGTTGCGATCATTGTCAATAATGGAATTAAAATGATGGAAGCTAGATTTTTCTTGTGTGATGCTTATGGTGAAATGATTTTGGCAAGTACAGCAAAGTTTAAGTTTGGTGGTAAAGTTGAGGATGCAGATTTACCGTCCCTGGTTTGATCATTAATGATATGTTGTAGAGAAAATATGGGAATAACATGTTAGTGTAAGCACTGCAACACTATATTAATTAGTTATATTTTATGTTAAATATATTATTGATATTTTATATAATGTATGAGGTATTTCTTTATCTATGAACTTATTTATAAAGAGTTATGAGAGATTTATATAGATAAAGTTTTTAAAACATAATGGTTTTGTAAATAAATTATAAAGGTTATAATTATGAGATTCTTATACATCAAAACCTTGTTCCTCAATATGTTTTTAGTCATTGTATTGTCAAGAATAAAGACATTGACAATACTCAAAAGCTGATACATGTCAAACCTCCTTATTTTGGAAATAAGCAATTGATCTCCTAAGTTAAAGTATATGAGATACTTGAAGATAATATGTAGATGCTTATTGAGAAACAAGTTTACTGAATATGACCCCACTATGAGAGTTCCATTTGGTATTTTACTCAAGTGTCTATGAAAATATTCTCATGTGTTAGTAGTATAAGTAATCTTTAGACTTATGAGACCATGTCATCTTATATGTGAATTGTCATACTTTAATTTCACATTTACGAGTCTGGAGTTGATTAGATGCTTAAACAGGGTGCTTTTGGGTATCACATGATGCATGGGAAGATTAATGAGTAGTCTAGAGAAGATTTATTACCCCAAATGATTTGAAAAGAACATATCTCATTTGCTCCTACCTTATATTGATTAAAAGTCCTTGGGCAAGACAATCTTGATATGTCAATATAGAAGCTGCAGGACTAATATGGATAAGTTAAAAAGTAGACACTGAGTCAGGCTTTCTATCTATCTGAGATATATGATGAAAGGATTGAATTACACTGAGATACTATACATTGAAAGGTTAGTCAAATCATATTGACTCTCCTGACATTTAGATGGTCATGATGTATTGCTAGATGTCGCTCATGATCTATAAATATAAATATAAATTCTTAATTGAATTAATTTATATTTCTTGTCAACATGTTGAAAACCTAATGAATCACACACATAAGATGAATTGTTGAAATTAATTTGAGTTCAATTGGATGTGATATAATTAATTTTATAGAGGTTTAATCTAATTAAGTATTGTGCTAAATCAAATATGATTTGATGGAGTCTTAAATAAATAACCAATTAGCCCAAGATATTTTATAATCCTTGTTAGATATAAAGTAGGTCAATTCACTCTATAAAAAAATCATTTAATCGTTTCTTGAATATACAGAAGAGTTCTGTTTTATTTTCTCATGTGTTGAGATAAAATCATAACCAAAAATAGAGAAACACAAGGGACTTTAAAGTTGAGAGTTTGCTAGCACAAACTTCGGTTTGGGGATTCACACACTCTGAGTGAAGAGAGTTCGGCAAATCACTGTGTAGATTACCATTAGAGGCAGGACAACTGTACTATTATGGTTTGATAAGTCTTGGTTGGTGTACAAAAGTTAAAAACGAAAAAATAAAAAAAAAACAAGGAAGACTCCGCCAAAAAAAAAAGATTTTTAGGTATGTCAAAATCTCTATTATGATTTTTCTAGATTAGTTTCAATTAAAGTGATCTACGATTCAAGAGATTAAAATTTTAATAATATTTTACTGTATATAAGTTGTCTTAACATGATTTAAATCCCCAACATAATAGAGGTGGAGTTAAGACAACGTGATGGTGGTGAAACAGTTAAATGAGAAGAAATTTTCAGTGCCTTAGGAAATATCTATTAAGACTGTGTTGATTATGTGGAAAAGGTGAATTGCAAAAAAGTTTCTCAACGCCCAAGGAAATTGAACTGGATTGCCCACTTATTGGCCCAGCATGTAGAAGGAATTGGTGAGGTTCATGTATTGTGGAGAAGATATGTAGAGGTGCCGAGCAAAATCAAAGAGTGCTTCCCAAAAGACGAGGAAGCTTCATAGATTACAAACGGGTGAAGGGTGTTGGGAATGTTCCTAGTGATTTGCATGGTTAAACAAGTACTTTTTTTTTTCCTTACCCTTGGTTTTTATCTCAATGAGTTCTTTCTAAGGGAAGGTTTTTAATGCAGTGTACTTGTTCTGGAAAGGGAACGAATGTGGGATATAGAGGTTTAATGTTTATGAAATGTAATTTTGTTAATATCTCGCATTTTAATATGTGATTGGTGATTAATAAAACACATCATATTTATAAAAAAATAAAAATTTATTTAATTTAAAATATAAATATAAAGATAAAATTGAATATAATTAAAGTATAATGATCTATTTTAATTTTTGTTAAAGAGTTTGAGAATTTTTTTAAGTATTTTATCAAAAAAAAAAATAAAACTTGAGAAGCGGAGTTGTTGTTGTCGTGCTTTCATAAATAGGAATGGCCCATCTTTGAGGCTGCAAGTCCGAAATTATTTTTCCGACTTGCCAGTACTTTATGATTAACGTGGATCTAACAATATTATGGAGGTACGGTGGACTTGGCCTATCCTAATTGGTAGAACATTAAACGCTTTGCAAGCTAAATGGGCCTGCCTAGTTTAGCTGGCTGCCTAGGTCGCCTCCTCCAAATTATGTAGGAAAGAAGACTTGGCACTAGTCTATGACTTGTGATCTTCAACGAGAGAGGATTGTTTAGGCATTTAATCACAATTCTCGAATATTTCCAGTCTTTATAAATGCTTGGCTTGGCCTCGACCATCTACAATACTGCAACCCTTTGCGTGCACTTCAAAATCAAGTTTCTTCGATGCTTGTCGCTTACATTTGTTTCTTGTACGTTCGCACCAAAAGAAGAGAATCATAAACCATAGCTTAGCTAAAGCCTAAACCAGAACAATCTTTGATTCTTGATGGTGTTCATGCTGCCATGTCTACACCTCAACAACTATAGTAGATATGGGCATACTTGTCACACCTCCTGAATTTTTGAGGGTTTTTTTTTTTTAATATTGAGATTGTTTCGTTCGTTATTATTTTAAATAAAAATTTAAATTAAGTAATTTAAACAATTATGATTTTATAAGAAATTTAATAGATATGTCGAGACATATATATGAATTACTTAATAACATAACTTGTTAATATCATTTGCGTTTTTTTAAAAAGATTTTATACACTCAATTTAAATTTTATGTTGTTATCGAAGGTGTGAAAAATGTGGCAAATATTGTACTAGCATATGTTAGTAATTATTATTGCTTTGCACAAATATACTTATTTCCATAATTGAATTGTGTTAAATGCAATTTCCTTGGAAAGAAGTTGTGATCATGATGAATTGTAATTTTTTTTAGAAAAATTCAATTTAAAATAAAATTTAATTCTCATATAAATATGAAATAAATAAAGGAGAGAAAACAATCTTTATAAAAGTATAGCTTAAGAATTTAATCAAGGAATTAAAAAAAAATTTTTGAATTTAATACTACATATTGGTAGTTGATGTCATGTATAAAAGTGGTTAGAATTTCCACGTATGTTATTCGTTTTTGAAATTGAACTCTAACACAATCCGAGTGAAGCTTGATATTCAATTTAGGCAGACAAGAAAGAAATTGTGCGGAAATATGGAGGGAAAATGAAAAGGAGGGTTCAACTTGAAAAGACAATCTTACCCATCCTACTACCTTCGATTGGAGCCTGGTACCTTAGTACATACAACCACCGATGAGCCGTAATAACGAAAAGCCCGAGACCTTAAAGAAATCCCCATCCTCTCTCTCTCTCTCTCTCTCTCTCTCTCTAAAACCCCAATCTCTGAAGCACCATGGCAATGACTTTCCGGCATTCTTTTTCGATATTGCAGTACGACGCCGTTGGGGTTTAGGATTCCGTTCACTGTGCTGCATTGGTAAGGTTTGTGATCACTTTCCGGTTTTGATACAACTCTTTGGTACAATTTTTTTTTTTTTATAGATTTCTTTTGGTTTTTAAATCCCAGGCTCTTGATTTTAAAGTATTCTGAGATCCTGCTGAGTAATTTGGGCAGTGAAGTTTTTCTGTGGCCCAAGTGAAACCAATGGGGGCTTCTTTACTTGTTTTGTTTTGGTATGTTTCCAGTTAAATGGTTCTGTGAGCAAAAAAAATAAAAAAAGACGAACCCTTTCGACGCTAGGGTTTTGCAAGAGATGGAAGGGGGCTTAGGATCTGGCCATGGGAAACCTGAGGAAGATAAGGTTTTGCCAAGCCAAGACACTGAGGAAAATACAGGGGATGATTTGAAGCAAAAGGGTTTTGATTTGAATGATGAGCCGTTAGTTTCTTCTCTGAAAGAGGTTGACATTGAGAAAAAGGAGGAGATTGAAGAATGTAGGGGAGATGGCGAGGTGGGTAATCAAAAAGTTGGTGAACTGAATGAGAATGAGAGGAAAAAGAGTAGGGTGGAGGATGGTGAAGATAATAAAGAGGATGATAGCGTGAAGAAAAAGTTTAAGGGGGAAGGTTTAGAAGGCAAAGTGCAGTTTTCTCGGAGGGTTTTGCGGTCAAGGTTTGCAGTGAAAAATGGGAGTGAGAAGGACAGTAATAAGGGCGAGAGTGGAGGCAACAAAACTGGAGATAGCAATGGTTGTGAGAAGAAAACAGTTGAGGTGGTTAAGGAAGAGAATGATCACTCTCACGGTGAGGCAAAGGAAGCAAAGAGAAATCCTGGGAGGAGACCCGGGATGAAGTGCAGTGATGGGGATGAAAGGAAAGCTGTTAGTGTAGATAGGGGACTGAGCAATCACTCTGATGGCGGTAAAGTGGGGAAGAAGGCAAAGCGCAAGCGTGGGAGACCTCCCAAGTTTCACGGAAATAATGGGTTTGAGAATAAGGCAGTTGAGCTGCAAGTGGGAGAGAGTGATCACTTAGATGGTGAAATGAGGAAGGAGTTTAAGCATAAGCGTGGGAGACCACCCAAGGTGCCTGGGAAAGGTGGGTTTGAGAAGAAAACTGTTGAGATGGAAGCACGAGAGAATGATCACTTAGATGGTGAAGTGAGGAAGGAGCTTAAGCATAAGCGTGGGAGACCACCCAAGGTGCTGGGGAATGGTGGGTTTGACAAGAAAGCAGTTAAGATGGAAGCAGGAGAGAATGATCACTTTGGTGGTGATGTGAGTAAGCAGTCAAAGCGTAAGCGTGGGAGACCGCCAAAGGTGCAGGTGAATGGTGGGTTTGAGAAGACGGTGGTTAAGGTGGGAGCAGTAGAGAGTGATCAGTCTGATGGTGAGGGGAGTAAGGAGTCAAAGCATAAACGTGGCAGACCAACCAAGGTGCAGAGGGATCAGGGGATTGAGAAGAAGGCAGTCGAGGTCAAAGCAAGAGAGAGTTATCATTCTGATGTTGAGACAAGGAAGGAGGCAAAGTATAAGCATGGAGGACCACCCATGATGCACAGCAACAATGGGTTTGAGATGAAAGTTGTTGAGGTGAAAATGGGAGAGGGTGATCATTTTGATTGTGAGTTAAGGAAGGAGGTGAAGAATAAGCGTGGGAGACCACCCAAAGTACGGAGTGGTGATGGGTTAGAGAAGAAATGGGTTGAGTTGGACAGGGAAGGGAGTGATCACAATAATGCCAAGTTAAGGAAAGGCGTCATCCGTAAGCGTGGAAGACCACCCAAGCTGCAGGTTGGTGACGAGGCTTTGGAGGGGAAGCTTATTGATGGGAGAAAAAAGTTGGGTGGGTTAAGAAGGGGCAGAAAGAAGTCGAGTGGGAGTTTGAAGTTTAATGTGCCAGCTAATACTTCATATTCAGAGAAGAGATTAATTGGGAAAGAATCAAATATGAAGAGGTATGTATCTGCTAATAAGGTAAGGTTTGAGTATGTGGAAAAGAATGAAAGCAAGGCTTCGCTGATGTTGAGACCTAAGGTTGTGATGAAAAGTAAGGAAATGAGGGTGAAGAAAGCAGGGGATTCTAAACAGAGGGATGAAGTGGAACAGAGAAGGTCAGATGCAAAACGGGCTGTGAGAGATCGAATAGTCAAGCTGCTGAAAGCGGCAGGTTGGACAATTGATTACAGGCCTAGGAGTAATAGACAGTACAATGATGCAGTGTATGTTAATCCTGAAGGAAAGACTCACTGGTCAGTTACCTTGGCTTACAGGATGCTCAAAAAGTATTATGAGAGTGATGATAGTGTCTCTGAGGTTAGTCCCAATGGTTTCATATTTACTCCAATTCCAGAAGAGGATCTTAGCATCCTAACGAGAGTAGTGCGGAAGAAAAGGCTAGGCAAAAAGAAGCCAAAATCAGAAGATGATGATATGTTGGATGATGGAAAAGGTGAAAGGAAAATGTATAAACGAAAAAATAAATGGAAGGGCAATGGGGACAAGGAGCATTTAAAGAGAAAGAAAAGGCAGAAGCTGCTGAAAGAGAAATTTTTGCTTCATGAAGAGGATAATTCAGATGGTACATTACAAAAGGCAACACAAGCATCAGGCAAGAAGAGTAAGTTTCAGCAGACACAAAAAAAAGGTCAGTATGCTTTGTTGGTCCGCAACTCAATGGGTGGAGCTGAATCTGACAATGATGGCTATGTACTATATGATGGAAAGCGAACTGTGCTTGCTTGGATGATTGATTTGGGTACTGTGCCACAGGATGGGAAGGTGGAATATTTGATCCAAAGAAGAACACGTACAACTCGTGAGGGTAAGTCTGGTAGGATAACAAGGGATGGCATCCAATGCAACTGTTGTAGTGTTGTCTTCACTGTTGCAGAATTTGAGACTCATGCAGGGAGCAAACTCCATCAGCCTTTTCTGAATATATGTTTAGAAACCGGAACTCCCCTCCTGCAATGCTTGTTAGATGCATGGAACAAACTGCAGCAGTCTAATTGTAAGGGCTTCCATTATGTAGATTTTGGTGGTGAAGACCCAAATGATGATACCTGTGGTATCTGTGGGGATGGTGGTGACTTGATCTGTTGTGATAGTTGCCCGTCAACATTCCATCAAAGCTGCTTAGATATTAAAGTAAATATTTGTTGCTATATGGCTTTATTATTACATGCATGATGCATATGGAATCTAGACCTTATTCCCTTTCCCACCTTTAATTTCTCTGTGGAGTTATTTTGGTTCTGGAGCACATGGAAGAAAAGTAAAAGGCTTAACAATTTTGTTTTACATTGTCATTCCTATTTAGTAGACACCGTAAGATCTCTAATTGATGATGGGAGATTGAGTGCATAAAGATGTGAATAAATTTGTGTATGTTCATTTTAACACTTTATTCTTTAAGGCCAAACACAAAATCCTGCTACAATACTGGTTATTCTTTTGGTTTACTAAAGTCTGACTGAGCTTTACCTTTGGGTTCATGCTTTGTTTTCCTCTGCTTTGCTCTGGGCCTTGATAATGTAGGGCAAAGATTTACTAAACTTGGGAGCAAGAAACATTGACTAAAACTTCTGGTCAGAATTCTTTGATGAATGCTTTTAGATAGGCAATTCTTTGTTGAATTTTCTTCACAGTTACAAATTATTTGTCAAAAGTAGCCAGAAAGGAAAACCGTGTCTGAAATTCTGCTTACATCTATCTTTTTGCAGTTACATGTAGAAGTAGATTTTAAGTTTCCTTTAAATCTTGATAGTGAGTAATCTATTCTTTTTTCTCATTTCTTTTCTTTGCCTCAGGCATTCCCGTCAGGTAACTGGCACTGTGTCTACTGTGCATGCAAATATTGTGGGATGGTTGGAAATGCGTTACAAAGGGACAAAGATGAGGAGATAGATCCTGCAGTACTTACATGCCATTTATGTGAAGAAAAATGTATTTGTCTTGTCTTTGTTAAATTCCAAGTTGTGTTTTTTATATGTCGATGCCCTTGGCAATATTTTAACTTTTTTTGTTGTCACTCTTGTTGTTATTGCTATTATATGCTATTCATTTGACAAGGATCTTTTCTTTTTGTAGATCATCAACCATGTATTCAGACAATGGATGCTTTAGATGATGAGTCTAGTGGTGCATCCTTTTGTGGGAAGAAATGCAAAGAGGTATATTTTTAGTTGGCCATTGATGTAATTCTACAGTGGGGAATTTATAGTTGTTTGCTAGATTTGCAAATGAAGTTGTAATTGCCATTTATTGCATCAATTAAGTTATTTTTGCTGGTATGAAATGATTGTGGTTTTCACCTTGTCAAATGTAAGCGTTTTTGTGTCTCTGTCATAACTAGAAGTGTAATTTTGTATCTAGCACAAAATTTTCAGTCAATCCTCTATATTGATACCAAGTTGTGCGCCACATTTAGCAAGAGTGGGAAGGGAGGCCTATACTCCTATTGTGTGCATTCAACCAGTCTCTGGCTCTCTTTGGGAGCTACACACATGCATACAAGTTTTTCTTCAACTTGAATAAGGAAATTTTCACAACAACACCTCTCTTTTGAAATGAAGGGGGAAAATGTTTGCTGTTTTTTGTGTTTTGAAGTTGATCTTGAAGTTTCTGTTTTTGCAGTTGTTTGAGAGACTTCAGACGCTAATTGGGGTTAAACATCAAATGCCAGAAGGCTTCTCATGGACTCTTCTTCACCGTTTTGATATCAGTGCAGATGTTTGTCTGAATGAAGCATATCGGGAGGTTGAATCAAATTCTAAGCTAGCTGTCGCATTATCTGTGATGGATGAGTGCTTTTTGCCTCTTGTTGACCACAGAAGTGGGATCAATCTGATTCATAATATTGTCTATAATTTTGGGTAAGTGCGCCTAGACTGTTCAGTGTGTACTTTAGAAGACATTAAACTCAATACTAAATTGTTTACATTCTTCAAGAAGAGTTGGCTTATGGAATTTCTTCTATGGCAAGAAAATGATTTGGAAAGTATCGGCTGATTATTGTGCCTGCTGCTGTATGCACTCCTTAATTTTTACTCAAATTTTCGTAATTCCTTCTGAGTTTGGCAACAAAGATGTAAGCAAAGCTGTCATGCTTCAATCAGTCCTTAATTTAAAGTTTGATATATGTCTTAGGAAGCATATGCAGCTGAATAGCAGTTATACTACTGCTTTGGAGTCATATTTTAGAAAAGTTAGAGCAGAACTTTGTGCAACTTTAGTAGGCCTTGCCCTGGATCTGCAGATTAAGAAGATGTAAAGCTGAACAAGAACCGCAGATCTTAATCTGTAGATAGAAACAAGCAGAAGAGTCAACATGTGTAGTGATGGCTTAATGTGACATTTAGACATTAAGAGTTACTATAACTATATGAAATTGTTGAAAGACATCAAACAGATTGGCATAGAACAGATAGTTTTTTGTAGTTGATTGGTACTATTCTTTTCTATGGTAATATCTGAAAGACAAGCTAACACCTATTTTTATTGTTAGTGATATTGGATTTTTCTGCATAAATTGTTGTTGCTGTGGTTTTTGAGATTGAATAAAATCAAATCATTCCTGTTTTAAGTGAATTATTAATCTCTTTTTTTTCTCTCTTTCAGGTCAAACTTCACTAGGCTAAACTATAGAGGTTTTTTCACTGCAATTCTTGAAAGAGGTGATGAGATTATCTCTGCAGCATCCATCAGGTAAATTTACTTTCTGTTCTTCTTCTCATCTCACTTTTGATCAATGCTTTATTCTTGTCCTAGTTTATTGCTGAATTATAAGATAGAATATGTTGAAATACTTAATATGAACATGGAAATTTCCTGTATGTCTTTACATTTGAAGAATGATTATGGGATAGCATCCATCAGGTAATGAACCAACTTACGTTTTTAAAATACTCTTGGTCACCATACTTTTGTTTCTCTGCTGTTAATTTCTAGCTTGTCTTTACATTTGAAGCTTGTGTGTTGATCCATTCCCCAATCCAAAATGCCACTAGCCCACCCATATGTGAATATACTCAGATTGAAGATTTAATGCATTAATTTTTTTTTATATTTGTAAATACAATTAATGGTACATGGCTGACCGTTACCCATGTAGTACCTAGTTGATTATTTGTAGTTTTGCTGATCTTAATCTGAAAATCCTGCCCATTAATCAAACTGTGTATGTGTTTGCCTAAATGCTAACAATTACAGTTATTTACTTGGGCTAATAGGGTACATGGAAACCAGTTAGCTGAGATGCCTTTCATTGGGACCCGTTATGCTTATAGGCGTCAAGGGATGTGTCGCCGGCTTCTTTGCGCTGTTGAATCTGTATGTCTGAATCAATTTCCTCCTTGTTTTCTTTCTATATGTTTATGCCTTTTATTATACTACTAGAAAATTAATTACATTTTGAACTGTTTTGGCTTAATTGGGCATGGCTTAAGAGAAGCCATGTAGATGTTCTTACAAAATTCACTGAAGTTCACTTATTGTAGTATTTAAGAATGTTGAAAGGAGTAACAGAATCATACTGGAAATAATTCATTGGCAACAGGTGTTTATTCAAAGATTTTTAAGTGTGTATGAAGAGTAATAGAGTGGTAGCTCTATGGCTATTTTTTTTAATGTATTTCATCAAGATTCTTGACCTTATTAATCTGTTTTTTTTTCCTTATTTTCCGGATTTCAGGCTCTCAGATCTCTGAATGTTGAGAAATTGGTCATACCAGCAATCTCAGAACTCAGGGAAACATGGACTTCTGTCTTTGGTTTCCAGCCACTAGAAACTGCAAGCAAGCAAAAGATGAGGAACATGAATATGCTGGCATTCCCTGGTGTAGATATGTTACAGAAACTATTGGTTATGCATGTTACGGATGGCCAGATGATGGATAATGGGTCCAATAAATCTGGAGAGAAGTGTTCAGTTGTGTTTGATTTGAATGTTTCTGCTGAGAGTCCTGCACCCCAAACAGACGAGAGATATGGCGAAGCTGCTGCTGTTGAATCAACGTTGCTGTATTCTGATGGCACCTTTAAAGATACATCTGATTTAATGGGTGAGAACATCAATCTTCCAGAATCTGCTATTGGTTGTTCATGCATTCCAGCATATGGAGAACAGAAAGTGGATTTTGACTCTCAATTGACCATACCATCTGAGGTGAAAATTTATGAAAGCATTATCAAACAGAACCTTGATTCTAAGCATGAGGGTTCTGTCAAACAGTCTGATGATATTGTCCCTGCTGAAAATGAAGTGTTAGGTATTGTTTACATGTCAAAGGTTCCAGGTCAGAGCGTTGTTACTAATGGTTTTAATGGTACAGGTCAGATGTCTGACGATGCAAAGTACACCAAGCATCATGAAAATTCAAAATTGCAGGTTGTAGGATGTGTTTCTGATTTTGATAAGATGTCCCTTCGGGCTGAAGTGAAAAATTACCATGCTATTGCCAAAGATGTGGCTAACCAAATTTCTCCATCGGCTCTCCCAAGTGCTCAAGATGTTGCAAATGGCCATTATGATGCCTCATCTAGTGACGGTAAAAGTAGTTCTACCTGTCACAGGATTGGTGCTGGTGCATCTGGGGAAGTATCGGTTCCACATGATGTAAATTCTCATCCTTCTTGTGAGGTTTGTGATGATACCTCCAAAAAAGAAAACTTGCAGCTTTGCGTGCACATGTCCCCAGAGGTTGTCTTAGGTGGTTCTGAGGTTGCCTTGACCATCATCTGTGATCCGAAAGAAACATCAACTGCAATACGGTCTGATTTCTCTGAAGGTAATTTAACTAGTATGGTTCAGAAGAATATGAAGTCTCCTACCCAATCTCATCAGCACCCTGTATCCAGTTCTCAGGTTGATCCCCCTCATGCTGCATCCTGTGATTCTGAATCTTTTTGCATCTCTAATTCTAGTACTGGAGTGGCCCTTTACTGTGCATCTGGTGGGGGTGAATCACATGGACCTGAGGTTATAGTTTTGTCTAACCAAGCTAGCTAAAGTCCTGTCTATTTCCGGCGGGTTAAATCAGGTGTCTTTCTGATGGCAGCCACGACGTAAGTTGCTAGCCTTCTGTAAGCGCTTGGTATTGTCATCCATTAAGATATCAGCTCAGAATTTTTTATGACGTGGGTTATGGAAGAATTAGTATCATTTTGATCTGGGATGACGATGGCTAAATTTAGGTTCATACTGTTTTTTTCTTCTCTTTTGCTGTGTACATTATAGGCCAATAGTATTCTCTAGGATAGCTTAACGCCATTGAGGTTTTGTATATTTTGACCTTCCCATGCGCTTTGTAAATGGAAAATTTAACAACTGAGCTATACTAATAGTCTTCTCTTTTGGCCTTTTGTCCTTGACAACATTAAATGCATCATATTAACAACCTTTAACCTAAATCTAGTTAGTAACTAGAACCTTGCAAGATTATTCATCAAATTTATGGAAGCAAATAAGAAATGAATTTCATGCAACTTGAATTAATATCCCATTGAGAAAAACTGAGGAACATGGTCTTATTATTGTTTTCAATTGAGATTCATTAATATGTGAAGCCTGGTAGCACTGACAAACTAGCTTGGAAGGATAAATATATTGCGTCATAGCAAACTTTTACAAATGTAAATATGTAAGCCTCATCTCCATATGTTGATCCTTGTTTTTGGGGTGTTGCGCTGCACTGCTTTGATCGGGAGTATTTAAAAATGAGCAACTTTAGCATGTCAATGTTTGATATCGGCTGCTAACATACTTTCTCTTTGATATTATTGTAGTTGTTTTACAAGCCTATGGCTAAATGGGAGAGACAAAATGAGTAGAGTAGCTGTGTCGCCTTCCATAATAATAAAATAACTCGAGATGAGTGATAAGGTTTATGAATTAATTTCACTTTTGGGGTATTTTGTAAAATTTGACTTGATTGTTTAGATATGAAAGTAATTAGAAAGTCTATCTTAAAGCAAGCGACACTTCGAAACGTCATTAAGTACCTAAACATCTACCCACTACCCCACTAGACATAATGAGAGAATGTGTTTCTCCTCATAATGTCTACTTAACGCTCTTTTGGCAACTGCTCTTGACTAATCACTCCTTCATGATCTATATATAGAGACTTGACAATTTATCAAGGATGCACTTGAAACTCAAGAGACTCTTTGAAGTTCTTTCCAAATACTCTTTCTTATTGAGTTCTTTCCTGTTGATTCTCCATCTTGCTATGTCGCTATAATTTCTTTACACATTTCCTAAATTTCATACATTATTACCTACCACAACACATAACGCTTCAGGAACTGTTCCGATATTCTTTTTTACTACTTTTAGCACAATTCTACTTTTTCTTTACCACAAAAGAAGAGTGCTTGCATTAAATAAAAAAATTTACCAAAAATTTTATAATATTGGAAAAGATGTACAATTCCACTAGTAACCAAGATGTACTCATTCCCACCTACAGCCAAGATCTATCAAAAATGATCTAAGCTTCTTAAGAGAGGATATGCAAGTCTTGGAAATAAGTGGATGATGAGACAATGTCCTAGTTTGTATCCTTTACTAACACAACTTCTCAAGCTCAACCTATACAGGTAGCAAAAGCATGACTAATGAAACCACTCTTTCCTTTGGCAACACAAATGAGAAAAGTGGCAATGGAAAGGGCACGACAACCGCTAGGAATCCTAACATGACCAACTTGTTTTGGTAACTCTACTACACTAACTTGACCAACTACTACTCTAAGCTTTGTGACAAAGGAAGAGTTCTAAAGGCTATTTGATAAGCAAAATAAGAGTTTAAACTTTTCAAAGTTTTGACCTTAAATTGTCCTATCCAACCAGTGTTGTTGCCAAACCACACCCTAATTAAGGATTAGGGCAATCCCAAGTAAAGCAATTCAACGATAAGATTGAGAATGCATGAGAGACATTATGAAGTTTGTATAAACTTTCGTAGTAGCAAAATTGGATGATGACCTAAAGTTGAAAGAGTTCTCCAAGTCTTTTATAGAAAAGCATAAACATGGTATGTAAATCTTGTCAGAAAAAATTATGGGAAACAAAAGAATATAAAATAAAACAAGTAACAATAGTAAGAAGTCTGAGGCATGGTATCGTTGTCCTTAAGGATAATTTTCGCCCATTTGGAGTATAAAACTCGGTGCAAAAGGATTGTAGAGGTTATCTTCCAAGATTCAATAGATCTTTTTTTATGGTTTGTACAAACTATTAAAGGATGACAGGAACAACAGAAAGAAAGAACCCAACTAGGAAGGTGTGATACCTCACATCCCACATATGATATGAATATGATTGTTAAGATTTATATAACAATCCAAGTCCATCACTATTATTAACTTGAGTTTAAATTTTTCAGGGTCACGTGGTTTAGGCTCAAAAAGTTACTGGGTTAGTGGTTGGACTTGGTTCGTTACAAATGGTAACAAAGCCTACACCAGTCCGATGTGGGCTTCACATTGTTTTGGTGAGATTTTATGCCCGTGGATGTGATGTGTGGCCTTAATGAGGAAATCAAAGATTTGAATGGGTGAGATTGTGATACCTCATATCCAACATCTGATATGAATATGATTGTTAAGACTTATATAACAATCTAAGTTCATCACTACTAATAACTTGAGCTTAAGTTTTTGAGGGTCACGTGGTTTAGGCCCAAAAAGTTGCTGAGCCAGTTGTTAAACTTAGGTCGTTACAGAAGGAAAGGAAGCATAGAAAATATATTGAAAACAGAGAAGAGGAGATGAGGGCCTTTGGTGTGTTGTGAGTGAGGTAGATAGATTGTATTTATAGGTAGGGTATGATGTGAAAGTTGCACCAAATAAGGTGAACGTTGTACAAAATTAAGGAGTTGAGAAAAAGCTTCTTAACCTGGTCAGCATGTATACTTAGTCAAGTATACGTTATAGCAAAATTAGGAGAGTCATTAACATGGTAGTGGTATGGTAGAGTACTTAGTCAGGTAGACGTTGGAGCAAAACCAGTTGAAAAAACTTAAAAAATTAAAGCCAAGGTACAAAAATTCACTTAGATGTAGCCCATGTGTATATTCGTCCGCAAGGGGGGAATTTGAGATTTCTTAAGGTATGACCCAATCTTGTGCGCGCGCAAGCCCACTCCTTTTTTCTTACTTGCAGCAAGTCCATAATAGGTTTTCATATATAAGGCATTCACTTCTCTTATATTTTGGCAATGTGAGATGTTTGAACTTTATGAAATACATTATTTTCCAACAAATCTCACCCTTAGTTTTATAGAATATTGGAGTCAAATATGTAGAATGTTTAGAAAAAAAGTTTACCTTAATTGACTTGGGAAGAGAGTATCATAAGTTGAGGAGGATCTCATGGAGTACTTATAATGCTTCAGATAGAAGAAGAATTGAAGGAATTTTGAAAAATATTGACATTAGGCTTCAAGATTTTTTAAGAAATTACTCTTCAATCTTGTTCCAACCAAAGAAAAAAGATCAATTCCATTTGTTCAAGATCAAGTCATCAAGACTGTTGAAGTGGATTCCTTGAAGAAAAAAAATCAAAAGATTATTCTTTCATTTTTAAGCATTTTAAGAGGTTATACTTCTACATCTATTTATTAAAACATTATTTATCTAAAAAAAATTATTCTTATTTTCAACAAAAAATTCGCGTGGACAGAGATCTTGATTAATGTACCATTTAGAGCATTGTTCGCTATATGTATGTGTTAGATAACTAAAAAAAATTACTATGTAGCTAAACTCTCAAGACTTCCCAATCCCTCGGATGACAAGACATAAACATGTGCTCATTAGTTCAAACTCTATTCTTAGCGGCAAGATGGACCAATGCTCGGTAATACAGCAGCGTTCCATATTCATCAATCATGTAGACAATTGTTCAGCACTTGCTTGAAATATAAATAAATCACAGTTGCAGTAGGACAAGTCATCATCTACACATTTCGCTGAATCTTGCACGTAGCTTATTCTCATGTGCTTTACAAGAGGGGAAAAAAAAACAAAGGACAAATTCAAGATTCCCTGGTCCTGTCTGTTTGATGATAATTTTTTACTTATTCCAATTGTCTGCATGTAAGGATTCTTCCCCATCATATGCAGATTAAAAGGGGAGGGTCTCCCGGAACTTGTTAAATGATGCAATTTTTGGCTTCATCTCAATCACACTTGGTAAAAGACAAGGACTCTGCCCCTAAATTTAGCTCTTCTTTAATCGCTCCAATTGAAGTAATTCTACAACCATCGCTATCCATTTATGACTTTGCATTAGACCGACGTTGCTGATACCAAGCTCACATGGAATTTCAGCTTTTTTTAATCTTTACTGTTCTCACTTAACTCGAAAGAAACGACGGGGCGTGCATGTAAAAGACAAAAAAGGCGTTTCTAAATTATAGAGAACTATAATGTTATAAAATAATAATAAAGGACGCTAACAGAAAGTGAGCAAGAAAATTATAGGGCAGTGGCAATGGAAATGAAATTGGGATAATTAAATAAATAATATTGCAAGATTGATAACCTCATCTTTTTTTCTTTCCTTTTAACTCTCATTCTTCAATTATTATAGTCATTTATTTGTTTTGACAATTTTACGAACATTCTCATCCGTTATTTTCTTTATTATTTTTCAACTAATTAATCCGTTCCTAAATTCTAAATAAAGAAGAAAAAAATGAGAAAGAAAGAAGATCAAATTGAAAGTTGGAAAAGAAGTCTATTGATGAGGGAGAGACAGCCATTTCTCAAATTTGTTTTAATGCAAGCAAAGACAAGCGTCTTACATGCCCAAACATGCTTTACATATTCTACCATAATGCGAAAAAGTCACTAATTTCCTGACATTATATGTCTGACTAGGATTTGATTCCAATTTTAATTTTTCCCAAACCATCACCAAAATTCTTTGTTCCTGAGCAAAAAACCCCCAAAAAATAAATTCAATTATTTATGCCATAGGAACATTTAATCTAACTTAATCGATCAGCAGATAAATTGCAATGCTTTGAACAAGGACCAAAGGAGGCAGCGTAGAAGATAAGGTGATAATAATTGTAGAAGTATAGAAGACAAAAAAGGGGACCATTTGTTGTTCCCCACATGTGTATATTACTAGATTAAATGTAAGAAGATTAGATAATCATCATCTGATCGGCGGCCAAATATATATTGGTAAACATTACACATTTTACATGCACTGCCCTGGAATCATACCGCCGGTAATCTCAGTAACGTCTCCGTCGTTGCTGCCACCCCCCGCTGCCATTAGACTAACAAGAAGATCAGCAAATGCTCCTATAATAAACTTATGCGTGCTTTTGGGATTCAATGCAAGGTAACACAAGAGAAGCTCGTGCAAGTAGTCCCAGTTAGCCTTGACGTCAATTAAGTCACGTGCCTCCACCATCTCCTGCATGGATCTCCTAAAATCCATGTATGGGTTTGGAGAGAAGGTTGGGACAGCTACACTATCTTTAACCATGGGAGGAGAGGTATGTTCGTTACTCGGTTGATCACAGCGGCCGTCGTTTGAAGATTGATTTGCGTTGTTGATGGGACTGGAACTACTGCCTAATAGGGTATCTGATGACTCCGGAGTAGTGGCGATTGATGATGGTGTTGATTCAATGATGGAGTTGGAGCTGCCTGGAGAAGTGAAAAAGAATCGCTGTGAAGCAAAAACCATGGCAAAGTCGGGTTCGGAGTCGGAGTCAGATTCGGGCTCGGAGGAGAGGGAGGGCGAGTGGGTTAAAGATTTGGAGGTTGAGTAGTGAAAGGTGCTGTCATAGAGGGAGTTGTAGCTTTTGAAGAGGAGTGATGATGTGGTGGCGGAGGAGGGAAATGGACCACCGTTATCATCTGGGGTTAGCGGGGAAGAGGACGAATGGGAAATACTTAATGGGAATTTGATCTTGGTGAAGCAGAGATTGAGGTTTTTTCCCTGGGTGCTTGGCATAATTTCCGACAAGTTGTGATGAGAGAGAGATGGAAACTGAAGTTCACACGGCTCCAACTTATTTTTATAAACCGTGTTCAAGAGAGAGAGAAGTCCACTAACGCTTAAAAGTTCTGGATAACGAAATCGGTCAATTACAAACGGCTGAGGAGGCTTTTGGCATTACAAATGTGGATTATATTTTCAGAATTTTAATTGAGTGGCTTTGATGTTTAGTATAAAATAGAATGTGATTTTTATTGAAAATAGAAGGAATGTGACTTTTCCATTGCTTTGAGAAAGGTTTTTTTTTTTTTTTTTAATTTAGAAATTTTCGCATGATTCCTTATTCTATTTAAATTTTATTAATTAATAAAATAAAATTAAATAAAATACATAACTGTATTTTCAGAATTATATAAGACATCGAAAACAGTAAACTTATCTAAGGTAATACTTACCTTGCATTTTTCGTGCGTGCAAATGACGAGTAATAACATTGGTTTACATGAATCTAAAAAAATAAAAAATTAAAAATACTATTCTTTTACATTTATTTAACTCTAACATACGGTAAATAAAATTTATCTGATTTGATCATATCTCATAATTCACCCTGTGCTTGAGAGAACACATTTAAATTTGAATGCGAGTAATCACGGTTAGATAAATAATTTGTAGCTTGATTACCCTCATGATAAATATGCTAAATTTTGTAAGAAAATTGATTCAAACACCTCCTAATAAAAGCTAGTAAGTATCGTATATCATGAGACCCCCTACTCCCTTTTTGAATCATTTGAATCACTACCAATGCATCCATCTCAGTCCATACTTTAGAGATATTAAATTGCTAACATAAAATTAAGCCCTTGTGTAAGGCTAATAATTCTACCTTTAATGAATTATTGGATCCAAAATTTTCAGAAAAACAAAAAATAAGTGTACCTAAATGATCTCTTAATACACCTCCTCCGGTTGCATTTTGAGAATTATTTTTCGAACTACCATCCACATTTAATTTAAACTCGCTTATTAATGGTTTATGCGAACAAACTTTGAGAAAGTTATTAATTTTGTCTTTCTAATTTTGTCCTAGCCCTTGGATACATAATTATTACCACTACCAGTTAAGAGGAAATTGATTATAAAAATAAAATATTACTACCACTAATATTACTAAAAGCATTTGTTATATATATTTTTTAAAAAATAAAAACAAAAAATCATTAGCCAAAGAAGTCCAGAAACAAAAAAATAACACTCTTTGGAAACTTAAAAATTTACATTAAAAAATATAAATTTACTAAAGTTTATATATTCATCACAAAGATAATTAGGTAAATTAACACTACATTTTCGTTGCTTCCAAACTAAATATTATAATGTAATTTTTTAAAAATTTTAATTAGTACTTTCTCATGTATAACACACGTTACAATATTATTTTCTTAGCGATTACTTTTCAATAATCACATTTTCCATAATTATATTTTCAGTAAAACACCAAACGTGTATCATCTTAATTTTGGTCATTTGCTATGTCTAACAAAAACTTTCGTTACTAATATGCTTTTAGGTAGAAACAAAATTTCAAAGAACAGGAAAACAAAGTGCAGTTAATGAAACCCTAACACTCATAAAAAAAATTAGTTTAATCATCTTTCTTTTTTCTTTCTTCAAAAGAGAGAAGAGTTTAACCAACTGATTTTGTTGTATCTGAAAATATTTAAAGTAGAAAATTAGATTCAACGGCAACTAGGCAGCCATAAAAAGACCGTAATGTCGTTTCAACCCAAATCGAAGTCCGTAAACTCAGTATTAAAGAAAGGAAAACAAATCAAACTGCTTTTTCACTCTCAAATACAGCACGTCAACACACGTTGGATTACTTTTTATCCTACAGTACTACGTAGTACTAACTCGTGCTTTCTTCAGCCATTGTTGGCTGTTGATATGCACTCCGTTGAGGGCGCGTAAAGCTGAGTTTATTTTCTTTTTCCTTTATATAAATACTAAAATAAATAAATAAATAAATTAAAAGCTAAATTTGTGTTTTACGTAACGTGCACATGCAAACGATGGTGGGAGCATCGACAGAGGCATTTTTGTGATTCTGTGCATCACTTTAAAGAAAGAAAATTAAAGTATTTAGTAATTATTTAATTTCACGAAACATTAATACGTTCCTGTATGGGAGTGGTCATCATCGGAGCACTGTCCTCTGATTAGCACATAAGAAAGTGATGGATCAAATGGCTATGATTATCTTATCACTTTGTACAAGATTTCTCGCACAAGACCTGTCATGTTTTGGGTCCCACGACTTGCATTGTTGAGTGTTGCGGTAGGTCGCAGTCTAGGATGATTTTGGTAATTTTCCCAAGAGACGCATTTATTTTTGGGATAATTATTACCATATAGTACCTGTAGATTTATGCATCTCTCTCTCTGTCCCCACCAATCCTGCTAATTATAGATGCCAATTTCACTGTCACGTTTGATGAGTGAAACTTATAGCATATATCATTTGAGAAAATTGGGGACAAATTAAAGAGGTTCATGTCATGTTGAAGTCCCACTTATTAAAACTATTTCTCGAGGGGCTTTCGGGGGCTAATTCATTGCAGATCTCTGGAAGAATGCTTGCTACGTACCTCATTATTTTGTCCCATTAGATATTCGGTAATCTGGCCTCTCTAAGAGGAAGGAAGAGGTCAGGTAGGCAACAAGGATGGTCCAACCAAAGTTAAAACGACCTCAGCTAGCACATGGTGGGGAGCACCAAGGTCGACCTATCCAACTAACCTTTTGCTTCTTTTTGTGTCCAAGGACCCCAACCACCGTTCAGGTAACGGTAAGCATCATCCATTGTGATGCCAATATATATATATATATATATATATATAATCTCCGCTTCTAATTCAGGTTGCCTACCCCTAGCCCCTAGGTCGCGATCAAGAATACATCTACATAATTAGTAGTTAATAAGCATAAAAGCTTATAAATGGTAGTACCCGAGGATTGATTTATGTGTATTGTTTCAATTGTGAGGCAAAGGTTTTGAACTTTAATTTATTTCAACTAGTATCCCACTTTATATGAGTTTTTAATATCTATGTAAGTTTGTTTCATTTGAATATACTTGTGATTTTACTTGTTAGAAGAAACGTCTGACTTTTGTGATACCTGAGCTTTTATCTACTTATTTTAACCACAATCACTTGCACCATATCTCTGGGAAAGCTGAAGCAGTGTGTTGCCTTGCTGTAGCATTCAGAGAAGGACATTGCAACAGTGTGGCCACTGTCCACTGCGAGATAAGAAAAGTTAGCACGAGAAATCAACGTCAGTTTGAGCAGATGACCACTATTTCTTTTTTGTAGTTGCCCGACATTTCAATGAAACTCAATAGTGCCTGCTCCATAGATTATACTAGCCAGTTATAGCCTCCTATTCCTTCTAAGTTTACTCGCAGGGCTTCTTAATTATTTCATTTTAGGTGTTTGTTCGTTAGAGAAATCAAGGCATGAAAATAGACAGAAGGAATAACATTAATAATATATAAGAGAAGGAAAACTTAATTTGAATCAGTCAATCAAACTAGATCAACAATTTCAAGTAAATCATTTTCACAAATCAAAATTGATCAGTATATTGGCAACTGATTAGAACACAACAATGTTGTTCATTTATTCAGTTAGAATTTGTCTCCCTCAAATATCTCACTCGCATATAGCTTGACACAGTCCACTTGAGAAATGATATAACCTTTTCCACTATCAGTAGTTTCAAAGCCACACCCACGCCTGATCACAATAACACGGGGACGGAGGGGCCTTGTTCTCTTTGCTCCCTTAACTCAGCCAAACGTCAAGTGGTCAGTTCGAAATCATTTTTTCATGTACCATGCAAGAAACACAACATGACTAATCATTGACCTATAAAGAAATGCAGGGAAAACCTTCTTTCTCATGTGTGTGATACAGGTATTAGGTAACAACTATAAGGAAGCCCGAGAAGATTATCTGTGGCAGTGCCAATTCAGAAAGCATCCTCATCAGGTTCAGATCTTAGAGATGAGCTGTAGGAATTGTCCTGGTTGGGGATCTCTGCCCATAAGCCAGCCAAACGTGTTTAGTCAGTGAAACTTCCCCGCCTGTTCTGTGCTGCAACCAGTCAGGTTCTGCAAAATTATTGGATATACTAGTATATTTTATCAAATCAAGTTTATGACACATTAATTATTTGCGCCTTGTCCATGCCTGGTTCGTTAATGGGATGGGCGCTGTTTTGATTCCCAATGGGAGATTGCACGCACTTACAAAAATGGGGAGAAGCAAAAAAAAAGAAGAAAGAAAGAAAGTTGAAATTTGGCAAATCTTGATGGTTCTGGAAAGATGAGTGCTAGTTGAAAAATCTTAAAAATTGAACCGAATCCTCATCAAACAACGTGATTTGTCGCTTTGCCTACAAGAACGAGGCTGATCTATGTGTCTTTTTACTGATGTAACGGGGACCGTAACAACGTACCGTTTTGGCCTGTGATATATAATATCAACCCTAAATCACTTTCCCACCTTTTTCATGTTCCACGTACACATCATGCCAGAGACTTATCACCTCACCAAACAATTTCATGGACTTTTTTTTTTTTTTTTTTTTTTTTATATTTTCGGAATTTTCCATAAATATTCGAGTGCAGCACTGCGAAATGGGAATGAGGAGTTACATAATACTCCTGAATTTGACCGCCCATGATAGGAGCTAAAGGTGAATCTTATGATCTGCTTCAAGAATGAATAGTTAAATTTACCTTCTCAGTACTCATTACCATCTGTTTCTAACAAATATTTTGCATTTTCATGAAGACCTTACTCAATGTATAAATAATAGGCACTGGGCAATGATTACAAATTATTTACACTTCACAATGTGCTAAATGCAAAATCAGATTAGGGGTTTAAGACAAGATTCGATGGAAACCAACCAAAATTTGACCTTTTTTATTTGAATAGAGGTGTACTACTATTCGGGAAGATCGTCTTCCTTATAGAGGAAGCACAAGCAAATTGAAGTCATTGGGCAAGTTAACAAAATTATTTCTGATTAAATGATCAACCAAGCATTTACAAGGAAAAACAAAAAATTAATGTCACTCTTTAATCTCTTATTATTGACGTCACGTCAGTACGCATACGATACAGAGAAGTACTTGAACAGGCCCCATAATGAAGACTTATCGGGCCTTAAGTCCAGAATTGCTAAATGACCTCTATTTGGGACCAACCTTTTTTTGGCCTTTACATTTTCCATGTAAAGTCTTTTTCTTGGGCCAACCCAATTCAGTTCTCGACCTGGCAAGACATCAACGTCAAACCACTGGAACGTTCTTTATTGTTTTTGATAGGACCACTTCATTTCCGGTGACCAATTACCCCCTTAACATTTTTACATCAGGGCAACAAATTTCTTTTCGAAAATAAAATTGAAAATTCAAAGATAAATAACAATTTTATTTATCAAATGCAGAATTAAAAATTCTGAAAATTCTTTTAAATAAAAAAATACTGGAATAAAATTAATCTCAAACTTTCATTCGTTCATAAAAATTTCTTACTCCTTCAAAACTTGAGGTTTAAACTTTTTGAGGAGTTTTGAATTTTCAGTCTTTCTCTTTCGCATATGTCCCAATGACTTTATGCAATTTATTTTTTATAAGCAAGTTAGAATATTTAGTTCATATTTTTATATTTTAGGTAAAAAAAGGATAATACTTCAATCACTACAAAAAAACAGCATTTTTTCAACGAATTTTTTTGTTGAAAAAAGGATGATTTTCGTTGGAAATACATTTTTCCAATGGATTTCTAACAGAAAAATTTATTAAAAATTTCGTCTGTAAAAACCTCGTCGCTAATACTTTCTGTTGAAAATCAGTTAAAAATTTTCAACGAAAAATTCGGTTGAAAAAATGTGATTTTTGTAGGATACCTCATTGGAATTCCTTTGGAAATTTCGCTAGAAATGAATTTTCAACGAAAATTAATTTAGTAAATTTTAATTGCATATCCTTCTACTATTGCTTTTCCAAAAAAAATTACCAATTTCCATGTCGATAATAAAATATCTATTCACATCCACATTTGACTTTCAATATATATAAAAGAAACACACATTAAAAATCGAGATTCGAAGTCAAATTCGTACAATTCAAAATTACCCTAATACATAATATCTAAAAAAATTCAACACATATGAATATAAAGCTAAAATTGTTATTAAACAGCTATACTAAAAAGTATCTAAGTGTAGCAGTGAAACATAGACATCATATCATGAAATGTGATCTTACTTGTCAAGATGTTAACTTGAAGGTCTCGCATTTCCTTGTTTTGAAAGTGCATTAGTCATGATCATGGTTTCCATACGTGCCTTAAATTCACTCATGCTTTCTGCCATTGCATTCTTAATTTCTTCACGTATTTCATCACGTATCTTACCCAAGTTTTTTGAAAGATTTTTCACTTTTTCTTTCAATGCAATTGCGGGACTGGTAGCGTTTGAGTTGATAGCGCCACATGCAGACTCAGATGTTGTTACATTGCTATGTGTTCCAGTAAGTAAAGCTGTAGCAGGCACCCGAGTACCAAACCCATACACGTGAGTGCGTGTAGTCTCAATCCCTCCAATTGCTTCAATCCAAGCATTCGGATCGAATTCTGGTTGAGAAGATAAATTCTCACCATACTTCTGCGATAGTACAGAATTATACATTTTCTACATAAAAAATTAAATAAGATTAGTATTCAACTAGGGTTGTCAAATTTAATGTCAAAATTAATCAATTTTGTACCTACACTCGTAGACTTGGACTTGTTATCTATAAAATCACCATGACCCCCTAAACGCTTATGAGTGTGGTTAAACACTTTCAAAAAGCTAACATCTCGTTTCATCTCAATTGCCTGCATTTATTTACAACTATATACACTCAATCATAATCGATATATATAAATAACATGTAATGAAAAACCAAAGTCAAACTACTAAACATACTATTTAAATTTAGTTTGAAAGAAAACCTTACATATAAATGCAAAGTAAGACTAATTCATACCATCCTTTTTGCATGAACAACAAATGGAACTGAACCGCCAGTGTGCTTTGGGATGCTTCTTTATTTTGCTGTTAAACAGTTTTGCCTTGCTTTTCTTGATTTGTTTTGCCATACTTCTGTACCTCGTACCGTATTGATAAGAACATCCCAGATTTCATTTGTAATTCATTCCCTTGACATGCCTTTGCAATCCCTAATGTTATTTGTTTTGGCTTCTGTCATTGCTTTATTCTTTTTTTCTGAAAGCATGTTTCGTAACTTATTGAAACAAATTTTTTCTCATATTCTTCGAACCAAAACATCTTGATTTGCAGACCAAACACATTTTTCATATAGCAAAATAATAACGTAATTAAAAAAATTGATACAAACTAATTGAAAACATCAAGTTATAATAAATAAATATATAACAAACTATGTACCTGAAATTTTTGAAACATTAACTCCTTTACATCATTAGGGACTTTCCTCTATGTCGACCATGGACCATTGAAGTGATTTTTGATTATCCTTGTTATTGTAGTGGTGACCCCTCGCTTAAAAAAAGTACTTGTAGAATATATAAGAAAATTTTTATATATTAAAATTTATAACAAATATAAAAATTTCATTAACAAATATAACAAATATAACAAGGCAACATACCTCTCCCTAATAGGAGTTATACGTAATTTGCCGGATGGATCTACAGGAGTCTGTAATTTTACACTAGGCCCCTTACCCTTTGACCTTGATGATGTGTCATCTACACTTGCACTTAAATCAATAGATGGGGATCTGCGAGAATCGTGAGGAGATGTCTCATTTTCTACTTGCTCTGCAGATGCACCCAACAAAGAAGGTGTCTTAAAGGGTACATCATTATACTCCTGCTACATCTGTAGTTGAATGGATAGATAAGCAAACGCACTAGCATACTGTGGCAAGGACATACTTCCAGAGGCATTTGTTAATCTAGGTCTCGGTTGTGAATGCTTCCTTTTAACCATCGTTCTTGCAAAATTAAAAACTTAAAATTTAGACACAAATTATTTTCAATCAAATTTAATCAAAGTATACAAATCGTCAATTTACAACAATGACAAGTATGATTATTCATTTGTATAATCAAAGCTGCTATTATATAGTATTAATTTCAACATTTATAAATATAAACTTTTTGTTATACTTTTACATCATGTCAAGATTTTGTAATATTATAAAATTAAAATTAAACAAATATGTAATAAAAAATATAAAACCAATATCATATTGTCAGTTAAAATCCTACTATGCAAGTATACGTATCGAATAGATAGTATATTAGCAAGCAGGGTATCGATCCCACAGAAAATTGATCTAAAACTTTACTAAGTACTAAAATTAGAACAATTTAATCTTATCCAAATAATCAAAATTAAATAATTAATTAAAACTAAAATTAAAACCAACAAGAAAAATCAAAATAATAACTTAAGAAAATATCTAATCAATAAACCTAGGATTACAATATCCCTTACACTTCATCTAAATCTTACCTCTAATCCTTAACTTATTTCAATGGGTTGAATTGCTAACCTAGAGTCCTCAATTATTTATAAGGGTCTCCCGACTAGTCCGATAAAAATATCTATTTTAATTAAAACACTATGTCCCTATGTGAATTGAAATTAAAACAGACTCATTAAGTTCAGTCTCTAATTTGGCTACATATGGCCTATAGGTATATCCCTATCCTATACGCAAATCAATTGATATGATCATATGCTATCCCAATTTTAGTCTACTCTAAACTCCCTTTCCCAAGTTTGTTTAGGTTCCTAAATTAATTTAATTGGTGGCCAAGTAATTAAAAGTATTAAGAACAAATTCGAATAAACAATTCAAATCCCATTGAAAATAAGTAAGACAGAGATTAAAAACTTAGACTACATGTGAGTTTAATTGCAATCCTAGAAAAAGAAATTTTTCTACTCATAATTGCACAATAAAATAACATTGTATAAAATTCAACCATTGAAAGTATCAAGAACGATAAAAGCTAAGGAATAAAACAAAACAATATTTGTCGTCTTGATCTCCAAGTTTCAGCCTCAACTTCTAGTTTCTTGAATCTCCCAAAGGTTCTCTCCTTAATGTTGTTAAACATATCCTATTTATACTAATAAACTTAAATTAAAGTTCCTTAAGCTGACCTAGGGTTTAATTGGGCTTAAAAGTATAATAAGAGGCCCAAAAATCAATTATCAGTCTTTACAAATTTTCATTTCCGGCATAGTACATCCAGCTATTTTCCGACATAATTTTCTCTATCTTCAAAGTAGAACTGGGCAAAGTGATCTTCATAAAAGTTGTAGCTCTGTCTCTTAGATTTGCACTGGTCTAAGAATCGCATCATTTGGAGTTCTATAACTCAAGATATAGCCAAAATACTGAAGCATATGCAAGCAAATTATGGGTCTATCTACACCTTACTTTCCAAACTTAAGCCCAATCACTTTTAATCTTACAAAAAATATAAAAACTAATCAATAATAAACAAATTAAAAAAAATAACATAAAATTAAAATAACTAACTTAAGAGTAACCTAATTATAAAAACAACTAAAATAAGTAAATTATAATTGAAAATTGAAAACTTAGCTAATATTTAATAACAAAATTAGAGTAAAATAATTCTATAAAATAGAATTATCACATATATGCCTACCATCATCAATCACTTTCAGAATAAGCAAACTCATGTTCTTTATTATTATCACTATCATCACTAAAAGCTTCACAAGTGTCGTCTTCAAGTTCATCTTCTTCTTCATGGTCATCTTCATTTTCATCTATTTCCATGTCATTTTCTTCATCTTCATCTCTTTGCATGTCATCTTCTTCATCCTCAATAAAGAGATTAACCTCTTCATAATTACCACTTGCTAAAACTGTAAAGTTATCAAGTTCTTCCGATGGAATACCATTAATTGAAATAGACACATTTTGTTGGTATACTTCTTCATTCAAATCAATTTCATTTTCTCTATCTCTACTACTAGGAATGTGAAATCTACTCTTAACTTTTGTTTTAAATACTGCCCACTAATCATGTCAATCTCTTTTCCTTGATGGATAACTACTATAATAAACTTGATGAGCTTGTGCAGCTAAAACAAATGGTTCATTACTGGCAAGTATTGAATTGTATTTAATATCAACAAGACCATGCAAAGGATATACCTTAATACATTTTTCATTGTCAAACCAATGACACTTAAATAGCACAACTTTATTTCCGATACCAAAATGCTCCAACTCGATTATATCCACTAAAATACCATAAAAGTCATGCTCATAATCATTGTAAAAACTCCCTTTTATGCAACCCCACTATTCATTGTCTTAAGATTTTGGTCGTAATCTAAGGTGTGAAACTTGAAACTATTTACAAAGTATTCTTTGTAACACCTTATCATACGTCTTGGACCATGAGAGATTTCAAGTATACGTGGGTCAATTTCATCCATACGTGTTGCAACCTACGAACATGACACACAAGATCAAAAATTAATAATTACATAATTAATGCCTCAATGTTATTAAAAGTTCACTTTTAATTTATATAAACTTACATAATTTTTAAACCATTTAACGAATCTTGCATCACATGCTTTCTCCAATTCATCTTCCGATATATGCATAACATCTCCCTTGATCATTTCATCAAACATTCTATCATCATATCCATAATTTAGTGATTAAATTCATTCTTATGATCAATCATTTGAGTTTATGGTTGAATGATACTTACTTTATATATGGGAGCATCTCTTCACAATTCATTAAAACATATAGCTCAGCAGCATAAAACTCATCTTCATCTAAAAATCGAGATTTATCTAATGGACCAGAAGCTCACCCAAGATGAGTGAAAATTGAAAGACGACCCTGAGAGTCCATGTCTCCCCCATCATCATTACGTGGCACTCTATTTAATCTTGTTCGCACTGCAAGTTCAAAATATCATGAGCAAAACGAGGATATTTCCTTGATAATATAAGCCTCACATATAGATCCTTCGACAAAGGCTCGATTTTTTACTTTCTTCTTCAAATGTTGTAAAAACCTAAATATCACAATATGAATCAAACTTATAAAGTACCTTAAACTATTCTAATAAACTATTTGAAAACAAATAACAATTATAGTACCTCTCAAACGGATACATCCATCGATACTAGACGGGTCCACCAACCTTTGCCTCGTAAGGTAAATGAATCGGCATATGCTCCATAGAGTCAAAGAAACCGGGAGGAAAGATCTTGTCACGACCTAAATCCCAAGCCATGACCAGTGCTTGAACTCAATGGACATAGCCCACTAAGCCCAAGCAAGCCTATCTATGTGACTCCATTCATCGATTTCATTATTCGTTCTTACAACCGTATTTCGTAATTCTTATTAACGAGCATTTCAATACTTTTCTATCGAAACCATATATTCACATTTATATGATTCAAAATAATGTCATCCGTGCCATCTCGTAGTGGCAACATTAATCAACATAAACATCTATTGCTTAAGATATATATATGTCTTAACAATTTACATCAGGGTATGTATGTTCAATGAAAATGACTCTAGACTTCCCGCAGAGTGACTATAATGAAGGTGCAACAATTGAATGCCATTGATACCTACCAAAAGATGGATGTATGTGGACACCTCAATCTATGTCTCAACTGCCTCCTGATCTGAAAACATGAATTTGAAAAAGGTGAGTATAAACTCAATGAGTGAACATAAGAAGGGAACAAGCAATCGATAAGGAAAACTTGGCAATCATGATGCATTTGTTTCAAAAACAATGCAATTGATTTAATTTCTTACTAAAAACCCCTCATTTCAAACTTTGATTAATAACCTCATAGTGTTACAAAAACTCATGAGCAATCCATGAAGTTAAATGGGTGAAAAACATGTCAAAATCCAGCAAGGTAGCAAGCATGACAGCAAGTTTCTTGCTGTAGCGAGAAACAGTCTCAATTTGCATATGTTTTGGTTTTTCAAACATATCTTCCACTACAGAAATCTAGTTGACATTATTTTAGACCATTAGAAAGCTAAGAGGCTGGGCTATAACTTTTATGTTTACCACTTTTTCCAATTTTAATTGGAAGGTGGTCAAAATCTTTGTGAAAATGAAAGTACTGCACTAGAACCTGAGAGTTTCTCGCTGCAGCGAGATTCATTTTCACTGTAGCGAGAATCTCCAGAAAATTTCTCGCTACAGCAAGAATTAGGCTAGTGTAACCCCCATCCAACCTGAGAGTTTCTCGCTGCAGCGAGAAACAGAGCAATTTTGTTAAAAAGGGTCTTGTTACATCAAAAGCCATTTTCTTGCTAAAATGAAAAGCAATTTGGGAGCAATTAACAATGTCAAAATACAACACAATCACAAATATTTTCATAAACTTTCTATGACATATATATATATATACATACATTATCATGCATACCATCCCACCACACTCCACTCATGTGCACTCCCTACTCGTACATAGCTGGGTCATTATCAACTCATGTGCACTCCCACATGCACATAGTTGGGTCATCATTATCACACAAAAAGGAACATCCAATGCATAATATACATATCAACATAATATAGGAGCACTTGGATTCATCCTTTTACACATTTTACATTTTCATAACATCAAAACATTTTATCAAAGGCTTGTTCCCTGGCACACATTTTTAAAGAAAGGTTAGATAAAATCATTCAAATGTTTCGTTCAAATACATTTACATTTCCCAAAGAATTTTGAAATGCAAGTTCACTCACCAGTCTTTATTGATGTTTTGGTGGGCTCTAACTTCGACTAAGATTCCGAATGGAGGTGTAGGGTTTCGTTGGAACCTATCATACACAACAACATCACCATCAACCCAACTTACCATTAATACTATTCCAAAGTTATTTTCTAAATTGAGTTCTACTAGTCATTCCTAACTAGCTTCCAACTACCATTAAATGGATATTATTTCCACTACTCTAGTCACGTTAAAAATGATTAAACAATCTCAACAATAAAACACTTATAAATCAAATTACTAGACTTTATCAACAACTAAAAATCAACTCTAATTCACTACTCACCTTGGTAGCTTGGTAATTGAAATTCTTTCAAAAAAATTTCAAACTATTATAGACGCTCTCTCTTTCTCTCTCTAAAACACCTAGCTAGTGAGAGAAAGTATGAAAGTAAGACTTTTCAAGGGTTTTAAAGTGAGAAAGTGAAAGAGCACAAAAGGTTATATGAAAGGGTGCATAAAAACATGAAAATTGGGGCTAGCTTGAGAGAAGTTATGGAGGTTTCAAAACAAGCTTCCATGGAGGATGAAAGCAACGTGAGATAGGAAGAAGAAGAAGAAGAAGCTGCTGGAACAAATGATATTTATAGCTAAAGCTTATCCAATCTCTTCTTAAATTATGAAAATGCCCTTAACAAGTGGGCTTGTCCTCCTCTAATCCTTAGTGTAATATTTTTACTCTTTTGACAATGGGACATGGTCCATAATAGTTTAAAAATATTTGGGTTCACGAAAACTTAAAATTTTGACCCAAGATGGAAAAATGGCCATTTTGCCCCTACCTTGGAAATCATCATTATTTCTATTTTCTTTGTCATTTTATCCTTATTTTCATCATTCATTTATGTCTTAGGCCTACTTAGGCCTTAATATTGTTTGAAAGCATACTTCTAGGGGCTCACTAAAGAAATGACAAAATTACCGCTAATCCTTAATATTGCGTCCACTTCTAGCTACGAGTCACCACATTTTGTTCCGAATGGGAGATCAAGAAGCGAATTCAAACGTGACAATATTTCCTCACCGGATAATTGAGAAAATGGTAAGTCATGTTCAACTCTTTTTTTAATAAATTTATCTTTCTGTCTTCTAAAAGGATGATTAGATCGCAAGAATTGTCTATGACAATCAAAGAAACAAGGTTTCCTACCATGATCCAATATG